>NC_140999.1:104611117-105211117 GCF_052327205.1 Somniosus microcephalus
ACCAGCTCGGCCCCCCCAGTCCCGTGCCCGCCAGCCTTTACCAAGATGGCGGCGATCGCGGGGCCGGGCCCAGCGGGGAGGGGCGGTGCCTAGCTCGGGCGTGGCTGGCGAGGAGAGGCTGAGGCTTCCAGGCCTGCAAAAATGGTGACAGGTAGGAAAATTAATGTGGTTAGAGAAAAGATGTACTAATTGATTAACTTTTTAAAAAAACAATTTGTGTTTTTAAAAGCAACTTTTTTTTTTGCCTGTAAATGTAGAATTGAAAAGAAACACGCAGAAAGCGGGAAAAAAGAAACGAAGAGTTTGGAATCAAGATGGCGGCCACTCACCTCGGTTCAGAATGATTAGGCTCCGCCCACACACGCACACGATTGGTCAACCGTCAGGTCACTGAAGTGTAGGATTGGTCAATCGTCTGTCACTCGACTCTAGGACGGCCCCGCCCCGCATGCGTGACGAACCGCCCCCACGACGCAGCGATTGGTCGACCGTCGGGTTGCTCGACCTGTACGATTGGTCGACCTTGACGTCACTCGATGCTAATGACCGGATAATGAAGCGGAATTTTGAACATTTTTTGGACACCGTCGGCACAATTTTTGTCCCGACCAAAAAGTAAATACACCTTATGACCATTCCTGGAAATCGTAAGCATTTCTTTTGATGTACCACACGTGTAGGTACGCTCTCTAACTTTTGAGTGTACATGAGCACAGACAGACAGATTAGGATCAACCGCTTTTATATATAGACTAGCTGAGGGTGCCCCGGCAGTGCCGAGGTTTTTTGAGGGCATGTTGTTGTTGGAAGAGAGAGGAGAGAGCGACTGGGGGGAAGAGAGAGAGCGACTGGGGGGAAGAGAGAGAGCGACTGGGGGACGAGAGAGAGCGATGGGAGGGAAGAGAGAGAGCGACTGGGGGGGAAAGAGAGAGAGCGACGGGAGGGGAAGAGAGAGAGCGACTGGGGGCGGGAAGAGAGAAGAGCGACTGGGGGGGAAGAGAGCGAGCGACTGGGGGGAAGAGAGCGAGCAACTGGGGGGAAGGAGAGAGGGCGAATGGGGGGAAGAGAGAGCGTGAATGGGGGAGGGCGAGGGGGAGGGTCTGATTCTCTCTCCCCCCACAGTCCTCTCTCTCTCTCTGTCCCTCCAGTCTCTCTCTCTCTCTCTCTCTCTCTCTCTCTGTCTCTCTCTCTCTCTCTCTCTCTCTCCTTCCCTCTTTCTCTCCTTCCCTCTCTTTCTTCTCTCTCTCTCTCTCCTCCCCCCACTCTCTCTCTCTCTCCTTCCCTGTCTCTCTGTCTCTCTCTCCTTCTCTCTCTCTCTCTCTCCCCCCCGTGTCCTCTCTCCCCCCCACTCTCTCTCTCTCTCTCTCTCCTCTCTCTCCACCTATCTCCTTCCCTCACTCTCTCCTTCCTTCACTCTCTCTCTTTCCTTCCCTCTCTCTCTTCTCTGTCTCCTTCCCCCTCTCTCTCTGTCTCCTTTCCTCTCTCTCTCTCTACTTCCCTTTCTCTCTCTCTCTCTCTCTCTCTTTTCCTTTCTCTCTCTCTCTCTCCCCCAGTCTCTCTCTCTCTCCCCCCCACTCTCTCTCTCTCTCTCTCTCCCCCAGTCTCTCTCTCTCTCCCCCAGTCTCTCTGTCTCTCCCCCAGTCTGATTCTCTCTCTCCCCCAGTCTCTCTCTCTCTCTCTCCCCCAGTCTCTCTCTCTCTTCCCCCAGTCGCTCTCTCTCTTCCTCCCAGTCGCTCTCTCTCTTCCCCCCAGTCGCTCTCTCTCATCCCCCCTGTCGCTCTCTCTCTTCCCCCCAGTCACTCTCTCTCTTCCCCCCAGTCGCTCTCTCTCTCTCTTCCAACAACAACATGCCCTCAAAAAACCATCGGCACTGCCGGGCACCCCCAGCTAGTATATATATAGATAGATGCTTCCATCTATATTGCTTACAATGCCACTTATCTTTGTGTCACCAGCAAACTTGGGTATGTGGCTCTTTAACCCATCATCTAAGTCGTTAATAAATACGGTGAATAGTTGAGTCTCCAACACAGATCCATGTGTGACACCACTAGTCACATATTCCGGAAATTTTCTGCAGGTCGGCGGGTTGGGGGCGGGGGACTCCGAGGCAGGCGGGAAACCTGGGAGGCTAGGTTTCCTGCAGGCCCTGCCGACTTTAGCGGCAGGGCCTGATTTGCATGTGAGGCCTTGGATTCCCACCCACAGCCAGCCAGATTGAGAGCCAGCAGATGCGAGGGGTCGGTCTGGGGGAGGGATCACGGGTGGCGGGAATCAGCAGTAGGGGATCGGGGGGGCGGCTGGGGAGGATTGGGATGTCACAGGAGGAGGGTCGGCTGGGGGTGGTGAGGGGATCAGCAGTGAAGGATCGGCCGGGGGGGTGGGCGATGTCAACCGGGGATCGGGGGGGAGGGGGGTCGGCCAGGGATCGGCGGGTGGGAGAGAGGATCAGGGCCGGCAACGAGAGGATTGTGGCAGGCCTCAGCATGGTCGGTGGGGTGGGATGAGAGGCCTCATGGTGGGGATCGGAGGCCTCGTGCGGGTTTTTCGATCACACGGGGTGGGTTAGGCAGGGACCCTGGATCCAGGAGGTAGGTATAAAGCCACTTACCTCCTGGATGCAGCAGTCCCCGCCTCGGTTTAACTGCTGGGTTTCATGCCCTATTATGATATTTAAATTGACGTTCTGCCCCCTGGGAGCGGGTTGGTCGCCCGCCCCCTGTCCCCTGTCCCTGTCCCGCCCCCGTTAAAACCAGAAGTGGGCGGGTTGGAGGCGGGATCAGGTTGGGAATCCCATTTTTTATCAAATTAACTGCCCCCATACTCCAAATCCACCTGCTTTTTTAGGAGAAAATTCCAGCCATTATGTCATTTTGAGTACCTGCCCATTATCCCTACTCTCTGTCTCCTGTCGCTCAGCCAATCTCCTAACCAGGTCAATAACTTGCCTTCAAATCGATGAGCTTCAACTTTCGCAAGTCTCTTATGAGAGACTTTATCGAATGACTTCTGGAAGTCCATATAAATAACACCCATAGACATTCCCCTGTCCACTAATTTAATCACCTCTTCAAAAAATTCAATCAGGTTGGTCAGGCATGACCTACCCTTTCCAAATTCATGCTGGCTCTCTCTGAACAGCTGAAAATGTTCAAGGTGTTCAGTCATGGTATAGGGATAGTAACCATCACCCTAACACTACCCTTAATTCTAGCTGTAAGGCTAATTGAAACTATATAACTTCCCCTAATCCAATCCTAACTAAACTCCTAATTCGAACCTAAACCTAGCCCTAACTCTGGCCCTACCTGAGTCCTAACCATAACCCTGCCCCTAATCCTACCCAACCCTAGACTTAACTTTAGCTCAAGCATAACCCAAACTGCTCCCTAACCCAATCCCTGCCCCATCCCTAACTCTCCTGTACCTAAGGCACTGCTATCATTAATGTAACAACGACTCTACTGAACATGTAAAATGCTGCTCTTACATATGAATGGCACCCCTCTCCTGTGTAAGGTGCCCCTACACTCTGTGTAAGATGGTTCTCTGCTTAGGAATCTCTGTTCTTTACTTAAGGCACAATTCTGTCGACATAAGATGCCCCTCACCTGTACCTGACACTTTTCTTCTATATAAAAGGTGTTCCTCTCCTCCATATAAGCGGCCCTCTGCTGTGTATAATGTGCACTCTGTGCTTTATTTAAAATGTCGCTCTTCTGCACCCCGTCCTGTATCTAAGCTAGAAATTTAGGCCCCGATTTTCCCGATTGTGCGGGAAATTTTCGGGTTCCCCAAATGTCGGATTCCGACCTGAAAAAAAATGGGTCAGCCAGCTGCACGCAATTTTTCCTCAAGTGACCAATTAAGTTCCAACGTGTGGGCACCCTTGCTAATTGTCCATTTCCAGTCAGAAAGCCCCACAGTATGATGTCATCATTCGTGCTGCTTTTAAAGTGTCCAGCAAGTTTCTCAACCTCTGCAGGCTTCTCAACCAGTCTTGCAGAATGGCAGAGGAGCCTGCACCAGCTGCTGCCAGCGGCAGAGGCTGAGCTGCCGCCAAATTCGACGAGACGTCACTGCAGACATTGGTGGATGGGGTAAGGGCCCACAGGGAGGTCCTCTACCCTCACTCAGGGAGGAAGAGGCCTCCCAAAGAGTCCAGGGCTGCCTGGATGGAGGTGGCTGCAGAGGTCAATTCTCTGGGAGTCACCCGTCGGACCTGGATGCAGTGCAGGAAGCGCTTCCATGACCTTCACCGCACAGGGAAAGTAAGTACGAAGTTTCCATCACCCTCAACCTGATCCCCATTGCCTTTCCCCAACAGCACTCAGCTTCAGCAATCTCTTCCTCCACATCCCACTTCACAGTCACATCCATGCACCCTTACCCATTCCCTATCTCGCTATGCTGACATTCACATAACTATTCCACCATGCAGCCCTCACACTGCCTCTCACTCTGATGCTTGGAACACAACTGACAACACACAGGGAGGGCCTTGGTCTTGCAGCCTCACAACATCTTTGTCTCCTTCTAAGCATCTATGCTATGAAATCTCTACACTCACTCCTGCACTCTCACTCAAACTCCAGTTGTCTCCCTCATTGCAGGAAAAGAGAGCTCACAATAGACGAGAGCGTGCGAGGACTGGAGGAGGACCACCCTCATTCGCCCACCTGAGCCCCTGGGAGGAAGCTGCGATCGAGATTGCTGGGGCTGACGTGCCTGTGGATGCTGGGGCAGGAGAGACAGAAGCAAGCCCGCAAGCTGGTGACAGAATAGTTCCCCATCTCTCTCATTGACATAGCATGAGTTGCTGATATGATTCTGAAGCCACATCATTTGGACTTATGAGCATCTGCCAAATCCAATGTGCAAGTAGCCTTGGCATCACATCTCTAACTCTTTCCTTTACTCCCCCACTGGACCATCTGGAGCCAAGGCGCCACGGCCGAGGAGGAAGAGGCTTTGCAGCCAGACTCCTCAGAGGAAGCTCCAGCCTCTGAGGGCGCAGCGTCAGCAGAAGTAAGCGCACCCAGTACCAGCGCAGACACTCACACCTCGGTGGGACCTTCGGGACATAGAGTAATGTTGTCACCTGGTGTATCACAGCTCACAAGTGAGCATCAGCAGAGTGTGGAGACAGGGACAGCAGTGGAGAGTCCTCGTCGGAGGGTGCAGGCCTCTGCCAGCTCAGCTCAGCTGCATGTCGACCCTATGCCTCTGGGTCCATCCGCCAGAGAGGAGGTGATGGATCTCCATGCACAGATGCAGGAGTCTCTGGCAGGTTTTGACTCCAGGGTCGCTGCGAGTGTGGAGCAAATGGAGGAGTCCATGGCGAGCATGAGCAGAGCCTTATTGGAGTCATTGGCGCATGAAAGCATCACCATGGAAAGGTTGGCAACCTCCGTGGTAAGGCTGGCTACTGCCGAGGAGAGGAGGGCTGCAGCCGAGGAGAGGAGGGCTGTGGCCGAGGAGAGGAGGGCTGCAGCCGAGGAGAGGAGGGCTGCGGCCATGGAGGAGCTTAGTCGCCAGTGTATCAAAAACATGGTGAGTGCTCTGAATAGAATGGCATCTCTTGAGGAGCGATGGGCATCTATTGAGCACCGAAACCAGACCTTCATGGAAGTCCTTCTGAGTAGGACTGCCATTGCAGATACGGGTTCCCATGGCCCCCCTGATGTGCAGCAAGGTGCTCTCCAGCCACTTGCAGGCGCTGAGGGGGAGCTGACCCATGAGAGGGAGGTTGTTGGCACACCTCAAGGAAGTGGGGGCTCCTCTCCATGCTTCCATGCCACTTCAGAGCCCTCGGTCAGAGCCCCGCCGGAGTCCACACCCCAGTGAGATAGGAGTCTCAAGCCCTGCACAGCCGCAGGAGCAGCAGACTGCTGGCGAGCCCTCACAGGCTCGCCACCCCAGAGGACGCCCGCCAAAGGTGTCGAGACAGGCGCAGCAGGAAAGTGAGCAAGGGGCCTCCACATCTGCTGAAGCGACAGGGGTACCACTACGTAGAAGCATGCGTAAGAGAAAAATAAAGCACCACTAATCACAAGTGTAGTCACTTGGGTGAAAAGTCTTGTAAATAGTTTTAATGCCATCATTTTCCTGTACATAAAAAATCTGGTGGCAACTGCTGCTGTTATGGCATCTGTCATTTGGCGAATGGGGATATCACATAGAGGCCTTAGGATAACTTGCAGATGTCAGCAAGCTGGTCAAATAGGTAGGAATGTGTAGGCATGGGCCACTGTCCATGGTCAGTTAAGAAGCAGTGAGGCTGCAGTGTTTGATGTACCAGGCTATGCAAATCTGCCCAGGATGAGTGCATTCCTTGCATTCCGGCCAGCAATGTTCTCGTGCACTGGTGCCGCTGGTTGACGGGCCTCTGCAGGATGCTCGTTTCCATCCTCCTCCTCCTCCTCCGCCTCCTCAGCATCATCCTCAGCATCATCCTCATCCAAGGCGGCTCTGTGAGGAGCTTCTTGATCCTGTGGAATCGGCACGCCACGACGCTGTGCCATGTTGTGAAGCACACAGCATACCACAACGATTTTGGAGACCCTGGCTGATGAGTACTGTAGGGCTCCACCTGATCTATTGAGGCATCTGAAGCACATCTTCAGCAATCCGTGGTTTGCTCGATAATGCATCTGGTGGTAATGTGGCTGGTGTAGTGTATGTAACCTGTACCACCTTAAGAGGATACCTTAAGGTGATGGACTACTTTTTGATGGCTCCTGTACATTGTAGTACCGGTGGTGACCACACCGGTATATAAACCCTGCAGAGCAAAGTGAATCCCAGTTCAGCCCTGACCCTCAATCACTAAAGACCTGTTTACTTACTTCTGTAGTCTGTGTCCTGTTATTCAGTATAACTGCAATTGAAACCACAGACTCAACAGTGGCGACGAGTCTGATCTTACCTTGCGGCAGTTTTGCATCAAAGGAAGCTTCGTCCTCAGGAACGGGCGCCGAAAAAGGGCATCCGCCCTCAACATCCTGCATCGCACGGGAGGCCATCGGAAACCCGGGTTGGTTTGCTGACCACGAAGTCAAGCATCAGTGAGCATCCCTTCTACGACAGCGGCGGGTAAGCCCGATCGAGCGGCACGGGGGGGAAGTCGGCCGAGCTGTCAGGGGAGAAGGGGAGGGAAAACGACGAAAAGGGCGGAGAACACGACCGCAGCCGGTGTCAGGGGCCGGACTGCAATCGGGCAGAGACGCGCAGCAGCCAGAAAAGCGTTTATGGCCACAGGGACCGCGGGGGCGGCGGGGGAACAAGAGCAGCAACGCAGGGGAAAATAAAGGACCGCTGGGAGGTGTGGATGGCAACAGCGCGGGAATCGCCATTTTGAGTCGGCGGGGGAAGAAGACAAGCGCGGGAAAAGCCGCCAAGCGCGGGAAAAGCCGCCATTTTGAAAAACAGTAAAAATAATAATAATATCCAAAGGGGAAGGAGAAACTCAGCAAGGATGCCAAAAACGGGTAACATCACTGCTTTTGATAACGATGTGGAAGATTGGGCCACTTATGTGGAATGCATCGAAGTTTACTGTACAACGAATGAGGTACCGGAGGATAAGAAAGCACTAACCCTATTAAACTCAATGGGTGCGAAGACGTACGGGTTATTAAGGAACCTTGTAACACCAGACAAACCGGTAGGGAAGAGTTTCGCGGATATTGTTACTATCCTGCAGGAGCATTTAAACCCCACGCCGCTGCTGATAGCGGAACGATTTAAATTCTACAAAAGAATTCAACTTAAAGAAGAAAGCAATGCTGAATTCCTAACAGAACTGCGCAAGTTATCAAAGTACTGCCTGATGTAAGAAAAAGGAGGCTTACCATCAAGTAACTTTAAAGTAAGCTTTAAGTAACTTATAAACACACTATATACAAGAGAGGTCTTTACCATGCCTCTGGTAGAAGCCTCTTACAATACTGAACAGACCAGTATTTATACCAGTCCAACAGGAAGTGACACATGACAGGAAGTGAGGTATGTACACAGTTCATAGTTCATAGTTCACAGTTCACAGTTCACAGGAAGTGATGACATAACTTCCCGGAAGTTATTATTTTTATCACATTCTTCCCTCCTGCAGGTTTAGGAGGCTGTGGTCTACCTTTTGGTCCGCAGCCGCCGAACAAGGAAGAGTCGCACCCGTTTGGATTCCCGTCGTAGAGGGTCGCTGGTCCGCTTACATGCGGTTGGCCATTGGCCAGAGTCCGTGTGGCCTGGATTGCCCTGTGAAGGGTCGGGGAGATCATGGCTTCGAGTACGAGCCCCAATAGGTTCAAAGTCAGACTGCCTCTGTTCAGAGGGAGGTGCAGAGCTGGTCTGTGGCAGACCAGTACTTTCATGCGTGGTACTGGGAGGGTCGCAACCTTGAGCACGGGGTTCTACCGGCACCAAGCTAGTTGGTGTCCGATCAGGATCCTGGAGAGGGGTACCCGATAGGTCCCAAGAGTTTCCTGGTGAACTGCCATCACCCGATGTCCCACTAGGTCCTGGTGGGCAGGGAGCCAGATCCCGTAATGATACGGTAGATTCTCGGCCGTCGGAATATCGTATGTTTGCATAGGTGGGGTTGGCATCGGTTAGTTCGACCTCGTCTACAAGAGGGTCATTTTTAGACGTCCGAACGTATCTTCGGAGTAATACAGGTCCAGGAGTAGTTAGCCATGACGGGAGTGATGTCCCATTAGATGAGCGACGCTGGAATCCAAAGAACCGCTCATGAGGTGTAGTATTTGTGGCTGTAGAAAGCAGGGACCGTATAGAGTGCAATGCATCCGGAAGCACTGTTTCCCATTGCTGGTCTGGTAGGCCCCGAGATCTTAAAGCGAGACGTACGGAATTCCAGATGATACCGTTATACCTCTCTACCTGCCCATTTCCGATGGGATGGTATGGTGTTGTTTTGCTTGTAGCAATTCCCCGTTCTGAGAGGTAGTCCTTGAGTTCCCTCGACATAAAGGATGGACCCCGATCTGAGTGAATATAAGCCGGCATGCCACAGAGAGAAAATACCTGCTCAAGGCAGCAGATTACGGTGGACGCCAGCATATTGGAGCAGGGGAAGGCAAACGGAAAACGTGAATATTCGTCGATCATGGCGAGCAAATATGTGTTCCGAGTTGAAGAGGGCACTGGGCCCTTAAAATCGATGCTAAGTTGTTGCATCGGTTGGGTTGCATGTATGAGTATACCATCTGAGGGGCGGAAGAACTGAGGTTTTAATTCCGCACAAAGCCGGCATTCTGAGCATATTTTCTTTACATCTCCAGTGGAAAAAGGGAGATTCCGTGATCGTACGAAATGTAGCATGCGCGTAACGCCAGGATGGCACAAACCATTGTGGACATCCATGAGGGTGGAGGATGACATAGTGGAGCAGAATGCCCGTGTGAGGGTGTCCGGGGCCACATTCTCCTTGCCAGGCCGATAGAGAATGGTATAACCAAAAGAGGCCAGTTCCATCCTCCAAAGTTGTATTTTATTATTCTTAATTTTGGTTCATTTTCGATTATCGAGCATGAAGGCGACTGATCTTTGGTCCGTGATCAATGTAAAGTGCTGGCGAGCTAGAAAATGGTTCCACTTCCGTACTGCCTCTATGATGGCTGTGGCTTCTTTCTCAACCGGAGGATAATGTAGCTCGGCACCTTGTAAGGTCCTGGACATGAATGCTACAGGACGACCTTCCTGATTCAGAGTAGCCGAGATCGCCACCTCCGAGGCATCACATTCAACCACGAAAGGGAGATTCTCATCAATGGAGTGAAGAGCCGCTTTCTCCAACTGTTTTTTGAGAAGGTTAAAGGCTGCAACAGCCGCTGTTCCCAGTGGAAATGATCTAGCATGCAGCAAGGGTTGGATTTTGTCCGAAAAATGAGGAATCCATTTAGCGTAGTATGCAAACAGACCGAGAGCCCGACGTAAAGAAGCCGGATTCTTAGGTGACGGGAGCTCTTGGAGCGGGCGAAGTCTTTCTGGGTCTGGCTTAATGATACCATTGCCTACGCAGTAGCCAAGGATGTTGATGGTCGGTTGCGACTCAACAGATTTGGATTCATTCAGGGTCAAATTACGGCGATGGAGGGCATCCCAAAATTTTTGGAGGTTGGAGTCGTGTTCCTGTTGATCGTGACCTGCAATGGTAATGTTATCAAGATAGGGAAAAGTGTCCCTTAGGTTTTCCTGCTTAACCAGGCCATCCATTGCCCGTTGAAAGACAGCCACTCCATTAGTAACCCCGAATGGGAGGCGACGAAATTGGTACAGCCGTCCATTAGCCTCAAAGGCTGTGTACTGCTTATCTGAGACCTTCAAGGGTAACTGATGATAGGCACTTTTTAAATCGTAAGTTGAGAACACTTTGTATTCGGCCAGTTTATTAACCATATCATCAATGCGTGGCAACGGGTAGGCGTCCAAGTCGGTATATTGATTGATGGTTTGCGAATAATCGATGCATAGTCGCTGTTTGTGAGGTTTTAGAGGGTTCTTGACAATGACGACTTGAGCCCGCCAGGGCGACGAACATGGTTCAATGATATCCTCTGCTAGAAGTCGAGAGATTTCAGCCGCAATAAAAGATTTGTCTTCCTGATTAAAGCGCCGCGATTTCGTTATTATCGGTTGGCATTGAGGCGGAATACTGGCAAATAATGAGGGTTCATCAAGTGAAGCTGCTGATAATGCACAAAATGGTAATTTAGACGGTATATTAGAAATAGTAAGTCCGGGTTTGGATCCACCAAACTCAATGGTGAGTTTCTTATGCTGTTTTTGGAAGTCCAGTCCTAAGAGGAGATCACTACATAAGTCCTTGAGCACCGAAAGTCGGGTGGAGGGATACATACGACCATGAAGTGTCATATCAACAATACAAAAGCCGGAGATTCTGGTATTAAGTGATGACTGGGCCATCGCAATTGCCTGGTCCGATGGGAAGACATGTAGTTTCAATTTCGCAACAATCTGTTCCTTAATGAAACTATCAGTACTTCCTGAGTCAATTAAGGCATCTAAGGTATGCCCTTTAATTGAAATTTTTGTGGCAGCATGAGACAGGTTCTGTGGGCAAGCAGCTGTAATTGGTGTCGTTGCACAGAGAGTGGCTAAAACTCTCGGTGTGCTTCTTCGGGAGAGAGCTCGAGAGGAAGCTTGATAGGTCCTAGCTGGAGCATCTTGATAGGCCCTAATTGGGGCAGTTCGGTAGGCCTTAGCTGGATTGGCCCTCGTAGAGGCCCTTGATAGGCAAACTTTAGCAAAGTGTCCTTTTTTCCCGCAATAACTGCAGATTGCATTGCGAGCAGGGCAGGTTTTCCTAGGGTGAAAAGCATCTCCACAAAAGAAGCATTCCTTCCTAGATTGCCAAGAGGCTGCTAAAGTGGGGTCGTCCTCCTCTTCTTCATCAGAATTATCAGAATTAGATTCCCCCATGATAGGGTTCACCTGAGACCGCTTGAATTGTCTGGTTGCAGCTACAGCAGCAGATCGAGATCTGGGCAGCTGATAGAGGTCTGCATTTCTCTTTGCCAAATCCAGTGAACAAGCTAGGTCAAAAGCTTTTTGTAGCTCAAGTGTTTTACTTTCTAGTAGACGCTGGCGTATAAATGGAGAGGCAATCCCGCAGATGAAAGCATCACGAATCATTTCTTGGCGGTACAGCTCAGCTGAGGCTGCCTGAAAGTTACAATCTACGCTGAGCCTGCGAAGTTCTTGCAGGAATTCGTCAATTGATTCCCCTGGCCCTTGTCGGGCTGTGGCCAGTAGATGTCTAGCATAGACCTCATTTGGGGTCTTGGCATACAGTTTCTTAAGTGCCCGAATCACCTCATCGTAATTATCCCATTCATCAACATATTCGAACACTTTTGGGGTCACATAATTGATAAGTATCTTCAATCTAGCAGGAGCATCCGCTTCACATTCATCCAGAAAATTCTCAAAAGTACGGTACCAATGCTTCCATACCCTGCCAGCTGCTGGTGCATTCGGGTCCAAGTCCAGACGAATTGGTCTAAGGATTTTCTCCATGATGGGTGGTTCCCTGGATCCTTAATTCCGAGTTTGTCCGAAGGTCTAGTATTCGTGAGTGTAAATACTAAGTTACTTAAATTGATGTAAGAAAAAGGAGGCTTACCATCAAGTAACTTTAAAGTAAGCTTTAAGTAACTTATAAACACACTATATACAAGAGAGGTCTTTACCATGCCTCTGGTAGAAGCCTCTTACAATACTGAACAGACCAGTATTTATACCAGTCCAACAGGAAGTGACACATGACAGGAAGTGAGGTATGTACACAGTTCATAGTTCATAGTTCACAGTTCACAGTTCACAGGAAGTGATGACATAACTTCCCGGAAGTTATTATTTTTATCACACTGCCAGTTCGGAACAGGACTAGCAGACACACTGAGAGATAAGTTTGTGTGTGGGCTCTTAAGGGAAGGAACCCAGAAGCGACTGCTGGAGGAAAAGGATCTTACGCTGGACAAAGCTTTCAGCATTGCAGCATCCCACGAGGCAGCAGCACGAGGTGCTGCAGAGATACAGCAAAGGCCATTGGAATTCAGCACCAATGAAATGGCATTGGGCACAGTAAAGTGCTATCATTGTGGAAGGACAACACATGACCAGAACCAGTGCTGGTTCAAAGATAAAGAATGCAGGCAATGTGGCAAACTTGGTCACATAGCGAGAGTATGCCGGTCAGGAAAGAAGACCAGCCGCAAAAAGTCACCGCAGGAGAAGTACAAAAAAGTACACAAGGTGACAGAGAACAGTTCGGATGAACAGAAGATGGATTCAGACTCCAGCAGTAAGCAACTGGGTTGTCTGAAAATACATAATGTGGGTAACACAGCAGACCACCAAACTATCTGGGTCACGCTTCGGATAGCAGGAGTCCAAGTGAAGATGGAATTGGACACTGGGTCGGCATTAACGGTCATGAATAAGCAAGATTACAAAAGGTTATTCTCGCACATTCCCCTGAGGGATACGGAGATTGTATTGAAAACATACACGGGGCAAATAGTATACCCCAAAGGAAAGATAAAAGTAAACGTGGTCGACAATGGTAAAGAATTTCAGAAAATGGACTTGTATGTGTTACCTGATGGAGGTCCGCCACTACTGGGACGGGAATGGATCCGGAGAATAAATGTGGACTGGCATTCCATACAAGCACTGATTGTAGATGCCTGTAAGGAGGACGACGTCAAACCTAAACGACTGTCCAAAATCTTAGACGATGCTAAGGAGGTGTTCCAACAGGGACGTGGAACACTGAAAGGAATTACGGCAACCATCAAGGTTGAAGAACATGCAAACCCAACATTTTTCAAAGCCAGACCGCTGCCTTATGCGAAACAACCTGCTGTGGAAGCAGAGCTGGAAGGGCTAGAACATTCAGGGGTACTGTCCAAGGTGGACTGGAGCGAATGGGCTACACCCATTGTTCCTGTCATGAAGCGTTCGTTGAGCAACAAGCCGGGGGAACCCGGGAAGGTTCGCATCTGTGGCGATTTCAAGATCACTGTTAATCCGGTTCTTCACACGGTGCAATATCTGCTTCCGCGGATTGAAGATATCTTTGCTTCGCTGTCTGGCGGGAAACACTTCACTAAGATAGACCTGGCGCAGGCGTACCTACAGATGGAAGTTGACGAAGCGTCATGTCAGTATCTCATGATCAACACGCATAAGGGCTTATATTGGTATAATAGACTGGTTTTTGGAGTGGCATCGGCTCCAGCGATTTGGCAAAGGGCCATGGAGCAGGTATTGCAGGGAATTCCAGGCACACAATGCTACCTGGATGACATCCTGATTACAGGAGATAACGATAACGATCACCTCGCGAATTTGGAGCAGGTGCTCATCAGATTGAAAGAATATGGGCTCAGAGTTAATCGCCAGAAATGCGAGTTCTTTCAAAAGCGAATCTCGTACTGCGGCCACGTCATTGACCGGGAGGGGCTCCATAAGTCACCTGACAAGATTGAAGCTGTTGTAAAAGCTCCTGCACCGGAGAATGTATCCCAGTTGAGGTCGTTCCTCGGGTTGGTTAACTATTACCATAAGTTTCTTCCAAATTTATCCACGGTGTTACACCCGCTAAACACTCTTTTGCAAATGGGAATACCATGGAAGTGGAGCGATGATTGTAAGCGGGCTTTTCAAAAGAGCAAAGCACTGATCACCTCTAAGGAAGTGTTGGCTCACTTTAACCCAACGCTGCCTATTCGCTTAGCTTGTGATGCTTCTCCATATGGTATCGGGGCAGTGCTCTCACATAAGTTTCCAGATGGCTCGGAAAGGCCAGTCGCTTTCGCATCCAGATCATTGACCTCCGCTGAGTGCAACTATGCTCAGATAGATAGGGAGGCTCTCAGCCTCGTGTGGGGAGTTAAGAAATTTAACCATTACCTGCAAGGCCAAAAGTTTACGCTGCTGACAGATCACCAACCGTTGGTTTCCATTTTCAACCCTAAGAAGGGTGTTCCGGTAATGACGGCGCAGAGGCTTCAGAGATGGTCCCTTTTCCTAGGGGCACATCAATATGATATTGAATTCAAAGGTACAAAACAACATGGTAATGCTGATGGGCTGTCACGCCTGCCACTACCTACAGCGGAAGAGGCACCGGCAGTTGACCCTGTAGAGATATTTCACTCGACCATCATCGAATGCTTACCAGTCACCAATGCGGGTATTGAGAGAGAGACCCGAAATGACCCGACACTGTCTCGGGTCTACGACTTGACAGTGAAGGGATGGCCAGCACATGGCGAACCATTGTTACCAGCATTCTCAGCCAGACGAGAACAGCTGTCCGTATGTCAAGGAACATTGATGTATGGAACAAGGGTGATTATTCCTCCAAAATTAAGAGAGAGAGTTCTGAAAGAATTGCACGAAGGTCATCTGGGGGGAGTCAAGATGAAAAGCCTTGCTGAGGCTTATGTGTGGTGGCCAGGTATCGACAAACAAATAGAGGATCTGACTAAAAGCTGCTCAGGGTGCCAAAAAGTTCAAAATGCACCTCCAATTGCACCGCTGCATCCGTGGGAATGGCCTTCAGCCCCATGGCAACGTATGCATATCGACTTTGCAGGTCCATTCATGGATTCCATGTTTTTGATAGCAGTAGACGCACATTCTAAATGGCCAGAAGTGATTAAGATGTCGACCACTATCTCTGAGAAGACGATCGCAGTTCTAAGAACCATATTTGCAAGGAATGGGTTGCCAGAGCAAATATGTTCAGACAACGGACCACAGTTCGTGTCAGAAGAATTCCAGAAATTCATGAAAAAGAATGGGGTGAAACACTATACATCTGCCCCATATCATCCGGCTACAAATGGGTTGGCCGAGAGATTTGTTCAAACGTTCAAAAAGGCGATAAAGGCCATGAGTGAAGACCATATTCCACTACAACACAAGGTGGACAATTTCCTGATGGCGTACCGAAACACCACGCATTCAGTGACAAATCAAAGCCCTGCCATAATGTTCTATAACAGAAGGTTGCAGTCCCGGCTGGATTTGTTAAAACCCAATGTGCGAAGGGAAGTCGAAAACAAGCAATTCCAGCATGTAAATAACAAGGCCACTCGTAGTTTCGAAATAGGACAACCAGTGTTGGCCAGGGACTATAGGGATGATAAATGGCAACCTGGAACAATTCGTGCACGACAAGGACCCTTGATGTACACGGTAGACGTTGGAGAGAACGTAATACGACGTCATGCTGACCAACTTGTGGAATCGAGAACAAGGGTCGACCCCATGTCTACGGCAGAGACACCAGTTGAAGAACTTATTGAGCCTGTAGCATCTACCTCAGACTCGAACGTACCTGATGATGTTCAATCCATAGGAGATCAAGTGGATGAGTCACCCCAGCAACGAGAACCAGAGACCCCTGAAAGGCGTTATCCGGGCCGGATCAGGAGGCCTCCTCAGAGACTGAATCTTTGAACAGTTGTGTGTAAACTGTATATATGTTATCCATGTAATGTTTAATTTGGGGTGTACACTGTTAAGCTAAAAGGGGAGGAATTGTAGTGTATGTAACCTGTACCACCTTAAGAGGATACCTTAAGTTGATGGACTACTTTTTGATGGCTCCTGTACATTGTAGTACCGGTGGTGACCACACCGGTATATAAACCCTGCAGAGCAAAGTGTATCCCAGTTCAGCCCTGACCCTCAATCACTAAAGACCTGTTTACTTACTTCTGTAGTCTGTGTCCTGTTATTCAGTATAACTGCAATTGAAACCACAGACTCAACAGCTGGAGTTGTAGCGCTCCTCAGCTTCGCTGGCTGGTCTCCTCAATGGCGTCATTAGCCAAGAGTGCAGGGGATATCCCTTGTCTCCAAGTAGCCATCCTTGAAGTTCGTTTGGCGGACTGAATAGCGGAGGCACAGTAGACTGGCGCAGTATGAAGGAGTCATGGCAGCTGCCAGGGTACCTGGCACAAACATGCAAAATCACCTTCTTGTGGTCACACACCAGCTGAAGGTTAAGGGAGTGGAAGCCCTTGCGGTTGACAAAAACTCCTGGATTGCGGTGGGGTGCCCTAAGGGCCACATGTGTGCAGTCAATGATGCCCTGCACCCTTGGAAAGTCTGCCAGCTGAGCTAATCCAAGCGCTCGCGCCCTCACACTTGCGCGATCCCTGGTGAAATGGATGTGATTGTGCGCGAGGGCAAAGAGGGCATCGGTTACCTGTTTGATGCAAGTGTGTGCGGCCGCCTGGGAGATGCCACTGATGTCTGCTGCTGATCCCTGGAAGGAGCCTGAGGCATAAAAGTTGAGTGCGGTGGTGACTTTGATGGCCACAGGTAAGGAGTGTGGACCTGCTCCTCTGGGCTCCAGGTCTTGCTGCAGCATTGCGCAGATGTCAGTCACAACTTCTTGTGAAAGTCGGAGCCGCCTCTGGCACTGCTGCTCAGTCATGTTGAGGTAGCTGACCCTGTGTCTGTAGACCCTGTTTGGGGGGTATCTCCTGCGCCGACGGCCTTCCATGCGCTGGCCCCTTCTGGCCTGTGCTGCCTCAGGTGGCTGAGCCGCAGCCTGCCGCTCCTGCTGGTGCTGCTGTTGTTGCTGGTGCTGCTGTTGCTGGAGTTGCTCCAGCCTCCTCTGCTGTTGGCGATCCTCTAATGCCAGGAAGGGAAGGAACAAAAGGCCTCCCATGCTTCTGGCAGATGCCTCCGTTGAGGAGACACTGAGTTAGGGTGGTGAGAGGGGCTTCCCAGGAGCTCACACTGGAGAAGTGTGTGAGGCTCCAACCTTCCACAGCTGTGCCTAAGCCTTCAACAAGTTGCCCCAAGCCTTCAGCAACAAGGTCCTGCAGCCTGCAAATGCTGTCTGTTTAAATCTCTTCTATCCTGATTGGCCTGCAGCTGAAAGCAAGCAAGCCAACTTTGTTCACGCCAGGTTTCATCAGCGGTGTTCCCACCAGGCGTGTTTTACGTGGGAAAAGGCTGAAAGTTGCAAGGGATCCTGAAAATAGGATTAAACATGCCAATAATTGATCATTAGGCTCCCGTCGACCATTCCCACCTGCTGCGGGTGGGACTGATTCAGGTCGTGCTGAAACACGGGGGCGAAAGTCGGGCGGGGCGGGGAATCGGGCGTGGGGGGTGTTACGTCCGTGTATAAGAAGACACAGACTGCGGAGAATGGTATAATAGATATTTACTCAACGTGGTTCAGACTGCAACTGATCTGTACAGATTACTACTCAGCATTATATACAGGTGTGGTCACTGCCGGTACTACAGTATACATGAGCTATAAAAAGTAGTTCCCCCCTTAAAGGTACATAGATTACAATTCCTCCCCTTTTAGATTAACAGTACCATAACACTCATTTAACAATTAAATATCAAACTAATTACAATTAACACTTTTAACATGCAACATTAGCTGAAAATAGTCTATTTATAAATTCAGTCTTTGGGGAGGCTTCCTGATCCTTTCTGGATAGCGCCTTTCCCGAGTGTCTTGGTGCGGAGGCGATTCTGGCCCCCTGTCGTCGGTTGGTTCATCAGCTTCCGATGCTACTGTTTCTGGGGTAGATGCTACCTGTACGTCGGGTTCATCACCAGGTACGTATGGGCGAGGCATGGGGTTGACTTGTTCCTGTGACTCTAGGATCTGGTCAGCATGGCATCTCACGATGCTCTCCCCAACGTCCACTGTGTACATTAGTGGGCCCTGCCGTGTGCATATCGTTCCTGGCTGCCATTTTTTTGTTCGGTAGTCACAGGCCAAGACTGGTTGCCCTACATTGAAGCTCCTTGTTGGCTTCTCATGGATGTGCTGGAATTGCTTAATCTCAACATCTCTTCGTACGTTTGGTCTGAGCAAATCCAGGCGAGATCTTAACCTTCGGTTAAAGAACATCATGGCTGGCGCCTGGTTGGTGACTGCATGTGTCGCATTCCGGTAGGCGAACAGGAAATTGTCCACCTTGTGCTGCAGCGGAATGTTGTCATTGTACATAGCCTTTATTGCCTTCTTAAAGGTTTGTACGAACCTCTCAGCCAATCCATTTGTGGCTGGATGATACAGGGCGGATGTGTAATGCCTTACCCCATTCTTTTTCAAGAACCTCTGGAACTCTTCGGACACAAACTGTGGTCCGTTGTCGGAGCAAATCTGTTCTGGCAAGCCATTCCTGGCAAAAATGGTCCATAGGACTGCAATAGTTTTCTCCGTGGTGGTGGAGGACATTTTGATGACCTCAGGCCATTTCGAGTGCGCATCCACGGCTATTAAAAACATTGAGTCCATGAATGGACCAGCTAAATCAATATGCACCCATTGCCATGGAGATGAGGGCCACTCCCATGGGTGTAGAGGGGCCTGTGGTGGTGCATTTTGGACTTTCTGGCATCCTGAGCAGCTCTTGGTCAGGTCCTCGATTTGTTTATCGATTCCCGGCCACCACACATAAGCCCTGGCTAGGCTTTTCATTTTTACCCCTCCCAGATGACCCTCATGGAGCTCATTGAGCACTCTATCCCTTAACTTGGGTGGAATTACCACTCGGGATCCACACATCAAGGTCCCCCGGCACAATGACAGCTGTTCTCTCCTTGTCGAGAATGCTGGCAACAGTGAGTTGCCATGTGCTGGTCATCCCTTCACCGTCAAATCATATACCCGAGACAGTGTCGGGTCATTTTGGGGTTCCTTTTCGATACAAGCGTTAGTTACCGGTAGGTATTCAACTATGGTCGAATGGAATATTTCGACAGGATCCACTGCTGGTGCTTCCTCCACAGTAGGCAGTGGCAGGCGTGATAGCCCATCAGCATTTCCATGCTGTTTCGTGCCCTTTTATTCAATCTCATAGTGGTGCGCCCCTAGAAAAAGTGACCACCTTTGTAGTCGTTGCGCAGTCATCACCGGAACGCCCTTCTTCGGATTAAAAATGGAGACAAGAGGCTGGTGATCAGTCAGCAAGGTGAATTTCTGCCCGTGCAGATAGTGATTGAACTTTTTCACTCCCCACACTCGGCTGAGGGCCTCCTTGTCAATCTGGGCATAGTTACGCTCAGCTGAGGTTAGTGATCGTGACGCAAAGGCTATTGACCTCTGTGAGCCGTCCGAGAATTTGTGTGACAGCACCGCTCCAATGCCGTAGGGTGATGCATCACATGCCAACTGAATTGGTAATGCTGGGTTGTAATGGGCCAATACCTCTTTCGATGTGATTAGTGTTTTGCTCTTCTGGAAAGCTCGCCTACATTCGTCACTCCACTTCCATGGCACCCCAGTTTGCAGTAGGGTGTTCAGTGGGTGTAGTATTGTAGACAAATTTGGCAAGAACTTATGGTAGTAGTTTACCAGCCCGCGGAACGACCTCAGTTGTGACACATTTTCCGGTGCTGGAGCCTTGACTACTGCCTCAATCTTCTCTGGGGACTTATGTAACCCCTCTTTATCGATAACGTGGCCACAATATGAGATTTGTTTTCTAAAAAAACTCGCATTTGGGGCGGTTAGCTCAGAGCCCATATTCCTGCAATCCAGTGAGCACCTGCTCCAGGTTGGCAAGGTGATCACTGTCATTTTTGCCCGTGACCAGGATGTCATCCAAATAACACTGGGTCCCTGGGATCCCTTGCAGGACGTGTTCCATTGCCCTCTGCCAAATAGCCGGAGCTGATGCTACCCTGAATACCAGCCGGTTGTATTGGTAGAGACCTTTATGGGTGTTGATTGTGAGGTATTTTTTTGATGCTTCTTCTACATCCATTTGCAGATACGCCTGGCCCAGATCAATCTTAGTGAAGCGTTTCCCTCCAGATAGCGAGGCGAAAATATCTTCTATCCGCGGAAGTGGATATTGTGCGGTGTGAAGGATCGGGTTCACTGTTACCTCAAAGTACCCACAGATGCGAACCTTATTTGGTTCCCCAGGCGTGCTGCTCAACGACTTTTTCATCACAGGGACGATGGGTGTAGCCCAGTCGCTCCAGTCTACCTTGGACAGTACACCTGAACGTTCCAGACTCTCCAGCTCTGCTTCGATGGCTGGGCGGATCGCATAAGGTATCGGTCTGGCATGAAAAAATTTTGGGCTTGCGTTTTCTTCAATTTTAATCGTTGCTGTCATGCCTTTTAGTGTTCCGAGTCCTTGCTGGGACACTTCTTTCACGTCAGTTAGGATCTTTGACAGTCGCCCAGGTGTGACGTCGTCATCCTTTTGTCAGCCACAGTCAGTGCCTGTATGGAATGCCAATCCAGTTGTATTTTCCGGATCCATTCACGTCCCAGTAATGGTGGTCCTCCATCTTGCAGTACATACAGGTCTAGTTTTGGTGTTTCCTTACCGTTATATATAACGGTCACCCCTTATTTTTCCTTTGGGGTAGACTTTTTGCCCCGTGTACGTCTTCAAAATAATTTTTGTGTCTCTCAAGGGTATGTGTGAGAATAGCCGCTCGTAGTCCCGTCAGTTTATGACTGTTAGGGCTGACCCTGTGTCCAATTCCATCTTTACCTGGACTCCTGCTATCTTGAGAGTGACCCAAATGGTTCGGTGATCCTCCGTTGTGATCACATTATGTAGTTTCAGACAACTCAGTTCCCTACTTTCGGAGTTTGTTCGTCTGAACTATTCTCCATCATCTTATGTACCTTCTGGTACTTTCCTTTGGTAGGTTTCTTATTGCTGGTTTTCTTTCCCAACCTGCAGACTCGTGCTATGT
Source organism: Somniosus microcephalus (assembly GCF_052327205.1). Taxonomy (NCBI): domain Eukaryota; kingdom Metazoa; phylum Chordata; class Chondrichthyes; order Squaliformes; family Somniosidae; genus Somniosus; species Somniosus microcephalus. The sequence goes on from NC_140999.1 coordinate 104,632,385, forward strand.
GTCCTACTTTTCCACACTGTCTGCACACTCTGCCTTTGAACCAGCAATCATTCTGGTCGTGTGTTGTTCTGCCGCAGCGATAGCACTTCTGTGTTTCATATGACATTTCGTTTGTGCCATATTCTTGCGGTCTCTGTTGTATCTCTGCAGCGCCCCGTGCTGCTGCTTCATATGATACCGCAATGCTGAAAGCCTTTTCTAGCGTAAGGTCCTTTTCAGATAAAAGCCGTTTCTGGGTTCCTTCACTTTGAAGCCCACACACAAACTTGTCCCTTAAGGCATCTGTCAGTCCCGCTCCAAACTGGCAGTGTTTCGATAGTTTGCGCAGTTCTGTTAAATAATCAGCATTGCTTTCATCCTTATGCTGCTTCCGTTTGTGAAACTTGAATCCGTTTGTGAAACTTGAATCTTTCTGCTATCAGCAGCGGTGTGGGGTTTAAATGTTCCTTTAGCATCATTACTATGTCTTCAAAACTCTTTTCCATTGGCTTCGTTGGGGTTACTAGATTTCGTAATAAACCATACGTCTTTGCACCCATTAAATTTAACAATACCGACGCTTTCTTGTCATCTGACACCTCATTTGCCTCGCAGTAAAGCTCTATTCGTTTGACATATGTAGTCCAATCTTTGACTTCATTATCAAATGCGGTGATACTGCCACTCTTCGGCATTTTGGGTGTGGTTTAAAATGGCGTCTCCCAATGGCTTAAAATGGCATCTCCCGTGCTTTCCTTCCTCCCCCGCTGCTGCCGACGCCGCTCCCGGCGGTTCTCGTGGCAATGGCAGCGCCCTGTAGGTTTTGCGCGCTTCTCTCTCTCCCTCTCTCCGACGCTGCTCAGCCCCTGAACACCGGCTGCGCCCTGTGCGCTCTGCCTTCTCTCTCTCTCCCCCGTCGACGCTGCTCGGCCCTTTGCTGTGCCGCTCGGTCGGGCTCTAGCCCGCCGCTGTCCAGGAAGGGTCTGCGCACTACCTGTTGCCAGCCCGTTTCGCTGGACCACCTCGACTAGAAAGCCAAGCCTGGCTCTCGACAGCCTCCCCCGCAATTCTCGAGTCTCTGCTGGATGACTGGGCGGTTGCCCGTGGTCGACGCCCGAGTCTCTGGCCTTGACCTCCAATCCACTGATCTCCAGGAACGAATCCCCGGGAGGTGATGCAGAGTTACAGGTAGGTTCGAACCTGCCTCGTCGCCAATGTTACGTCCGTGTATAAGAAGACACAGACTGCGGAGAACGGTATAATAGATGTTTACTCAACGTGGCTCAGACTGCAACTGATCTGTACAGATTACTACTCAGCGTTATATACAGGTGTGGTCACTGCCGGTACGACAGTATACATGAGCTGTAAAAAGTAGTTCCCCCCTTAAAGGTACATGCATTACAGGGGGCGACCCCCTATTTCTGCGATTTTCAGCCCCCGCCCGCCTGAAAACCCGCCCGACGGCTGGGGGAAAATCGGGGCCTTAGTGTCTGCATTAGTTATTACCTCATGTACAGCGGCGTTGGTCATCTGGTAAGTGTTCTGAGTGTGATGGGTTCCCGGTGTATGCCCGTACTATCCTGTATCTAATTATCTGATAGTGTAACCCAGGGGTGTAACAGTAGGACTTCTGTTGTGATCTGAACTGGATATTGTGTCTTTCACACCTGCTCTCACACACGTTTCTCCAATTTTTCATTCGGAGAAAGACAAGGATTAATGAGAATCATTAAGCTGCTTCATTTTATAGTGTAACAGTTAAAGCAAATCCCACTTCTTACACTCAATCATACTTGTCTTTGAGAACAAAATGAGAAAAATAATAAATCATGTGACCTGTCCCTTTCATGGGCTGACTTACTTGTTTTTTAGGTATTAATTCCTGCTACACAACTTCTAACTGCAAAATACAGACCTTCTGTATCTTAGGCCGCGATCTTACCTCTGGAGACCTGCTGGAGGTGGGACTTCTGGTTTCTGGGTTTCAGTCCCGCCCCCAGCGACGTCTGACCAACCCACGCTATTTTCCCTTGATTGGCTTTGTTGAGCCCGCCCTGCGGGCTTAGCTGGCCAATTAAGGGGAAGCCGGTGACAGATGATGTCAGCGTATGATGCTTCATCTGTCGAAAATTTTTTGACAGATGAATTGTCAGCGTTTGACAGCTTTGAGAAGCTGTCAAACACTGACAATCTCTGTTCTAAGGTGAGCTCTTGCACAGAAGGCTCACCAAGACCTCTCCCCTCAGCAGAAAGCAGATGGCTGCTCATCTGAGAATGCAGCAGCCATTCTGTCATCTCTGCCGTTGAGATGAGGCACCTCCGGATCTTCAAAGTTTGAAGCCTGCAGAAAGAAACAAAGGTAAGGAAACTTTTTCCAACACTTTTCACTCACCTCTCATACTTACCTATCCACACTTGCACCCATTGCTCGCCTCTACAGCTGACATTTTGACCCCTCTCACCCCCACAGACCCACTGCTCACCTTGCTGACCCTGGCGAGGTTTGCAGCCATCGGGAAGCCCGCACTTTCAGGCGTAAAATGGGGAAAAGCCTCAAAACTGCCTGTTAACTCCCTGTTAACAGGCAGTTAAGTGGCTCTAATCCCCTTCCTGCCTCGAGATGACGGGACTCTGCGCAAGTCAGGGCCCCGCCTCCCGGGAAGATGGTTCGGAGGAGGGTTGGGAGCGGGGTGGGGACACGCTCCCAATTTTTCCCATTTTGCCAGCAGTTCCGTCTCCAAATCTGCCTCCTCAGGCCTTGTAAAATCCAGCCCTTAGTTTCCAGCTCTAGGTCCAGAGCCTGCACACCACAGTCTCATGTTTAGAATCTGAATGACTGCCCAAGTGTCTCTTTTTCCTTTTTCTCCCTGTGTTTCCAGCAAAAGGGGAGGTCTATGCCTTTAACTTCTTCCCCATTCAGAGATTTTGCCAGTAGGTCTGTCAACCAAACGAATTATCTCCTCTCCCAAGAGTATATTCTCGGTAGACAGCTCATGCTGGGCTCACTCAAATAGAATTATCCCCACCGTAATACTGGATGTTTTGTTAGGCCACCCAAGACGAGATAACAAATTGTTTAAAGTCCTCAGTCATTTTTACACCAATAAGCATAGTTGGCCCATTACCATATCCCTCCCCACCCCCTTGTCTCAGTTGTTGCAGCTGGGGCTTACTAAACCTGTGGGAATTCACTTTATCTTAAAAATACAACATTTAAACATAACTAATTACCAAAACCTCTCCATGAAAAAAATGGACAAGCATCCCTGGAATGTGGCAGCAGTTTGCTTCCCAATTGAGCCCTGTATCCTTTATAGAAGGCACCCACAAATGTACATAAGGCACCATGTAATTGGAAGTGGCTCAAGAATTATGCCAGTGTGCGTTTATATTGGAGGGCACAGTTGGCAACAAACTCCACATGTGCAGTTATCCCAAATTTGCCAGACCCAAGACGACAATTTAAATAACAACAGAAAATGCTGGAAAAACTCAGCAGGTCAGGCAACATCCGTGGAGAGAAATTTGAGTTGTTTGTGATGGTCATTACCTGGCACATATGTGCTGCGATTATTACCTGCCGCTTGCCAGCCCAAGAATAAATGTTATCCAGGTTCTTCTGTAGGCTGAGATGGGCTGCTTTATTATTGGAGAAGTCATGAATGGAGCAGAATGCATGGAATCATCAGCGAACATCACCACTCCTGACTTTACAACAGAGGGAGGCCATTGATGAAGCAGTGGAAGATTGTTGTCCAAACATACACCCCTGGGGAACTCCTGCAGTGATGTCCTATTGCTGTGCTGGTTTGCATCCAACAACCACAACCATCTTCCTGTGTGCCAGGTGTGACTCCAGTCACTGGGGGGAGGGGGAGGGGTGTTTTCCTTTTGACCCCCATTGACTTCATTGTTGCTAGGGCTCCTTGATGCCAGACTCAGTCGACTGCTGTCTTTATGTCAAGGGCAAATATTTTTGTTTATCCTCTGGCATTCAGCTCTGTGTCCATGTCTAGATCAGGGATGTGATGAGAGCTGGAGTCCAATGGTTCTGATGGTATAAAGGTTCAATTCAGCTTACAAGGGTTAACTCCCAACAATTTCTTTTCATAACATTTAAAGCCATTTAGAATGTTGTTTTTAATACTTCCTGGGTAAGACCCCAAATGGAACTCTCACCTTAACCCTAACTCTATTTTTAAGCCCAATCAAAACTATAAGACTGCCCCTAATCCTAACTCCACTCTAATTAACATCAGTTTTGAAATAATAAGGTTCATTCAATGTGGTCCTTTCCCTTGCCATTATGCTAGAATAGTTTTCATTCAATGCACTCGGCATGGGACTTAGCTGAACAGACACACTGGTGCTGTGAGCTCCTACATAAAGTGGGTGGCATATCATTCAAGGTGGTAACTTTAATTGGCAGCTCAGTCTTTGTCTTTGTTTCTCTCTCTCTCACTGGTCATTCATCCTACACAGGCCTGGATAAGGGAGAAATCTCTCACACTATTCAGAAAGAATCATAGAATCATAGAATGGTTACAGCATAGAAGGAGGCCATTCGGCCCAACAAGCCCATGCTGGCTCTCTGCAAGAGCACTTCAGCTAGTCCCACCCCCCTGTCCTTTCCCTGTAGCCCTTTAGGTTCTTATCCAACTCCCTTTTGAAGGCCAATTGAATCTGCCTCCATTACCCTTTCAGGCAGTGAATTCCAGACCCTAACCACTCGCTGCATAAAAAAGTTTTTCCTCATGTCACCTTTGGTTCTTCTGCCAATCACCTTAAATCTGTGTCCTCTGGTTCTCGACCTTTCTGCCAATGGGAACAGTTTCTCTCTATCTACTCTGCCTAGATCCATCATGATTTTGAACACCTCTATCAAATCTCCTCTCAACCTTCTCTGTTCTAAGGAGAACAACCCCAACTTCTCCAGTCTATCCACGTAACTGAGGTCTGTCCTGAGACACTCCAAGCTGGGGTATGAATGGGTAAAGATCAAAACAGAGGAAGGTAGGACCAGTTAGGGACAATGAGCTTGAACATGAGTTTTGCCTAAGTAGAAAGGATATACTAGCTGGTTCTAGGACTGAATCTATTTGACTTCATTTAAGGAACAGAGGGGGAGCTGTTACATTGCTAGGGGTTCTTTATAGCGCTCCAAACAGTGAGAAGAGGTAGATGAGCAAATTTGTTGGCAAATTTCAAAAGCGTGTAACAAAAATAGAGTAGTAATATTAGAGGACTTTAATTACCCTAATATAAACTGTGAAAAACATGGTGCTTAGGGTAGGAGAGGAATTTCTGATATGTGCACAGGAGAACTTTCTCGATCAATATGTCTCCAGTCCAACAAGGAAGGAAGCCATGTTGGATCTGGCTCTGGGAAATGAAGTAGGGCAAGTGGAGTGTGTTACAGTAGGAGATCATCGAGCTAACAGTGACCACGACATAATTCGGTTTAAAGTAATTATGGAAAGACACCAGAAAATATCAAACGTAAAAATGCTCAACTGGGGAAGAGCTAATTTCAATGATTTAAGAAGGGACCTAGCACAGGTAGATTGGAAAAGGCGATTTCAGGGTAAAGCAGTAACAGGGCAATGGAAGACATTCAGGGAAGAGATAGTTCAGGTACAAACTAGTCCTATTCCTTTGAAGGGAATAGAACATCCAAAGTTAATGCACCCTGGTTGACAAAGGAAATAAAAGTTAAAATAAAACAGAAAAGGAAGCTTATGACAAATGTCAGGAGCAAGATTCAGTTAATAATCAGGAAGGTTATGGAAAGTCATAGGGGGAAAAATTTGGTTGCTTTGTGCCTCCCGTTAGTGCCCTAAGAGAGCGCTAATGGGGCGCAAAGCAACTAGCGCCCGGGCGCGGCGATGTTTGCGCCGCTCGCGAAATTGACCAGACATTTTGCGACAGCGCTAAACACTACCGCCACGATCTCCTGCGCCCGCAGATCGTGACGTCAGTCGAGCGTGCAACACCCCGGACCGGATATTGAGTGCCGCCCCCTGCCTTTCTGCCTGCCGCTAGCAACGACAGGTTGAGGGGAACGTTTTGCAGTTGGGAAGGGATTGAGGGAGCGCTGTTTAAAGGCGACCGCTTCCTGCCTTTTTTTGTGGGCGACATTTTTGCACCATGCATTCTGAGAGAGAGAGAGACTTCTGGAGAGATTCAATGCTGTGTGAAGGAGTTTTGGGTACTGAGCAGCACTTTGCAGGTTCATTTTGATTTGACCTTCCTTGCATCAATTTAGAAGGGACTTGGGGGCTGCACTCTGAGCTCTTTCCCTCCATTGTTCTTTCCAGCAGATTTGATGTACAGGTCTCTCCAGGCCGAGATTCAAGGCTGCAATGAGCAGGGTGTGAATGGAGAGCAAGATCAACCCTTCCCTTTAAGAACTGGCCAGTGCCAGTGTGTCTGTGTTCCATTGCTGACTGACATCACATGAGCTCCGCCAGCGCTCCGAGGTAGCGCCTCGCTCCTCGGCGTTAGCGCCTTAAGACAGGTGAGCAGTGCCTAATTTAGTGCTCCAATCACCTCCAGGGGCAATAGAAGCCAAGTTTGCAGTCGCAGGCGATAAATAGCGCCAGGCGCTAAACTTTGCGCCCAGCCGATAATTGCGCTCCAAACGGGGCGATACTGAATTTCTCCCCCATAACGGCACAGAAGGAGGCCATTCGGCCCATCAAGTCCATGCCGGCTCTCTGTAGAGCAATCCAGTCAGTCCCATTCCCCCACTCTATCCCCGTAGCCCTGCAAGTTTGTTTCCCTCAAGTGCCTATCCAGTCTCCCCTTGAAAACATTGAGTGTCTCCGCTTCCACCACTTCCGTCGGCAGCGAGTTCCAGGTCCTCACCGCTCGCTGCGTAAAAAAGTTTTCCCTCACATCCCCCATATATCTGTTGCCCAAAACCTTAAATCTGTGTCCCCTAGTCCTTGTACCATCAACTAGTGGGAACAGCCATTCCCCATCTAGCCTATCCAAAACCTTCATAATCTTGTATATTAAATCACCCCTCAACCTCCTTTGCTCTAATGAAAACAAATCCAGCTTCTTCAACCTGTCCTTGTAGCTAAGATCCCCCATCCCCAGAACCATTCTGGTAAATCTCCTCTGCACCTTCTTAAGGGCCTTCACATCCTTCCTAAAGTGTGGTGGCCAGAACTAGATGCAATACTCCAGTTGTGGCCTAACCAGCACTTTATAAAGGTTCAGCATAACTTCTCTACTTTTGTACTCAATACCTCTATTTATGAAACCCAAGATCCCATATGCTTTATTAACCACTCTCTCACTATGTCCTGCCACCTTCAGAGATCTATGCACATTAACTCCCAGGTCCCTCTGTCACTGCACACTTTTAAAACTGTGCCATTAAGTGTATATTGTCTCTCCCTGTTCCTTCTGGCAAAATGCACCACCTCACACTTCTCTGTATTAAATTCCATCTGCCACTTGTCTGCCCATTCTGCTAGCCTTTCTATGTCCTGTTGCAGTCGATTGGTATCATCCTCACTGTTTGCCACACCCCCAAGTTTGGTGTCATCGGCAAATTTAGAAATTCTACTTTGTATTCCAATATCTAGGTCATTTATATATATCAAAAAAAGCAGTGGCCCCAGCACTGACCCTTGGGGAACATCACTGCCTACCATCCTCCAGTGTGAAAAACAGCCATTCACCACAACTCGCTGTTTTCTGTCCTTAAGCCAATTCCTTATCCAAGCTGCCACTCACCCACCTATTCTGTGAGCCTCAATTTTGTTTACCAGCCTTCTATGTGGTACTTTGTCAAACGCCTTCCTAAAATCCATGTAGACAACATCCAATGCATTCCCTTCATCGATCCTGCCTGTTACTTCATCGAAACATTCAATTAGATTAGTCAAACATGATCTGCCTTTTACAAATCTTTGTTGGCTCATCTTAATTAGCTTAAACCTCTCCAAGTGCCCGTTAATTTTTTCCTTGATTATTGTTTCTAAAACTTTACCCACCACTGACGTTAAACTGACCGGCCTGTAGTTACTAGGATTGTCCTTACACCCTTTCTTGAACAATGGTGTCACATTTGCCACTTTCCAATCCTCAGGCACCTCCCCCGCATCTAGGGAAGATTGGAAAATTATGGCAAGCCCTTCCGCTATCTCCTCCCCCAATTCCCTTAGCAATCTGGGATGCAAGCCATCTGGACCATGCGACTTATCCACTATAAGCATACCCAGCCTTTCTAGTACATCCTATCTATCAATTTTCACCCCTTCCATTGCTTCTACCTTTTTCACTGCTACCGATATTAGAGGGAATTGAAAAAGTTCATATGGGAGGCAAAGAGAGATTACGAGAAAAGATTAGCAGGCAACATGAAATTTAACCAGAAAACATTTTTATAAACATATAAAATGTAAGCTGTTTGTTAGGGAAAAAGTTGGGCCTATAAAGGACCCAAAAGAAAATCTTCATGTAGAGACAGAGGACATGGCTAAATTATTAAATGGGTCCTTTGCATCTGCCTTCACAAAGGGAGCAGATGATGTGAAAGTCACACTCAAAGGCGAGAGGGAAGTTATGGACAGGATAGTAATAGATTGAGAAGGTGTACTAAAAAGATTAGCATTACTGAAAGTCGGTGAGTCACCTCGCCTGGATGGAATTCATCCTAGGTTGTTGAAAGAAGCAAAGGTAGAAATAGCAGAGACATTGGTCAGAGTCTTTCAATCCTCATTGGATACAGGAGTAGTGCTGGAGGACTGGAGGGTTTCTAATGTTATACCACTATTCAAGAAAGGGGAGAGGGATAAACCAGGAAATTATCGGCCAGTCAGTCTATAAAATTCTGACAGGACTGGACAGACTAGATGCAGGAAGGATGTTCCCGATGGTTGGGGAGTCCAGAACCAGGGGTCACAGTCTAAGGATAAGGGGCAGGCCATTTAGGACAGAAATGAGGAGGAATTTCTTCACCCAGAGAGTGGTGAACCTGTGTAATTCTCTATCACAGAAGGCAGTAGAGGCCAATTCATTAAATATATTCTGGAAGGAGTTTGATATATTTCTTAAGGCTAAAGGGATCAAGGGGTATGGGGAGAAAGCAGGGACCGGGTACTGAATTTGGATGATCAGCCATGATTACATTGAATGGCAGAGCAGGTTCGAGGGGCCGAATGGCCTACTCCTGCTCCTATCTTCTATGTTTTATCTTCTATGTTTCTATGTCTACCATCGGTGGTGAGGAAGTTATTGGAAACCATTATCAGATACAAAATAAACTTTCATTTGGAAAGGCATAGGTCAATCAAGAAAAGCCAGCATGGATTTGTTAAAGGCAAATCGTGTCTGACTAACTTGATGAGGTAACAGAGAAGGTTGATCAAGGTAGTGCAGTAGATGTTATATATATGAACTTTCGGAAGACATTTGACAAAGTGCCACACAGGAGGCTTACTAAGAAGATGGAAGCCCATGGAATTAAGGGGACGGTGGTGGTATGGATAGGAAATTGGCTCAGTGACAGGAAGCAAAGGGTGGTGGTGGATGGATGTTTTTCAGACTGGGAAGTGGTTTGCAGTGGTACCCCAAACAGTAGTTACTCCTCAATGATTGATATTAGCTCCCAATAAGTAATATTTCTCCCCTGAAGACTATCAGTCTCTCAATATAAAAATATGGGCCCCTCAATGACTCACAGCTGCCGGCCAATGAAGAAAGTCAGCCCTCAATGCGTAATATCTGCCCCCAGTTAGTAATGGTGGTCCCTCAATGAATAATATTGGCCTTCAGTAGCTACTAGTGAACCCTTAATGAATGCTATCAGCCCCTCAGTGATATTGACGCCTCAGTGAGTAATCTTGACCTCTCAGTGAGTGATATTGGTCTCTCAGTGGCTCTTTGTTTCAGCCCCTCAGTGAGTAATATCGGTTCTCAGTGAGTGATATTGGCCCCTCAGTGATTGATTATGGGTCACACTGACTGATATTAGCCCCTCAGTGACTGATACCAGTTCTGAGTGACTGATATCCATTCTCAGTGAGTGTTATCGGTTCTCAGTGAGTGTTATCGGTTCTCAGTGTCTAATCTCGGCTCTCAGTGACTGATCTCAGTTCTCAGAGACTGATCATCGTTCTCATGTGACTGATATTGGTTCTCAGAGACTGATATCGGCCCCTCAGTGACTGATCTCAGTTCTCACTGACTGATATCGATTCTCAGTGACTGATCTCAGTTCTCACTGGCTGATATCGATTCTCAGTGACAGATCTCAGTTCCCAGTGGATGATATCAGCCCCTCACTGACTGATATTGGTTTTCAGTGACTGATCTCGGTTCTCACTGACTGATCTCGGTTCTCAGAGACTGATCTCAGTTCTCAGAGATCTGGATTCTCAGCGGCTGATCTGGGTTCTCAGTGACTGATCTGGATTCTCAGTGACTGATCTGGATCCTCAGTGATCTGGACTCTCAGTGACTGATCAACATTCTCAGTGACTGATCTGGGTTCTCACTGATCTGGATTCTCAGAGATCTGGGTTCTCAGTGACTGATCTGGGTTCCCAGTGACTGATCTGGGTTCTCATTGATCTGGATTCTCAGTGATTTGGGTTCTCAGTGATGGGTATCGGTCTCTGTGACTGATCTGGGTTCTCACTGACTGATCTGGATTCTCAGTGATCTGGGTTCTCAGTGACTGATCTGGGTTCTCAGTGATCTGGATTCTCAGTGACTGATCTGGGTTCTCAGTGATCTGGGTTCTCAGTGACTGATCTCGGTTCTCAGTGATTGATCTGGATTCTCAAAGACTGATCTGGATTCTCAGTGATCTGGATTCTCAATGATTGATCTGGGTTCTCAGTGAATGATCTGGATTCTCAGTGCCTGATTTTGATTCTCAGTGACTGATCTGTATTCTCAGTGATCTGGGTTCTCAGTGTCTGATCTGGGTTCTCATTGACAGATCTGGGTTCTCAGTGTCTGATCTGGATTCTCAACGACTGATCTGGATTCTCAGTGACTGACCTGGATTCTCAGTGATCTGGATTCTCAGTGACTGATCTGGATACTCTGCGACTGATCTGGATTCTCAGTGTCTGATCTGGATACTCTGTGACTGATCTCGGTTCTCAGTGCCTTATCTGGATTCTCAGTGACTGATCTGGGTTCTCAGTGATCTGGATTCTCAGTGATTGATTTGGGTTAAGAAGGATAGTAGACAAAAAGCCGGAAACTATAGACCAGTTAGCCTAACATCTGTGGTTGGCAAAATGTTGGAGTCCATTATTAAGGAAACAGTAACAGAGCATTTGGATAAACATAATTTACTAGGACAGAGTCAGCATGGTTTTATGAAGGGGAAGTCATGTTTGACAAATTTGCTTGAATTCTTTGAGGACGTAACATACATGGTGGATAAAGGGGAACCAGTGGATGTAGTGTGTTTGGACTTCCAAAAGGCATTTGACAAGGTTCCACACAAAAGTTTACTGATCAAGATAAAAAATCGCGGGATTGGGGGTAATATACTGGCATGGGTGGAAGATTGGCTATCTAACAGAAAACAAAGAGTTGGGATAAATGGTTCATTCTCGGGCTGGCAATCAGTAACCAGTAGTGTTCTGCAGGGGTCAGTGCTGGGACCCCAACTCTTTACAATCTATATTAACGATTTGGAGGAAGGGACCGAGTGCAACATATCCAAGTTTGCCGATGATACAAAGATGGGAGGGAAAGCAGTGAGTGAGGAGGACATAAAAAACCTGCAAAAGGACATAGACAAGCTAAGTGAGTGGGCAGAGATTTGGCAGATGGAATATAATGTTGGAAAGTGTGAGGTTATGCACTTTGGCAGAAAAAATCAAAGAGCAAGTTATTATCTAAATGGAGAGAAACTGTAAAGTGCTACAGTACAAAGGGATCTGGGGGTCCTGGTGCATGAAACACAGAAGGTTAGTATGCAGGTGCAGCAGGTGATCAGGAAGGCCAATGGAAACTTGGCTTTTATTGCAAGGGGGATGGAGTATAAAAACAGGGAAGTCTTGCTGCAGTTATATAGGGTATTGGTGAGGCCACACCTGGAATACTGCGTGCAGTTTTGGTTTCCATATTTAAGAAAAGGTATACTTGCTCTCAAGGCGGTTCAGAGAAGGTTCACTCGGTTGATTCCGGAGATGAGGGGGTTGACATATGAGGAAAGGTTGAGTAGGTTGGGGCTCTACTCATTGGAGTTCAGAAGAATGAGAGGTGATCTTATCGAAACATATAAGATTGTGAGGGGGCTTGATTGGGTGGATGCGGTGAGGATGTTTCCACTGATGGTTGAGACTAGAACTAGGGGGCATAATCTTAGAATAAGGGGCTGCCGTTTCAAAACTGAGATGAGGAGAAACTTCTTCACTCAGAGGGTAGTAAATCTATGGAATTTGCTACCCCAGAGAGCTGTGGAAGCTGCAACATGAAATAAATTTAAAATGGAGATAGACAGTTTCCTAGCAGATAAGGGAATTAAAGGTTACGGGGAGAGGGCAGGGAAGTGGACGTGAGTCTAGATTCGGATCAGCCATGATCCTATTGAATGGCGGAGCAGGCCCGAGGGGCCGTATGGCCTACTCCTGCTCCTACTTCTTATGTTCTTATGTTCTTATGTCGGTTCTCAGTAACTGATCTGGGTTCTCAGTGAATGATCTGGATTCTTAGTGACAGTTCTGAGTTCTCAATGTTGATCTGGGTTCTCAGTGACTGATCTGGATTCTCAATGAGTTTCTGGGTTCTCAGTGCTTGATCTGGATTCTCAGTGACTGATCTGGGTTCTCAGTAATCTGGGTTCTCAGTGACTGATCTGGGTTCTCAATGATTGATCTGGATTCACAGTGGCTGATCTGGATTCTCAGTGAATGATCTCAGTTCTTAATGAATGATCTGGGGTATCAGTGTCTGATCTGGATGCTCAGTGACTGATCTGGATTATCAGTGGCTGAGCTGGGATCTCAGTGACTGATCTCAGTTCTCAGTGAATGATCTGGGGTCTCAGTGTCTGATCTGGATTCTCAGTGACTGATCTGGGATCTCAGTGACTGATCTCGGTTCTCAGAGACTGATCTGGGTTTTCAGTGTCTGAACTGGATTCTCAGTGTCTGAACCGGGGGTCTCAGTGTCTTAGCTGGATTCTCAGTGACTGATCTGGATTCTCAGAGACTGATCTGGATTCCCAGTTTCTGATCTGGGTTTTCAGTGACTGATCTGTGTTCTCAGTGACTGATCTGGGGTCTCAGTGTCTGATCTGGATTCTCAGTGTCTGGTCTGGGTTTTCAGTGACTGATCTGGATTCTCAATGATTGATCTTGGTTCTCAGTGTCTGGTCTGGGTTTTCAGTGACTGATCTGGATTCTCAATGACTTATCTGGATTTTTTGTGATTGATCTTTGTTCACAATGTTTGATCTGGTTTCTCGGTGATTGATCTGGGTTCTCAGTGTCTGTTGTCGGTTTTCAGTGACTGATCTGGATTCTCAATGATTGATCTGGATTCACAGTGGCTGATCTGGATTCTCAGTGACTGATCTCATTTCTTAGTGAATGATCTGGTGTCTCAGTGTCTGATCTGGATGCTCAGTGACTGATCTAGATTCTAAGATCAGATCTGGATTCTCAGTGACTGTTCTGGATTCTCAGTGACTGATCTGGGTTTTCAGTGACTAATCTGGATTCTCAGTGACTGATCTGGGTTCTCAGTGACTGATCTGGATTCTCAATGATTGATATGGGTTCTCAGTGTCTGATCTCAGTTCTCAGTGACTGATCTGGGTTCTCAGTGACTGATCTGGATTCTTAGTGATTGATCTGGGTTCTCAATGATTGAACTGAGTTCTCAGTGACTGCACTGTGTTCTCAGTGTCTGATCTGGGTTCTCAGTGACAGTTCTGAGTTCCCAATGTTGATCTGGGTTCTCAGTGACTGATCTGGGGTCTCAGAGATTGATCTGGGTTCTCAGTGACTGATCTGGGTACTCAGTGACTGACCTGGTTAACAGTGACTGTTCTGGATTCTCAGTGACTGATCTGGGTTCTCAGTGACTGACCTGGTTAACAGTGTCTGATCTGGGTTCTCAGTGGCTGATCTGGATTCTCAGTGACTGATCATGGTACTCAGTGACTGATCTGGGGTCTCAGTGTCTGATCTGGATGCTTTGTGACTGATCTGGATTCTCAGTGTCTGATCTGGATTCTCATTAACTGATCTGGTTTCTCAGTGACTGATCAGGGATCTCTGTGACTGATCTCATTTCTCAGTGTCTGATCTGGGGTCTCAGTGTCTGATTTGGATTCTCTGTGACTGATCTGGATTCTCAGTGTCTGATCTGGATTCTCAATGACTGATCTGGTTTCTCACTGCCTGATCTGGATTCTCAGTGACTGATCTGGGTTCTCACTGATCTGGATTCTCAGTGACTGTTCTGGGCTCTCAATGATTGATCTGGATTCTCAGTGACTGATCTGGATTCTGAGTGCCTGATCTTGGTTCTCATTGTCTGATCTGGGTTCTCAGTGACTGACCTGGGGTCTCAGGCCTAGAAATTCATTATAGCCACTTTTGGGGCGGTAAAGTCGGGCGGCCGCTAAAGTTTGCGCCCGGCGCAAATTCGAGGCCACTTCGCCGATATTCATTAGCTTCGCCCTAAGAGTTTGCTCGAGCGCTAAAACTGGCGATGCACGGCTCTCCTTAGGTGCTAAGCCGGAGGTGCTGAGCGATACCGCCGAGGCCGGGCGCAGCGCAGGTGCGGCCATTTCTTGATTGACAGCAGACACCCTGGCACCGGCCAGCTCTTAAGGGGGAAGGGTCGAGTTGGTCTGCTGCCACGCCCTGGACACTGCAGCCCTCCAGCTAGGCCTGAACACTGCTGTTGGACCCAAATAGCGCCTGAAAGGATGGAGAAGGCCCGTGAACGAGCGCAGCGCTTCTCAGAGCATGATCTGAGGGTGCTGGTTGGCGCTGTGGAGAAGAGACGCCATATTTTGTTTCCGGAAAATGGCAAGAAGCCGGCGGCCCGCGTCTACCGGAATGCCTGGAGGCATGTCGCCACCAGGGTGACATCCAACAGTGAGGTCCCCAGGAGTGCTGTACAATGCCGCAAAAAGCTAAATGACCTCGCCAGGATTGTCAGGGTGAGTACCCTTTCCAGTGTCCTCCTCATCCTTGCATGTGCACCTCACATTATGGGCAAGGGGACCTGAAAGCCCTAATGGCCAGCCCTCATGCAGCAGCTATGGGACAGTCATGAACATCAATTGCACATTGTGCGCTTAACACACTGGCCAGGCTATTCCACCATGGGAGGCAGTGCACACAAGATCAGGGCTACACAGTGGCCAGGCTATTCCACCATGGGAGGCAGTGCACACAAGATCAGGGCTACACACTGTACTTAGAGGCCGTCCTTTCTCTTGCAGGCCAAGCTGGCCAATAATAAGAGGAGCCGGACTGAGACCGGGGGAGGCGGACCCCAGATCCAGCAGCTCACCGAGCTGCAACAGCGCATGGAGCGCATCATGGGCGCCCGGGTGATTGGCCCCGTTGCATCTGGAGATGCCGACCCTGTTCTGGGCACCAATGGTAAGGACATCACCTTTTGGACCTCTCTTGTCCCACTTGCGCATCAGATCTACATCCTTTGCCACTGTCCGACCAATGCGCTGAATGCCACCACTCATGCATCCCTCGCTGACGCCCTCTCCTCACTCTAAAGCTACTCTTGTGCCTTCCTGCTTTCAGATGGTGAGGAGGAGGTCCCTGAAGTTGCCAGTGACAGCCCCTCAGAAGAGGAGGGGGAGGAGGAGCAAGAGGAAGGCGGCCCATCAGGGGAACCCTCAGCCGTGGCAAGCCATGCCAATGTAGGGGACATGTCTTCCCTGGAGGGGAGCATGGGGGAAGTGTCAGAGGGGAGTGTAGCTCCTGGGACCAGCGGCCTGCAGAAACGTGGGAGGGGGGTGGAAGCTCAGCGGCCTTCTCCCCAGAGGGGGGAAGGGTCGGAGGGGAGTCCAATTGCTGGGCCCAGCGGCGTCCAGCAATGCAGGAAGGGTCGGCCAGCTCAGCAGCCTTCTCCCCAGAGGGAGAGTCCGGCCTCCAGTCCGGAGACGGTCAACGCCGAGGAGATGCACCGCCTCGAGGACATGTCCGCGGACTCGGAGCGCCGGCACACGGAGCTCATGGGGGTAGTGGCACGGATGCCTGAGGCCATCGAGTCCCTGTCTCGGAGTGTGACCGAATTCGGGGCCTCACAGGCCACCAGTGTGGCAGAATTCGGGGCAGCTCAGGCAGCGACTGGCCAGGTGATCAGTGGTGCCGTGCAGTCACTAGCTGCTGTGATGCGGCCACAGAACAGGGCAACACGGGCACTCACTGCTGCCACACTCGCTGTGTCAGCCAGGCATCGCCAGGGCACCCGGCGCGCTGCAGCAGCACAGCGGTCTGTCCCTCGGCAGATTGCTGCGCATGCTGCAGTGCTGGCCCGGGCGAGTGCCAGTGTCTCAGGCGACCAGCGAGCGCCTGCCATCCGCCAGCTTGCCCCCATTCCTCCAGCCGCCACTGCCACTCCCCCAGTGGAGCTGCCACGAGCTGCTGCAGCGACTGATGCTGCCCAGCCACAGCTGCAGCATTCACCAGCCGGCCCCTCGACGGCCAGACCTCGTCTAGGCCGACCCCCAAGGGCATCTGCCATCACGACATGTGCCCCTCAGGAGCCTTCCCCCAGCCTTGCAGCAGCCACTGGCCTCACTTTGAGGAGGAGCAGCAGGGCGTGCAGGGGCCGCCAAAGTTTGCAGAAGGCATCGCCCTCGCAGGCCACAAAGTAGAGTGTGTGTCCAAATGTTTTGTTTTTTGGAATGGGTGTTTTGTGAAGGCCGAGGATGAAGGCCATTTTTGTTTACATCTTTTGTTAATCCTCCCCAGGTTGTGGGAGTGAGTCATGTGTGCGAGTGTTTTTTGGGGGTTTCGTGTGTTTTTGGTTTTCATGTGGGAAGGGCCCTGAGTTTGTACAATAAACAATTTTATTTATTCACATTGTCCATGTTTGATCTTTGAAGTGTTTTTTGCCTTAACCGGCTGAGGGCTTGCGGAGCGGCTGCAATCATGTTCTTTCATTGGCACAAGCCATTCCCTGACAGGGGGCCCAGAAGTGACGTTCAATAAGCCGCCGACGGGCGGCCCTTGGACCTTCTGCCTCCCTCCTGGGCTGGTACTCCTCCTCCTCCTCCTCCTCATGCTCCTCCTGCTCCTCCTGCTGAGGTGGTGGTCCAACATGAGGTAGCAGTGCCTGAGTCCTGCGGATAGCCAGGTTGTGCAGCATGCAGCAAACGACGACGAATTGGGAGACTCGCTCCTGCGAATACTGGAGGGCTCCCCCGGAGCGATCCAGACAGTGGAACCGTTGCATCAGGATGCCGATTGTTTGTTCGATGAGGTTCCTGGTCGCTTGATGGCTCTCGTTGTGTGCCTCTTCAGCAGGGGTCGTGGGCGTGCGGAGTGGGGTCATGAGCCAGGTACACAAAGGATAGCCTTTGTCCCCGATAAGCCATCCTCTTGGGTGAGGCTGTGCCTGGAACATGTCAGCCACAGTTGTCTGTCGCAGGATAAAGGCATCGTGGCTGCTGCCTGGAAAGCGGGCATTGACAGCTAGGATGCGCTGCCTGTGGTCACACACCAGCTGTACGTTGAGGGAATGGTAGCCCTTCCGGTTGCGGTAATCCTCGGCATGCTCCAGAGCTGCCCGCAAAGCCATATGCGTGCAGTCAATGGCGCCCTGCACCATGGGGAAGCCCGCTATTCTTGCAAATCCCACTGCACGCTGCTGCTGCTTGTCCAGGGTCATGGGGAAGGAGATGAATTGACGTCTCCTTCTGAAAAGGGCATTGGTCACCTGGCGGATGCAGCAATGCACGGCGAACTGGGAGATGTTAGCGATGTCCCCAGCAGCGGATTGGAAGGAGCCGGTGGCATAGAAGTTGAGAGCCACCGTCACCTTCACTGCCACCGACAGAGACGTCCTGCGCATCAGCTGTGGACGCAGATCTCTGTGAAGCAGCTGGCAGATGTCTGCAACCACCTCCCTTCTGAATCGCAGCCTCCTAACACACTGCGCGGCAGACATGTTGAGATAGGAGAACTGCTGGCCAGTAGTGTTCTGCAGGGGTCAGTGCTGGGACCCCAACTCTTTACAATCTATATTAACGATTTGGAGGAAGGGACCGAGTGCAACATATCCAAGTTTGCCGATGATACAAAGATGGGAGGGAAAGCAGTGAGTGAGGAGGACATAAAAAACCTGCAAAAGGACATAGACAGGCTAAGTGAGTGGGCAGAGATTTGGCAGATGGAATATAATGTTGGAAAGTGTGAGGTTATGCACTTTGGCAGAAAAAATCAAAGAGCAAGTTATTATCTAAATGGAGAGAAACTGTAAAGTGCTACAGTACAAAGGGATCTGGGGGTCCTGGTGCATGAAACACAGAAGGTTAGTATGCAGGTGCAGCAGGTGATCAGGAAGGCCAATGGAAACTTGGCTTTTATTGCAGGGGGGATGGAGTATAAAAACAGGGAAGTCTTGCTGCAGTTATATAGGGTATTGGTGAGGCCACACCTGGAATACTGCGTGCAGTTTTGGTTTCCATATTTAAGAAAAGGTATACTTGCTCTCAAGGCGGTTCAGAGAAGGTTCACTCGGTTGATTCCGGAGATGAGGGGGTTGACATATGAGGAAAGGTTGAGTAGGTTGGGGCTCTACTCATTGGAGTTCAGAAGAATGAGAGGTGATCTTATCGAAACATATAAGATTGTGAGGGGGCTTGATTGGGTGGATGCGGTGAGGATGTTTCCACTGATGGTTGAGACTAGAACTAGGGGGCATAATCTTAGAATAAGGGGCTGCCGTTTCAAAACTGAGATGAGGAGAAACTTCTTCACTCAGAGGGTAGTAAATCTATGGAATTTGCTACCCCAGAGAGCTGTGGAAGCTGCAACATGAAATAAATTTAAAATGGAGATAGACAGTTTCCTAGCAGATAAGGGAATTAAAGGTTACGGGGAGAGGGCAGGGAAGTGGACGTGAGTCTAGATTCGGATCAGCCATGATCCTATTGAATGGCGGAGCAGGCCCGAGGGGCCGTATGGCCTACTCCTGCTCCTACTTCTTATGTTCTTATGTTCTTATGTCGGTTCTCAGTAACTGATCTGGGTTCTCAGTGAATGATCTGGATTCTTAGTGACAGTTCTGAGTTCTCAATGTTGATCTGGGTTCTCAGTGACTGATCTGGATTCTCAATGAGTTTCTGGGTTCTCAGTGCTTGATCTGGATTCTCAGTGACTGATCTGGGTTCTCAGTAATCTGGGTTCTCAGTGACTGATCTGGGTTCTCAATGATTGATCTGGATTCACAGTGGCTGATCTGGATTCTCAGTGAATGATCTCAGTTCTTAGTGAATGATCTGGGGTATCAGTGTCTGATCTGGATGCTCAGTGACTGATCTGGATTATCAGTGGCTGAGCTGGGATCTCAGTGACTGATCTCAGTTCTCAGTGAATGATCTGGGGTCTCAGTGTCTGATCTGGATTCTCAGTGACTGATCTGGGATCTCAGTGACTGATCTCGGTTCTCAGAGACTGATCTGGGTTTTCAGTGTCTGAACTGGATTCTCAGTGTCTGAACCGGGGGTCTCAGTGTCTTAGCTGGATTCTCAGTGACTGATCTGGATTCTCAGAGACTGATCTGGATTCCCAGTTTCTGATCTGGGTTTTCAGTGACTGATCTGTGTTCTCAGTGACTGATCTGGGGTCTCAGTGTCTGATCTGGATTCTCAGTGTCTGGTCTGGGTTTTCAGTGACTGATCTGGATTCTCAATGATTGATCTTGGTTCTCAGTGTCTGGTCTGGGTTTTCAGTGACTGATCTGGATTCTCAATGACTTATCTGGATTTTTTGTGATTGATCTTTGTTCACAATGTTTGATCTGGTTTCTCGGTGATTGATCTGGGTTCTCAGTGTCTGTTGTCGGTTTTCAGTGACTGATCTGGATTCTCAATGATTGATCTGGATTTACAGTGGCTGATCTGGATTCTCAGTGACTGATCTCATTTCTTAGTGAATGATCTGGTGTCTCAGTGTCTGATCTGGATGCTCAGTGACTGATCTGGATTCTCAGTGACTGATCTAGATTCTAAGATCAGATCTGGATTCTCAGTGACTGTTCTGGATTCTCAGTGACTGATCTGGGTTTTCAGTGACTAATCTGGATTCTCAGTGACTGATCTGGGTTCTCAGTGACTGATCTGGATTCTCAATGATTGATATGGGTTCTCAGTGTCTGATCTCAGTTCTCAGTGACTGATCTGGGTTCTCAGTGACTGATCTGGATTCTTAGTGATTGATCTGGGTTCTCAATGATTGAACTGAGTTCTCAGTGACTGCACTGTGTTCTCAGTGTCTGATCTGGGTTCTCAGTGACAGTTCTGAGTTCCCAATGTTGATCTGGGTTCTCAGTGACTGATCTGGGGTCTCAGAGATTGATCTGGGTTCTCAGTGACTGATCTGGGTACTCAGTGACTGACCTGGTTAACAGTGACTGTTCTGGATTCTCAGTGACTGATCTGGGTTCTCAGTGACTGACCTGGTTAACAGTGTCTGATCTGGGTTCTCAGTGGCTGATCTGGATTCTCAGTGACTGATCATGGTACTCAGTGACTGATCTGGGGTCTCAGTGTCTGATCTGGATGCTTTGTGACTGATCTGGATTCTCAGTGTCTGATCTGGATTCTCATTAACTGATCTGGTTTCTCAGTGACTGATCAGGGATCTCTGTGACTGATCTCATTTCTCAGTGTCTGATCTGGGGTCTCAGTGTCTGATTTGGATTCTCTGTGACTGATCTGGATTCTCAGTGTCTGATCTGGATTCTCAATGACTGATCTGGTTTCTCACTGCCTGATCTGGATTCTCAGTGACTGATCTGGGTTCTCACTGATCTGGATTCTCAGTGACTGTTCTGGGCTCTCAATGATTGATCTGGATTCTCAGTGACTGATCTGGATTCTGAGTGCCTGATCTTGGTTCTCATTGTCTGATCTGGGTTCTCAGTGACTGACCTGGGGTCTCAGGCCTAGAAATTCATTATAGCCACTTTTGGGGCGGTAAAGTCGGGCGGCCGCTAAAGTTTGCGCCCGGCGCAAATTCGAGGCCACTTCGCCGATATTCATTAGCTTCGCCCTAAGAGTTTGCTCGAGCGCTAAAACTGGCGATGCACGGCTCTCTTTAGGTGCTAAGCCGGAGGTGCTGAGCGATACCGCCGAGGCCGGGCGCAGCGCAGGTGCGGCCATTTCTTGATTGACAGCAGACACCCTGGCACCGGCCAGCTCTTAAGGGGGAAGGGTCGAGTTGGTCTGCTGCCACGCCCTGGACACTGCAGCCCTCCAGCTAGGCCTGAACACTGCTGTTGGACCCAAATAGCGCCTGAAAGGATGGAGAAGGCCCGTGAACGAGCGCAGCGCTTCTCAGAGCATGATCTGAGGGTGCTGGTTGGCGCTGTGGAGAAGAGACGCCATATTTTGTTTCCGGAAAATGGCAAGAAGCCGGCGGCCCGCGTCTACCGGAATGCCTGGAGGCATGTCGCCACCAGGGTGACATCCAACAGTGAGGTCCCCAGGAGTGCTGTACAATGCCGCAAAAAGCTAAATGACCTCGCCAGGATTGTCAGGGTGAGTACCCTTTCCAGTGTCCTCCTCATCCTTGCATGTGCACCTCACATTATGGGCAAGGGGACCTGAAAGCCCTAATGGCCAGCCCTCATGCAGCAGCTATGGGACAGTCATGAACATCAATTGCACATTGTGCGCTTAACACACTGGCCAGGCTATTCCACCATGGGAGGCAGTGCACACAAGATCAGGGCTACACAGTGGCCAGGCTATTCCACCATGGGAGGCAGTGCACACAAGATCAGGGCTACACACTGTACTTAGAGGCCGTCCTTTCTCTTGCAGGCCAAGCTGGCCAATAATAAGAGGAGCCGGACTGAGACCGGGGGAGGCGGACCCCAGATCCAGCAGCTCACCGAGCTGCAACAGCGCATGGAGCGCATCATGGGCGCCCGGGTGATTGGCCCCGTTGCATCTGGAGATGCCGACCCTGTTCTGGGCACCAATGGTAAGGACATCACCTTTTGGACCTCTCTCGTCCCACTTGCGCATCAGATCTACATCCTTTGCCACTGTCCAACCAATGCGCTGAATGCCACCACTCATGCATCCCTCGCTGACGCCCTCTCCTCACTCTAAAGCTACTCTTGTGCCTTCCTGCTTTCAGATGGTGAGGAGGAGGTCCCTGAAGTTGCCAGTGACAGCCCCTCAGAAGAGGAGGGGGAGGAGGAGCAAGAGGAAGGCGGCCCATCAGGGGAACCCTCAGCCGCGGCAAGCCATGCCAATGTAGGGGACATGTCTTCCTTGGAGGGGAGCATGGGGGAAGTGTCAGAGGGGAGTGTAGCTCCTGGGACCAGCGGCCTGCAGAAACGTGGGAGGGGGGTGGAAGCTCAGCGGCCTTCTCCCCAGAGGGGGGAAGGGTCGGAGGGGAGTCCAATTGCTGGGCCCAGCGGCGTCCAGCAATGCAGGAAGGGTCGGCCAGCTCAGCAGCCTTCTCCCCAGAGGGAGAGTCCGGCCTCCAGTCCGGAGACGGTCAACGCCGAGGAGATGCACCGCCTCGAGGACATGTCCGCGGACTCGGAGCGCCGGCACACGGAGCTCATGGGGGTAGTGGCACGGATGCCTGAGGCCATCGAGTCCCTGTCTCGGAGTGTGACCGAATTCGGGGCCTCACAGGCCACCAGTGTGGCAGAATTCGGGGCAGCTCAGGCAGCGACTGGCCAGGTGATCAGTGGTGCCGTGCAGTCACTAGCTGCTGTGATGCGGCCACAGAACAGGGCAACACGGGCACTCACTGCTGCCACACTCGCTGTGTCAGCCAGGCATCGCCAGGGCACCCGGCGCGCTGCAGCAGCACAGCGGTCTGTCCCTCGGCAGATTGCTGCGCATGCTGCAGTGCTGGCCCGGGCGAGTGCCAGTGTCTCAGGCGACCAGCGAGCGCCTGCCATCCGCCAGCTTGCCCCCATTCCTCCAGCCGCCACTGCCACTCCCCCAGTGGAGCTGCCACGAGCTGCTGCAGCGACTGATGCTGCCCAGCCACAGCTGCAGCATTCACCAGCCGGCCCCTCGACGGCCAGACCTCGTCTAGGCCGACCCCCAAGGGCATCTGCCATCACGACATGTGCCCCTCAGGAGCCTTCCCCCAGCCTTGCAGCAGCCACTGGCCTCACTTTGAGGAGGAGCAGCAGGGCGTGCAGGGGCCGCCAAAGTTTGCAGAAGGCATCGCCCTCGCAGGCCACAAAGTAGAGTGTGTGTCCAAATGTTTTGTTTTTTGGAATGGGTGTTTTGTGAAGGCCGAGGATGAAGGCCATTTTTGTTTACATCTTTTGTTAATCCTCCCCAGGTTGTGGGAGTGAGTCATGTGTGCGAGTGTTTTTTGGGGGTTTCGTGTGTTTTTGGTTTTCATGTGGGAAGGGCCCTGAGTTTGTACAATAAACAATTTTATTTATTCACATTGTCCATGTTTGATCTTTGAAGTGTTTTTTGCCTTAACCGGCTGAGGGCTTGCGGAGCGGCTGCAATCATGTTCTTTCATTGGCACAAGCCATTCCCTGACAGGGGGCCCAGAAGTGACGTTCAATAAGCCGCCGACGGGCGGCCCTTGGACCTTCTGCCTCCCTCCTGGGCTGGTACTCCTCCTCCTCCTCCTCCTCATGCTCCTCCTGCTCCTCCTGCTGAGGTGGTGGTCCAACATGAGGTAGCAGTGCCTGAGTCCTGCGGATAGCCAGGTTGTGCAGCATGCAGCAAATGACGACGAATTGGGAGACTCGCTCCTGCGAATACTGGAGGGCTCCCCCGGAGCGATCCAGACAGTGGAACCGTTGCATCAGGACGCCGATTGTTTGTTCGATGAGGTTCCTGGTCGCTTGATGGCTCTCGTTGTGTGCCTCTTCAGCAGGGGTCGTGGGCGTGCGGAGTGGGGTCATGAGCCAGGTACACAAAGGATAGCCTTTGTCCCCGATAAGCCATCCTCTTGGGTGAGGCTGTGCCTGGAACATGTCAGCCACAGTTGTCTGTCGCAGGATAAAGGCATCGTGGCTGCTGCCTGGAAAGCGGGCATTGACAGCTAGGATGCGCTGCCTGTGGTCACACACCAGCTGTACGTTGAGGGAATGGTAGCCCTTCCGGTTGCGGTAATGCTCGGCATGCTCCAGAGGTGCCCGCAAAGCCATATGCGTGCAGTCAATGGCGCCCTGCACCATGGGGAAGCCCGCTATTCTTGCAAATCCCACTGCACACTGCTGCTGCTTGTCCAGGGTCATGGGGAAGGAGATGAATTGACGTCTCCTTCTGAAAAGGGCATTGGTCACCTGGTGGATGCAGCAATGCACGGCGAACTGGGAGATGTTAGCGATGTCCCCAGCAGCGGATTGGAAGGAGCCGGTGGCATAGAAGTTGAGAGCCACCGTCACCTTCACTGCCACCGACAGAGACGTCCTGCGCATCAGCTGTGGACGCAGATCTCTGTGAAGCAGCTGGCAGATGTCTGCAACCACCTCCCTTCTGAATCGCAGCCTCCTAACACACTGCGCGGCAGACATGTTGAGATAGGAGAACTGCTGGCGGTATACCCTGGGTGGGTAAGGCCTCACTTGGCGACGCCTGTTGCCCCCTCTGCATCTAGCCAGGGCTGCCACTCTCTCACGGCGTCTGTAAGCCCTTCCGACATAAGGCTGAAACTCAGCGTTGGCACCCAATGCAGCCCCTATAATATGCTGGCAAACACTGAGATCTCAATGAAGGCAAAGATAATTGCAAAGCTCTGGCCTGAAGCCAAAAATACCTGTCCTAGTGTTGGGCCAAAGCAGTAAGCGCTCTTCCTTGGTCTCTCTCCAAAAATCCGTTGCACAAGAGTGAATGCTGCAAAATGGCTGCCCTTTATAGTGCAGGGTAAGTGCCCTTTAATTTGCGCTCCCTGCGGCCCACCTCAGCTGTGTACCATTCCACTCAACAGTCGTTAGGGCCGCCCGGTGCACAATGGGGCGGCGTGAGTGAAGTTCCGGTTCCGGGCGCACAAAGGGCGTTGCACGACGAAATGACGTCATGATCTGCGCGCGCAGATGAGCGCGCGCAAAGACTTTGCGCTGGTACTAAATGTCTACTGAAGTTGGGGTGAGGCGCAGATCGCGCTGCGCCCGGGCGCTAAGCACCTAGCGCTCGAGCTCTGCTCCTCCTAAGGCGCTAACGGCTGGCGCAGCCAACTGAATTTCTAGGCCTCAGTGTCTGAACTGGATTCTCTGTGACAGATCTGGATTCTCAGGGTCTGATCTGGATTCTCAGTGTCTGGTCTGGGTTTTCAGTGACTGATCTGGATTCTCAATGACTTGTCTGGATTTTTTGTGATTGATCTTGGTTCACAATGTTTGATGTGGCTTCTCGGTGATTGATCTGGGTTCTCAGTGTCTGATGTCGGTTCTCAGTAACTGATCTGGTTTTTCATTGACTGATCTGGTTCCCAGTGTCTGATCTGGATTCTCAGTGACTGATCTGGGTTCTCATTGTCTGATCTGGATTCACAGTGATCTGGGTTCTCAGTGACTGATCTCTGTTCTCAGTGACTGATCTGGATTCTCAATGAGTTTCTGGGTTCTCAGTGCTTGATCTCGATTCTCAGTGACTGATCTGGGTTCCCAGTAATCTGGGTTCTCAGTGACTGATCTGGGTTCTCAATGATTGATCTGGATTCACAGTGGCTGATCTGGATTCTCAGTGACTGATCTCAGTTTTCAGTGAATGATCTGGGGTCTCAGTGACTGATCTGCGATCTCAGTGACTGATCTCAGTTATCAGTGAATGATCTGGGGTCTCAGTGTCTGATCTGGATTCTCAGTGACTGATCTGGGATCTCAGTGTCTGATCTTGGTTCTCAGAGACTGATCTGAGTTTTCAGTGTCTGAACTGGATTCTCAGTGACTGATCAGGGATCTCAGTGACTGATCTCATTTCTCAGTGTCTGATCTGGGGTCTCAGTGTCTGATTTGGATTCTCTGTGACTGATCTGGATTCTCAGTGTCTGATCTGGATTCTCAATGACTGATCTGGTTTCTCACTGCCTGATCTGGATTCTCAGTGACTGATCTGGGTTCTCACTGATCTGGATTCTCGGTGATGGTTCTGGGCTCTCAATGATTGATCTGGATTCTCAGTGACTGATCTGGATTCTGAGTGCCTGATCTTGGTTCTCATTGTCTGATCTGGGTTCTCAGTGACTGATCTGGGGTCTCAGTGTCTGAACTGGATTCTCTGTGACAGATCTGGATTCTCAGGGTCTGATCTGGATTCTCAGTGACTGATCTGGATTCTCAGTGTCTGGTCTGGGTTTTCAGTGACTGGTCTGGATTCTCAATGACTTATCTGGATTTTTTGTGATTGATCTTGGTTCACAATGTTTGATGTGGCTTCTCGGTGATTGATCTGGGTTCTCAGTGTCTGATGTCGGTTCTCAGTAACTGATCTGGTTTTTCAATGACTGATCTGAGTTCTCAGTGATTGATCTGGGTTCTCTGTGACTGATCTGGGTTCCCAGTGTCTGATCTGGATTCTCAGTGACTGATCTGGGTTCTCATTGTCTGATCTGGATTCACAGTGATCTGAGTTCTCAGTGACTGATCTCTGTTCTCAGTGACTGATCTGGATTCTCAATGAGTTTCTGGGTTCTCAGTGCTTGATCTCGATTCTCAGTGACTAATCTGGGTTCCCAGTAATCTGGGTTCTCAGTGACTGATCTGGGTTCTCAGTGACTGATCTCAGTTCTCAGTGAATGATCTGGGGTTTCAGTGTCTGATCTGGATGCTCAGTGACTGATCTGGATTCTCAGTGACTGATCTGCGATCTCAGTGACTGATCTCAGTAATCAGTGAATGATCTGGGGTCTCAGTGTCTGATCTGGATTCTCAGTGACTGATCTGGGATCTCAGTGTCTGATCTTGGTTCTCAGAGACTGATCTGGGTTTTCAGTGTCTGAACTGGATTCTCAGTGTCTGAACCGGGGGTCTCGGTGTCTTAGCTGGATTCTAAGTGACTGATCTGGATTCTCAGAGACTGATCTGGATTCCCAGTGTCTGATCTGGGTTTTCAGTGACTGATCTGTGTTCTCAGTGACTGATCTGGGGTCACAGTGTCTGATCTGGATTCTCAGTGTCTGATCTGGGTTTTCAGTGACTGATCCGGGTTCTCAGGGACTGATCTGGGGTCTCAGTGACTGATCTGGCTTCTCAGGGACTGATCTGGGTTCTCATTGTCTGATCTGGGGTCTCAGTGACTGATCTGGTTTCTCAGTGACTGATCTGGTTAACAGTGACTGATCTGGATTCTCAGTGTCTGACCTGGGTTCTCAGTGGCTAATCTGGATTTGCAGTGACTGATCACGGTTCTCAGTGAATGATCTGGGGTCTCAGTGTCTGATCTGGATGCTCAGTGATTGATCTGGATTTTCAGTGACTGATCTGGTTTCTCAGTGATCTGGCTTCTCAGTGACTGATCTCGGTTCATGGTGATTGATCTGGATTCTCACTGACTGATCTGGATTCTCAGTGATCTGGATTCTCAATGATTGATCTGGGTTCTCTGTGAATTATCTGGATTCTCAGTGCCTGATTTTGGTTCTCTGTGTCTGAACTGTATTCTCAGTGATCTGGGTTCTCAGTGTCTGATCTGGGTTCTCATTGACAGATCTGGGTTCTCAGTGTCTGATCTAGATTCTCAATGACTGATCTGGGATCTCAGTGACTGATCTCATTTGCCAGTGACTGATCTGTATTCTCAGTGATCTGGGTTCCCAGTGACTGATATCGGGTCTCAGTGTCTGATCTGGGCTTTCAGTGTCTGTTCTGGGTTCTCAGTGACTGATCTGGGGTCGTAGTGTTGGAACTGGATTCTCAGTGCTTGAACTGGGATCCCAGTGACTGATCTGGATTCTCAGTGACTGATCTGGTATCTCAGAGTCTGATCTTGTATCTCAGTGTCGGAACTGGATTCTCAGGGTCTGATCTGGATTCTCAGTGACTGATCTGGGTTGTCAGTGACTGATCTGGGGTCTCAGTGACTGATCTCATTTCTCAATGACTGGTCTGGGGTCTCAGTGACTGTTCTGGGTTCTCAGTGACTGATCTGGGGTCTTAGTGTTGGAACTGGATTCTCAGTGTCTGAACTGGGAGCCCAGTGACTGATCTGGATTCTCAGTGACTGATCTGGAGTCTCAGAGTCTGATCTGGTATCTCAGTGTCGGAACTGGATTCTCAGGGTCTGATCTGGATTCTCAGTGACTGATCTGGGTTTTCAGTGACTGATCTGGGGTCTCAGTGACTGATCTCATTTCTCAATGACTGATCTGGGGTCTCAGTGACTGTTCTGGGTTCTCAGTGACTGATCTGGGGTCTTAGTGTTGGAACTGGATTCTCAGTGTCTGAACTGGGATCCCAGAGACTGATCTGGATTCTCAATGACTGATTTGGTGTCTCAGAGTCTGATCTGGGATCTCAGTGTCGGAACTGGATTCTCAGGGTCTGATCTGGATTCTCAGTGACTGATCTGGGATCTCAGTGTCTGATCTTGGTTCTCAGAGACTGATCTGGGTTTTCAGTGTCTGAACTGGATTCTCAGTGTCTGAACCGGGGGTCTCAGTGTCTTAGCTGGATTCTAAGTGACTGATCTGGATTCTCAGAGACTGATCTGGATTCCCAGTGTCTGATCTGGGTTTTCAGTGACTGATCTGTGTTATCAGTGACTGATCTGGGGTCACAGTGTCTGATCTGGATTCTCAGTGTCTGATCTGGGTTTTCAGTGACTGATCCGGGTTCTCAGGGACTGATCTGGGGTCTCAGTGACTGATCTGGATTCTCAGGGACTGATCTGGGTTCTTAGTGTTGGAACTGGATTCTCAGTGCTTGAACTGGGATCCCAGTGACTGATCTGGATTCTCAGTGACTGATCTGGTGTCTCAGAGTCTGATCTGGTATCTCAGTGTCGGAACTGGATTCTCAGGGTCTGATCTGGATTCTCAGTGACTGATCTGGGTTGTCAGTGACTGATCTGGGGTCTCAGTGACTGATCTCATTTCTCAATGACTGGTCTGGGGTCTCAGTGACTGTTCTGGGTTCTCAGTGACTGATCTGGGGTCTTAGTGTTGGAACTGGATTCTCAGTGTCTGAACTGGGAGCCCAGTGACTGATCTGGATTCTCAGTGACTGATCTGGAGTCTCAGAGTCTGATCTGGTATCTCAGTGTCGGAACTGGATTCTCAGGGTCTGATCTGGATTCTCAGTGACTGATCTGGGTTTTCAGTGACTGATCTGGGGTCTCAGTGACTGATCTCATTTCTCAATGACTGATCTGGGGTCTCAGTGACTGTTCTGGGTTCTCAGTGACTGATCTGGGGTCTTAGTGTTGGAACTGGATTCTCAGTGTCTGAACTGGGATCCCAGAGACTGATCTGGATTCTCAATGACTGATCTGGTGTCTCAGAGTCTGATCTGGGATCTCAGTGTCGGAACTGGATTCTCAGGGTCTGATCTGGATTCTCAGTGACTGATCTGGGATCTCAGTGTCTGATCTTGGTTCTCAGAGACTGATCTGGGTTTTCAGTGTCTGAACTGGATTCTCAGTGTCTGAACCGGGGGTCTCAGTGTCTTAGCTGGATTCTAAGTGACTGATCTGGATTCTCAGAGACTGATCTGGATTCCCAGTGTCTGATCTGGGTTTTCAGTGACTGATCTGTGTTCTCAGTGACTGATCTGGGGTCACAGTGTCTGATCTGGATTCTCAGTGTCTGATCTGGGTTTTCAGTGACTGATCCGGGTTCTCAGGGACTGATCTGGGGTCTCAGTGACTGATCTGGATTCTCAGGGACTGATCTGGGTTCTCATTGTCTGATCTGGGTTCTCAGTGACTGATCTGGTTTCTCAGTGACTGATCTGGTTAACAGTGACTGATCTGGATTCTCAGTGTCTGACCTGGGTTCTCAGAGTCTGACCTGGATTTTCAATGACTGATCACGGTTCTCAGTGAGTGATCTGGGGTCTCAGTGCCTGATCTGGATGCTCAGTGATTGATCTGGATTCTCAGTGACTGATCTGGATTCTCACTGACTGATCTAGATTCTCAGTGTACTGGGTTCTCAGTGACTGATCTGGGTTCTCAGTGATCTGGATTTTCAGTGACTGATCTGGTTTCTCAGTGATCTGGCTTCTCAGTGACTGATCTCGGTTCATGGTGATTGATCTGGATTCTCACTGACTGATCTGGATTCTCAGTGATCTGGATTCTCAATGATTGATCTGGGTTCTCTGTGAATTATCTGGATTCTCAGTGCCTGATTTTGGTTCTCTGTGTCTGAACTGTATTCTCAGTGATCTGGGTTCTCAGTGTCTGATCTGGATGCTCAGTGACTGATCTGGAGTCTCAGTGACTGATCTGGGATCTCAGTGACTGATCTCATTTGCCAGTGACTGATCTGTATTCTCAGTGATCTGGGTTCTCAGTGACTGATATCGGGTCTCAGTGTCTGATCTGGGCTTTCAGTGTCTGTTCTGGGTTCTCAGTGACTGATCTGGGGTCTTAGTGTTGGAACTGGATTCTCAGTGTCTGAACTGGGATCCCAGTGACTGATCTGGATTCTCAGTGACTGATCTGGTGTCTCAGAGTCTGATCTGGTATCTCAGTGTCGGAACTGGATTCTCAGGGTCTGATCTGGATTCTCAGTGACTGATCTGGGTTTTCAGTGACTGATCTGGGGTCTCAGTGACTGATCTCATTTCTCAGGGACTGATCTGGGGTCTCAGTGACTGATCTGGATTCTCAGGGACTGATCTGGGTTCTTAGTGTTGGAACTGGATTCTCAGTGCTTGAACTGGGATCCCAGTGACTGATCTGGATTCTCAGTGACTGATCTGGTGTCTCAGAGTCTGATCTGGTATCTCAGTGTCGGAACTGGATTCTCAGGGTCTGATCTGGATTCTCAGTGACTGATCTGGGTTGTCAGTGACTGATCTGGGGTCTCAGTGACTGATCTCATTTCTCAATGACTGGTCTGGGGTCTCAGTGACTGTTCTGGGTTCTCAGTGACTGATCTGGGGTCTTAGTGTTGGAACTGGATTCTCAGTGTCTGAACTGGGAGCCCAGTGACTGATCTGGATTCTCAGTGACTGATCTGGAGTCTCAGAGTCTGATCTGGTATCTCAGTGTCGGAACTGGATTCTCAGGGTCTGATCTGGATTCTCAGTGACTGATCTGGGTTGTCAGTGACTGATCTGGGGTCTCAGTGACTGATCTCATTTCTCAATGACTGATCTGGGGTCTCAGTGACTGTTCTGGGTTCTCAGTGACTGATCTGGGGTCTTAGTGTTGGAACTGGATTCTCAGTGTCTGAACTGGGATCCCAGAGACTGATCTGGATTCTCAATGACTGATCTGGTGTCTCAGAGTCTGATCTGGGATCTCAGTGTCGGAACTGGATTCTCAGGGTCTGATCTGGATTCTCAGTGACTGATCTGGGATCTCAGTGTCTGATCTTGGTTCTCAGAGACTGATCTGGGTTTTCAGTGTCTGAACTGGATTCTCAGTGTCTGAACCGGGGGTCTCAGTGTCTTAGCTGGATTCTAAGTGACTGATCTGGATTCTCAGAGACTGATCTGGATTCCCACTGTCTGATCTGGGTTTTCAGTGACTGATTTGTGTTCTCAGTGACTGATCTGGGGTCACAGTGTCTGATCTGGATTCTCAGTGTCTGATCTGGGTTTTCAGTGACTGATCCGGGTTCTCAGGGACTGATCTGGGGTCTCAGTGACTGATCTGGATTCTCAGGGACTGATCTGGGTTCTCATTGTCTGATCTGGGTTCTCAGTGACTGATCTGGTTTCTCAGTGACTGATCTGGTTAACAGTGACTGATCTGGATTCTCAGTGTCTGACCTGGGTTCTCAGAGTCTGACCTGGATTTTCAATGACTTATCACGGTTCTCAGTGACTGATCTGGGGTCTCAGTGCCTGATCTGGATGCTCAGTGATTGATCTGGATTCTCAGTGACTGATCTGGATTCTCACTGACTGATCTAGATTCTCAGTGTACTGGGTTCTCAGTGACTGATCTGGGTTCTCAGTGATCTGGATTTTCAGTGACTGATCTGGTTTCTCAGTGATCTGGCTTCTCAGTGACTGATCTCGGTTCATGGTGATTGATCTGGATTCTCACTGACTGATCTGGATTCTCAGTGATCTGGATTCTCAATGA
Source organism: Somniosus microcephalus (assembly GCF_052327205.1). Taxonomy (NCBI): domain Eukaryota; kingdom Metazoa; phylum Chordata; class Chondrichthyes; order Squaliformes; family Somniosidae; genus Somniosus; species Somniosus microcephalus. Next base: position 104,664,771 of record NC_140999.1, read on the forward strand.
TTGATCTGGGTTCTCTGTGAATTATCTGGATTCTCAGTGCCTGATTTTGGTTCTCTGTGTCTGAACTGTATTCTCAGTGATCTGGGTTCTCAGTGTCTGATCTGGGTTCTCATTGACAGATCTGGGTTCTCAGTGTCTGATCTAGATTCTCAATGACTGATTTGGATTCTCAGTGATAGATCTGGATTCTCAGTGATCTGGATTTTCAGTGACTGATCTAGGTTGTCAGTGTCTGATCTTGGTTCTCATGACTGATCTGGAATCTCAGTGACTGATCTGGGTAGTCAGTGACTGATCTGGATTCTCAATGCTTGATCTTGGTTCTCAGTGACTGATCTGGGTTCTCCGTGCCTGATCTGGATTGTCAGTGACTGAGCTGGGATTTCAGTGACTGATCTGGGTCCTCAGTGACTGACCTGGTTAAGAGTGACTGATCTGGATTCTCAATGAATGATCTGGGGTCTCAGTGACTGATCTGGATTCTCAGTGTCTGATTTTGGTTTTCAGTGACTGATCTGGGGTCTCAGTGTCTGATCTGGATACTCTGCGACTGATCTGGATTCTCAGCATCTGATCTGGATACTCTGCAACAGTACTCGGTTCTCAGTACCTTATCTGGATTCTCAGTGACTGATCTGGGTTCTCAGTGATCTGGATTCTCAGTGACTGATTTGGGTTCTCAGTGATCTGGGGTCCCAGTGACTGATCTGGGTTCTCAGTAATCTGGGTACTCATTGTCTGATCTGGGTTCTCAGTGACTGATTTGGGGTTTCAGTGTCTGATCTGGGTATTCAGTGACTGATCTGGATTCTCAGTGACTGATCTGGATTCTAAGATCAGATCTGGATTCTCAGTGACTGACCTGGATTCTCAGTGACCGATCTGGGTTTTCAGTGACTGTTCTGGATTCTCAGTGACTGATCTGGATTCTCAATGATTGATCTGGGTTCTCAGTGTCTGATCTCAGTTCTCAGTGACTGATTTTGGTTCTCAGTGACTGATCTGGCTTTTTACTGATTGATCTGGGTTCTCAATGATTGATCTGAGTTCTCAGTGTCTGATATGTGTTCTCAGTGACAGTTCTGAGTTCTCAATGTTGATCTGGGTTCTCAGTGACTGATCTGGGGTCTCAGAGATTGATCTGGGTTCTCAGTGACTGATCTGGATTCTCAGTGACTGATCTGGGTTCTCAGTGACTGACCTGGTTAACAGTGTCTGATCTGGGTTCTCAGTGGCTGATCTGGATTTTTAGTGATTGATCTGGGTTCTCAATGATTGATCTGAGTTCTCAGTGGCTGCTCTGGATTCTCAGTGGCTGACCATGGTACTCAGTGACTGATCTGGGGTCTCAGTGGCTGATCTGGATGCTTAGTGACTGATCTGGATTCTCAGTGTCTGATCTGGAATCTCAGTTACTGATCTGGGTTCTCACTGATCTGGATTCTCAGTGACTGTTCTGGGTTCTCAATGATTGATCTGGATTCTCAGTGACTGATCTGGATTCTGAGTGCCTGATCTTGGTTCTCAGTGACTGATCTGGGTTCTCCATGCCTGATCTGGATTCTCAGTGATATATCTGGATTCTCAGTGATCTGGATTTTCAGTGACTGATCTAGGTTGTCTGTGTCTGATCTTGGTTCTCAGTGACTGATCTGGATACTCAGTGACTGATCTGGGTAGTCAGTGACTGATCTGGATTCTCAATGTTTGATCTGGGTTCTCAGTGACTGATCTGAGTTCTCCATGCCTGATCTGGATTGTCAGTTACTGAGCTGGGATTCCAGTGACTGATCTGGGTCCTCAGTGACTGACCTGGTTAAGAGTGACTGATATGGATTCTCAATGAATGATCTGGGTTCTCAGTGACTGATCTGGATTCTCAGTGTCTGATTTCGGTTTTCAGTGACTGATCTGGGGTCTCAGTGTTTGATCTGGATACTCTGCGACTGATCTTGATTCTGAGTGTCTGATTTGGATACTCTGCAATGGATCTCGGTTCTCAGTACCTTATCTGGATTCTCAGTGACTGATCTGGGTTCTCAGTGATGTGGATTCTCAGTGACTGATCTGGTTTCTCAGTGATCTGGGGTGCCAGTGACTGATCTGGGTTCTCAGTAATCTGGGTACTCATTGTCTGATCTGGGTTCTCAGTGACTGACCTGGGGTCTCAGTGTCTAATCTGAGTTTTCAGTGACTGATCTGGATACTCAGTGACTGATCTGGATTCTAAGATCAGATCTGGATTCTCAGTGACTGACCTGGATTCTCAGTGACTGATCTGGGTTTTCAGTGACTGTTCTGGATTCTCAGTGACTGATCTGGATTCTCAATGATTGATCCGGGTTCTCAGTGTCTGATCTCAGTTCTCAGTGACTGATCTGGGTTCTCAGTGACTGATCTGGATATTTACTGATTGATCTGGGTTCTGATTGATTGATCTGAGTTCTCAGTGCCTGATATGGGTTCTCAGTGACAGTTCTGAGTTCTCAATGTTGATCTGGGTTCTCAGTGACTGATCTGGGGTCTCAGAGATTGATCTGGGTTCTCAGTGACTGATCTGGGTTCTCAGTGACTGACCTGGTTAACAGTGACTGTTCTGGATTCTCAGTGACTGATCTGGGTTCTCAGTGACTGACCTGGTTAACAGTGTCTGATCTGGGTTCTCAGTGGCTGATTTGGATTCTCAGTGACTGATCATGGTACTCAGTGACTGAACTGGGGTCTCAGTTTCTGATCTGGATGCTTAGTGACTGATCTGGATTCTCAGTGTCTGATCTGGAATCTCAGTGACTGACCTGGGTTCTCACTGATCTGGATTCTCAGTGACTGTTCTGGGTTCTCAATGATTGATCTGGATTCTGAGTGACTGATCTGGATTCTGAGTGCCTGATCTTGGTTCTCAGTGACTGATCTGGGTTCTCAGTGATCTGTGTTCTCATTGTCTGGTCTGGGTTCTCAGTGACTCATCTGGGGTCTCAGTGTCAGATCTGGATTCTCTGCAACAGATCTGGATTTTCAGGGTCTGATCTGGAATCTCAGTGACTGATCTGGATTCTCAGTGTCTGGTCTGGGTTTTCAGTGACTGATCTGGATTCTCAACGATTGATCTGGGTTCTCAGTGTCTGGTCTGTGTTTTCAGTGACTGATCTGGATTCTCAATGACTTATCTGGATTTTCAGTGATTGATCTTGGTTCTCAATGTTTGATCTGGTTTCTCGGTGATTGACCTGGGTTCTCAGTGTCTGATGTTGGTTCTCAGTAACTGATCTGGGTTTTCATTGACTGATATGGGATCTCAGTGATTGATCTGGGTTCTCTGTGACTGATCTGGGTTCCCAATGTCTGATCGGATTCTCAGTGACTGATCTGGGTTCTCAGTGTCTGACCTGGATTCACAGTGACCTGGGTTCTCAGTGACTGATCTCAGTTCTCAGTGACTGATCTGCATTCTCAATGAGTTTCTGGGTTCTCAGTGCTTGATCTGGATTCTCAGTGAATGATCTGGGTTCTCAGTAATCTGGGTTCTCACTGACTGATCTGGGTTCTCAATGATTGATCTGGATTCACAGTGGCTGATCTGGATTCTCAGTGACTGATCTCAGTTCTCAGTGAATGACCTGGGGTCTCAGTGTCTGATCTGGATGCTCAGTGACTGATCTGGATTCTCAGTGACTGATCTGGGATCTCAGTGACTGATCTGGGATCTCAGTGTCTGATCTCGGTTCTCAGAGGCTGATGTGGGTTTCAGTGTCTGAACTGGATTCTCAGTGTCTGAACCGGGGGTCTCAGTGCCTTAGCTGGATTCTCAGTGACTGATCTGGATTCTCAGAGACTGATCTGGATTCTCAGTGCCTGATCTGGGTATTCAGTGACTGATCTGTGTTCTCAGTAAGTGATGTGGGGTCTCACTGTCTGATCTGGATTCTCAGCGTCTGATCTGGGTTTTCAGTGACTGATCTGGGTTTTCAGTGAATGATCTGGGGTCTTAGTGACTGATCTGAATTCTCAGTGACTGATCTGGGTTCTCATTGTCTGATGTTGGTTCTCAGTGACTGATCTGGTTTCTCAGTGACTGATCTGGTTAACAGTGACTCATCTGGATTCTCAGTGTCTGACCTGGGTTCTCAGTGGCTGATCTGGATTCTCAGTGACTGATCTCAGTTCTCAGTGACTGATCTGGTTTCCCAGTGTCTGATCTGGATGCTCAGTGATTGATCTGGATTCTCAGTGACTGATCTGGATTCTCACTGACTGATCTAGATTCTCAGTGTACTGGGTTCTCAGTGACTGATCTGGGTTCTCAGTGATCTGGATTTTCAGTGACTGATCTGGTTTCTCAGTGATCTGGCTTCTCAGTGACTGATCTCGGTTCATGGTGATTGATCTGGATTCTCACTGACTGATCTGGATTCTCAGTGATCTGGATTCTCAATGATTGATCTGGGTTCTCTGTGAATTATCTGGATTCTCAGTGCCTGATTTTGGTTCTCTGTGTCTGAACTGTATTCTCAGTGATCTGGGTTCTCAGTGTCTGATCTGGGTTCTCATTGACAGATCTGGGTTCTCAGTGTCTGATCTAGATTCTCAATGACTGATTTGGATTCTCAGTGATAGATCTGGATTCTCAGTGATCTGGATTTTCAGTGACTGATCTAGGTTGTCAGTGTCTGATCTTGGTTCTCATGACTGATCTGGAATCTCAGTGACTGATCTGGGTAGTCAGTGACTGATCTGGATTCTCAATGCTTGATCTGGGTTCTCAGTGACTGATTTGGGTTCTCCGTGCCTGATCTGGATTGTCAGTGACTGAGCTGGGATTTCAGTGACTGATCTGGGTCCTCAGTGACTGACCTGGTTAAGAGTGACTGATCTGGATTCTCAATGAATGATCTGGGTTCTCAGTGACTGATCTGGATTCTCAGTGTCTGATTTTGGTTTTCAGTGACTGATCTGGGGTCTCAGTGTCTGATCTGGATACTCTGCGACTGATCTGGATTCTCAGCGTCTGATCTGGATACTCTGCAACGGTACTCGGTTCTCAGTACCTTATCTGGATTCTCAGTGACTGATCTGGGTTCTCAGTGATCTGGATTCTCAGTGACTGATTTGGGTTCTCAGTGATCTGGGGTCCCAGTGACTGATCTGGGTTCTCAGTAATCTGGGTACTCATTGTCTGATCTGGGTTCTCAGTGACTGATTTGGGGTTTCAGTGTCTGATCTGGGTATTCAGTGACTGATCTGGATTCTCAGTGACTGATCTGGATTCTAAGATCAGATCTGGATTCTCAGTGACTGACCTGGATTCTCAGTGACCGATCTGGGTTTTCAGTGACTGTTCTGGATTCTCAGTGACTGATCTGGATTCTCAATGATTGATCCGGGTTCTCAGTGTCTGATCTCAGTTCTCAGTGACTGATCTGGGTTCTCAGTGACTGACCTGGCTTTTTAGTGATTGATCTGGGTTCTCAATGATTGATCTGAGTTCTCAGTGTCTGATATGGGTTCTCAGTGACAGTTCTGAGTTCTCAATGTTGATCTGGGTTCTCAGTGACTGATCTGGGGTCTCAGAGATTGATCTGGGTTCTCAGTGACTGATCTGGATTCTCAGTGACTGATCTGGGTTCTCAGTGACTGACCTGGTTAACAGTGTCTGATCTGGGTTCTCAGTGGCTGATCTGGATTTTTAGTGATTGATCTGGGTTCTCAATAATTGATCTGAGTTCTCAGTGGCTGCTCTGGATTCTCAGTGACTGACCATGGTACTCAGTGACTGATCTGGGGTCTCAGTGGCTGATCTGGATGCTTAGTGACTGATCTGGATTCTCAGTGTCTGATCTGGAATCTCAGTTACTGATCTGGGTTCTCACTGATCTGGATTCTCAGTGACTGTTCTGGGTTCTCAATGATTGATCTGGATTCTCAGTGACTGATCTGGATTCTGAGTGCCTGATCTTGGTTCTCAGTGACTGATCTGGGTTCTCCATGCCTGATCTGGATTCTCAGTGATATATCTGGATTCTCAGTGATCTGGATTTTCAGTGACTGATCTAGGTTGTCTGTGTCTGATCTTGGTTCTCAGTGACTGATCTGGATACTCAGTGACTGATCTGGGTAGTCAGTGACTGATCTGGATTCTCAATGTTTGATCTGGGTTCTCAGTGACTGATCTGAGTTCTCCGTGCCTGATCTGGATTGTCAGTTACTGAGCTGGGATTTCAGTGACTGATCTGGGTCCTCAGTGACTGACCTGGTTAAGAGTGACTGATATGGATTCTCAATGAATGATCTGGGTTCTCAGTGACTGATCTGGATTCTCAGTGTCTGATTTCGGTTTTCAGTGACTGATCTGGGGTCTCAGTGTTTGATCTGGATACTCTGCGACTGATCTTGATTCTCAGTGTCTGATTTGGATACTCTGCAATGGATCTCGGTTCTCAGTACCTTATCTGGATTCTGAGTGACTGATCTGGGTTCTCAGTGATGTGGATTCTCAGTGACTGATTTGGGTTCTCAGTGATCTGGGGTGCCAGTGACTGATCTGGGTTCTCAGTAATCTGGGTACTCATTGTCTGATCTGGGTTCTCAGTGACTGACCTGGGGTCTCAGTGTCTAATCTGAGTTTTCAGTGACTGATCTGGATACTCAGTGACTGATCTGGATTCTAAGATCAGATCTGGATTCTCAGTGACTGACCTGGATTCACAGTGACTGATCTGGGTTTTCAGTGACTGTTCTGGATTCTCAATGACTGATCTGGATTCTCAATGATTGATCCGGGTTCTCAGTGTCTGATCTCAGTTCTCAGTGACTGATCTGGGTTCTCAGTGACTGATCTGGATATTTACTGATTGATCTGGGTTCTGATTGATTGATCTGAGTTCTCAGTGCCTGATATGGGTTCTCAGTGACAGTTCTGAGTTCTCAATGTTGATCTGGGTTCTCAGTGTCTGATCTGGGGTCTCAGAGATTGATCTGGGTTCTCAGTGACTGATCTGGGTTCTCAGTGACTGACCTGGTTAACAGTGACTGTTCTGGATTCTCAGTGACTGATCTGGGTTCTCAGTGACTGACCTGGTTAACAGTGTCTGATCTGGGTTCTCAGTGGCTGATTTGGATTCTCAGTGACTGATCATGGTACTCAGTGACTGAACTGGGGTCTCAGTTTCTGATCTGGATGCTTAGTGACTGATCTGGATTCTCAGTGTCTGATCTGGAATCTCAGTGACTGACCTGGGTTCTCACTGATCTGGATTCTCAGTGACTGTTCTGGGTTCTCAATGATTGATCTGGATTCTGAGTGACTGATCTGGATTCTGAGTGCCTGATCTTGGTTCTCAGTGACTGATCTGGGTTCTCAGTGATCTGTGTTCTCATTGTCTGGTCTGGGTTCTCAGTGACTCATCTGGGGTCTCAGTGTCAGATCTGGATTCTCTGCAACAGATCTGGATTTTCAGGGTCTGATCTGGAATCTCAGTGACTGATCTGGATTCTCAGTGTCTGGTCTGGGTTTTCAGTGACTGATCTGGATTCTCAACGATTGATCTGGGTTCTCAGTGTCTGGTCTGTGTTTTCAGTGACTGATCTGGATTCTCAATGACTTATCTGGATTTTCAGTGATTGATCTTGGTTCTCAATGTTTGATCTGGTTTCTCGGTGATTGACCTGGGTTCTCAGTGTCTGATGTTGGTTCTCAGTAACTGATCTGGGTTTTCATTGACTGATATGGGATCTCAGTGATTGATCTGGGTTCTCTGTGACTGATCTGGGTTCCCAATGTCTGATCGGATTCTCAGTGACTGATCTGGGTTCTCAGTGACTGACCTGGATTCACAGTGACCTGGGTTCTCAGTGACTGATCTCAGTTCTCAGTGACTGATCTGCATTCTCAATGAGTTTCTGGGTTCTCAGTGCTTGATCTGGATTCTCAGTGAATGATCTGGGTTCTCAGTAATCTGGGTTCTCACTGACTGATCTGGGTTCTCAATGATTGATCTGGATTCACAGTGGCTGATCTGGATTCTCAGTGACTGATCTCAGTTCTCAGTGAATGACCTGGGGTCTCAGTGTCTGATCTGGATGCTCAGTGACTGATCTGGATTCTCAGTGACTGATCTGGGATCTCAGTGTCTGATCTCGGTTCTCAGAGGCTGATGTGGGTTTCAGTGTCTGAACTGGATTCTCAGTGTCTGAACCGGGGGTCTCAGTGCCTTAGCTGGATTCTCAGTGACTGATCTGGATTCTCAGAGACTGATCTGGATTCTCAGTGCCTGATCTGGGTATTCAGTGACTGATCTGTGTTCTCAGTAAGTGATGTGGGGTCTCACTGTCTGATCTGGATTCTCAGCGTCTGATCTGGGTTTTCAGTGACTGATCTGGGTTTTCAGTGAATGATCTGGGGTCTTAGTGACTGATCTGGATTCTCAGTGACTGATCTGGGTTCTCATTGTCTGATGTTGGTTCTCAGTGACTGATCTGGTTTCTCAGTGACTGATCTGGTTAACAGTGACTGATCTGGATTCTCAGTGTCTGACCTGGGTTCTCAGTGGCTGATCTGGATTCTCAGTGACTGATCTCAGTTCTCAGTGACTGATCTGGTTTCCCAGTGTCTGATCTGGATGCTCAGTGATTGATCTGGATTCTCAGTGACTGATCTGGATTCTCACTGACTGATCTAGATTCTCAGTGTACTGGGTTCTCAGTGACTGATCTGGGTTCTCAGTGATCTGGATTTTCAGTGACTGATCTGGTTTCTCAGTGATCTGGCTTCTCAGTGACTGATCTCGGTTCATGGTGATTGATCTGGATTCTCACTGACTGATCTGGATTCTCAGTGATCTGGATTCTCAATGATTGATCTGGGTTCTCTGTGAATTATCTGGATTCTCAGTGCCTGATTTTGGTTCTCTGTGTCTGAACTGTATTCTCAATGATCTGAGTTCTCAGTGTCTGATCTGGGTTCTCATTGACAGATCTGGGTTCTCAGTGTCTGATCTAGATCCTCAATGACTGATTTGGATTCTCAGTGATAGATCTGGATTCTCAGTGATCTGGATTTTCAGTGACTGATCTAGGTTGTCAGTGTCTGATCTTGGTTCTCATGACTGATCTGGAATCTCAGTGACTGATCTGGGTAATCAGTGACTGATCTGGATTCTCAATGCTTGATCTGGGTTCTCAGTGACTGATCTGGGTTCTCCGTGCCTGATCTGGATTGTCAGTGACTGAGCTGGGATTTCAGTGACTGATCTGGGTCCTCAGTGACTGACCTGGTTAAGAGTGACTGATCTGGATTCTCAATGAATGATCTGGGTTCTCAGTGACTGATCTGGATTCTCAGTGTCTGATTTTGGTTTTCAGTGACTGATCTGGGGTCTCAGTGTCTGATCTGGATACTCTGCGACTGATCTGGATTCTCAGCATCTGATCTGGATACTCTGCAACGGTACTCGGTTCTCAGTACCTTATCTGGATTCTCAGTGACTGATCTGGGTTCTCAGTAATCTGGGTACTCATTGTCTGATCTGGGTTCTCAGTGACTGATTTGGGGTTTCAGTGTCTGATCTGGGTATTCAGTGACTGATCTGGATTCTCAGTGACTGATCTGGATTCTCAGATCAGATCTGGATTCTCAGTGACTGACCTGGATTCTCAGTGACCGATCTGGGTTTTCAGTGACTGTTCTGGATTCTCAGTGACTGATCTGGATTCTCAATGATTGATCCGGGTTCTCAGTGTCTGATCTCAGTTCTCAGTGACTGATCTGGGTTCTCAGTGACTGACCTGGCTTTTTAGTGATTGATCTGGGTTCTCAATGATTGATCTGACTTCTCAGTGTCTGATATGGGTTCTCAGTGACAGTTCTGAGTTCTCAATGTTGATCTGTGTTCTCAGTGACTGATCTGGGGTCTCAGAGATTGATCTGGGTTCTCAGTGACTGATCTGGATTCTCAGTGACTGATCTGGGTTCTCAGTGACTGACCTGGTTAACAGTGTCTGATCTGGGTTCTCAGTGGCTGATCTGGATTTTTAGTGATTGATCTGGGTTCTCAATGATTGATCTGAGTTCTCAGTGGCATCTCTGGATTCTCAGTGACTGACCATGGTACTCAGTGACTGATCTGGGGTCTCAGTGGCTGATCTGGATGCTTAGTGACTGATCTGGATTCTCAGTGTCTGATCTGGAATCTCAGTTACTGATCTGGGTTCTCACTGATCTGGATTCTCAGTGACTGTTCTGGGTTCTCAATGATTGATCTGGATTCTCAGTGACTGATCTGGATTCTGAGTGCCTGATCTTGGTTCTCAGTGACTGATCTGGGTTCTCCATGCCTGATCTGGATTCTCAGTGATATATCTGGATTCTCAGTGATCTGGATTTTCAGTGACTGATCTAGGTTGTCTGTGTCTGATCTTGGTTCTCAGTGACTGATCTGGATACTCAGTGACTGATCTGGGTAGTCAGTGACTGATCTGGATTCTCAATGTTTGATCTGGGTTCTCAGTGACTGATCTGAGTTCTCCGTGCCTGATCTGGATTGTCAGTTACTGAGCTGGGATTCCAGTGACTGATCTGGGTCCTCAGTGACTGACCTGGTTAAGAGTGACTGATATGGATTCTCAATGAATGATCTGGGTTCTCAGTGACTGATCTGGATTCTCAGTGTCTGATTTCGGTTTTCAGTGACTGATCTGGGGTCTCAGTGTTTGATCTGGATACTCTGCGACTGATCTTGATTCTCAGTGTCTGATTTGGATACTCTGCAATGGATCTCGGTTCTCAGTACCTTATCTGGATTCTGAGTGACTGATCTGGGTTCTCAGTGATCTGGATTCTCAGTGACTGATTTGGGTTCTCAGTGATCTGGGGTGCCAGTGACTGATCTGGGTTCTCAGTAATCTGGGTACTCATTGTCTGATCTGGGTTCTCAGTGACTGACCTGGGGTCTCAGTGTCTAATCTGAGTTTTCAGTGACTGATCTGGATACTCAGTGACTGATCTGGATTCTAAGATCAGATCTGGATTCTCAGTGACTGACCTGGATTCTCAGTGACTGATCTGGGTTTTCAGTGACTGTTCTGGATTCTCAGTGACTGATCTGGATTCTCAATGATTGATCCGGGTTCTCAGTGTCTGATCTCAGTTCTCAGTGACTGATCTGGGTTCTCAGTGACTGATCTGGATATTTACTGATTGATCTGGGTTCTGATTGATTGATCTGAGTTCTCAGTGCCTGATATGGGTTCTCAGTGACAGTTCTGAGTTCTCAATGTTGATCTGGGTTCTCAGTGACTGATCTGGGGTCTCAGAGATTGATCTGGGTTCTCAGTGACTGATCTGGGTTCTCAGTGACTGACCTGGTTAACAGTGACTGTTCTGGATTCTCAGTGACTGATCTGGGTTCTCAGTGACTGACCTGGTTAACAGTGTCTGATCTGGGTTCTCAGTGGCTGATTTGGATTCTCAGTGACTGATCATGGTACTCAGTGACTGAACTGGGGTCTCAGTTTCTGATCTGGATGCTTAGTGACTGATCTGGATTCTCAGTGTCTGATCTGGAATCTCAGTGACTGACCTGGGTTCTCACTGATCTGGATTCTCAGTGACTGTTCTGGGTTCTCAATGATTGATCTGGATTCTGAGTGACTGATCTGGATTCTGAGTGCCTGATCTTGGTTCTCAGTGACTGATCTGGGTTCTCAGTGATCTGTGTTCTCATTGTCTGGTCTGGGTTCTCAGTGACTCATCTGGGGTCTCAGTGTCAGATCTGGATTCTCTGCAACAGATCTGGATTTTCAGGGCCTGATCTGGAATCTCAGTGACTGATCTGGATTCTCAGTGTCTGGTCTGGGTTTTCAGTGACTGATCTGGATTCTCAACGATTGATCTGGGTTCTCAGTGTCTGGTCTGTGTTTTCAGTGACTGATCTGGATTCTCAATGACTTATCTGGATTTTCAGTGATTGATCTTGGTTCTCAATGTTTGATCTGGTTTCTCGGTGATTGACCTGGGTTCTCAGTGTCTGATGTTGGTTCTCAGTAACTGATCTGGGTTTTCATTGACTGATATGGGATCTCAGTGATTGATCTGGGTTCTCTGTGACTGATCTGGGTTCCCAATGTCTGATCGGATTCTCAGTGACTGATCTGGGTTCTCAGTGTCTGACCTGGATTCACAGTGACCTGGGTTCTCAGTGACTGATCTCAGTTCTCAGTGACTGATCTGGATTCTCAATGAGTTTCTGGGTTCTCAGTGCTTGATCTGGATTCTCAGTGAATGATCTGGGTTCTCAGTAATCTGGGTTCTCACTGACTGATCTGGGTTCTCAGTGATTGATCTGGATTCACAGTGGCTGATCTGGATTCTCAGTGACTGATCTCAGTTCTCAGTGAATGATCTGGGGTCTCAGTGTCTGATCTGGATGCTCAGTGACTGATCTGGATTCTCAGTGACTGATCTGGGATCTCAGTGACTGATCTGGGATCTCAGTGTCTGATATCGGTTCTCAGAGGCTGATGTGGGTTTCAGTGTCTGAACTGGATTCTCAGTGTCTGAACCGGGGGTCTCAGTGTCTTAGCTGGATTCTCAGTGACTGATCTGGATTCTCAGAGACTGATCTGGATTCTCAGTGACTGATCTGGATTCTCAGAGACTGATCTGGATTCTCAGTGCCTGATCTGGGTATTCAGTGGCTGATCTGTGTTCTCAGGAGGTGATGTGGGGTCTCACTGACTGATTTGGATTCTCAGTGACTGATCTGGGTTCTCATTGTCTGATGTTGGTTCTCAGTGACTGATCTGGTTTCTCAGTGACTGATCTGGTTAACAGTGACTGATCTGGATTCTCAGTGTCTGACCTGGGTTCTCAGTGGCTGATCTGGATTCTCAGTGACTGATCTCAGTTCTCAGTGACTGATCTGGTTTCCCAGTGTCTGATCTGGATGCTCAGTGATTGATCTGGATTCTCAGTGTCTGATCTGGATTCTCAGTGATCTGGGATCTCAGTGACTGATCTCAGGTCTCAATGACTTATCTGGATTCTCAATGACTGATCTGGGTTCTCAGTGCCTGATCTGGATAATCAGTGACTGATCTGGATTCTCAGTGACTGATCTGTATACTCAGTGATCTGGGTTCTCAGTGACTGATATCTGGTCTCAGTGTCTGATATGGATTCTCAGTGACTGATCTGGATTCTCAGTGACTGATCTGGGTTCTCAGTGACTGATCTGGATTCTCAGTGACTGATCTGAGTTCTCAGTGGTTGATCTGGGTGCCCAATGTCTGATCTCATGTCTCAGTGGCTGTTCTGGCTTCTCATTGACTGATCTGGGTTTCAGTGATTGACCTGGGTTCTCAGTGACTGATCTGGGTTCTCAGTGAATGATCTGGTGTCTGAGTGACTGATCTGGATTCTGAGTGACTGATGTGGATACTCAGTGCCTGATCTGGTTTCTCAGTTACTGATCTGTGGTCTCAGTGTCTGATCTGGATTCTCAGTGTCTGATCTGGGTTTTCAGTGACTGATCTGGGTTCTCAGTGAATGATCTGGTGTCTCAGTGACTGATCTGGATTCTCAGTGCCTGATCTGGGTTCTCTTTGTCTGATCTGGGTTCTCAGCATCTGATCTGGGTTCTCGTTGAGTGATCTAGTTAACAGTGACTGATCTGGATTCTCAGTGTCTGATCTGGATTTTCAGTGGCTGATCTGGATACTCAGTGACTGATCTCGATTCTCAGAGTCTGCTCTGGGGTATCAGTGTCTGATCTGGATGCTCAATGACTGGTCTGGCTTCTCAGTGACTGATCTGGGATCTCAGTGACTGATCTCATTTTTCAATGACTGATCTGGGGTCTCAGTGTCTGATATGGATACTCTGTGACTGATCTGGGTTCTCAGTGATCGATCTGAATTCTCAGTGTCTATTCTGGGTCCTCAGTGATCTGGGATCGCAGTGATTGATCTGGTTTCTCAATTATTGATCTGGATTTTCAGTGTCTGATCCAGATTCTCATTATCTGATCTTGGATTTCAGTGACTGATCTGGGTACTCAATGACTGATCTGGGGTCTCAGTGTCAGAACTGGATTCTCAGTGTCTGATCTGCGATCTCAGTGACTGATCTGGATTCTCAATGACTGATCTGGGGTCTCAGTGTCTGATCTGGATTCTCAGGGTCTGATCTGGATTCTCAGTGACTGATCTGGGATCTCAGTGACTGATCTCATTTCCCAATGACTGATCTGGGGTCTCAGTCTCTGATCTGGATACTCTGTGACTGATCTGGATTCTCAGTGTCTGATCTGGATTCTCAGTGATCTGGAATTTCAGTGACTGATCTCAGTTCTCAGTGATAGATCTGGATTCTCAATGATTGATCTGGGTTCTCATTGACTGATTTGGGTTCTCATTGACTAATCTAGTTAACCGTGACTGATCAGTGTCTGATCTGGGTTCTCGGTGGCTGATCTGGATTCTCAGGGACTGATCTCGGTTCTCAGTGTCTGCTCTGGGTTCTCAGTGTCTGATCTGGAGGCTCAGTGACTGATCTGGATTCTCAGTGACTGATCTGGGATCTCAGTGATTGTTCTCATTTCTCAATGACTGATCTGGGACCTCAGTGTCTGATCTGGATTCTCAGTGACTGATCTGGGTTCTCAGTGATCTGGATTCTCAGAGATTGAGCTGGGTTCTCAGTGACTGACCTGGATTCTCAGTGATTGATCTGGGTTCTCAGTGATTGATCTGGGTTCTCAATGAATGATCTGGGTTCTCAGTGATTGATCTGAGTTCTCAGTGTCTGATCTATGATCTCAGTGACTGATCTGGATTCTCAGTGACTGAGCTGGGGTCTCAGTGTCTGGTCTGGATGCTCAGGGTCTGTTCTGGGTTTTCAGTGACTGATCTGGGTTCTCAGTGAACGATCTGGGGTCTCAGTGACTGATCTGGATTCTCAGTGACTGATCTGGATTTTCAGTGACTGATTTCGGTTCTCAGTGACTGATGTGGGGTCTCATTGTCTGATCTGGATGCTCAGTGACTGATCTGGATTCTCAGTGACTGATCTGGTTAACAGTGACTGATCTGGTTTCTCAGTGATCTGGGTTCTCAGTGACTGATCTGGGTTGTCAATGATTGATCTGGATTCTCAGTGACTGATCTCATTTCCCAATGACTGTTCTGGGGTCTCAGTCTCTGATCTGGATACTCTGTGACTGATCTGGATTCTCAGTGTCTGATCTGGATTCTCAGTGATCTGGAATTTCAGTGACTGATCTCAGTTCTCAGTGATAGATCTGGATTCTCAATGATTGATCTGGGTTCTCATTGACTGATTTGGGTTCTCATTGACTGATCTAGTTAACCGTGACTGATCTGGATTCTCAGTGTCTGATCTGGGTTCTCAGTGGCTGATCTGGATTCTCAGGGACTGATCTCGGTTCTCAGTGTCTGCTCTGGGGTCTCAGTGTCTGATCTGGATGCTCAGTGACTGATCTGGATTCTCAGTGACTGATCTGGGATCTCAGTGACTGTTCTCATTTCTCAATGACTGATCTGGGATCTCAGTGTCTGATCTGGATTCTCAGTGACTGATCTGGGTACTTAGTGATCTGGGATCGCAGTGACTGATCTGGTTTCTCAGTTATTGATCTGGGTTTTCAGTGTCTGATCCAGATTCTCATTATCTGATCTTGGCTTTCAGTGACTGATCTGGGTACTCAATGACTGATCTGGGGTCTCAGTGTCAGAACTGGATTCTCAGTGTCTGATCTGTGATCTCAGTGACTGATCTGGATTCTCAATGACTGATCTGGGGTCTCAGTGTCAGATCTGGATTCTCAGGGTCTGATCTGGATTCTCAGTGACTGATCTGGGATCTCAGTGACTGATCTCTTTTCCCAATGACTGATCTGGGGTCTCAGTCTCTGATCTGGATACTCTGTGACTGATCTGGATTCTCAGTGTCTGATCTGGGCTCTCAGTGACTGATCTGGTTAACAGTGACTGATCTGGATTCTCAGTGTCTGACCTGGGTTCTCAGTGGCTGATCTGGATTTTCAATGACTGATCACGGTTCTCAGTGACTGATCTGGGGTCTCAGTGCCTGATCTGGATGCTCAGTGATTGATCTGGATTCTCAGAGACTGATCTGGATTATCACTGACTGATCTAGATTCTCAGTGTACTGGGTTCTCAGTGACTGATCTGGGTTCTCAGTGATCTGGATTTTCAGTGACTGATTTGGTTTCTCAGTGATCTGGCTTCTCAGTGACTGATCTCGGTTCATGGTGATTGATCTGGATTCTCACTGACTGATCTGGAATCTCAGTGATCTGGATTGTCAATGATTGATCTGGGTTCTCTGTGAATTATCTGGATTCTCAGTGCCTGATTTTGGTTCTCTGTGTCTGAACTGTATTCTCAGTGATATGGGTTCTCAGTGTCTGATCTGGATTCTCATTGACAGATCTGGGTTCTCAGTGTCTGATCTAGATTCTCAATGACTGAGTTGGATTCTCAGTGATAGATCTGGATTCTCAGTGATCTGGATTTTCAGTGACTGATCTAGGTTGTCAGTGTCTGATCTTGGTTCTCATGACTGATCTGGAATCTCAGTGACTGATCTGGGTAGTCAGTGACTGATCTGGATTCTCAATGCTTGATCTGGGTTCTCAGTGACTGATCTGGGTTCTCTGTGCCTGATCTGGATTGTCAGTGACTGAGCTGGGATTTCAGTGACTGATCTGGGTCCTCAGTGACTGACCTGGTTAAGAGTGACTGATCTGGATTCTCAATGAATGATCTGGGTTCTCAGTGACTGATCTGGATTCTCAGTGTCTGATTTTGGTTTTCAGTGACTGATCTGGGGTCTCAGTGTCTGATCTGGATACTCTGCAACTGATCTGGATTCTCAGCGTCTGATCTGGATACTCTGCAACGGTACTCGGTTCTCAGTACCTTATCTGGATTCTCAGTGACTGATCTGGGTTCTCAGTGATGTGGATTCTCAGTGACTGATTTGGGTTCTCAGTGATCTGGGGTCCCAGTGACTGATCTGGGTTCTCAGTAATCTGGGTACTCATTGTCTGATCTGGGTTCTCAGTGACTGATTTGGGGTTTCAGTGTCTGATCTGGGTATTCAGTGACTGATCTGGATTCTCAGTGACTGATCTGGATTCTAAGATCAGATCTGGATTCTCAGTGACTGACCTGGATTCTCAGTGACCGATCTGGGTTTTCAGTGACTGTTCTGGATTCTCAGTGACTGATCTGGATTCTCAATGATTGATCCGGGTTCTCAGTGTCTGATCTCAGTTCTCAGTGACTGATCTGGGTTCTCAGTGACTGATCTGGCTTTTAATGATTGATCTGGGTTCTCAATGATTGATCTGAGTTCTCAGTGTCTGATATGTGTTCTCAGTGACAGTTCTGAGTTCTCAATGTTGATCTGGGTTCTCAGTGACTGATCTGGGGTCTCAGAGATTGATATGGGTTCTCAGTGACTGATCTGGATTCTCAGTGACTGATCTGGGTTCTCAGTGACTGACCTGGTTAACAGTGTCTGATCTGGGTTCTCAGTGGCTGATCTGGATTTTTAGTGATTGATCTGGGTTCTCAATGATTGATCTGAGTTCTCAGTGGCTGCTCTGGATTCTCAGTGACTGACCATGGTACTCAGTGACTGATCTGGGGTCTCAGTGGCTGATCTGGATGCTTAGTGACTGATCTGGATTCTCAGTGTCTGATCTGGAATCTCAGTTACTGATCTGGGTTCTCACTGATCTGGATTCTCAGTGACTGTTCTGGGTTCTCAATGATTGATCTGGATTCTCAGTGACTGATCTGGATTCTGAGTGCCTGATCTTGGTTCTCAGTGACTGATCTGGGTTCTCCATGCCTGATCTGGATTCTCAGTGATATATCTGGATTCTCAGTGATCTGGATTTTCAGTGACTGATCTAGGTTGTCTGTGTCTGATCTTGGTTCTCAGTGACTGATCTGGATACTCAGTGACTGATCTGGGTAGTCAGTGACTGATCTGGATTCTCAATGTTTGATCTGGGTTCTCAGTGACTGATCTGAGTTCTCCGTGCCTGATCTGGATTGTCAGTTACTGAGCTGGGATTCCAGTGACTGATCTGGGTCCTCAGTGACTGACCTGGTTAAGAGTGACTGATATGGATTCTCAATGAATGATCTGGGTTCTCAGTGACTGATCTGGATTCTCAGTGTCTGATTTCGGTTTTCAGTGACTGATAAGAACATAAGAACATAAGAAATAGGAGCAGGAGTAGGCCAATCGGCCCCTCGAGCCTGCTCCACCATTCAATAAGATCATGGCTGATCTGATCCTAACCTCAAATCTTCTATCACTCTGCATCCACCCGAACCCATGTGATCTCCCGGGAGAGGCGAAAAACCAGATAAAGACCCAATGGCCAATTTGGGAGAGAAAAATCTGGGAAATTCCTCTCCGACCCATCTAGGCGATCGAAATTCTTCCAGGAGATCACTCTGTCCCTATATTTTCTACAGTACTTACCTTCTGTAAAGGCGATCTCCACCCCAGCCAGGAACAGGAATAAAACCATCTCCTGAAATCTAACAGAATTAGAACACAGTAGGAGCAGAACAAGGCTACACGGCCCCTGGGCCCGCTCCACTACCCACAGGGCCATGACCATTCCGAACCCAGACTCATGTCCAATTTCCTGCCCGCTCCCCGTAACCCTTTATTCCCTTTACTTCTAGGAAACTATCTATTTCTGTTTTAAATTTATTTAATGATGTAGCTTCCACAGCTTTCTGGGGCAGCAAATTCCACAAACCTACCACCCTCTGAGTGAAGAAGTTTCTCCTCATCTCAGTTTTGAATGAGCAGCCCCTTATTTTAAGATTATGCCCCCTAGTTCTAGTTTCACCCATCATTGGGAACATCCTCACCGCATCCACCCGATCAAGCCCCTTCACAATCTTATATGTTTCAATAAGATCGCCTCTCATTCTTCTGAACTCCAATGAGTAGAGTCCCAATCTACTCAACCTCTCCTCATATGACCACCCCCTCATCCCCGGGATTAACCGAGTGAACCTTCTTTGTACTGACTCGAGAGCAAGTATGTCTTTTCTTAAGTATGGACACCAAAACTGTATGCAGTATTCCAGGTGCGGCCTCACCAATACCTTGTACAACTGCAGCAATACCTCCCTGTTTTTATATTCCAACCCCCTAGCAATAAAAGCCAACATTCCATTGGCCTTCTTAATCACTTGCTGCACCTGCATACTAACTTTTTGAGTTTCGTGCACCAGGACCCCCAGATCCCTTTGTACTACAGTACTTTCCAGTTTCTTGCCATTAAGATAATAACTTGCTCTATGATTTTTCCTGCCAAAGTGCATAACCTCACACTTTCCAGTATTGTATTCCATCTGCCAAATCTCTGCCCACTTACTTAGCCTGTCTATGTCCCTTTGCAGGTTTTTTATGTCCTCCTCACTCACTACTTTCCCTCCCATCTTTGTATCATCTGCAAACTTTGATATGTTACACTCGGTCCCCTCCTCCAAATCGTTAATATAGATTGTAAAGAGTTGGGGACCCAGCACTGACCCCTGCGGAACACCACTAGTTACTGGTTGCCAATCTGAGAACGAACCATTTATCCCAACTCTCTGCTTTCTGTTAGAGAGCCAATCCTCCACCCACGCCAGAATATTACCCCCAATCCCGTGATTTTTTATCTTGAGCAATAATCTTTTGTGTGGCACCTTGTCAAATGCCTTTTGGAAGTCTAAATACACTACGTCCACTGGTTCCCCTTTATCCACCCTGTATGTTACTTCCTCAAAAAACTCAAGCAAATTTGTTAAACATGACTTCCCCTTCATGAAACCATGCTGAGTTTGCCCTATTAAATTATGTTTATCCAAATGTCCCGTTACTGTCTCCTTAATAATGGACTCTAACATTTTACCAACCACAGATGTTAGGCTAACAGGTCTATAGTTTCCAGCCTTCTGCCTACTACCCTTTTTAAATAAGGGTGTTACATTAGCAGTTTTCCAATCTGCTGGGACCTTTGCTGAGTCCAGTGAGTTTTGGAAAATTATTACCAATGCATCCACAATCCCTACCGCTACTTCCCTCAAGACCCTGGGATGCAAGCCATCAGGTCCAGGGGATTTATCCGCCTTGAGTCCCATTATTTTACCAAGTACCACTTCCTTAGTGATTTTAATCGTATTTAGTTCCTCCCCCCCTAGAGCCCCCTGTTTGTCCAGTGTTGGGATATTCTTAGTGTCCTCTACTGTAAAGACTGATACAAAATAATTGTTCAGTGTTTTTGCCATCTCCATGTTTCCCACCATTAATTTCCCGGTCTCATCCTCTAAGGGACCAACATTTACTTTAGCCACCCTTTTTCTTTTTATATAACTATAGAAACTTTTACTATCTGTTTTTATATTTTTTGCTAATTTACTTTCATAATCTATCTTCCCTTTCTTAATCAATCTTTTTGTTATTTTTTGCTGTCTTTTAAAGACTTCCCAATCTTCCATCCTCCCACTAGATTTGGCTACCTTATATGCCCTTGTTTTTAGTCGGATACTATCCTTAATTACTTTACTTAGCCACGGATGGCTATCTTTTCTTTTACACCCTTTTTTCCTCAGTGGAATATATTTTTTTTGGAAGTTGTAAAATAACTCCTTAAATGTACACCACTGGTCATGTACCGTCTTACCCTTTAATCTATTTTCCCAGTCCACTCTAATTAATTCCGCTCTCATACCTTCATAGTCTCCTTTATTCAAGCTCAGCACGCTTGTTTGAGATCCAACCTTCTCACCCTCTAATTGAATATGGAACTCAACCATGTTATGGTCACTCATTCCAAGGGGACCCTTTACTAGGACATTTTTAATTAATCCTGTCTCATTACACAGGACCAAATCTAAGGTTGCTTGCCCCCTGGTCGGTTCAGTTACATACTGCTCAAGAAACCCATCCCTAATACACTCAATGAACTCTTCCTCAAGGCTGCTCTGCCCAATTTGATTTGTCCAGTTAATATGATAATTAAAATCCCCCATAATTATAGCTGTTCCCTTATTACAAGCCTCAACTATTTCCTGATTAATACTCCGTCCAACAGAGTTGCAACTGTTCGGAGGCCTATAGACTACACCCACTAGTGTTTTTTTCCCCTTATTATTCCTTACCTCCACCCAAACTGTTTCACTATCCTGCTCCTTTGACCCAATATCATTTCTCTGTATTATAGTGATTCCTTCCTTTATTAACATAGCCACCCCACCTCCTCTCCCTTCCTGCCTGTCCTTCCTGATTGTTAAATAACCTGGTATGTTTAATTCCCAGTCATGTTCACCCTGCAGCCATGTTTCTGTAATGGCCACAAGATCATACCCATATGTCATTATTTGTGCCGTTAACTCATTCATTTTGTTACGAATGCTACGTGCATTCAGATAAAGAACTTTCAAATATGTTTTGTAACACTTAGTTCCTGTTTTTTCCCTTTTTAGTACTTTACTTTTTACTCCATACCTTCTGTCCCTTCCTGACACATTCTGTTTTTTAATTCCCCCACTGCTACCTAAGTCTATGACCTTCTCTGTTGTCATTTCTATTATTTGCTCTCTAGAAACCTCCCCCCCACTAATTAGTTTAAAGCCCTCTCTACAGCCCTAGTTATATGATTCGCCAGGACTCTAGTCCCAGCACTGGCCAAGTGGAGTCCGTCCCAACAGAACAGCTCCCTCCTGTCCCAGTACTGGTGCCAGTGTCCCAAGAAGCAAAACCCATTTCTCCCACACCAGTCTTTGAGCCACGCATTTAACTCTTTAATTTTATTTATCCTAGCCAAATTCGCTCGTGGCTCAGGTAATAACCCAGAGATTATTACCCTTGAGGTTCTGTTTTTTAATTTGACCCCTAGCTGCTCATACTCCTTTAACAGAACCGTCTTCCTTGTCCTATCTACGTCGTTTGTACCAACATGGACCACGACAACTGGATCCTCCCCCTCCCACTCCAAGTTTCTTTCCAGCCCAGAAGAGATGTCCTTAACCCTGGCACCAGGCAGGCAACACAGCCTTCGGGACTCCCGCTCTTGACTGCAGAGAACCCTATCTATCCCCCTAATGATACTATCCCCTACCACTACAACATTTCTTTTTACTCCCTCCACTTGAATGGCCCCCTGTACCACGGTGCTGTGGCCAGGTTGCTCATCCTCCCTGCAGTCCCCGCTCCCGCCCTCACAGGGAGTAAGAACCTCGATCCTGCTGGACAAGAACAAGGGCTGCGTCTCCTTCAACACTACATCCTGGATCCCTGTACCTTCCTCACTCATAGTCACACCGTCCTGTCCCTGACCACGGACTACATCTGCAGTAATTAACTTCATAGGTGTGACCATCTCCTGAAACATAGAGTCCAGGAACTTCTCCCCCTCCCTGATGTGTCGCAGTGTCCGAAGCTCGGTCTCAAGCTCCATAACATGGAACTTGAGTTCCTCTAGCAGCAAACACTTGTCGCAGATGTAATCACCGTTAGCCTCAATGGGGTTCACCGGCTCCCACATCTCGCAACAGTAACACATCACCTGCTCCATTCTATATAATTAATTAAATTTCTTATTATTAGTTATGAAGACCCTGCCCAGATATATATGATAATATCACACCACTATTCAATAGGACTTACCAACTTAAAGGTATAAAAGAGAAGAGAAGGGAGAAAACCAACCAATCAGCTGATCACCAACCTCCTCCTTGAATACTGTCTGTGGAGCCTGTTTGGTTGACTCGTCTCGCTGCTCCGCCTCCGCAGTGCTGTCTAAGCCTGGGAGTGGGGAATAAACAGAGCAAAAAACACACCCTCACCTCCCACTTATCCGAACTCTCCCACTTAGCAAAACTCCAGCAGCACTCAATGCACAAAGCACTCCGTGCACCGCACTAGCCCCTCCCCTTTTATACCTGGATTCTACTTCCTGTTTAAACTGCCCAAGAGTTTAAAAAACCCTTAAAAAATTAAACTTACTTCAAATAATTGACTTCTTAACACACTAAAATTCACAAAATACACTTAAATGATTTTTCTCCCACTTAGCAAAACTCCAGCAGCACTCAATGCACAAAGCACTCCGTGCACCGCACTAGCCCCTCCCCTTTTATACCTGGATTCTACTTCCTGTTTAAACTGCCCAAGAGTTTAAAAAACCCTTAAAAAATTAAACTTACTTCAAATAATTGACTTCTTAACACACTAAAATTCACAAAATACACTTAAATGATTTTTCTCCCACTTAGCAAAACTCCAGCAGCACTCAATGCACAAAGCACTCCGTGCACCGCACTAGCCCCTCCCCTTTTATACCTGGATTCTACTTCCTGTTTAAACTGCCCAAGAGTTTAAAAAACCCTTAAAAAATTAAACTTACTTCAAATAATTGACTTCTTAACACACTAAAATTCACAAAATACACTTAAATGATTTTTCTCCCACTTAATGAGTTTCTGGGTTCTCAGTGCTTGATCTGGATTCTCAGTGAATGATCTGGGTTCTCAGTAATCTGGGTTCTCACTGACTGATCTGGGTTCTCAATGATTGATCTGGATTCACAGTGGCTGATCTGGATTCTCAGTGACTGATCTCAGTTCTCAGTGAATGATCTGGGGTCTCAGTGTCTGATCTGGATGCTCAGTGTCTGATCTGGATTCTGAGTGCCTGATCTTGGTTCTCAGTGACTGATCTGGGTTCTCAGTGATCTGTGTTCTCATTGTCTGGCCTGGGTTCTCAGTGACTCATCTGGGGTCTCAGTGTCAGATCTGGATTCTCTGCAACAGATCTGGATTTTCAGGGTCTGATCTGGGGTCTCAGTGTTTGATCTGGATACTCTGCGACTGATCTTGATTCTCAGTGTCTGATTTGGATACTCTGCAATGGATCTCGGTTCTCAGTACCTTATCTGGATTCTCAGTGACTGATCTGGGTTCTCAGTGATGTGGATTCTCAGTGACTGATTTGGGTTCTCAGTGATCTGGGGTGCCAGTGACTGATCTGGGTTCTCAGTAATCTGGGTACTCATTGTCTGATCTGGGTTCTCAGTGACTGACCTGGGGTCTCAGTGTCTAATCTGAGTTTTCAGTGACTGATCTGGATACTCAGTGACTGATCTGGATTCTAAGATCAGATCTGGATTCTCAGTGACTGACCTGGATTCACAGTGACTGATCTGGGTTTTCAGTGACTGTTCTGGATTCTCAGTGACTGATCTGGATTCTCAATGATTGATCCGGGTTCTCAGTGTCTGATCTCAGTTCTCAGTGACTGATCTGGGTTCTCAGTGACTGATCTGGATATTTACTGATTGATCTGGGTTCTGATTGATTGATCTGAGTTCTCAGTGCCTGATATGGGTTCTCAGTGACAGTTCTGAGTTCTCAATGTTGATCTGGGTTCTCAGTGTCTGATCTGGGGTCTCAGAGATTGATCTGGGTTCTCAGTGACTGATCTGGGTTCTCAGTGACTGACCTGGTTAACAGTGACTGTTCTGGATTCTCAGTGACTGATCTGGGTTCTCAGTGACTGACCTGGTTAACAGTGTCTGATCTGGGTTCTCAGTGGCTGATTTGGATTCTCAGTGACTGATCATGGTACTCAGTGACTGAACTGGGGTCTCAGTTTCTGATCTGGATGCTTAGTGACTGATCTGGATTCTCAGTGTCTGATCTGGAATCTCAGTGACTGACCTGGGTTCTCACTGATCTGGATTCTCAGTGACTGTTCTGGGTTCTCAATGATTGATCTGGATTCTGAGTGACTGATCTGGATTCTGAGTGCCTGGTCTTGGTTCTCAGTGACTGATCTGGGTTCTCAGTGATCTGTGTTCTCATTGTCTGGTCTGGGTTCTCAGTGACTCATCTGGGGTCTCAGTGTCAGATCTGGATTCTCTGCAACAGATCTGGATTTTCAGGGTCTGATCTGGAATCTCAGTGACTGATCTGGATTCTCAGTGTCTGGTCTGGGTTTTCAGTGACTGATCTGGATTCTCAACGATTGATCTGGGTTCTCAGTGTCTGGTCTGTGTTTTCAGTGACTGATCTGGATTCTCAATGACTTATCTGGATTTTCAGTGATTGATCTTGGTTCTCAATGTTTGATCTGGTTTCTCGGTGATTGACCTGGGTTCTCAGTGTCTGATGTTGGTTCTCAGTAACTGATCTGGGTTTTCATTGACTGATATGGGATCTCAGTGATTGATCTGGGTTCTCTGTGACTGATCTGAGTTCCCAATGTCTGATCGGATTCTCAGTGACTGATCTGGGTTCTCAGTGTCTGACCTGGATTCACAGTGATTTGGGTTCTCAGTGACTGATCTCAGTTCTCAGTGACTGATCTGGATTCTCAATGAGTTTCTGGGTTCTCAGTGCTTGATCTGGATTCTCAGTGAATGATCTGGGTTCTCAGTAATCTGGGTTCTCACTGACTGATCTGGGTTCTCAATGATTGATCTGGATTCACAGTGGCTGATCTGGATTCTCAGTGACTGATCTCAGTTCTCAGTGAATGATCTGGGGTCTCAGTGTCTGATCTGGATGCTCAGTGACTGATCTGGATTCTCAGTGACTGATCTGGGATCTCAGTGACTGATCTGGGATCTCAGTGTCTGATATCGGTTCTCAGAGGCTGATGTGGGTTTCAGTGTCTGAACTGGATTCTCAGTGTCTGAACCGGGGGTCTCAGTGTCTTAGCTGTATTCTCAGTGACTGATCTGGATTCTCAGAGACTGATCTGGATTCTCAGTGCCTGATCTGGGTATTCAGTGGCTGATCTTTGTTCTCAGTAAGTGATGTGGGGTCTCACTGTCTGATCTGGATTCTCAGCGTCTGATCTTGGTTTTCAGTGACTGATCTGGGTTTTCAGTGAATGATCTGGGGTCTTAGTGACTGATTTGGATTCTCAGTGACTGATCTGGGTTCTCATTGTCTGATGTTGGTTCTCAGTGACTGATCTGGTTTCTCAGTGACTGATCTGGTTAACAGTGACTGATCTGGATTCTCAGTGTCTGACCTGGGTTCTCAGTGGCTGATCTGGATTCTCAGTGACTGATCTCAGTTCTCAGTGACTGATCTGGTTTCCCAGTGTCTGATCTGGATGCTCAGTGATTGATCTGGATTCTCAGTGTCTGATCTGGATTCTCAGTGATCTGGGATCTCAGTGACTGATCTCAGGTCTCAATGACTTATCTGGATTCTCAATGACTGATCTGGGTTCTCAGTGCCTGATCTGGATAATCAGTGACTGATCTGGATTCTCAGTGACTGATCTGTATACTCAGTGATCTGGGTTCTCAGTGACTGATATCTGGTCTCAGTGTCTGATATGGATTCTCAGTGACTGATCTGGATTCTCAGTGACTGATCTGGGTTCTCAGTGACTGATCTGGATTCTCAGTGACTGATCTGAGTTCTCAGTGGTTGATCTGGGTGCCCAATGTCTGATCTCATGTCTCAGTGGCTGTTCTGGCTTCTCATTGACTGATCTGGGTTTCAGTGATTGACCTGTGTTCTCAGTGACTGATCTGGGTTCTCAGTGAATGATCTGGTGTCTGAGTGACTGATCTGGATTCTGAGTGACTGATGTGGATACTCAGTGCCTGATCTGGTTTCTCAGTTACTGATCTGTGGTCTCAGTGTCTGATCTGGATTCTCAGTGGCTGATCTGGGTTTTCAGTGACTGATCTGGGTTCTCAGTGAATGATCTGGTGTCTCAGTGACTGATCTGGATTCTCAGTGCCTGATCTGGGTTCTCTTTGTCTGATCTGGGTTCTCAGCATCTGATCTGGGTTCTCGTTGAGTGATCTAGTTAACAGTGACTGATCTGGATTCTCAGTGTCTGATCTGGATTTTCAGTGGCTGATCTGGATACTCAGTGACTGATCTCGATTCTCAGAGTCTGCTCTGGGGTATCAGTGTCTGATCTGGATGCTCAATGACTGGTCTGGATTCTCAGTGACTGATCTGGGATCTCAGTGACTGATCTCATTTTTCAATGACTGATCTGGGGTCTCAGTGTCTGATCTGGATACTCTGTGACTGATCTGGGTTCTCAGTGACTGATCTGGGTTCTCAGTGATCGATCTGAGTTCTCAGTGTTTAATCTGGGTTCTCAGTGATCTGGGATCGCAGTGACTGATCTGGTTTCTCAATTATTGATCTGGATTTTCAGTGTCTGATCCAGATTCTCATTATCTGATCTTGGATTTCAGTGACTGATCTGGGTACTCAATGACTGATCTGGGGTCTCAGTGTCAGAACTGGATTCTCAGTGTCTGATCTGCGATCTCAGTGACTGATCTGGATTCTCAATGACTGATCTGGGGTCTCAGTGTCTGATCTGGATTCTCAGGGTCTGATCTGGATTCTCAGTGACTGATCTGGGATCTCAGTGACTGATCTCATTTCCCAATGACTGATCTGGGGTCTCAGTCTCTGATCTGGATACTCTGTGACTGATCTGGATTCTCAGTGTCTGATCTGGATTCTCAGTGATCTGGAATTTCAGTGACTGATTTCAGTTCTCAGTGATAGATCTGGATTCTCAATGATTGATCTGGGTTCTCATTGACTGATTTGGGTTCACATTGACTGATCTAGTTAACCGTGACTGATCAGTGTCTGATCTGGGTTCTCGGTGGCTGATCTGGATTCTCAGGGACTGATCCCAGTTCTCAGTGTCTGCTCTGGGGTCTCAGTGTCTGATCTGGAGGCTCAGTGACTGATCTGGATTCTCAGTGACTGATCTGGGATCTCAGTGATTGTTCTCATTTCTCAATGACTGATCTGGGATCTCAGTGTCTGATCTGGATTCTCAGTGACTGATCTGGGTTCTTAGTGATCTGGATTCTCAGAGATTGAGCTGGGTTCTCAGTGACTGACCTGGATTCTCAGTGATTGATCTGGGTTCTCAGTGATTGATCTGGGTTCTCAATGAATGATCTGGGTTCTCAGTGATTGATCTGAGTTCTCAGTGTCTGATCTATGATCTCAGTGACTGATCTGGATTCTCAGTGACTGAGCTGGGGTCTCAGTGTCTGGTCTGGATGCTCAGGGTCTGTTCTGGGTTTTCAGTGACTGATCTGGGTTCTCAGTGAACGATCTGGGGTCTCAGTGACTGATCCGGATTCTCAGTGACTGATCTGGATTTTCAGTGACTGATCTGCATTCTCTTTGTCTAATCTGGGATCTCATTGACTGATCTGGATTCTCAGTGACTGATTTCGGTTCTCAGTGACTGATGTGGGGTCTCATTGTCTGATCTGGATGCTCAGTGACTGATCTGGATTCTCTGTGACTGATCTGGTTAACAGTGACTGATCTGGTTTCTCAGTGATCTGGGTTCTCAGTGACTGATCTGGGTTGTCAATGATTGATCTGGATTCTCAGTGACTGATCTCATTTCCCAATGACTGATCTGGGGTCTCAGTCTCTGATCTGGATACTCTGTGACTGATCTGGATTCTCAGTGTCTGATCTGGGTCCTCAGTGATCTGGGATCGCAGTGACTGATCTGGTTTCTCAGTTATTGATCTGAATTTTCAGTGTCTGATCCAGATTCTCATTATCTGATCTTGGCTTTCAGTGACTGATCTGGGTACTCAATGACTGATCTGGGGTCTCAGTGTCAGAACTGGATTCTCAGTGTCTGATCTGTGATCTCAGTGACTGATCTGGATTCTCAATGACTGATCTGGGGTCTCAGTGTCAGATCTGGATTCTCAGGGTCTGATCTGGATTCTCAGTGATCTGGAATTTCAGTGACTTATCTCAATTCTCAGTGATAGATCTGAATTCTCAATGATTGATCTGGGTTCTCATTGACTGATTTGGGTTCTCATTGACTGATCTAGTTAACCGTGACTGATCTGGATTCTCAGTGTCTGATCTGGGTTCTCAGTGGCTGATCTGGATTCTCAGGGACTGATCTCGGTTCTCAGTGCCTGCTCTGGGGTCTCAGTGTCTGATCTGGATGCTCAGTGACTGATCTGGATTCTCAGTGACTGATCTGGGATCTCAGTGACTGATCTCATTTCTCAATGACTGATCTGGGGTCTCAGTGTCTGACCTGGATTCTCCGTGACTGATCTGGGTTCTCAGTGATCTGGGTTCTCCGTGAATGATCTGGGTTCTTAGTGATCTGGATTCTCAGAGATTGAGCTGGGTTCTCAGTGATCTGGATTCTCAGTGACTGATCTGGATTCTCAGTGATTAATCTGGGTTTTCACTTATTGACCTGGGTTCTCAATGAATGATCTGGGTTCTCAGTGATTGATCTGAGTTCTCAGTGTCTAATCTATGATCTCAGTGACTGATCTGGATTCTCAGTGACTGAGCTGGGGTCTCAGTGTCTGGTCTGGATTCTCAGGGTCTGTTCTGGGTTTTCAGTGACTGATCTGGGTTCTCAGTGAACGATCTGGATTCTCAGTGACTGATCTTGATTTTCAGTGACTGATCTGCATTCTCTTTGTCTAATCTGGGTTCTCATTGACTGATCTGGAATCTCAGTGACTGATCTCGGTTCTCAGTGACTGATGTGGGGCCTCAGTGTCTGATCTGGATGCTCAGTGACTGATCTGGATACTCAGTGACTGACCTGGTTAACAGTGACTGATCTGGTTTCTCAGTGATTTGGGTTCTCAGTGACTGAACTGGATTCTCACTGACTGGTCTGGGTTCTCAGTGACTGATCTTGATTCTCAATGATTAATCTGGCTTCTCAGTGCCTGATCTTGGTTCTCAATGTCTGATCTCGTGTCTCAGTGGCTGATCTGGATTCTCAGTGACTGATCTGGGGTCTCAGTATCTGATCTGGCTGCTCAGTGACTGATCTGGATTCTCAGTGACTGATCTGGGATCTCAGTGACTGATCTCATTTCTCAATGACTGATCTGGTGTCTCAGTGTCTGATCTGGATACTCTGTGACTGATCTGGATTCTCAGTGTCTAATCTGGATTCTCAGTGATCTGGGATCTCAGTGTCAGATCTCAGTTCTCAATGATTGATCTGGGTTTTCATTGACTGATCTGGTTTCTCAATTATTGATCTGGGTTATCAGTGTCTGATCTGGATTCTCATAATCTGATCTGGGCTTTCAGTGACTGATCTGGGTTCTCAGTGACTGATTTGGATTCTCAGTGTCTGATCTGGGGCCTCAGTGTCTGATCTGGATTCTCAGGGACTGACCTCATTTCTCAGTGTCTGCTCTGGGGTCTCAGTGTCTGATCTGGATGCTCAGTGACTGATCTGGATTCTCAGTGACTGATCTGGGATCTCAGTGACTGATCTCATTTCTCAATGGCTGATCTGGGGTCTCAGTGTCTGATCTGGATTCTCAGTGACTGATCTGGGTTCTTAGTGATCTGGATTCTCAGCGATTGATCTCGGTTCTCAGTGATCTGGGTTCGCCTTGACTGATCTGGGTTCTTAGTGATCTGGATTCTCAGAGATTAAGCTGGGTTCTCAGTGATCTGGATTCTCAGTGACTGATCTGGATTCTCAGTGATTGATCTGGGTTCTCAATGATTGATCTGGGTTCTCAATGAATGATCTGGGTTCTCAGTGATTGATCTGGTTTCTCAGTGATCTGGGTTCTCAGTGACTGATCTGGGTTGTCAATGATTGATCTGGATTCTCAGTGACTGATCTGGATTCTCAATGATTGATCTGGGTTTTCAGTGACTGAACTGGATTCTCAGTGACTGGTCTGGATTCTCAGTGACTGATCTTGATTCTCAATGATTAATCTGGCTTCTCAGTGTCTGATCTTGGTTCTCAATGTCTGATCTCGTGTCTCAGTGGCTGATCTGGATTCTCAGTGACTGATCTGGGGTCTTAGTATCTGATCTGGCTGCTCAATGACTGATCTGGATTCTCAGTGACTGATCTGGGTCCTCAGTGACTGATCTCATTTCTCAATGACTGATCTTGGGTCTCAGTATCTGATCTGGATACTCTGTGACTGATCTGGATTCTCAGTGTCTAATCTGGATTCTCAGTGATCTGGGATCTCAGTGTCAGATCTCGGTTCTCAATGATTGATCTGGGTTTTCATTGACTGATCTGGGTTCTCAATGAATGATCTGGTTTCTCAATTATTGATCTGGGTTATCAGTGCCTGATCTGGATTCTCATAATCTGATCTGGGCTTTCAGTGACTGATCTGGGTTCTCAGTAACTGATCTGGATTCTCAGTGTCTGATCTGGGGCCTCAGTGTCTGATCTGGATTCTCAGGGTCTGATCTGGGTTTTCAGTGCCTGATCTGGGTTCTCAGTGACTGATCTGGATTTTGAGTGCCTGATCTGGTTTCTCAGTGACTGGTCTGGATTCTCAGTGACTGATCTGGGCTCTCAGTGACTGATCTCATTTCCTAATGACTGATCTGGGGTCTCAGTCTCTGATCTGGATACTCTGTGACTGATCTGGATTCTCAGTGCCTGATCTGGATTCTCAGTGATCTGGGATTTCAGTGACTGATCTCAGTTCTCAGTGATTGATCTGGATTCTTAATGATTGATCTGGGTTCTCATTGACTGATCTGGGTTCTCATTGACTGATCTAGTTAACCGTGACTGATCTGGATTCTCAGTGTCTGATCTGGGTTCTCAGTGGCTGATCTGAATTCTCAGGGACTGATCTCGTTTCTCAGTGTCTGCTCTGGGGTCTCAGTGTCTGATCTGGATGCTCAGTGACTGATCTGGATTCTCAGTGACTGATCTGGGATCTCAGTGACTGATCTCATTTCTCAATGACTGATCTGGGGTCTCAGTGTCTGACCTGGATTCTCCGTGACTGATCTGGGTTCTCAGTGATCTGGGTTCTCCGTGAATGATCTGGGTTCTTAGTGATCTGGATTCTCAGAGATTGAGCTGGGTTCTCAGTGATCTGGATTCTCAGTGACTGATCTGGATTCTCAGTGATTAATCTGGGTTCTCACTTATTGACCTGGGTTCTCAATGAATGATCTGGGTTCTCAGTGATTGATCTGAGTTCTCAGTGTCTAATCTATGATCTCAGTGACTGATCTGGATTCTCAGTGACTGAGCTGGGGTCTCAGTGTCTGGTCTGGATTCTCAGGGTCTGTTCTGGGTTTTCAGTGACTGATCTGGGTTCTCAGTGAACGATCTGGATTCTCAGTGACTGATCTTGATTTTCAGTGACTGATCTGCATTCTCTTTGTCTAATC
This sequence comes from Somniosus microcephalus, assembly GCF_052327205.1. Taxonomy (NCBI): domain Eukaryota; kingdom Metazoa; phylum Chordata; class Chondrichthyes; order Squaliformes; family Somniosidae; genus Somniosus; species Somniosus microcephalus. The sequence continues at coordinate 104,697,048 of NC_140999.1, forward strand.
TGGGTTCTCATTGACTGATCTGGAATCTCAGTGACTGATCTCGGTTCTCAGTGACTGATGTGGGGCCTCAGTGTCTGATCTGGATGCTCAGTGACTGATCTGGATTCTCAGTGACTGACCTGGTTAACAGTGACTGATCTGGTTTCTCAGTGATTTGGGTTCTCAGTGACTGAATTGGATTCTCACTGACTGGTCTGGGTTCTCAGTGACTGATCTTGATTCTCAATGATTAATCTGGCTTCTCAGTGCCTGATCTTGGTTCTCAATGTCTGATCTCGTGTCTCAGTGGCTGATCTGGATTCTCAGTGACTGATCTGGGGTCTCAGTGTCTGATCTGGCTGCTCAGTGACTGATCTGGATTCTCAGTGACGGATCTGGGATCTCAGTGACTGATCTCATTTCTCAATGACTGATCTGGGGTCTCAGTGTCTGATCTGGATACTCTGTGACTGATCTGGATTCTCAGTGTCTAATCTGGATTCTCAGTGATCTGGGATCTCAGTGTCAGATCTCAGTTCTCAATGATTGATCTGGGTTTTCATTGACTGATCTGGTTTCTCAATTATTGATCTGGGTTATCAGTGTCTGATCTGGATTCTCATAATCTGATCTGGGCTTTCAGTGACTGATCTGGGTTCTCAGTGACTGATTTGGATTCTCAGAGTCTGATCTGGGGCCTCAGTGTCTGATCTGGATTCTCAGGGACTGACCTCATTTCTCAGTGTCTGCTCTGGGGTCTCAGTGTCTGATCTGGATGCTCAGTGACTGATCTGGATTCTCAGTGACTGATCTGGGATCTCAGTGACTGATCTCATTTCTCAATGGCTGATCTGGGGTCTCAGTGTCTGATCTGGATTCTCAGTGACTGATCTGGGTTCTTAGTGATCTGGATTCTCAGCGAATGATCTCGGTTCTCAGTGATCTGGGTTCGCCTTGACTGATCTGGGTTCTTAGTGATCTGGATTCTCAGAGATTAAGCTGGGTTCTCAGTGATCTGGATTCTCAGTGACTGATCTGGATTCTCAGTGATTGATCTGGGTTCTCAATGATTGATCTGGGTTCTCAATGAATGATCTGGGTTCTCAGTGATTGATCTGGTTTCTCAGTGATCTGGGTTCTCAGTGACTGATCTGGGTTGTCAATGATTGATCTGGATTCTCAGTGACTGATCTGGATTCTCAATGATTGATCTGGGTTTTCAGTGACTGAACTGGATTCTCAGTGACTGGTCTGGATTCTCAGTGACTGATCTTGATTCTCAATGATTAATCTGGCTTCTCAGTGTCTGATCTTGGTTCTCAATGTCTGATCTCGTGTCTCAGTGGCTGATCTGGATTCTCAGTGACTGATCTGGGGTCTTAGTATCTGATCTGGCTGCTCAATGACTGATCTGGATTCTCAGTGACTGATCTGGGACCTCAGTGACTGATCTCATTTCTCAATGACTGATCTTGGGTCTCAGTATCTGATCTGGATACTCTGTGACTGATCTGGATTCTCAGTGTCTAATCTGGATTCTCAGTGATCTGGGATCTCAGTGTCAGATCTCGGTTCTCAATGATTGATCTGGGTTTTCATTGACTGATCTGGGTTCTCAATGAATGATCTGGTTTCTCAGTTATTGATCTGGGTTATCAGTGTCTGATCTGGATTCTCATAATCTGATCTGGGCTTTCAGTGACTGATCTGGGTTCTCAGTAACTGATCTGGATTCTCAGTGTCTGATCTGGGGCCTCAGTGTCTGATCTGGATTCTCAGGGTCTGATCTGGGTTTTCAGTGCCTGATCTGGGTTCTCAGTGACTGATCTGGATTTTGAGTGCCTGATCTGGTTTCTCAGTGACTGGTCTGGATTCTCAGTCACTGATCTGGGTTCTCAGTGCCTGATCTGGTTTCTCAGTGACTGATATGGTTTCTCAGTGACTGATCTGGGTTCTCATTCTCTGATCTGGGTTCTCAGTGAATGATCTGGATTCTCAGTGACTCATCTGGGTTCTCTTTGTCTGATCTGTGTTCTCACTGATAGATCTGTGTTCTCAGTGACTGATCTGGGTTCTCATTGACGGATCTAGTTAACAGTGACTGATCTGGATTCTCAGTTTCTGATCTGGGATCTTAGTGGCTGATCTGGATTCTCAGTGACTGATCTCGGTTCTCAGTGCAGTGACTGATCTGGGGTCTCAGTGTCTGATCTGGATGCTCAGTGACTGATCTGGAGTCTCAGTGACTGATCTGGGATCTCAGTGACTGATCTCATTTGCCAGTGACTGATCTGTATTCTCAGTGATCTGGGTTCTCAGTGACTGATATCAGGTCTCACTGTCTGATCTGGGCTTTCAGTGTCTGTTCTGGGTTCTCAGTGACTGATCTGGGGTCTTAGTGTTGGAACTGGATTCTCAGTGTCTGAACTGGGATCCCAGTGACTGATCTGGATTCTCAGTGACTGATCTGGTGTCTCAGAGTCTGATCTGGTATCTCAGTGTCGGAACTGGATTCTCAGGGTCTGATCTGGATTCTCAGTGACTGATCTGGGTTCTCAGTGAACGATCTGGATTCTCAGTGACTGATCTGGATTTTCAGTGACTGATCGGCATTCTCTTTGTCTAATCTGGGTTCTCATTGACTGATCTGGAATCTCAGTGACTGATCTCGGTTCTCAGTGACTGATGTGGGGCCTCAGTGTCTGATCTGGATGCTCAGTGACTGATCTGGATTCTCAGTGACTGACCTGGTTAACAGTGACTGATCTGGTTTCTCAGTGATCTGGGTTGACAGTGACTGATCTGAGTTGTCAATGATTGATCTGGTTTCTCAGTGACTGATCTGGGATCTCAGTGACTGATCTCATTTCCCAATGACTGATCTTGTTTCTCAGTGATCTGGGTTCTCAGTGGCTGATCTGGGTTGTCAATGACTGATCTGGATTCTCAGTGACTGATCTGGAATTTCAGTGACTGATCTGCATTCTCTTTGTCTAATCTGGGTTCTCATTGACTGATCTGCATTCTCAGTGACTGATCTCGGTTCTCAGTGACTGATCTGTGGTCTCAGTGTCTGATCTGGATGCTCAGTGACTGATCTGGATTCTCAGTGACTGATCTGGTTAACAGTGACTGATCTGGTTTCTCAGTGATTTGGGTTCTCAGTGACTGATCTGGGTTTTCAGTGACTGAACTGGATTCTCACTGACTGGCCTGGATTCTCAGTGACTGATCTTGATTCTCAATGATTAATCTGGCTTCTCAGTGTCTGATCTTGGTTCTCAATGTCTGATCTCGTGTCTCAGTGGCTGATCTGGATTCTCAGTGACTGATCTGGGGTCTCAGTATCTGATCTGGCTGCTCAGTGACTGATCTGGATTCTCAGTGACTGATCTGGGATCTCAGTGACTGACCTCATTTCTCAATGACTGATCTGGGGTCTCAGTGTCTGATCTGGATACTCTGTGACTGATCCAGATTCTCAGTGTCTAATCTGGATTCTCAGTGATCTGGGATCTCAGTGTCAGATCTCGGTTCTCAATGATTGATCTGGGTTTTCATTGACTGATCTGGTTTCTCAATTATTGATCTGGGTTATCAGTGTCTGATCTGGATTCTCATAATCTGATCTGGGCTTTCAGTGACTGATCTGGGTTCTCAGTGACTGATCTGGGTTTTCAGTGTCTGATCTGGGGCCTCAGTGTTTAATCTGGATTCTCAGGGACTGACCTCATTTCTCAGTGTCTGCTCTGGGGTCTCAGTGTCTGATCTGGATGCTCAGTGACTGATCTGGATTCTCAGTGACTGATCTGGGATCTCAGTGACTGATCTCATTTCTCAATGGCTGATCTGCGGTCTCAGTGTCTGATCTGGAGTCTCAGTGACTGATCTGGGTTCTTAGTGACCTGGATTCTCGGAGATTGATCTCGGTTCTCAGTGATCTGGGTTCTCCTTGACTGATCTGGGTTCTTAGTGATCTGGATTCTCAGAGATTAAGCTGGGTTCTCAGTGATCTGGATTCTCAGTGACTGATCTGGATTCTCAGTGATTGATCTGGGTTCTCAATGATTGATCTGGGTTCTCAATAAATGATCTGGGTTCTCAGTGATTGATCTGGTTTCTCAGTGATCTGGGTTCTCAGTGACTGATCTGGGTTGTCAATGATTGATCTGGATTCTCAGTGACTGATCTGGATTCTCAGTGACTGATCTTGATTCTCAATGATTAACCTGGCTTCTCAGTGTCTGATCTTGGTTCTCAATGTCTGATCTTGTGTCTCAGTGGCTGATCTGGATTCTCAGGGACTGATCTGGGGTCTTAGTATCTGATCTGGCTGCTCAGTGACTGATCGGGATTCTCAGTGACTGATCTGGGACCTCAGTGACTGATCTCATTTCTCAATGACTGATCTTGGGTCTCAGTGTCTGATCTGGATACTCTGTGACTGATCTGGATTCTCAGTGTCTAATCTGGATTCTCAGTGATCTGGGATCTCAGTGTCAGATCTCGGTTCTCAACGATTGATCTGGGTTTTCATTGACTGATCTGGGTTCTCAATGAATGATCTGGTTTCTCAATTATTGATCTGGGTTATCAGTGTCTGATCTGGATTCTCATAATCTGATCTGGGCTTTCAGTGACTGATCTGGGTTCTCAGTAACTGATCTGGATTCTCAGTGTCTGCTCTGGGGCCTCAGTGTCTGATCTGGATTCTCAGGGTCTGATCTGGGTTTTCAGTGCCTGATCTGGTTTCTCAGTGACTGGTCTGGATTCTCAGTCACTGATCTGGGTTCTCAGTGCCTGATCTGGTTTCTCAGTGACTGATATGGTTTCTCAGTGACTGATCTGGGTTCTCATTCTCTGATCTGGGTTCTCAGTGAATGATCTGGATTCTCAGTGACTCATCTGGGTTCTCTTTGTCTGATCTGTGTTCTCACTGATTGATCTGTGTTCTCAGTGACTGATCTGGGTTCTCATTGACGGATCTAGTTAACAGTGACTGATCTGGATTCTCAGTTTCTGATCTGGGATCTTAGTGGCTGATCTGGATTCTCAGTGGCTGATCTCGGTTCTCAGTGCAGTGACTGATCTGGGGTCTCAGTGTCTGATCTGGATGCTCAGTGACTGATCTGGAGTCTCAGTGACTGATCTGGGATCTCAGTGACTGATCTCATTTGCCAGTGACTGATCTGTATTCTCAGTGATCTGGGTTCTCAGTGACTGATATCGGGTCTCAGTGTCTGATCTGGGCTTTCAGTGTCTGTTCTGGGTTCTCAGTGACTGATCTGGGGTCTTAGTGTTGGAACTGGATTCTCAGTGTCTGAACTGGGATCCCAGTGACTGATCTGGATTCTCAGTGACTGATCTGGTGTCTCAGAGTCTGATCTGGTATCTCAGTGTCGGAACTGGATTCTCAGGGTCTGATCTGGATTCTCAGTGACTGATCTGGGTTTTCAGTGACTGATCTGGGGTCTCAGTGACTGATCTCATTTCTCAATGACTGATCTGGGGTCTCAGTGACTGTTCTGGGTTCTCAGTGACTGATCTGGGGTCTTAGTGTTGGAACTGGATTCTCAGTGTCTGAACTGGGAGCCCAGTGACTGATCTGGATTCTCAGTGACTGATCTGGTGTCTCAGAGTCTGATTTGGTATCTCAGTGTCGGAACTGGATTCTCAGGGTCTGATCTGGATTCTCAGTGACTGATCTGGGTTTTCAGTGACTGATCTGGGGTCTCAGTGACTGATCTCATTTCTCAATGACTGATCTGGGGTCTCAGTGACTGTTCTGGGTTCTCAGTGACTGATCTGGGGTCTTAGTTTTGGAACTGGATTCTCAGTGTCTGAACTGGGATCCCAGAGACTGATCTGGATACTCAGTGACTGATCTGGGATCTCAGTGTCTGGTCTTGGTTCTCAGAGACTGATCTGGGTTTTCAGTGTCTGAACTGGATTCTCAGTGTCTGAACCGGGGGTCTCAGTGTCTTAGCTGGATTCTAAGTGACTGATCTGGATTCTCAGAGACTGATCTGGATTCCCAGTGTCTGATCTGGGTTTTCAGTGACTGATCTGTGTTCTCAGTGACTGATCTGGGGTCACAGTGTCTGATCTGGATTCTCAGTGTCTGATCTGGGTTTTCAATGACTGATCTGGGTTCTCTTGGACTGATCTGGGGTCTCAGTGACTGATCTGGATTCTCAGGGACTGATCTGGGTTCTCATTGTCTGATCTGGGTTCTCAGTGACTGATCTGGTTTCTCAGTGACTGATCTGGTTAACAGTGACTGATCTGGATTCTCAGTGTCTGACCTGGGTTCTCAGTGTCTGATCTGGATTTTCAATGACTGATCACAGTTCTCAGTGACTGATCTGGGGTCTCAGTGCCTGATCTGGATGCTCAGTGATTGATCTGGATTCTCAGTGACTGATCTGGATTCTCACTGACTGATCTAGATTCTCAGTGTACTGGGTTCTCAGTGACTGATCTGGGTTCTCAGTGATCTGGATTTTCAGTGACTGATCTGGTTTCTCAGTGATCTGGCTTCTCAGTGACTGATCTCGGTTCATGGTGATTGATCTGGATTCTCACTGACTGATCTGGATTCTCAGTGATCTGGATTCTCAATGATTGATCTGGGTTCTCTGTGAATTATCTGGATTCTCAGTGCCTGATTTTGGTTCTCTGTGTCTGAACTGTATTCTCAGTGATCTGGGTTCTCAGTGTCTGATCTGGGTTCTCATTGACAGATCTGGGTTCTCAGTGTCTGATCTAGATTCTCAATGACTGATCTGGATTCTCAGTGATAGATCTGGATTCTCAGTGATCTGGATTCTGAGTGACTGATCTAGGTTGTCAGTGTCTGATCTTGGTTCTCAGTGACTGATCTGGATTCTCAGTGACTGATCTGGGTAGTCAGTGACTGATCTGGATTCTCAATGCTTGATCTGGGTTTTCAGTGACTGATCTGGATTCTCAACGATTGATCTGGGTTCTCAGTGTCTGGTCTGTGTTTTCAGTGACTGATCTGGATTCTCAATGACTTATCTGGATTTTCAGTGATTGATCTTGGTTCTCAATGTTTGATCTGGTTTCTCGGTGATTGACCTGGGTTCTCAGTGTCTGATGTTGGTTCTCAGTAACTGATCTGGGTTTTCATTGACTGATATGGGATCTCAGTGACTGATCTGGGATCTCAGTGACTGATCTCATTTCCCAATGACTGATCTTGTTTCTCAGTGATCTGGGTTCTCAGTGGCTGATCTGGGTTGTCAATGACTGATCTGGATTCTCAGTGACTGATCTGGAATTTCAGTGACTGATCTGCATTCTCTTTGTCTAATCTGGGTTCTCATTGACTGATCTGCATTCTCAGTGACTGATCTCGGTTCTCAGTGACTGATCTGGGGTCTCAGTGTCTGATCTGGATGCTCAGTGACTGATCTGGATTCTCAGTGACTGATCTGGTTAACAGTGACTGATCTGGTTTCTCAGTGATTTGGGTTCTCAGTGACTGATCTGGGTTTTCAGTGACTGAACTGGATTCTCACTGACTGGCCTGGATTCTCAGTGACTGATCTTGATTCTCAATGATTAATCTGGCTTCTCAGTGTCTGATCTTGGTTCTCAATGTCTGATCTCGTGTCTCAGTGGCTGATCTGGATTCTCAGTGACTGATCTGGGGTCTCAGTATCTGATCTGGCTGCTCAGTGACTGATCTGGATTCTCAGTGACTGATCTGGGATCTCAGTGACTGACCTCATTTCTCAATGACTGATCTGGGGTCTCAGTGTCTGATCTGGATACTCTGTGACTGATCCAGATTCTCAGTGTCTAATCTGGATTCTCAGTGATCTGGGATCTCAGTGTCAGATCTCGGTTCTCAATGATTGATCTGGGTTTTCATTGACTGATCTGGTTTCTCAATTATTGATCTGGGTTATCAGTGTCTGATCTGGATTCTCATAATCTGATCTGGGCTTTCAGTGACTGATCTGGGTTCTCAGTGACTGATCTGGGTTTTCAGTGTCTGATCTGGGGCCTCAGTGTTTAATCTGGATTCTCAGGGACTGACCTCATTTCTCAGTGTCTGCTCTGGGGTCTCAGTGTCTGATCTGGATGCTCAGTGACTGATCTGGATTCTCAGTGACTGATCTGGGATCTCAGTGACTGATCTCATTTCTCAATGGCTGATCTGCGGTCTCAGTGTCTGATCTGGAGTCTCAGTGACTGATCTGGGTTCTTAGTGACCTGGATTCTCGGAGATTGATCTCGGTTCTCAGTGATCTGGGTTCTCCTTGACTGATCTGGGTTCTTAGTGATCTGGATTCTCAGAGATTAAGCTGGGTTCTCAGTGATCTGGATTCTCAGTGACTGATCTGGATTCTCAGTGATTGATCTGGGTTCTCAATGATTGATCTGGGTTCTCAATAAATGATCTGGGTTCTCAGTGATTGATCTGGTTTCTCAGTGATCTGGGTTCTCAGTGACTGATCTGGGTTGTCAATGATTGATCTGGATTCTCAGTGACTGATCTGGATTCTCAGTGACTGATCTTGATTCTCAATGATTAACCTGGCTTCTCAGTGTCTGATCTTGGTTCTCAATGTCTGATCTTGTGTCTCAGTGGCTGATCTGGATTCTCAGGGACTGATCTGGGGTCTTAGTATCTGATCTGGCTGCTCAGTGACTGATCGGGATTCTCAGTGACTGATCTGGGACCTCAGTGACTGATCTCATTTCTCAATGACTGATCTTGGGTCTCAGTGTCTGATCTGGATACTCTGTGACTGATCTGGATTCTCAGTGTCTAATCTGGATTCTCAGTGATCTGGGATCTCAGTGTCAGATCTCGGTTCTCAACGATTGATCTGGGTTTTCATTGACTGATCTGGGTTCTCAATGAATGATCTGGTTTCTCAATTATTGATCTGGGTTATCAGTGTCTGATCTGGATTCTCATAATCTGATCTGGGCTTTCAGTGACTGATCTGGGTTCTCAGTAACTGATCTGGATTCTCAGTGTCTGCTCTGGGGCCTCAGTGTCTGATCTGGATTCTCAGGGTCTGATCTGGGTTTTCAGTGCCTGATCTGGTTTCTCAGTGACTGGTCTGGATTCTCAGTCACTGATCTGGGTTCTCAGTGACTGATATGGTTTCTCAGTGACTGATCTGGGTTCTCATTCTCTGATCTGGGTTCTCAGTGAATGATCTGGATTCTCAGTGACTCATCTGGGTTCTCTTTGTCTGATCTGTGTTCTCACTGATTGATCTGTGTTCTCAGTGACTGATCTGGGTTCTCATTGACGGATCTAGTTAACAGTGACTGATCTGGATTCTCAGTTTCTGATCTGGGATCTTAGTGGCTGATCTGGATTCTCAGTGGCTGATCTCGGTTCTCAGTGCAGTGACTGATCTGGGGTCTCAGTGTCTGATCTGGATGCTCAGTGACTGATCTGGAGTCTCAGTGACTGATCTGGGATCTCAGTGACTGATCTCATTTGCCAGTGACTGATCTGTATTCTCAGTGATCTGGGTTCTCAGTGACTGATATCGGGTCTCAGTGTCTGATCTGGGCTTTCAGTGTCTGTTCTGGGTTCTCAGTGACTGATCTGGGGTCTTAGTGTTGGAACTGGATTCTCAGTGTCTGAACTGGGATCCCAGTGACTGATCTGGATTCTCAGTGACTGATCTGGTGTCTCAGAGTCTGATCTGGTATCTCAGTGTCGGAACTGGATTCTCAGGGTCTGATCTGGATTCTCAGTGACTGATCTGGGTTTTCAGTGACTGATCTGGGGTCTCAGTGACTGATCTCATTTCTCAATGACTGATCTGGGGTCTCAGTGACTGTTCTGGGTTCTCAGTGACTGATCTGGGGTCTTAGTGTTGGAACTGGATTCTCAGTGTCTGAACTGGGAGCCCAGTGACTGATCTGGATTCTCAGTGACTGATCTGGTGTCTCAGAGTCTGATTTGGTATCTCAGTGTCGGAACTGGATTCTCAGGGTCTGATCTGGATTCTCAGTGACTGATCTGGGTTTTCAGTGACTGATCTGGGGTCTCAGTGACTGATCTCATTTCTCAATGACTGATCTGGGGTCTCAGTGACTGTTCTGGGTTCTCAGTGACTGATCTGGGGTCTTAGTTTTGGAACTGGATTCTCAGTGTCTGAACTGGGATCCCAGAGACTGATCTGGATACTCAGTGACTGATCTGGTGTCTCAGAGTCTGATCTGGGATCTCAGTGTTGGAACTGGATTCTCAGGGTCTGATCTGGATTCTCAGTGACTGATCTGGGATCTCAGTGTCTGGTCTTGGTTCTCAGAGACTGATCTGGGTTTTCAGTGTCTGAACTGGATTCTCAGTGTCTGAACCGGGGGTCTCAGTGTCTTAGCTGGATTCTAAGTGACTGATCTGGATTCTCAGAGACTGATCTGGATTCCCAGTGTCTGATCTGGGTTTTCAGTGACTGATCTGTGTTCTCAGTGACTGATCTGGGGTCACAGTGTCTGATCTGGATTCTCAGTGTCTGATCTGGGTTTTCAATGACTGATCTGGGTTCTCTTGGACTGATCTGGGGTCTCAGTGACTGATCTGGATTCTCAGGGACTGATCTGGGTTCTCATTGTCTGATCTGGGTTCTCAGTGACTGATCTGGTTTCTCAGTGACTGATCTGGTTAACAGTGACTGATCTGGATTCTCAGTGTCTGACCTGGGTTCTCAGTGTCTGATCTGGATTTTCAATGACTGATCACAGTTCTCAGTGACTGATCTGGGGTCTCAGTGCCTGATCTGGATGCTCAGTGATTGATCTGGATTCTCAGTGACTGATCTGGATTCTCACTGACTGATCTAGATTCTCAGTGTACTGGGTTCTCAGTGACTGATCTGGGTTCTCAGTGATCTGGATTTTCAGTGACTGATCTGGTTTCTCAGTGATCTGGCTTCTCAGTGACTGATCTCGGTTCATGGTGATTGATCTGGATTCTCACTGACTGATCTGGATTCTCAGTGATCTGGATTCTCAATGATTGATCTGGGTTCTCTGTGAATTATCTGGATTCTCAGTGCCTGATTTTGGTTCTCTGTGTCTGAACTGTATTCTCAGTGATCTGGGTTCTCAGTGTCTGATCTGGGTTCTCATTGACAGATCTGGGTTCTCAGTGTCTGATCTAGATTCTCAATGACTGATCTGGATTCTCAGTGATAGATCTGGATTCTCAGTGATCTGGATTCTGAGTGACTGATCTAGGTTGTCAGTGTCTGATCTTGGTTCTCAGTGACTGATCTGGATTCTCAGTGACTGATCTGGGTAGTCAGTGACTGATCTGGATTCTCAATGCTTGATCTGGGTTTTCAGTGACTGATCTGGATTCTCAACGATTGATCTGGGTTCTCAGTGTCTGGTCTGTGTTTTCAGTGACTGATCTGGATTCTCAATGACTTATCTGGATTTTCAGTGATTGATCTTGGTTCTCAATGTTTGATCTGGTTTCTCGGTGATTGACCTGGGTTCTCAGTGTCTGATGTTGGTTCTCAGTAACTGATCTGGGTTTTCATTGACTGATATGGGATCTCAGTGACTGATCTGGGATCTCAGTGACTGATCTCATTTCCCAATGACTGATCTTGTTTCTCAGTGATCTGGGTTCTCAGTGGCTGATCTGGGTTGTCAATGACTGATCTGGATTCTCAGTGACTGATCTGGAATTTCAGTGACTGATCTGCATTCTCTTTGTCTAATCTGGGTTCTCATTGACTGATCTGCATTCTCAGTGACTGATCTCGGTTCTCAGTGACTGATCTGGGGTCTCAGTGTCTGATCTGGATGCTCAGTGACTGATCTGGATTCTCAGTGACTGATCTGGTTAACAGTGACTGATCTGGTTTCTCAGTGATTTGGGTTCTCAGTGACTGATCTGGGTTTTCAGTGACTGAACTGGATTCTCACTGACTGGCCTGGATTCTCAGTGACTGATCTTGATTCTCAATGATTAATCTGGCTTCTCAGTGTCTGATCTTGGTTCTCAATGTCTGATCTCGTGTCTCAGTGGCTGATCTGGATTCTCAGTGACTGATCTGGGGTCTCAGTATCTGATCTGGCTGCTCAGTGACTGATCTGGATTCTCAGTGACTGATCTGGGATCTCAGTGACTGACCTCATTTCTCAATGACTGATCTGGGGTCTCAGTGTCTGATCTGGATACTCTGTGACTGATCCAGATTCTCAGTGTCTAATCTGGATTCTCAGTGATCTGGGATCTCAGTGTCAGATCTCGGTTCTCAATGATTGATCTGGGTTTTCATTGACTGATCTGGTTTCTCAATTATTGATCTGGGTTATCAGTGTCTGATCTGGATTCTCATAATCTGATCTGGGCTTTCAGTGACTGATCTGGGTTCTCAGTGACTGATCTGGGTTTTCAGTGTCTGATCTGGGGCCTCAGTGTTTAATCTGGATTCTCAGGGACTGACCTCATTTCTCAGTGTCTGCTCTGGGGTCTCAGTGTCTGATCTGGATGCTCAGTGACTGATCTGGATTCTCAGTGACTGATCTGGGATCTCAGTGACTGATCTCATTTCTCAATGGCTGATCTGCGGTCTCAGTGTCTGATCTGGAGTCTCAGTGACTGATCTGGGTTCTTAGTGACCTGGATTCTCGGAGATTGATCTCGGTTCTCAGTGATCTGGGTTCTCCTTGACTGATCTGGGTTCTTAGTGATCTGGATTCTCAGAGATTAAGCTGGGTTCTCAGTGATCTGGATTCTCAGTGACTGATCTGGATTCTCAGTGATTGATCTGGGTTCTCAATGATTGATCTGGGTTCTCAATAAATGATCTGGGTTCTCAGTGATTGATCTGGTTTCTCAGTGATCTGGGTTCTCAGTGACTGATCTGGGTTGTCAATGATTGATCTGGATTCTCAGTGACTGATCTGGATTCTCAGTGACTGATCTTGATTCTCAATGATTAACCTGGCTTCTCAGTGTCTGATCTTGGTTCTCAATGTCTGATCTTGTGTCTCAGTGGCTGATCTGGATTCTCAGGGACTGATCTGGGGTCTTAGTATCTGATCTGGCTGCTCAGTGACTGATCGGGATTCTCAGTGACTGATCTGGGACCTCAGTGACTGATCTCATTTCTCAATGACTGATCTTGGGTCTCAGTGTCTGATCTGGATACTCTGTGACTGATCTGGATTCTCAGTGTCTAATCTGGATTCTCAGTGATCTGGGATCTCAGTGTCAGATCTCGGTTCTCAACGATTGATCTGGGTTTTCATTGACTGATCTGGGTTCTCAATGAATGATCTGGTTTCTCAATTATTGATCTGGGTTATCAGTGTCTGATCTGGATTCTCATAATCTGATCTGGGCTTTCAGTGACTGATCTGGGTTCTCAGTAACTGATCTGGATTCTCAGTGTCTGCTCTGGGGCCTCAGTGTCTGATCTGGATTCTCAGGGTCTGATCTGGGTTTTCAGTGCCTGATCTGGTTTCTCAGTGACTGGTCTGGATTCTCAGTCACTGATCTGGGTTCTCAGTGCCTGATCTGGTTTCTCAGTGACTGATATGGTTTCTCAGTGACTGATCTGGGTTCTCATTCTCTGATCTGGGTTCTCAGTGAATGATCTGGATTCTCAGTGACTCATCTGGGTTCTCTTTGTCTGATCTGTGTTCTCACTGATTGATCTGTGTTCTCAGTGACTGATCTGGGTTCTCATTGACGGATCTAGTTAACAGTGACTGATCTGGATTCTCAGTTTCTGATCTGGGATCTTAGTGGCTGATCTGGATTCTCAGTGACTGATCTCGGTTCTCAGTGCAGTGACTGATCTGGGGTCTCAGTGTCTGATCTGGATGCTCAGTGACTGATCTGGAGTCTCAGTGACTGATCTGGGATCTCAGTGACTGATCTCATTTGCCAGTGACTGATCTGTATTCTCAGTGATCTGGGTTCTCAGTGACTGATATCGGGTCTCAGTGTCTGATCTGGGCTTTCAGTGTCTGTTCTGGGTTCTCAGTGGCTGATCTGGGGTCTTAGTGTTGGAACTGGATTCTCAGTGTCTGAACTGGGATCCCAGTGACTGATCTGGATTCTCAGTGACTGATCTGGTGTCTCAGAGTCTGATCTGGTATCTCAGTGTCGGAACTGGATTCTCAGGGTCTGATCTGGATTCTCAGTGACTGATCTGGGTTTTCAGTGACTGATCTGGGGTCTCAGTGACTGATCTCATTTCTCAATGACTGATCTGGGGTCTCAGTGACTGTTCTGGGTTCTCAGTGACTGATCTGGGGTCTTAGTGTTGGAACTGGATTCTCAGTGTCTGAACTGGGAGCCCAGTGACTGATCTGGATTCTCAGTGACTGATCTGATGTCTCAGAGTCTGATCTGGTATCTCAGTGTCGGAACTGGATTCTCAGGGTCTGATCTGGATTCTCAGTGACTGATCTGGGTTTTCAGTGACTGATCTGGGGTCTCAGTGACTGATCTCATTTCTCAATGACTGATCTGGGGTCTCAGTGACTGTTCTGGGTTCTCAGTGACTGATCTGGGGTCTTAGTTTTGGAACTGGATTCTCAGTGTCTGAACTGGGATCCCAGAGACTGATCTGGATTCTCAGTGACTGATCTGGTGTCTCAGAGTCTGATCTGGGATCTCAGTGTTGGAACTGGATTCTCAGGGTCTGATCTGGATTCTCAGTGACTGATCTGGGATCTCAGTGTCTGGTCTTGGTTCTCAGAGACTGATCTGGGTTTTCAGTGTCTGAACTGGATTCTCAGTGTCTGAACCGGGGGTCTCAGTGTCTTAGCTGGATTCTAAGTGACTGATCTGGATTCTCAGAGACTGATCTGGATTCCCAGTGTCTGATCTGGGTTTTCAGTGACTGATCTGTGTTCTCAGTGACTGATCTGGGGTCACAGTGTCTGATCTGGATTCTCAATGTCTGATCTGGGTTTTCAATGACTGATCTGGGTTCTCTTGGACTGATCTGGGGTCTCAGTGACTGATCTGGATTCTCAGTGACTGATCTGGGTTCTCATTGTCTGATCTGGTTAACAGTGACTGATCTGGATTCTCAGTGTCTGACCTGGGTTCTCAGTGTCTGATCTGGATTTTCAATGACTGATCACAGTTCTCAGTGACTGATCTGGGGTCTCAGTGCCTGATCTGGATGCTCAGTGATTGATCTGGATTCTCAGTGACTGATCTGGATTCTCACTGACTGATCTAGATTCTCAGTGTACTGGGTTCTCAGTGACTGATCTGGGTTCTCAGTGATCTGGATTTTCAGTGACTGATCTGGTTTCTCAGTGATCTGGCTTCTCAGTGACTGATCTCGGTTCATGGTGATTGATCTGGATTCTCACTGACTGATCTGGATTCTCAGTGATCTGGATTCTCAATGATTGATCTGGGTTCTCTGTGAATTATCTGGATTCTCAGTGCCTGATTTTGGTTCTCTGTGTCTGAACTGTATTCTCAGTGATCTGGGTTCTCAGTGTCTGATCTGGGTTCTCATTGACAGATCTGGGTTCTCAGTGTCTGATCTAGATTCTAAATGACTGATCTGGATTCTCAGTGATAGATCTGGATTCTCAGTGATCTGGATTCTGAGTGACTGATCTAGGTTGTCAGTGTCTGATCTTGGTTCTCAGTGACTGATCTGGATTCTCAGTGACTGATCTGGGTAGTCAGTGACTGATCTGGATTCTCAATGCTTGATCTGGGTTCTCAGTGACTGATCTGGGTTCTCCGTGCCTGATCTGGATTGTCAGTGACTGAGCTGGGATTTCAGTGACTGATCTGGGTCCTCAGTGACTGACCTGGTTAAGAGTGACTGATCTGGATTCTCAATGAATGATCTGGGTTCTCAGTGACTGATCTGGATTCTCAGTGTCTGATTTTGGTTTTCAGTGACTGATCTGGGGTCTCAGTGTCTGATCTGGATACTCTGCAACGGTACTCGGTTCTCAGTACCTTATCTGGATTCTCAGTGACTGATCTGGGTTCTCAGTGATCTGGATTCTCAGTGACTGATTTGGGTTCTCAGTGATCTGGGGTCCCAGTGACTGATCTGGGTTTTCAGTAATCTGGGTACTCATTGTCTGATCTGGGTTCTCAGTGACTGATTTGGGGTTTCAGTGTCTGATCTGGGTATTCAGTGACTGATCTGGATTCTCAGTGACTGATCTGGATTCTAAGATCAGATCTGGATTCTCAGTGACTGACCTGGATTCTCAGTGACCGATCTGGGTTTTCAGTGACTGTTCTGGATTCTCAGTGACTGATCTGGATTCTCAATGATTGATCTGGGTTCTCAGTGTCTGATCTCAGTTCTCAGTGACTGATCTGGGTTCTCAGTGACTGATCTGGCTTTTTAGTGATTGATCTGGGTTCTCAATGATTGATCTGAATTCTCAGTGTCTGATATGGGTTCTCAGTGACAGTTCTGAGTTCTCAATGTTGATCTGGGTTCTCAGTGACTGATCTGGGGTCACAGAGATTGGTCTGGGTTCTCAGTGACTGATCTGGGTTCTCAGTGACTGATCTGGGTTCTCAGTGACTGACCTGGTTAACAGTGTCTGATCTGGGTTCTCAGTGGCTGATCTGGATTTTTAGTGATTGATCTGGGTTCTCAATGATTGATCTGAGTTCTCAGTGGCTGCTCTGGATTCTCAGTGACTGATCATGGTACTCAGTGACTGATCTGGGGTCTCAGTGGCTGATCTGGATGCTTAGTGACTGATCTGGATTCTCAGTGTCTGATCTGGAATCTCAGTTACTGATCTGTGTTCTCACTGATCTGGATTCTCAGTGACTGTTCTGGGTTCTCAATGATTGATCTGGATTCTCAGTGACTGATCTGGATTCTGAGTGCCTGATCTTGGTTCTCAGTGACTGATCTGGGTTCTCCATGCCTGATCTGGATTCTCAGTGATGTATCTGGATTCTCAGTGATCTGGGTTTTCAGTGACTGATCTAGGTTGTCAGTGACTGATCTGGATTCTCAATGTTTGATCTGGGTTCTCAGTGACTGATCTGAGTTCTCCGTGCCTGATCTGGATTGTCAGTTACTGAGCTGGGATTTCAGTGACTGATCTGGGTCCTCAGTGACTGACCTGTTTAACAGTGACTGATATGGATTCTCAATGAATGATCTGGGTTCTCAGTGACTGATCTGGATTCTCAGTGCCTGATTTCGGTTTTCAGTGACTGATCTGGGGTCTCAGTGTTTGATCTGGATACTCTGCGACTGATCTTGATTCTCAGTGTCAGATTTGGATACTCTGCAATGGATCTCGGTTCTCAGTACCTTATCTGGATTCTCAGTGACTGATCTGGGTTCTCAGTGATGTGGGTTCTCAGTGACTGATTTGGGTTCTCAGTGATCTGGGGTGCCAGTGACTGATCTGGGTTCTCAGTAATCTGGGTACTCATTGTCTGATCTGGGTTCTCAGTGACTGACCTGGGGTCTCAGTTTCTGATCTGAGTTTCCAGTGACTGATCTGGATTCTCAGTGACTGATCTGGATTCTAAGATCAGATCTGGATTCTCAGTGACTGACCTGGATTCTCAGTGGCTGATCTGGGTTTTCAGTGACTGTTCTGGATTCTCAGTGACTGATCTGGATTCTCAATGATTGATCCGGGTTCTCAGTGTCTGATCTCAGTTCTCAGTGACTGATCTGGGTTCTCAGTGACTGATCTGGATTTTTACTGATTGATCTGGGTTCTGATTGATTGATCTGAGTTCTCAGTGTCTGATATGGGTTCTCAGTGATAGTTCTGAGTTCTCAATGTTGATCTGGGCTCTCAGTGACTGATCTGGGGTCTCAGAGATTGATCTGGGTTCTCAGTGACTGATCTGGGTTCTCAGTGACTGACCTGGTTAACAGTGACTGTTCTGGATTCTCAGTGACTGATCTGGGTTCTCAGTGACTGACCTGGTTAACAGTGTCTGATCTGGGTTCTCAGTGGCTGATCTGGATTCTCAGTGACTGATCATGGTACTCAGTGACTGAACTGAGGTCTCAGTGTCTGATCTGGATGCTTAGTGACTGATCTGGATTCTCAGTGTCTGATCTGGAATCTCAGTGACTGACCTGGGTTCTCACTGATCTGGATTCTCAGTGACTGTTCTGGGTTCTCAATGATTGATCTGGATTCTGAGTGCCTGATCTTGGTTCTCAGTGACTGATCTGGGTTCTCAGTGATCTGTGTTCTCATTGTCTGATCTGGGTTCTCAGTGACTCATCTGGGGTCTCAGTGTCAGATCTGGATTCTCTGCAACAGATCTGGATTTTCAGGGTCTGATCAGGAATCTCAGTGACTGATCTGGATTCTCAGTGTCTGGTCTGGGTTTTCAGTGACTGATCTGGATTCCCAATGATTGATCTGGGTTCTCAGTGTCTGGTCTGGGTTTTCAGTGACTGATCTGGATTCTCAATGACTTATCTGGATTTTCAGTGATTGATCTTGGTTCTCAATGTTTGATCTGGTTTCTCGGTGATTGACCTGGGTTCTCAGTGTCTGATGTTGGTTCTCAGTAACTGATCTGGGTTTTCATTGACTGATATGGGATCTCAGTGATTGATCTGGGTTCTCTGTGACTGATCTGGGTTCCCAATGTCTGATCGGATTCTTAGTGACTGATCTGGGTTCTCAGTGTCTGACCTGGATTCACAGTGATCTGGGTTCTCAGTGACTGATCTCAGTTCTCAGTGTCTGATCTGGAATCTCAGTTACTGATCTGGGTTCTCACTGATCTGGATTCTCAGTGATGTATCTGGATTCTCAGTGATCTGGGTTTTCAGTGACTGATCTAGGTTGTCAGTGACTGATCTGGATTCTCAATGTTTGATCTGGGTTCTCAGTGACTGATCTGAGTTCTCCGTGCCTGATCTGGATTGTCAGTTACTGAGCTGGGATTTCAGTGACTGATCTGGGTCCTCAGTGACTGACCTGTTTAACAGTGACTGATATGGATTCTCAATGAATGATCTGGGTTCTCAGTGACTGATCTGGATTCTCAGTGCCTGATTTCGGTTTTCAGTGACTGATCTGGGGTCTCAGTGTTTGATCTGGATACTCTGCGACTGATCTTGATTCTCAGTGTCAGATTTGGATACTCTGCAATGGATCTCGGTTCTCAGTACCTTATCTGGATTCTCAGTGACTGATCTGGGTTCTCAGTGATGTGGGTTCTCAGTGACTGATTTGGGTTCTCAGTGACTGATCTGGGTTCTCAGTAATCTGGGTACTCATTGTCTGATCTGGGTTCTCAGTGACTGACCTGGGGTCTCAGTTTCTGATCTGAGTTTCCAGTGACTGATCTGGATTCTCAGTGACTGATCTGGATTCTAAGATCAGATCTGGATTCTCAGTGACTGACCTGGATTCTCAGTGGCTGATCTGGGTTTTCAGTGACTGTTCTGGATTCTCAGTGACTGATCTGGATTCTCAATGATTGATCCGGGTTCTCAGTGTCTGATCTCAGTTCTCAGTGACTGATCTGGGTTCTCAGTGACTGATCTGGATTTTTACTGATTGATCTGGGTTCTGATTGATTGATCTGAGTTCTCAGTGTCTGATATGGGTTCTCAGTGATAGTTCTGAGTTCTCAATGTTGATCTGGGCTCTCAGTGACTGATCTGGGGTCTCAGAGATTGATCTGGGTTCTCAGTGACTGATCTGGGTTCTCAGTGACTGACCTGGTTAACAGTGACTGTTCTGGATTCTCAGTGACTGATCTGGGTTCTCAGTGACTGACCTGGTTAACAGTGTCTGATCTGGGTTCTCAGTGGCTGATCTGGATTCTCAGTGACTGATCATGGTACTCAGTGACTGAACTGAGGTCTCAGTGTCTGATCTGGATGCTTAGTGACTGATCTGGATTCTCAGTGTCTGATCTGGAATCTCAGTGACTGACCTGGGTTCTCACTGATCTGGATTCTCAGTGACTGTTCTGGGTTCTCAATGATTGATCTGGATTCTGAGTGCCTGATCTTGGTTCTCAGTGACTGATCTGGGTTCTCAGTGATCTGTGTTCTCATTGTCTGATCTGGGTTCTCAGTGACTCATCTGGGGTCTCAGTGTCAGATCTGGATTCTCTGCAACAGATCTGGATTTTCAGGGTCTGATCAGGAATCTCAGTGACTGATCTGGATTCTCAGTGTCTGGTCTGGGTTTTCAGTGACTGATCTGGATTCCCAATGATTGATCTGGGTTCTCAGTGTCTGGTCTGGGTTTTCAGTGACTGATCTGGATTCTCAATGACTTATCTGGATTTTCAGTGATTGATCTTGGTTCTCAATGTTTGATCTGGTTTCTCGGTGATTGACCTGGGTTCTCAGTGTCTGATGTTGGTTCTCAGTAACTGATCTGGGTTTTCATTGACTGATATGGGATCTCAGTGATTGATCTGGGTTCTCTGTGACTGATCTGGGTTCCCAATGTCTGATCGGATTCTTAGTGACTGATCTGGGTTCTCAGTGTCTGACCTGGATTCACAGTGATCTGGGGTCTCAGTGACTGATCTCAGTTCTCAGTGTCTGATCTGGAATCTCAGTTACTGATCTGGGTTCTCACTGATCTGGATTCTCAGTGATGTATCTGGATTCTCAGTGATCTGGGTTTTCAGTGACTGATCTAGGTTGTCAGTGACTGATCTGGATTCTCAATGTTTGATCTGGGTTCTCAGTGACTGATCTGAGTTCTCCGTGCCTGATCTGGATTGTCAGTTACTGAGCTGGGATTTCAGTGACTGATCTGGGTCCTCAGTGACTGACCTGTTTAACAGTGACTGATATGGATTCTCAATGAATGATCTGGGTTCTCAGTGACTGATCTGGATTCTCAGTGCCTGATTTCGGTTTTCAGTGACTGATCTGGGGTCTCAGTGTTTGATCTGGATACTCTGCGACTGATCTTGATTCTCAGTGTCAGATTTGGATACTCTGCAATGGATCTCGGTTCTCAGTACCTTATCTGGATTCTCAGTGACTGATCTGGGTTCTCAGTGATGTGGGTTCTCAGTGACTGATTTGGGTTCTCAGTGATCTGGGGTGCCAGTGACTGATCTGGGTTCTCAGTAATCTGGGTACTCATTGTCTGATCTGGGTTCTCAGTGACTGACCTGGGGTCTCAGTTTCTGATCTGAGTTTCCAGTGACTGATCTGGATTCTCAGTGACTGATCTGGATTCTAAGATCAGATCTGGATTCTCAGTGACTGACCTGGATTCTCAGTGGCTGATCTGGGTTTTCAGTGACTGTTCTGGATTCTCAGTGACTGATCTGGATTCTCAATGATTGATCCGGGTTCTCAGTGTCTGATCTCAGTTCTCAGTGACTGATCTGGGTTCTCAGTGACTGATCTGGATTTTTACTGATTGATCTGGGTTCTGATTGATTGATCTGAGTTCTCAGTGTCTGATATGGGTTCTCAGTGATAGTTCTGAGTTCTCAATGTTGATCTGGGCTCTCAGTGACTGATCTGGGGTCTCAGAGATTGATCTGGGTTCTCAGTGACTGATCTGGGTTCTCAGTGACTGACCTGGTTAACAGTGACTGTTCTGGATTCTCAGTGACTGATCTGGGTTCTCAGTGACTGACCTGGTTAACAGTGTCTGATCTGGGTTCTCAGTGGCTGATCTGGATTCTCAGTGACTGATCATGGTACTCAGTGACTGAACTGAGGTCTCAGTGTCTGATCTGGATGCTTAGTGACTGATCTGGATTCTCAGTGTCTGATCTGGAATCTCAGTGACTGACCTGGGTTCTCACTGATCTGGATTCTCAGTGACTGTTCTGGGTTCTCAATGATTGATCTGGATTCTGAGTGCCTGATCTTGGTTCTCAGTGACTGATCTGGGTTCTCAGTGATCTGTGTTCTCATTGTCTGATCTGGGTTCTCAGTGACTCATCTGGGGTCTCAGTGTCAGATCTGGATTCTCTGCAACAGATCTGGATTTTCAGGGTCTGATCAGGAATCTCAGTGACTGATCTGGATTCTCAGTGTCTGGTCTGGGTTTTCAGTGACTGATCTGGATTCCCAATGATTGATCTGGGTTCTCAGTGTCTGGTCTGGGTTTTCAGTGACTGATCTGGATTCTCAATGACTTATCTGGATTTTCAGTGATTGATCTTGGTTCTCAATGTTTGATCTGGTTTCTCGGTGATTGACCTGGGTTCTCAGTGTCTGATGTTGGTTCTCAGTAACTGATCTGGGTTTTCATTGACTGATATGGGATCTCAGTGATTGATCTGGGTTCTCTGTGACTGATCTGTGTTCCCAATGTCTGATCGGATTCTTAGTGACTGATCTGGGTTCTCAGTGTCTGACCTGGATTCACAGTGATCTGGGTTCTCAGTGACTGATCTCAGTTCTCAGTGTCTGATCTGGAATCTCAGTTACTGATCTGGGTTCTCACTGATCTGGATTCTCAGTGACTGTTTTTGGTTCTCAATGATTGATCTGGATTCTCAGTGACTGATCTGGATTCTGAGTGCCTGATCTTGGTTCTCAGTGACTGATCTGTGTTCTCCATGCCTGATCTGGATTCTCAGTGATATATCTGGATTCTCAGTGATCTGGGGTGCCAGTGACTGATCTGGGTTCTCAGTAATCTGGGTACTCATTGTCTGATCTGGGTTCTCAGTGACTGACCTGGGGTCTCAGTTTCTGATCTGAGTTTCCAGTGACTGATCTGGATTCTCAGTGACTGATCTGGATTCTAAGATCAGATCTGGATTCTCAGTGACTGACCTGGATTCTCAGTGACCGATCTGGGTTTTCAGTGACTGTTCTGGATTCTCAGTGACTGATCTGGATTCTCAATGATTGATCCGGGTTCTCAGTGTCTGATCTCAGTTCTCAGTGACTGATCTGGGTTCTGAGTGACTGATCTGGCTTTTTAGTGATTGATCTGGGTTCTCAATGATTGATCTGAGTTCTCAGTGTCTGATATGGGTTCTCACTGACAGTTCTGAGTTCGCAATGTTGATCTGGGTTCTCAGTGACTGATCTGGGGTCTCAGTGTCTGATCTGGATACTCTGCAACGGTACTCGGTTCTCAGTACCTTATCTGGATTCTCAGTGACTGATCTGGGTTCTCAGTGATCTGGATTCTCAGTGACTGATTTGGGTTCTCAGTGATCTGGGGTCCCAGTGACTGATCTGGGTTCTCAGTAATCTGGGTACTAATTGTCTGATCTGGGTTCTCAGTGACTGATTTGGGGTTTCAGTGTCTGATCTGGGTATTCAGTGACTGATCTGGATTCTCAGTGACTGATCTGGATTCTAAGATCAGATCTGGATTCTCAGTGACTGACCTGGATTCTCAGTGACCGATCTGGGTTTTCAGTGACTGTTCTGGATTCTCAGTGACTGATCTGGATTCTCAATGATTGATCTGGGTTCTCAGTGTCTGATCTCAGTTCTCAGTGACTGATCTGGGTTCTCAGTGACTGATCTGGCTTTTTAGTGATTGATCTGGGTTCTCAATGATTGATCTGAATTCTCAGTGTCTGATATGGGTTCTCAGTGACAGTTCTGAGTTCTCAATGTTGATCTGGGTTCTCAGTGACTGATCTGGGGTCACAGAGATTGGTCTGGGTTCTCAGTGACTGATCTGGGTTCTCAGTGACTGATCTGGGTTCTCAGTGACTGACCTGGTTAACAGTGTCTGATCTGGGTTCTCAGTGGCTGATCTGGATTTTTAGTGATTGATCTGGGTTCTCAATGATTGATCTGAGTTCTCAGTGGCTGCTCTGGATTCTCAGTGACTGATCATGGTACTCAGTGACTGATCTGGGGTCTCAGTGGCTGATCTGGATGCTTAGTGACTGATCTGGATTCTCAGTGTCTGATCTGGAATCTCAGTTACTGATCTGTGTTCTCACTGATCTGGATTCTCAGTGACTGTTCTGGGTTCTCAATGATTGATCTGGATTCTCAGTGACTGATCTGGATTCTGAGTGCCTGATCTTGGTTCTCAGTGACTGATCTGGGTTCTCCATGCCTGATCTGGATTCTCAGTGATGTATCTGGATTCTCAGTGATCTGGGTTTTCAGTGACTGATCTAGGTTGTCAGTGACTGATCTGGATTCTCAATGTTTGATCTGGGTTCTCAGTGACTGATCTGAGTTCTCCGTGCCTGATCTGGATTGTCAGTTACTGAGCTGGGATTTCAGTGACTGATCTGGGTCCTCAGTGACTGACCTGTTTAACAGTGACTGATATGGATTCTCAATGAATGATCTGGGTTCTCAGTGACTGATCTGGATTCTCAGTGCCTGATTTCGGTTTTCAGTGACTGATCTGGGGTCTCAGTGTTTGATCTGGATACTCTGCGACTGATCTTGATTCTCAGTGTCAGATTTGGATACTCTGCAATGGATCTCGGTTCTCAGTACCTTATCTGGATTCTCAGTGACTGATCTGGGTTCTCAGTGATGTGGGTTCTCAGTGACTGATTTGGGTTCTCAGTGATCTGGGGTGCCAGTGACTGATCTGGGTTCTCAGTAATCTGGGTACTCATTGTCTGATCTGGGTTCTCAGTGACTGACCTGGGGTCTCAGTTTCTGATCTGAGTTTCCAGTGACTGATCTGGATTCTCAGTGACTGATCTGGATTCTAAGATCAGATCTGGATTCTCAGTGACTGACCTGGATTCTCAGTGGCTGATCTGGGTTTTCAGTGACTGTTCTGGATTCTCAGTGACTGATCTGGATTCTCAATGATTGATCCGGGTTCTCAGTGTCTGATCTCAGTTCTCAGTGACTGATCTGGGTTCTCAGTGACTGATCTGGATTTTTACTGATTGATCTGGGTTCTGATTGATTGATCTGAGTTCTCAGTGTCTGATATGGGTTCTCAGTGATAGTTCTGAGTTCTCAATGTTGATCTGGGTTCTCAGTGACTGATCTGGGGTCTCAGAGATTGATCTGGGTTCTCAGTGACTGATCTGGGTTCTCAGTGACTGACCTGGTTAACAGTGACTGTTCTGGATTCTCAGTGACTGATCTGGGTTCTCAGTGACTGACCTGGTTAACAGTGTCTGATCTGGGTTCTCAGTGGCTGATCTGGATTCTCAGTGACTGATCATGGTACTCAGTGACTGAACTGAGGTCTCAGTGTCTGATCTGGATGCTTAGTGACTGATCTGGATTCTCAGTGTCTGATCTGGAATCTCAGTGACTGACCTGGGTTCTCACTGATCTGGATTCTCAGTGACTGTTCTGGGTTCTCAATGATTGATCTGGATTCTGAGTGCCTGATCTTGGTTCTCAGTGACTGATCTGGGTTCTCAGTGATCTGTGTTCTCATTGTCTGATCTGGGTTCTCAGTGACTCATCTGGGGTCTCAGTGTCAGATCTGGATTCTCTGCAACAGATCTGGATTTTCAGGGTCTGATCAGGAATCTCAGTGACTGATCTGGATTCTCAGTGTCTGGTCTGGGTTTTCAGTGACTGATCTGGATTCCCAATGATTGATCTGGGTTCTCAGTGTCTGGTCTGGGTTTTCAGTGACTGATCTGGATTCTCAATGACTTATCTGGATTTTCAGTGATTGATCTTGGTTCTCAATGTTTGATCTGGTTTCTCGGTGATTGACCTGGGTTCTCAGTGTCTGATGTTGGTTCTCAGTAACTGATCTGGGTTTTCATTGACTGATATGGGATCTCAGTGATTGATCTGGGTTCTCTGTGACTGATCTGGGTTCCCAATGTCTGATCGGATTCTTAGTGACTGATCTGGGTTCTCAGTGTCTGACCTGGATTCACAGTGATCTGGGTTCTCAGTGACTGATCTCAGTTCTCAGTGTCTGATCTGGAATCTCAGTTACTGATCTGGGTTCTCACTGATCTGGATTCTCAGTGACTGTTTTTGGTTCTCAATGATTGATCTGGATTCTCAGTGACTGATCTGGATTCTGAGTGCCTGATCTTGGTTCTCAGTGACTGATCTGTGTTCTCCATGCCTGATCTGGATTCTCAGTGATATATCTGGATTCTCAGTGATCTGGGGTGCCAGTGACTGATCTGGGTTCTCAGTAATCTGGGTACTCATTGTCTGATCTGGGTTCTCAGTGACTGACCTGGGGTCTCAGTTTCTGATCTGAGTTTCCAGTGACTGATCTGGATTCTCAGTGACTGATCTGGATTCTAAGATCAGATCTGGATTCTCAGTGACTGACCTGGATTCTCAGTGACCGATCTGGGTTTTCAGTGACTGTTCTGGATTCTCAGTGACTGATCTGGATTCTCAATGATTGATCCGGGCTCTCAGTGTCTGATCTCAGTTCTCAGTGACTGATCTGGGTTCTGAGTGACTGATCTGGCTTTTTAGTGATTGATCTGGGTTCTCAATGATTGATCTGAGTTCTCAGTGTCTGATATGGATGGGTTCTCACTGACAGTTCTGAGTTTGCAATGTTGATCTGGGTTCTCAGTGACTGATCTGGGGTCGCAGAGATTGATCTGGGTTCTCAGTGACTGATCTGTGTTCTCAGTGACTGACCTGGTTAACAGTGACTGTTCTGGATTCTCAGTGACTGATCTGGATTCTGAGTGCCTGATCTTGGTTCTCAGTGACTGATCTGGGTTCTCCATGCCTGATCTGGATTCTCAGTGATATATCTGGATTCTCAGTGATCTGGATTTTCAGTGAATGATCTAGGTTGTCAGTGTCTGATCTTGGTTCTCAGTGACTGATCTGGATACTCAGTGACTGATCTGGGTAGTCAGTGACTGATCTGGATTCTCAATGTTTGATCTGGGTTCTCAGTGACTGATCTGAGTTCTCCGTGCCTGATCTGGATCGTCAGTTACTGAGCTGGGATTTCAGTGACTGATCTGGGTCCTCAGTGACAGACCTGGTTAAGAGTGACTGATATGGATTCTCAATGAATGATCTGGGTTCTCAGTGACTGATCTGGATTCTCAGTGTCTGATTTCGGTTTTCAGTGACTGATCTGGGGTCTCAGTGTTTGATCTGGATACTCTGCGACTGATCTTGATTCTCAGTGTCTGATTTGGATACTCTGCAATGGATCAAGGTTCTCAGTACCTTATCTGGATTCTCAGTGACTGATCTGGGTTCTCAGTGATGTGGATTCTCAGTGACTGATTTGGGTTCTCAGTGATCTGGGGTGCCAGTGACTGATCTGGGTTCTCAGTAATCTGGGTACTCATTGTTTGATCTGGGTTCTCAGTGACTGACCTGGGGTCTCAGTGTCTAATCTGAGTTTTCAGTGACTGATCTGGATTCTCAGTGACTGATCTGGATTCTAAGATCAGATCTGGATTCTCAGTGACTGACCTGGATTCTCAGTGACTGATCTGGGTTTTCAGTGACTGTTCTGGATTCTCAGTGACTGATCTGGATTCTCAATGATTGATCCGGGTTCTCAGTGTCTGATCTCAGTTCTCAGTGACTGATCTGGGTTCTCAGTGACTGATCTGGATTCTCAGTGGCTGATCTGGGTTTTCAGTGACTGTTCTGGATTCTCAGTGACTGATCTGGATTCTCAATGATTGATCCGGGTTCTCAGTGTCTGATCTCAGTTCTCAGTGACTGATCTGGGTTCTCAGTGACTGATCTGGATTTTTACTGATTGATCTGGGTTCTGATTGATTGATCTGAGTTCTCAGTGTCTGATATGGGTTCTCAGTGATAGTTCTGAGTTCTCAATGTTATCTGGGTTCTCAGTGTCTGATCTGGGGTCTCAGAGATTGATCTGGGTTCTCAGTGACTGATCTGGGTTCTCAGTGACTGACCTGGTTAACAGTGACTGTTCTGGATTCTCAGTGACTGATCTGGGTTTTCAGTGACTGATCTGGGGTCTCAGTGACTGATCTCATTTCTCATGACTGATCTGGGGTCTCAGTGACTGTTTTGGGTTCTCAGTGACTGATCTGGGGTCTTAGTTTTGGAACTGGATTCTCAGTGTCTGAACTGGGATCCCAGAGACTGATCTGGATTCTCAGTGACTGATCTGGTGTCTCAGAGTCTGATCTGGGAGCTCAGTGTCGGAAGTGGATTCTCAGGGTCTGATCTGGATTCTCAGTGACTGATCTGGGATCTCAGTGTCTGATCTTGGTTCTCAGAGACTGATCTGGGTTTTCAGTGTCTGAACTGGATTCTCAGTGTCTGAACCGGGGGTCTCAGTGTCTTAGTTGGATTCTAAGTGACTGATCTGGATTCTCAGAGACTGATCTGGATTCCCAGTGTCTGATCTGGGTTTTCAGTGACTGATCTGTGTTCTCAGTGACTGATCTGGGGTCACAGTGTCTGATCTGGATTCTCAGTGTCTGATCTGGGTTTTCAGTGACTGATCCGGGTTCTCAGGGACTGATCTGGGGTCTCAGTGACTGATCTGGATTCTCAGGGACTGATCTGGGTTCTCATTGTCTGATCTGGGTTCTCAGTGACTGATCTGGATTCTCAGTGTCTGACCTGGGTTCTCAGTGTCTGATCTGGATTTTCAATGACTGATCACGGTTCTCAGTGACTGATCTGGGGTCTCAGTGCCTGATCTGGATGCTCAGTGATTGATCTGGATTCTCAGTGACTGATCTGGATTCTCACTGACTGATCTAGATTCTCAGTGTACTGGGTTCTCAGTGACTGATCTGGGTTCTCAGGGATCTGGATTTTCA
The DNA here is from genome assembly GCF_052327205.1 of Somniosus microcephalus. NCBI lineage: Eukaryota > Metazoa > Chordata > Chondrichthyes > Squaliformes > Somniosidae > Somniosus > Somniosus microcephalus. The sequence continues at coordinate 104,725,684 of NC_140999.1, forward strand.
GTGACTGATCTGGTTTCTCAGTGATCTGGCTTCTCAGTGACTGATCTCGGTTCATGGTGATTGATCTGGATTCTCACTGACTGATCTGGATTCTCAGTGATCTGGATTCTCAATGATTGATCTGGGTCCTCTGTGAATTATCTGGATTCTCAGTGCCTGATTTTGGTTCTCTGTGTCTGAACTGTATTCTCAGTGATCTGGGTTCTCAGTGTCTGATCTGGGTTCTCATTGACAGATCTGGGTTCTCAGTGTCTGATCTAGATTCTCAATGACTGACCTGGATTTTCAGTGATTGATCTGGATTCTCAGTGATCTGGATTCTGAGTGACTGATCTAGGTTGTCAGTGTCTGATCTTGGTTCTCAGTGACTGATCTGGATTCTCAGTGACTGATCTGGGTAGTCAGTGACTGATCTGGATTCTCAATGCTTGATCTGGGTTCTCAGTGACTGATCTGGGTTCTCCGTGCCTGATCTGGATTGTCAGTGACTGAGCTGGGATTTCAGTGACTGATCTGGGCCCTCAGTGACTGACCTGGTTAAGAGTGACTGATATGGATTCTCAATGAATGATCTGGGTTCTCAGTGACTGATCTGGATTGTCAGTGTCTGATTTTGGTTTTCAGTGACTGATCTGGGGTCTCAGTGTCTGATATGGATACTCTGCAATGGTACTCGGTTCTCAGTACCTTATCTGGATTCTCTGTGACTGATCTGGGTTCTCAGTGATCTGGATTCTCAGTGACTGATTTGGGTTCTCAGTGATCTGGGGTGCCAGTGACTGATCTGGGTTCTCAGTAATCTGGGTACTCATTGTCTGATCTGGGTTCTCAGTGACTGACCTGGGGTCTCAGTTTCTGATCTGAGTTTCCAGTGACTGATCTGGATTCTCAGTGACTGATCTGGATTCTAAGATCAGATCTGGATTCTCAGTGACTGACCTGGATTCTCAGTGACCGATCTGGGTTTTCAGTGACTGTTCTGGATTCTCAGTGACTGATCTGGATTCTCAATGATTGATCTGGGTTCTCAGTGTCTGATCTCAGTTCTCAGTGACTGATCTGGGTTCTCAGTGACTGATCTGGCTTTTTAGTGATTGATCTGGGTTCTCAATGATTGATCTGAATTCTCAGTGTCTGATATGGGTTCTCAGTGACAGTTCTGAGTTCTCAATGTTGATCTGGGTTCTCAGTGACTGATCTGGGGTCACAGAGATTGGTCTGGGTTCTCAGTGACTGATCTGGGTTCTCAGTGACTGATCTGGGTTCTCAGTGACTGACCTGGTTAACAGTGTCTGATCTGGGTTCTCAGTGGCTGATCTGGATTTTTAGTGATTGATCTGGGTTCTCAATGATTGATCTGAATTCTCAGTGGCTGCTCTGGATTCTCAGTGACTGATCATGGTACTCAGTGACTGATCTGGGGTCTCAGTGGCTGATCTGGATGCTTAGTGACTGATCTGGATTCTCAGTGTCTGATCTGGAATCTCAGTTACTGATCTGTGTTCTCACTGATCTGGATTCTAAGTGACTGTTCTGGGTTCTCAATGATTGATCTGGATTCTCAGTGACTGATCTGGATTCTGAGTGCCTGATCTTGGTTCTCAGTGACTGATCTGGGTTCTCCATGCCTGATCTGGATTCTCAGTGATGTATCTGGATTCTCAGTGATCTGGGTTTTCAGTGACTGATCTAGGTTGTCAGTGACTGATCTGGATTCTCAATGTTTGATCTGGGTTCTCAGTGACTGATCTGAGTTCTCCGTGCCTGATCTGGATTGTAAGTTACTGAGCTGGGATTTCAGTGACTGATCTGGGTCCTCAGTGACTGACCTGTTTAACAGTGACTGATATGGATTCTCAATGAATGATCTGGGTTCTCAGTGACTGATCTGGATTCTCAGTGCCTGATTTCGGTTTTCAGTGACTGATCTGGGGTCTCAGTGTTTGATCTGGATACTCTGCGACTGATCTTGATTCTCAGTGTCAGATTTGGATACTCTGCAATGGGTCTCGGTTCTCAGTACCTTATCTGGATTCTCAGTGACTGATCTGGGTTCTCAGTGATGTGGGTTCTCAGTGACTGATTTGGGTTCTCAGTGATCTGGGGTGCCAGTGACTGATCTGGGTTCTCAGTAATCTGGGTACTCATTGTCTGATCTGGGTTCTCAGTGACTGACCTGGGGTCTCAGTTTCTAATCTGAGTTTCCAGTGACTGATCTGGATTCTCAGTGACTGATCTGGATTCTAAGATCAGATCTGGATTCTCAGTGACTGACCTGGATTCTCAGTGGCTGATCTGGGTTTTCAGTGACTGTTCTGGATTCTCAGTGACTGATCTGGATTCTCAATGATTGATCCGTGTTCTCAGTGTCTGATCTCAGTTCTCAGTGACTGATCTGGGTTCTCAGTGACTGATCTGGATTTTTACTGATTGATCTGGGTTCTGATTGATTGATCTGAGTTCTCAGTGTCTGATATGGGTTCTCAGTGATAGTTCTGAGTTCTCAATGTTGATCTGGGTTCTCAGTGACTGATCTGGGGTCTCAGAGATTGATCTGGGTTCTCAGTGACTGATCTGGGTTCTCAGTGACTGACCTGGTTAACAGTGACTGTTCTGGATTCTCAGTGACTGATCTGGGTTCTCAGTGACTGACCTGGTTAACAGTGTCTGATCTGGGTTCTCAGTGGCTGATCTGGATTCTCAGTGACTGATCATGGTACTCAGTGACTGTACTGGGGTCTCAGTGTCTGATCTGGATGCTTAGTGACTGATCTGGATTCTCAGTGTCTGATCTGGAATCTCAGTGACTGACCTGGGTTCTCACTGATCTGGATTTTCAGTGACTGTTCTGGGTTCTCAATGATTGATCTGGATTCTGAGTGACTGACCTGGGTTCTGAGTGCCTGATCTTGGTTCTCAGTGACTGATCTGGGTTCTCAGTGATCTGTGTTCTCATTGTCTGATCTGGGTTCTCAGTGACTCATCTGGATTCTCTGCAACAGATCTGGATTTTCAGGGTCTGATCTGGAATCTCAGTGACTGATCTGGATTCTCAGTGTCTGGTCTGGGTTTTCAGTGACTGATCTGGATTCCCAATGATTGATCTGGGTTCTCAGTGTCTGGTCTGGGTTTTCAGTGACTGATCTGGATTCTCAACGATTGATCTGGGTTCTCAGTGTCTGGTCTGTGTTTTCAGTGACTGATCTGGATTCTCAATGACTTATCTGGATTTTCAGTGATTGATCTTGGTTCTCAATGTTTGACCTGGTTTCTCGGTGATTGACCTGGGTTCTCAGTGTCTGATGTTGGTTCTCAGTAACTGATCTGAGTTTTCATTGACTGATATGGGATCTCAGTGATTGATCTGGGTTCTCTGTGACTGATCTGGGTTCCCAATGTCTGATCGGATTCTCAGTGACTGATCTCAGTTCTCAGTGACTGATCTGGATTCTCAATGAGTTTCTGGGTTCTCAGTGCTTGATCTGGATTCTCAGTGACTGATCTGGGTTCTCAGTAATCTGGGTTCTCACTGACTGATCTGAGTTCTCAATGATTGATCTGGATTCACAGTGGCTGATCTGGATTCTCAGTGACTGATCTCAGTTCTCGGTGAATGATCTGGGGTCTCAGTGTCTGATCTGGATGCTCAGTGACTGATCTGGATTCTCAGTGACTGATCTGGGATCTCAGTGTCTGATCTCGGTTCTCAGAGGCTGATGTGGGTTTCAGTGTCTGAACTGGATTCTCAGTGTCTGAACCGGGGGTCTCAGTGTCTTAGCTGGATTCTCAGTGACTGATCTGGATTCTCAGAGACTCATCTGGATTCTCAGTGTCTGATCTGGGTATTCAGTGACTGATCTGTGTTCTCAGCAAGTGATGTGGGGTCTCAGTGTCTGATCTGGATTCTCAGCGTCTGATCTGGGTTTTCAGTGACTGATCTGGGTTTTCAGTGAATGATCTGGGGTCTTAGTGACTGATCTGGATTCTCAATGACTGATCTGGGTTCTCATTGTCTGATGTTGGTTCTCAGTGACTGATCTGGTTTCTCAGTGACTGATCTGGTTAACAGTGACTGATCTGGATTCTCAGTGTCTGACCTGGGTTCTCAGTGGCTGATCTGGATTCTCAGTGACTGATCTCAGTTCTCAGTGACTGATCTGGTTTCCCAGTGTCTGATCTGGATGCTCAGTGATTGATCTGGATTCTCAGTGTCTGATCTGGATTCTCAGTATTCTGGGATCTCAGTGACTGATCTCAGTTCTCAATGACTTATCTGGATTCTCAATGACTGATCTGGGTTCTCAGTGCCTGATCTGGATAATCAGTGACTGATCTGGATTTCAGTGACTGATCTGTATACTCAGTGATCTGGGTTCTCAGTGACTGATATCTGGTCTCAGTGTCTGATATGGATTCTCAGTGACTGATCTGGATTCTCAGTGACTGATCTGGGTTCTCAGTGACTGATCTGGATTCTCAGTGACTGACCTGAGTTCTCAGTGGTTGATCTGGGTGCCCAATGTCTGATCTCATGTCTCAGTGGCTGTTCTGGCTTCTCATTGACTGATCTGGGTTTCAGTGATTGACCTGGGTTCTCAGTGACTGATCTGGGTTCTCAGTGAATGATCTGGTGTCTGAGTGACTGATCTGGATTCTGAGTGACTGATGTGGCTACTCAGTGCCTGATCTGGTTTCTCAGTTACTGATCTGTGGTCTCAGTGTCTGATCTGGATTCTCAGTGTCTGTTCTGGGTTTTCAGTGACTGATCTGGGTTCTCAGTGAATGATCTGGTGTCTCAGTGACTGATCTGGATTCTCAGTGCCTGATCTGGGTTCTCTTTGTCTGATCTGGGTTCTCAGCATCTGATCTGGGTTCTCGTTGAGTGATCTAGTTAACAGTGACTGATCTGGATTCTCAGTGTCTGATCTGGATTTTCAGTGGCTGATTTGGATTCTCAGTGACTGATCTCGATTCTCAGAGTCTGCTCTGGGGTATCAGTGTCTGATCTGGATGCTCAGTGACTGGTCTGGATTCTCAGTGACTGATCTGGGATCTCAGTGACTGATCTCATTTTTCAATGACTGATCTGGGGTCTCAGTGTCTGATCTGGACACTCTGTGACTGATCTCGGTTCTCTGTGACTGATCTGGGTTCTCAGTGATCGATCTGAGTTCTCAGTGTCTAATCTGGGTTCTCAGTGATCTGGGATCGCAGTGACTGATCTGGTTTCTCAATTATTGATCTGGATTTTCAGTGTCTGATCCAGATTCTCATTATCTGATCTTAGATTTCAGTGACTGATCTGGATACTCAATGACTGATCTGGGGTCTCAGTGCCTGATCTGGTTTCTCAGTGACTGATATGGTTTCTCAGTGACTGATCTGGGTTCTCATTCTCTGATCTGGGTTCTCAGTGAATGATCTGGATTCTCAGTGACTCATCTGGGTTCTCTTTGTCTGATCTGTGTTCTCACTGATTGATCTGTGTTCTCAGTGACTGATCTGGGTTCTCATTGATGGATCTAGTTAACAGTGACTGATCTGGATTCTCAGTTTCTGATCTGGGATCTTAGTGGCTGATCTGGATTCTCAGTGACTGATCTCGGTTCTCAGTGCATTGACTGATATGGGGTCTCAGTGTCTGATCTGGATGCTCAGTGACTGATCTGGAGTCTCAGTGACTGATCTGGGATCTCAGTGACTGATCTCATTTGCCAGTGACTGATCTGTATTCTCAGTGATCTGGGTTCTCAGTGACTGATATCGGGTCTCAGTGTCTGATCTGGGCTTTCAGTGTCTGTTCTGGGTTCTCAGTGACTGATCTGGGGTCTTAGTGTTGGAACTGGATTCTCAATGTCTGAACTGGGATCCCAGTGACTGATCTGGATTCTCAGTGACTGATCTGGTGTCTCAGAGTCTGATCTGGTATCTCAGTGTCGGAACTGGATTCTCAGGGTCTGATCTGGATTCTCAGTGACTGATCTGGGTTTTCAGTGACTGATCTGGGGTCTCAGTGACTGATCTCATTTCTCAATGACTGATCTGGGGTCTCAGTGACTGTTCTGGGTTCTCAGTGACTGATCTGGGGTCTTAGTGTTGGAACTGGATTCTCAGTGTCTGAACTGGGATCCCAGTGACTGATCTGGATTCTCAGTGACTGATCTGGTGTCTCAGAGTCTGATCTGGTATCTCAGTGTCGGAACTGGATTCTCAGGGTCTGATCTGGATTCTCAGTGACTGATCTGGGTTTTCAGTGACTGATCTGGGGTCTCAGTGACTGATCTCATTTCTCAATGACTGATCTGGGGTCTCAGTGACTGTTCTGGGTTCTCAGTGACTGATCTGTGGTCTTAGTGTTGGAACTGGATTCTCAGTGTCTGAACTGGGATCCCAGAGACTGATCTGGATTCTCAGTGACTGATCTGGTGTCTCAGAGTCTGATCTGGGATCTCAGTGTTGGAACTGGATTCTCAGGGTCTGATCTGGATTCTCAGTGACTGATCTGGGATCTCAGTGTCTGATCTTGGTTCTCAGAGACTGATCTGGGTTTTCAGTGTCTGAACTTGATTCTCAGTGTCTGAACCGGGGGTCTCAGTGTCTTAGCTGGATTCTAAGTGACTGATCTGGATTCTCAGAGACTGATCTGGATTCCCAGTGTCTGATCTGGGTTTTCAGTGACTGATCTGTGTTCTCAGTGACTGATCTGGGGTCACAGTGTCTGATCTGGATTCTCAGTGTCTGATCTGGGTTTTCAGTGACTGATCCGGGTTCTCGTGGACTGATCTGGGGTCTCAGTGACTGATCTGGATTCTCAGGGACTGATCTGGGTTCTCATTGTCTGATCTGGGTTCTCAGTGACTGATCTGGTTTCTCAGTGACTGATCTGGTTAACAGTGACTGATCTGGATTCTCAGTGTCTGACCTGGGTTCTCAGTGTCTGATCTGGATTTTCAATGACTGATCACGGTTCTCAGTGACTGATCTGGGGTCTCAGTGCCTGATCTGGATGCTCAGTGATTGATCTGGATTCTCAGTGACTGATCTGGATTCTCACTGACTGATCTAGATTCTCAGTGTACTGGGTTCTCAGTGACTGATCTGGGTTCTCAGTGATCTGGATTTTCAGTGACTGATCTGGTTTCTCAGTGATCTGGCTTCTCAGTGACTGATCTCGGTTCATGGTGATTGATCTGGATTCTCACTGACTGATCTGGATTCTCAGTGATCTGGATTGTCAATGATTGATCTGGGTTCTCTGTGAATTATCTGGATTCTCATTGCTTCATTTTGGTTCTCTGCGTCTGAACTGTATTCTCAGTGATCTGGGTTCTCAGTGTCTGATCTGGGTTCTCATTGACAGATCTGGGTTCTCAGTGTCTGATCTAGATTCTCAATGACTGATCTGGATTCTCAGTGATAGATCTGGATTCTCAGTGATCTGGATTCTGAGTGACTGATCTAGGTTGTCAGTGTCTGATCTTGGTTCTCAGTGACTGATCTGGATTCTCAGTGACTGATCTGGGCAATCAGTGACTGATCTGGATTCTCAATGCTTGATCTGGGTTCTCAGTGACTGATCTGGGTTCTCCGTGCCTGATCTGGATTGTCAGTGACTGAGCTGGGATTTCAGTGACTGATCTGGGTCCTCAGTGACTGACCTGGTTAAGAGTGACTGATATGGATTCTCAATGAATGATCTGGGTTCTCAGTGACTGATCTGGATTCTCAGTGTCTGATTTCGGTTTTCAGTGACTGATCTGGGGTCTTAGTGTTTGACCTGGATACTCTGCGACTGATCTTGATTCTCAGTATCTGATTTGGATACTCTGCAATGGATCTCGGTTCTCAGTACCTTATCTGGATTCTGAGTGACTGATCTGGGTTCTCAGTGATCTGGATTCTCAGTGACTGATTTGGGTTCTCAGTGATCTGGGGTCCCAGTGACTGATCTGGGTTCTCAGTAATCTGGGTACTCATTGTCTGATCTGGGTTCTCAGTGACTGATTTGGGGTTTCAGTGTCTGATCTGGGTATTCAGTGACTGATCTGGATTCTCAGTGACTGATCTGGATTCTAAGATCAGATCTGGATTCTCAGTGACTGACCTGGACTCTCAGTGACCGATCTGGGTTTTCCGTGACTGTTCTGGATTCTCAGTGACTGATCTGGATTCTCAATGATTGATCCGGGTTCTCAGTGTCTGATCTCAGTTCTCAGTGACTGATCTGGGTTCTCAGTGACTGACCTGGCTTTTTAGTGATTGATCTGGGTTCTCAATGATTGATCTGAGTTCTCAGTGTCTGATATGGGTTCTCAGTGACAGTTCTGAGTTCTCAATGTTCATCTGGGTTCTCAGTGACTGATCTGTGGTCTTAGTGTTGGAACTGGATTCTCAGTGTCTGAACTGGGATCCCAGAGACTGATCTGGATTCTCAGTGACTGATCTGGTGTCTCAGAGTCTGATCTGGGATCTCAGTGTTGGAACTGGATTCTCAGGGTCTGATCTGGATTCTCAGTGACTGATCTGGGATCTCAGTGTCTGATCTTGGTTCTCAGTGTCTGAACCAGGGGTCTCAGTGTCTTAGCTGGATTCTAAGTGAATGATCTGGGTTCTCAGTGACTGATCTGGATTCTCAGTGTCTGATTTCGGTTTTCAGTGACTGATCTGGGGTCTCAGTGATTGACCTGGATACTCTGCGACTGATCTTGATTCTCAGTGTCTGATTTGGATACTCTGCAATGGATCAAGGTTCTCAGTACCTTATCTGGATTCTCAGTGACTGATCTGGGTTCTCAGTGATGTGGATTCTCAGTGACTGATTTGGGTTCTCAGTGATCTGGGGTGCCAGTGACTGATCTGGGTTCTCAGTAATCTGGGTACTCATTGTTTGATCTGGGTTCTCAGTGACTGACCTGGGGTCTCAGTGTCTAACCTGAGTTTTCAGTGACTGATCTGGATTCTCAGTGACTGATCTGGATTCTAAGATCAGATCTGGATTCTCAGTGACTGACCTGGATTCTCAGTGACTGATCTGGGTTTTCAGTGACTGTTCTGGATTCTCAGTGACTGATCTGGATTCTCAATGATTGATCCGGGTTCTCAGTGTCTGATCTCAGTTCTCAGTGACTGATCTGGGTTCTCAGTGACTGATCTGGATTCTCAGTGGCTGATCTGGGTTTTCAGTGACTGTTCTGGATTCTCAGTGACTGATCTGGATTCTCAATGATTGATCCGGGTTCTCAGTGTCTGATCTCAGTTCTCAGTGACTGATCTGGGTTCTCAGTGACTGATCTGGATTTTTACTGATTGATCTGGGTTCTGATTGATTGATCTGAGTTCTCAGTGTCTGATATGGGTTCTCAGTGATAGTTCTGAGTTCTCAATGTTGATCTGGGTTCTCAGTGACTGATCTGGGGTCTCAGAGATTGATCTGGGTTCTCAGTGACTGATCTGGGTTCTCAGTGACTGACCTGGTTAACAGTGACTGTTCTGGATTCTCAGTGACTGATCTGGGTTTTCAGTGACTGATCTGGGGTCTCAGTGACTGATCTCATTTCTCATGACTGATCTGGGGTCTCAGTGACTGTTTTGGGTTCTCAGTGACTGATCTGGAGTCTTAGTTTTGGAACTGGATTCTCAGTGTCTGAACTGGGATCCCAGAGACTGATCTGGATTCTCAGTGACTGATCTGGTGTCTCAGAGTCTGATCTGGGAGCTCAGTGTCAGAAGTGGATTCTCAGGGTCTGATCTGGATTCTCAGTGACTGATCTGGGATCTCAGTGTCTGATCTTGGTTCTCAGAGACTGATCTGGGTTTTCAGTGTCTGAACTGGATTCTCAGTGTCTGAACCGGGGGTCTCAGTGTCTTAGCTGGATTCTAAGTGACTGATCTGGATTCTCAGAGACTGATCTGGATTCCCAGTGTCTGATCTGGGTTTTCAGTGACTGATCTGTGTTCTCAGTGACTGATCTGGGGTCACAGTGTCTGATCTGGATTCTCAGTGTCTGATCTGGGTTTTCAGTGACTGATCCGGGTTCTCAGGGACTGATCTGGGGTCTCAGTGACTGATCTGGATTCTCAGGGACTGATCTGGGTTCTCATTGTCTGATCTGGGTTCTCAGTGACTGATCTGGATTCTCAGTGTCTGACCTGGGTTCTCAGTGTCTGATCTGGATTTTCAATGACTGATCACGGTTCTCAGTGACTGATCTGGGGTCTCAGTGCCTGATCTGGATGCTCAGTGATTGATCTGGATTCTCAGTGACTGATCTGGATTCTCACTGACTGATCTAGATTCTCAGTGTACTGGGTTCTCAGTGACTGATCTGGGTTCTCAGGGATCTGGATTTTCAGTGACTGATCTGGTTTCTCAGTGATCTGGCTTCTCAGTGACTGATCTCGGTTCATGGTGATTGATCTGGATTCTCACTGACTGATCTGGATTCTCAGTGATCTGGATTCTCAATGATTGATCTGGGTCCTCTGTGAATTATCTGGATTCTCAGTGCCTGATTTTGGTTCTCTGTGTCTGAACTGTATTCTCAGTGATCTGGGTTCTCAGTGTCTGATCTGGGTTCTCATTGACAGATCTGGGTTCTCAGTGTCTGATCTAGATTCTCAATGACTGACCTGGATTTTCAGTGATTGATCTGGATTCTCAGTGATCTGGATTCTGAGTGACTGATCTAGGTTGTCAGTGTCTGATCTTGGTTCTCAGTGACTGATCTGGATTCTCAGTGACTGATCTGGGTAGTCAGTGACTGATCTGGATTCTCAATGCTTGATCTGGGTTCTCAGTGACTGATCTGGGTTCTCCGTGCCTGATCTGGATTGTCAGTGACTGAGCTGGGATTTCAGTGACTGATCTGGGCCCTCAGTGACTGACCTGGTTAAGAGTGACTGATATGGATTCTCAATGAATGATCTGGGTTCTCAGTGACTGATCTGGATTGTCAGTGTCTGATTTTGGTTTTCAGTGACTGATCTGGGGTCTCAGTGTCTGATATGGATACTCTGCAATGGTACTCGGTTCTCAGTACCTTATCTGGATTCTCTGTGACTGATCTGGGTTCTCAGTGATCTGGATTCTCAGTGACTGATTTGGGTTCTCAGTGATCTGGGGTGCCAGTGACTGATCTGGGTTCTCAGTAATCTGGGTACTCATTGTCTGATCTGGGTTCTCAGTGACTGACCTGGGGTCTCAGTTTCTGATCTGAGTTTCCAGTGACTGATCTGGATTCTCAGTGACTGATCTGGATTCTAAGATCAGATCTGGATTCTCAGTGACTGACCTGGATTCTCAGTGACCGATCTGGGTTTTCAGTGACTGTTCTGGATTCTCAGTGACTGATCTGGATTCTCAATGATTGATCTGGGTTCTCAGTGTCTGATCTCACTTCTCAGTGACTGATCTGGGTTCTCAGTGACTGATCTGGCTTTTTAGTGATTGATCTGGGTTCTCAATGATTGATCTGAATTCTCAGTGTCTGATATGGGTTCTCAGTGACAGTTCTGAGTTCTCAATGTTGATCTGGGTTCTCAGTGACTGATCTGGGGTCACAGAGATTGGTCTGGGTTCTCAGTGACTGATCTGGGTTCTCAGTGACTGATCTGGGTTCTCAGTGACTGACCTGGTTAACAGTGTCTGATCTGGGTTCTCAGTGGCTGATCTGGATTTTTAGTGATTGATCTGGGTTCTCAATGATTGATCTGAATTCTCAGTGGCTGCTCTGGATTCTCAGTGACTGATCATGGTACTCAGTGACTGATCTGGGGTCTCAGTGGCTGATCTGGATGCTTAGTGACTGATCTGGATTCTCAGTGTCTGATCTGGAATCTCAGTTACTGATCTGTGTTCTCACTGATCTGGATTCTAAGTGACTGTTCTGGGTTCTCAATGATTGATCTGGATTCTCAGTGACTGATCTGGATTCTGAGTGCCTGATCTTGGTTCTCAGTGACTGATCTGGGTTCTCCATGCCTGATCTGGATTCTCAGTGATGTATCTGGATTCTCAGTGATCTGGGTTTTCAGTGACTGATCTAGGTTGTCAGTGACTGATCTGGATTCTCAATGTTTGATCTGGGTTCTCAGTGACTGATCTGAGTTCTCCGTGCCTGATCTGGATTGTAAGTTACTGAGCTGGGATTTCAGTGACTGATCTGGGTCCTCAGTGACTGACCTGTTTAACAGTGACTGATATGGATTCTCAATGAATGATCTGGGTTCTCAGTGACTGATCTGGATTCTCAGTGCCTGATTTCGGTTTTCAGTGACTGATCTGGGGTCTCAGTGTTTGATCTGGATACTCTGCGACTGATCTTGATTCTCAGTGTCAGATTTGGATACTCTGCAATGGATCTCGGTTCTCAGTACCTTATCTGGATTCTCAGTGACTGATCTGGGTTCTCAGTGATGTGGGTTCTCAGTGACTGATTTGGGTTCTCAGTGATCTGGGGTGCCAGTGACTGATCTGGGTTCTCAGTAATCTGGGTACTCATTGTCTGATCTGGGTTCTCAGTGACTGACCTGGGGTCTCAGTTTCTGATCTGAGTTTCCAGTGACTGATCTGGATTCTCAGTGACTGATCTGGATTCTAAGATCAGATCTGGATTCTCAGTGACTGACCTGGATTCTCAGTGGCTGATCTGGGTTTTCAGTGACTGTTCTGGATTCTCAGTGACTGATCTGGATTCTCAATGATTGATCCGTGTTCTCAGTGTCTGATCTCAGTTCTCAGTGACTGATCTGGGTTCTCAGTGACTGATCTGGATTTTTACTGATTGATCTGGGTTCTGATTGATTGATCTGAGTTCTCAGTGTCTGATATGGGTTCTCAGTGATAGTTCTGAGTTCTCAATGTTGATCTGGGTTCTCAGTGACTGATCTGGGGTCTCAGAGATTGATCTGGGTTCTCAGTGACTGATCTGGGTTCTCAGTGACTGACCTGGTTAACAGTGACTGTTCTGGATTCTCAGTGACTGATCTGGGTTCTCAGTGACTGACCTGGTTAACAGTGTCTGATCTGGGTTCTCAGTGGCTGATCTGGATTCTCAGTGACTGATCATGGTACTCAGTGACTGTACTGGGGTCTCAGTGTCTGATCTGGATGCTTAGTGACTGATCTGGATTCTCAGTGTCTGATCTGGAATCTCAGTGACTGACCTGGGTTCTCACTGATCTGGATTTTCAGTGACTGTTCTGGGTTCTCAATGATTGATCTGGATTCTGAGTGACTGACCTGGGTTCTGAGTGCCTGATCTTGGTTCTCAGTGACTGATCTGGGTTCTCAGTGATCTGTGTTCTCATTGTCTGATCTGGGTTCTCAGTGACTCATCTGGATTCTCTGCAACAGATCTGGATTTTCAGGGTCTGATCTGGAATCTCAGTGACTGATCTGGATTCTCAGTGTCTGGTCTGGGTTTTCAGTGACTGATCTGGATTCCCAATGATTGATCTGGGTTCTCAGTGTCTGGTCTGGGTTTTCAGTGACTGATCTGGATTCTCAACGATTGATCTGGGTTCTCAGTGTCTGGTCTGTGTTTTCAGTGACTGATCTGGATTCTCAATGACTTATCTGGATTTTCAGTGATTGATCTTGGTTCTCAATGTTTGACCTGGTTTCTCGGTGATTGACCTGGGTTCTCAGTGTCTGATGTTGGTTCTCAGTAACTGATCTGAGTTTTCATTGACTGATATGGGATCTCAGTGATTGATCTGGGTTCTCTGTGACTGATCTGGGTTCCCAATGTCTGATCGGATTCTCAGTGACTGATCTCAGTTCTCAGTGACTGATCTGGATTCTCAATGAGTTTCTGGGTTCTCAGTGCTTGATCTGGATTCTCAGTGACTGATCTGGGTTCTCAGTAATCTGGGTTCTCACTGACTGATCTGAGTTCTCAATGATTGATCTGGATTCACAGTGGCTGATCTGGATTCTCAGTGACTGATCTCAGTTCTCGGTGAATGATCTGGGGTCTCAGTGTCTGATCTGGATGCTCAGTGACTGATCTGGATTCTCAGTGACTGATCTGGGATCTCAGTGTCTGATCTCGGTTCTCAGAGGCTGATGTGGGTTTCAGTGTCTGAACTGGATTCTCAGTGTCTGAACCGGGGGTCTCAGTGTCTTAGCTGGATTCTCAGTGACTGATCTGGATTCTCAGAGACTGATCTGGATTCTCAGTGTCTGATCTGGGTATTCAGTGACTGATCTGTGTTCTCAGCAAGTGATGTGGGGTCTCAGTGTCTAATCTGGATTCTCAGCGTCTGATCTGGGTTTTCAGTGACTGATCTGGGTTTTCAGTGAATGATCTGGGGTCTTAGTGACTGATCTGGATTCTCAATGACTGATCTGGGTTCTCATTGTCTGATGTTGGTTCTCAGTGACTGATCTGGTTTCTCAGTGACTGATCTGGTTAACAGTGACTGATCTGGATTCTCAGTGTCTGACCTGGGTTCTCAGTGGCTGATCTGGATTCTCAGTGACTGATCTCAGTTCTCAGTGACTGATCTGGTTTCCCAGTGTCTGATCTGGATGCTCAGTGATTGATCTGGATTCTCAGTGTCTGATCTGGATTCTCAGTGATCTGGGATCTCAGTGACTGATCTCAGTTCTCAATGACTTATCTGGATTCTCAATGACTGATCTGGGTTCTCAGTGCCTGATCTGGATAATCAGTGACTGATCTGGATTTCAGTGACTGATCTGTATACTCAGTGATCTGGGTTCTCAGTGACTGATATCTGGTCTCAGTGTCTGATATGGATTCTCAGTGACTGATCTGGATTCTCAGTGACTGATCTGGGTTCTCAGTGACTGACCTGGATTCTCAGTGGCTGATCTGGGTTTTCAGTGACTGTTCTGGATTCTCAGTGACTGATCTGGATTCTCAATGATTGATCCGTGTTCTCAGTGTCTGATCTCAGTTCTCAGTGACTGATCTGGGTTCTCAGTGACTGATCTGGATTTTTACTGATTGATCTGGGTTCTGATTGATTGATCTGAGTTCTCAGTGTCTGATATGGGTTCTCAGTGATAGTTCTGAGTTCTCAATGTTGATCTGGGTTCTCAGTGACTGATCTGGGGTCTCAGAGATTGATCTGGGTTCTCAGTGACTGATCTGGGTTCTCAGTGACTGACCTGGTTAACAGTGACTGTTCTGGATTCTCAGTGACTGATCTGGGTTCTCAGTGACTGACCTGGTTAACAGTGTCTGATCTGGGTTCTCAGTGGCTGATCTGGATTCTCAGTGACTGATCATGGTACTCAGTGACTGTACTGGGGTCTCAGTGTCTGATCTGGATGCTTAGTGACTGATCTGGATTCTCAGTGTCTGATCTGGAATCTCAGTGACTGACCTGGGTTCTCACTGATCTGGATTTTCAGTGACTGTTCTGGGTTCTCAATGATTGATCTGGATTCTGAGTGACTGACCTGGGTTCTGAGTGCCTGATCTTGGTTCTCAGTGACTGATCTGGGTTCTCAGTGATCTGTGTTCTCATTGTCTGATCTGGGTTCTCAGTGACTCATCTGGATTCTCTGGAGCAGATCTGGATTTTCAGGGTCTGATCTGGAATCTCAGTGACTGATCTGGATTCTCAGTGTCTGGTCTGGGTTTTCAGTGACTGATCTGGATTCCCAATGATTGATCTGGGTTCTCAGTGTCTGGTCTGGGTTTTCAGTGACTGATCTGGATTCTCAACGATTGATCTGGGTTCTCAGTGTCTGGTCTGTGTTTTCAGTGACTGATCTGGATTCTCAATGACTTATCTGGATTTTCAGTGATTGATCTTGGTTCTCAATGTTTGACCTGGTTTCTCGGTGATTGACCTGGGTTCTCAGTGTCTGATGTTGGTTCTCAGTAACTGATCTGAGTTTTCATTGACTGATATGGGATCTCAGTGATTGATCTGGGTTCTCTGTGACTGATCTGGGTTCCCAATGTCTGATCTGGATGCTCAGTGATTGATCTGGATTCTCAGTGTCTGATCTGGATTCTCAGTGATCTGGGATCTCAGTGACTGATCTCAGTTCTCAATGACTTATCTGGATTCTCAATGACTGATCTGGGTTCTCAGTGCCTGATCTGGATAATCAGTGACTGATCTGGATTTCAGTGACTGATCTGTATACTCAGTGATCTGGGTTCTCAGTGACTGATATCTGGTCTCAGTGTCTGATATGGATTCTCAGTGACTGATCTGGATTCTCAGTGACTGATCTGGGTTCTCAGTGACTGATCTGGATTCTCAGTGACTGATCTGAGTTCTCAGTGGTTGATCTGGGTGCCCAATGTCTGATCTCATGTCTCAGTGGCTGTTCTGGCTTCTCATTGACTGATCTGGGTTTCAGTGATTGACCTGGGTTCTCAGTGACTGATCTGGGTTCTCAGTGAATGATCTGGTGTCTGAGTGACTGATCTGGATTCTGAGTGACTGATGTGGCTACTCAGTGCCTGATCTGGTTTCTCAGTTACTGATCTGTGGTCTCAGTGTCTGATCTGGATTCTCAGTGGCTGATCTGGGTTTTCAGTGACTGATCTGGGTTCTCAGTGAATGGTCTGGTGTCTCAGTGACTGATCTGGATTCTCAGTGCCTGATCTGGGTTCTCTTTGTCTGATCTGGGTTCTCAGCATCTGATCTGGGTTCTCGTTGAGTGATCTAGTTAACAGTGACTGATCTGGATTCTCAGTGTCTGATCTGGATTTTCAGTGGCTGATTTGGATTCTCAGTGACTGATCTCGATTCTCAGAGTCTGCTCTGGGGTATCAGTGTCTGATCTGGATGCTCAGTGACTGGTCTGGATTCTCAGTGACTGATCTGGGATCTCAGTGACTGATCTCATTTTTCAATGACTGATCTGGGGTCTCAGTGTCTGATCTGGACACTCTGTGACTGATCTCGGTTCTCTGTGACTGATCTGGGTTCTCAGTGATCGATCTGAGTTCTCAGTGTCTAATCTGGGTTCTCAGTGATCTGGGATCGCAGTGACTGATCTGGTTTCTCAATTATTGATCTGGATTTTCAGTGTCTGATCCAGATTCTCATTATCTGATCTTAGATTTCAGTGACTGATCTGGGTACTCAATGACTGATCTGGGGTCTCAGTGCCTGATCTGGTTTCTCAGTGACTGATATGGTTTCTCAGTGACTGATCTGGGTTCTCATTCTCTGATCTGGGTTCTCAGTGAATGATCTGGATTCTCAGTGACTCACCTGGGTTCTCTTTGTCTGATCTGTGTTCTCACTGATTGATCTGTGTTCTTAGTGACTGATCTGGGTTCTCATTGATGGATCTAGTTAACAGTGACTGATCTGGATTCTCAGTTTCTGATCTGGGATCTTAGTGGCTGATCTGGATTCTCAGTGACTGATCTCGGTTCTCAGTGCATTGACTGATCTGGGGTCTCAGTGTCTGATCTGGATGCTCAGTGACTGATCTGGAGTCTCAGTGACTGATCTGGGATCTCAGTGACTGATCTCATTTGCCAGTGACTGATCTGTATTCTCAGTGATCTGGGTTCTCAGTGACTGATATCGGGTCTCAGTGTCTGATCTGGGCTTTCAGTGTCTGTTCTGGGTTCTCAGTGACTGATCTGGGGTCTTAGTGTTGGAACTGGATTCTCAATGTCTGAACTGGGATCCCAGTGACTGATCTGGATTCTCAGTGACTGATCTGGTGTCTCAGAGTCTGATCTGGTATCTCAGTGTCGGAACTGGATTCTCAGGGTCTGATCTGGATTCTCAGTGACTGATCTGGGTTTTCAGTGACTGATCTGGGGTCTCAGTGACTGATCTCATTTCTCAATGACTGATCTGGGGTCTCAGTGACTGTTCTGGGTTCTCAGTGACTGATCTGGGGTCTTAGTGTTGGAACTGGATTCTCAGTGTCTGAACTGGGATCCCAGTGACTGATCTGGATTCTCAGTGACTGATCTGGTGTCTCAGAGTCTGATCTGGTATCTCAGTGTCGGAACTGGATTCTCAGGGTCTGATCTGGATTCTCAGTGACTGATCTGGGTTTTCAGTGACTGATCTGGGGTCTCAGTGACTGATCTCATTTCTCAATGACTGATCTGGGGTCTCAGTGACTGTTCTGGGTTCTCAGTGACTGATCTGTGGTCTTAGTGTTGGAACTGGATTCTCAGTGTCTGAACTGGGATCCCAGAGACTGATCTGGATTCTCAGTGACTGATCTGGTGTCTCAGAGTCTGATCTGGGATCTCAGTGTTGGAACTGGATTCTCAGGGTCTGATCTGGATTCTCAGTGACTGATCTGGGATCTCAGTGTCTGATCTTGGTTCTCAGAGACTGATCTGGGTTTTCAGTGACTGAACTTGATTCTCAGTGTCTGAACCGGGGGTCTCAGTGTCTTAGCTGGATTCTAAGTGACTGATCTGGATTCTCAGAGACTGATCTGGATTCCCAGTGTCTGATCTGGGTTTTCAGTGACTGATCTGTGTTCTCAGTGACTGATCTGGGGTCACAGTGTCTGATCTGGATTCTCAGTGTCTGATCTGGGTTTTCAGTGACTGATCCGGGTTCTCGTGGACTGATCTGGGGTCTCAGTGACTGATCTGGATTCTCAGGGACTGATCTGGGTTCTCATTGTCTGATCTGGGTTCTCAGTGACTGATCTGGTTTCTCAGTGACTGATCTGGTTAACAGTGACTGATCTGGATTCTCAGTGTCTGACCTGGGTTCTCAGTGTCTGATCTGGATTTTCAATGACTGATCACGGTTCTCAGTGACTGATCTGGGGTCTCAGTGCCTGATCTGGATGCTCAGTGATTGATCTGGATTCTCAGTGACTGATCTGGATTCTCACTGACTGATCTAGATTCTCAGTGTACTGGGTTCTCAGTGACTGATCTGGGTTCTCAGTGATCTGGATTTTCAGTGACTGATCTGGTTTCTCAGTGATCTGGCTTCTCAGTGACTGATCTCGGTTCATGGTGATTGATCTGGATTCTCACTGACTGATCTGGATTCTCAGTGATCTGGATTGTCAATGATTGATCTGGGTTCTCTGTGAATTATCTGGATTCTCAGTGCTTCATTTTGGTTCTCTGCGTCTGAACTGTATTCTCAGTGATCTGGGTTCTCAGTGTCTGATCTGGGTTCTCATTGACAGATCTGGGTTCTCAGTGTCTGATCTAGATTCTCAATGACTGATCTGGATTCTCAGTGATAGATCTGGATTCTCAGTGATCTGGATTCTGAGTGACTGATCTAGGTTGTCAGTGTCTGATCTTGGTTCTCAGTGACTGATCTGGATTCTCAGTGACTGATCTGGGCAGTCAGTGACTGATCTGGATTCTCAATGCTTGATCTGGGTTCTCAGTGACTGATCTGGGTTCTCCGTGCCTGATCTGGATTGTCAGTGACTGAGCTGGGATTTCAGTGACTGATCTGGGTCCTCAGTGACTGACCTGGTTAAGAGTGACTGATATGGATTCTCAATGAATGATCTGGGTTCTCAGTGACTGATCTGGATTCTCAGTGTCTGATTTCGGTTTTCAGTGACTGATCTGGGGTCTCAGTGTTTGACCTGGATACTCTGCGACTGATCTTGATTCTCAGTGTCTGATTTGGATACTCTGCAATGGATCTCGGTTCTCAGTACCTTATCTGGATTCTGAGTGACTGATCTGGGTTCTCAGTGATCTGGATTCTCAGTGACTGATTTGGGTTCTCAGTGATCTGGGGTCCCAGTGACTGATCTGGGTTCTCAGTAATCTGGGTACTCATTGTCTGATCTGGGTTCTCAGTGACTGATTTGGGGTTTCAGTGTCTGATCTGGGTATTCAGTGACTGATCTGGATTCTCAGTGACTGATCTGGATTCTAAGATCAGATCTGGATTCTCAGTGACTGACCTGGACTCTCAGTGACCAATCTGGGTTTTCCGTGACTGTTCTGGATTCTCAGTGACTGATCTGGATTCTCAATGATTGATCCGGGTTCTCAGTGTCTGATCTCAGTTCTCAGTGACTGATCTGGGTTCTCAGTGACTGACCTGGCTTTTTAGTGATTGATCTGGGTTCTCAATGATTGATCTGAGTTCTCAGTGTCTGATATGGGTTCTCAGTGACAGTTCTGAGTTCTCAATGTTCATCTGGGTTCTCAGTGACTGATCTGTGGTCTTAGTGTTGGAACTGGATTCTCAGTGTCTGAACTGGGATCCCAGAGACTGATCTGGATTCTCAGTGACTGATCTGGTGTCTCAGAGTCTGATCTGGGATCTCAGTGTTGGAACTGGATTCTCAGGGTCTGATCTGGATTCTCAGTGACTGATCTGGGATCTCAGTGTCTGATCTTGGTTCTCAGAGACTGATCTGGGTTTTCAGTGTCTGAACTTGATTCTCAGTGTCTGAACCGGGGGTCTCAGTGTCTTAGCTGGATTCTAAGTGACTGATCTGGATTCTCAGAGACTGATCTGGATTCCCAGTGTCTGATCTGGGTTTTCAGTGACTGATCTGTGTTCTCAGTGACTGATCTGGGGTCACAGTGTCTGATCTGGATTCTCAGTGTCTGATCTGGGTTTTCAGTGACTGATCCGGGTTCTCGTGGACTGATCTGGGGTCTCAGTGACTGATCTGGATTCTCAGGGACTGATCTGGGTTCTCATTGTCTGATCTGGGTTCTCAGTGACTGATCTGGTTTCTCAGTGACTGATCTGGTTAACAGTGACTGATCTGGATTCTCAGTGTCTGACCTGGGTTCTCAGTGTCTGATCTGGATTTTCAATGACTGATCACGGTTCTCAGTGACTGATCTGGGGTCTCAGTGCCTGATCTGGATGCTCAGTGATTGATCTGGATTCTCAGTGACTGATCTGGATTCTCACTGACTGATCTAGATTCTCAGTGTACTGGGTTCTCAGTGACTGATCTGGGTTCTCAGTGATCTGGATTTTCAGTGACTGATCTGGTTTCTCAGTGATCTGGCTTCTCAGTGACTGATCTCGGTTCATGGTGATTGATCTGGATTCTCACTGACTGATCTGGATTCTCAGTGATCTGGATTGTCAATGATTGATCTGGGTTCTCTGTGAATTATCTGGATTCTCAGTGCTTCATTTTGGTTCTCTGCGTCTGAACTGTATTCTCAGTGATCTGGGTTCTCAGTGTCTGATCTGGGTTCTCATTGACAGATCTGGGTTCTCAGTGTCTGATCTAGATTCTCAATGACTGATCTGGATTCTCAGTGATAGATCTGGATTCTCAGTGATCTGGATTCTGAGTGACTGATCTAGGTTGTCAGTGTCTGATCTTGGTTCTCAGTGACTGATCTGGATTCTCAGTGACTGATCTGGGCAGTCAGTGACTGATCTGGATTCTCAATGCTTGATCTGGGTTCTCAGTGACTGATCTGGGTTCTCCGTGCCTGATCTGGATTGTCAGTGACTGAGCTGGGATTTCAGTGACTGATCTGGGTCCTCAGTGACTGACCTGGTTAAGAGTGACTGATATGGATTCTCAATGAATGATCTGGGTTCTCAGTGACTGATCTGGATTCTCAGTGTCTGATTTCGGTTTTCAGTGACTGATCTGGGGTCTCAGTGTTTGACCTGGATACTCTGCGACTGATCTTGATTCTCAGTGTCTGATTTGGATACTCTGCAATGGATCTCGGTTCTCAGTACCTTATCTGGATTCTGAGTGACTGATCTGGGTTCTCAGTGATCTGGATTCTCAGTGACTGATTTGGGTTCTCAGTGATCTGGGGTCCCAGTGACTGATCTGGGTTCTCAGTAATCTGGGTACTCATTGTCTGATCTGGGTTCTCAGTGACTGATTTGGGGTTTCAGTGTCTGATCTGGGTATTCAGTGACTGATCTGGATTCTCAGTGACTGATCTGGATTCTAAGATCAGATCTGGATTCTCAGTGACTGACCTGGACTCTCAGTGACCGATCTGGGTTTTCCGTGACTGTTCTGGATTCTCAGTGACTGATCTGGATTCTCAATGATTGATCCGGGTTCTCAGTGTCTGATCTCAGTTCTCAGTGACTGATCTGGGTTCTCAGTGACTGACCTGGCTTTTTAGTGATTGATCTGGGTTCTCAATGATTGATCTGAGTTCTCAGTGTCTGATATGGGTTCTCAGTGACAGTTCTGAGTTCGCAATGTTGATCTGGGTTCTCAGTGACTGATCTGGGGTCGCAGAGATTTATCTGGGTTCTCAGTGATTGATCTGTGTTCTCAGTGACTGACCTGGTTAACAGTGACTGTTCTGGATTCTCAGTGACTGATCTGGGTTCTCAGTGACTGACCTGGTTAACAGTGTCTGATCTGGGTTCTCAGTGGCTGATCTGGATTTTTAGTGATTGATCTGGGTTCTCAATGATTGATCTGAGTTCTCAGTGGCTGCTCTGGATTCTCAATGACTGATCATGGTACTCAGTGACTGATCTGGGGTCTCAGTGGCTGATCTGGATGCTTAGTGACTGTTCTGGATTCTCAGTGTCTGATCTGGAATCTCAGTTACTGATCTGTGTTCTCACTGATCTGGATTCTCAGTGACTGTTCTGGGTTCTCAATGATTGATCTGGATTCTCAGTGACTGATCTGGATTCTGAGTGCCTGATCTTGGTTCTCAGTGACTGATCTGTGTTCTCCATGCCTGATCTGGATTCTCAGTGATATATCTGGATTCTCAGTGATCTGGATTTTCAGTGACTGATCTAGGTTGTCAGTGTCTGATCTTGGTTCTCAGTGACTGATCTGGATACTCAGTGCCTGATCTGGGTAGTCAGTGACTGATCTGGATTCTCAATGTTTGATCTTGGTTCTCAGTGATTGATCTGAGTTCTCCGTGCCTGATCTGGATTGTCAGTAACTGAGCTGGGATTTCAGTGACTGATCTGGGTCCTCAGTGACTGACCTGGTTAAGAGTGACTGATATGGATTCTCAATGAATGGTCTGGGTTCTCAGTGACTGATCTGGATTCTCAGTGTCTGATTTCGGTTTTCAGTGACTGATCTGCGGTCTCAGTGTTTGATCTGGATACTCTGCGACTGATCTTGATTCTCAGTGTCTGATTTGGATACTCTGCAATGGATCAAGGTTCTCAGTACCTTATCTGGATTCTCAGTGACTGATCTGGGTTCTCAGTGATGTGGATTCTCAGTGACTGATTTGGGTTCTCAGTGATCTGGGGTGCCAGTGACTGATCTGGGTTCTCAGTAATCTGGGTACTCATTGTCTGATCTGGGTTCTCAGTGACTGACCTGGGGTCTCAGTGTCTGATCTGAGTTTTCAGTGACTGATCTGGATTCTGAGTGACTGATCTGGATTCTAAGATCAGATCTGGATTCTCAGTGACTGACCTGGATTCTCAGTGACTGATCTGGGTTTTCAGTGACTGTTCTGGATTCTCAGTGACTGATCTGGATTCTCAATGATTGATCCGGGTTCTCAGTGTCTGATCTCAGTTCTCAGTGACTGATCTGGGTTCTCAGTGACTGATCTGGATTTTTACTGATTGATCTGGGTTCTGATTGATTGATCTGAGTTCTCAGTGTCTGATATGGGCTCTCAGTGATAGTTCTGAGTTCTCAATGTTGATCTGGGTTCTCAGTGACTGATCTGGGGTCTCAGAGATTGATCTGGGTTCTCAGTGACTGATCTGGGTTCTCAGTGACTGATCTGGCTTTTTAGTGATTGATCTGGGTTCTCAATGATTGATCTGAGTTCTCAGCGTCTGATATGGGTTCTCAGTGACAGTTCTGAGTTCGCAATGTTGATCTGGGTTCTCAGTGACTGATCTGGGGTCTCAGAGATTGATCTGGGTTCTCAGTGACTGATCTGGGTTCTCAGTGACTGACCTGGTTAACAGTGACTGTTCTGGATTCTCAGTGACTGATCTGGGTTCTCAGTGACTGACCTGGTTAACAGTGTCTGATCTGGGTTCTCAGTGGCTGATCTGGATTCTCAGTGACTGATCATGGTACTCAGTGACTGAACTGAGGTCTCAGTGTCTGATCTGGATGCTTAGTGACTGATCTGGATTCTCAGTGTCTGATCTGGAATCTCAGTGACTGACCTGGGTTCTCACTGATCTGGATTCTCAGTGACTGTTCTGGGTTCTCAATGATTGATCTGGATTCTGAGTGCCTGATCTTGGTTCTCAGTGACTGATCTGGGTTCTCAGTGATCTGTGTTCTCATTGTCTGATCTGGGTTCTCAGTGACTCATCTGGGGTCTCAGTGTCAGATCTGGATTCTCTGCAACAGATCTGGATTTTCAGGGTCTGATCAGGAATCTCAGTGACTGATCTGGATTCTCAGTGTCTGGTCTGGGTTTTCAGTGACTGATCTGGATTCCCAATGATTGATCTGGGTTCTCAGTGTCTGGTCTGGGTTTTCAGTGACTGATCTGGATTCTCAATGACTTATCTGGATTTTCAGTGATTGATCTTGGTTCTCAATGTTTGATCTGGTTTCTCGGTGATTGACCTGGGTTCTCAGTGTCTGATGTTGGTTCTCAGTAACTGATCTGGGTTTTCATTGACTGATATGGGATCTCAGTGATTGATCTGGGTTCTCTGTGACTGATCTGGGTTCCCAATGTCTGATCGGATTCTTAGTGACTGATCTGGGTTCTCAGTGTCTGACCTGGATTCACAGTGATCTGGGTTCTCAGTGATTGATCTCAGTTCTCAGTGTCTGATCTGGAATCTCAGTTACTGATCTGGGTTCTCACTGATCTGGATTCTCAGTGACTGTTTTTGGTTCTCAATGATTGATCTGGATTCTCAGTGACTGATCTGGATTCTGAGTGCCTGATCTTGGTTCTCAGTGACTGATCTGTGTTCTCCATGCCTGATCTGGATTCTCAGTGATATATCTGGATTCTCAGTGATCTGGATTTTCAGTGACTGATCTAGGTTGTCAGTGTCTGATCTTGGTTCTCAGTGACTGATCTGGATACTCAGTGCCTGATCTGGGTAGTCAGTGACTGATCTGGATTCTCAATGTTTGATCTGGGTTCTCAGTGATTGATCTGAGTTCTCCGTGCCTGATCTGGATTGTCAGTAACTGAGCTGGGATTTCAGTGACTGATCTGGGTCCTCAGTGACTGACCTGGTTAAGAGTGACTGATATGGATTCTCAATGAATGATCTGGGTTCTCAGTGACTGATCTGGATTCTCAGTGTCTGATTTCGGTTTTCAGTGACTGATCTGGGGTCTCAGTGTTTGATCTGGATACTCTGCGACTGATCTTGATTCTCAGTGTCAGATTTGGATACTCTGCAATGGATCAAGGTTCTCAGTACCTTATCTGGATTCTCAGTGACTGATCTGGGTTCTCAGTGATGTGGATTCTCAGTGAATGATTTGGGTTCTCAGTGATCTGGGGTGCCAGTGACTGATCTGGGTTCTCAGTAATCTGGGTACTCATTGTCTGATCTGGGTTCTCAGTGACTGACCTGGGGTCTCAGTGTCTGATCTGAGTTTTCAGTGACTGATCTGGATTCTCAGTGACTGATCTGGATTCTAAGATCAGATCTGGATTCTCAGTGACTGACCTGGACTCTCAGTGACCGATCTGGGTTTTCCGTGACTGTTCTGGATTCTCAGTGACTGATCTGGATTCTCAATGATTGATCCGGGTTCTCAGTGTCTGATCTCAGTTCTCAGTGACTGATCTGGGTTCTCAGTGACTGACCTGGCTTTTTAGTGATTGATCTGGGTTCTCAATGATTGATCTGAGTTCTCAGTGTCTGATATGGGTTCTCAGTGACAGTTCTGAGTTCTCAATGTTCATCTGGGTTCTCAGTGACTGATCTGTGGTCTTAGTGTTGGAACTGGATTCTCAGTGTCTGAACTGGGATCCCAGAGACTGATCTGGATTCTCAGTGACTGATCTGGTGTCTCAGAGTCTGATCTGGGATCTCAGTGTTGGAACTGGATTCTCAGGGTCTGATCTGGATTCTCAGTGACTGATCTGGGATCTCAGTGTCTGATCTTGGTTCTCAGAGACTGATCTGGGTTTTCAGTGTCTGAACTTGATTCTCAGTGTCTGAACCGGGGGTCTCAGTGTCTTAGCTGGATTCTAAGTGACTGATCTGGATTCTCAGAGACTGATCTGGATTCCCAGTGTCTGATCTGGGTTTTCAGTGACTGATCTGTGTTCTCAGTGACTGATCTGGGGTCACAGTGTCTGATCTGGATTCTCAGTGTCTGATCTGGGTTTTCAGTGACTGATCCGGGTTCTCGTGGACTGATCTGGGGTCTCAGTGACTGATCTGGATTCTCAGGGACTGATCTGGGTTCTCATTGTCTGATCTGGGTTCTCAGTGACTGATCTGGTTTCTCAGTGACTGATCTGGTTAACAGTGACTGATCTGGATTCTCAGTGTCTGACCTGGGTTCTCAGTGTCTGATCTGGATTTTCAATGACTGATCACGGTTCTCAGTGACTGATCTGGGGTCTCAGTGCCTGATCTGGATGCTCAGTGATTGATCTGGATTCTCAGTGACTGATCTGGATTCTCACTGACTGATCTAGATTCTCAGTGTACTGGGTTCTCAGTGACTGATCTGGGTTCTCAGTGATCTGGATTTTCAGTGACTGATCTGGTTTCTCAGTGATCTGGCTTCTCAGTGACTGATCTCGGTTCATGGTGATTGATCTGGATTCTCACTGACTGATCTGGATTCTCAGTGATCTGGATTGTCAATGATTGATCTGGGTTCTCTGTGAATTATCTGGATTCTCAGTGCTTCATTTTGGTTCTCTGCGTCTGAACTGTATTCTCAGTGATCTGGGTTCTCAGTGTCTGATCTGGGTTCTCATTGACAGATCTGGGTTCTCAGTGTCTGATCTAGATTCTCAATGACTGATCTGGATTCTCAGTGATAGATCTGGATTCTCAGTGATCTGGATTCTGAGTGACTGATCTAGGTTGTCAGTGTCTGATCTTGGTTCTCAGTGACTGATCTGGATTCTCAGTGACTGATCTGGGCAGTCAGTGACTGATCTGGATTCTCAATGCTTGATCTGGGTTCTCAGTGACTGATCTGGGTTCTCCGTGCCTGATCTGGATTGTCAGTGACTGAGCTGGGATTTCAGTGACTGATCTGGGTCCTCAGTGACTGACCTGGTTAAGAGTGACTGATATGGATTCTCAATGAATGATCTGGGTTCTCAGTGACTGATCTGGATTCTCAGTGTCTGATTTCGGTTTTCAGTGACTGATCTGGGGTCTCAGTGTTTGACCTGGATACTCTGCGACTGATCTTGATTCTCAGTGTCTGATTTGGATACTCTGCAATGGATCTCGGTTCTCAGTACCTTATCTGGATTCTGAGTGACTGATCTGGGTTCTCAGTGATCTGGATTCTCAGTGACTGATTTGGGTTCTCAGTGATCTGGGGTCCCAGTGACTGATCTGGGTTCTCAGTAATCTGGGTACTCATTGTCTGATCTGGGTTCTCAGTGACTGATTTGGGGTTTCAGTGTCTGATCTGGGTATTCAGTGACTGATCTGGATTCTCAGTGACTGATCTGGATTCTAAGATCAGATCTGGATTCTCAGTGACTGACCTGGACTCTCAGTGACCGATCTGGGTTTTCCGTGACTGTTCTGGATTCTCAGTGACTGATCTGGATTCTCAATGATTGATCCGGGTTCTCAGTGTCTGATCTCAGTTCTCAGTGACTGATCTGGGTTCTCAGTGACTGACCTGGCTTTTTAGTGATTGATCTGGGTTCTCAATGATTGATCTGAGTTCTCAGTGTCTGATATGGGTTCTCAGTGACAGTTCTGAGTTCGCAATGTTGATCTGGGTTCTCAGTGACTGATCTGGGGTCGCAGAGATTTATCTGGGTTCTCAGTGATTGATCTGTGTTCTCAGTGACTGACCTGGTTAACAGTGACTGTTCTGGATTCTCAGTGACTGATCTGGGTTCTCAGTGACTGACCTGGTTAACAGTGTCTGATCTGGGTTCTCAGTGGCTGATCTGGATTTTTAGTGATTGATCTGGGTTCTCAATGATTGATCTGAGTTCTCAGTGGCTGCTCTGGATTCTCAGTGACTGATCATGGTACTCAGTGACTGATCTGGGGTCTCAGTGGCTGATCTGGATGCTTAGTGACTGTTCTGGATTCTCAGTGTCTGATCTGGAATCTCAGTTACTGATCTGTGTTCTCACTGATCTGGATTCTCAGTGACTGTTCTGGGTTCTCAATGATTGATCTGGATTCTCAGTGACTGATCTGGATTCTGAGTGCCTGATCTTGGTTCTCAGTGACTGATCTGTGTTCTCCATGCCTGATCTGGATTCTCAGTGATATATCTGGATTCTCAGTGATCTGGATTTTCAGTGACTGATCTAGGTTGTCAGTGTCTGATCTTGGTTCTCAGTGACTGATCTGGATACTCAGTGCCTGATCTGGGTAGTCAGTGACTGATCTGGATTCTCAATGTTTGATCTTGGTTCTCAGTGATTGATCTGAGTTCTCCGTGCCTGATCTGGATTGTCAGTAACTGAGCTGGGATTTCAGTGACTGATCTGGGTCCTCAGTGACTGACCTGGTTAAGAGTGACTGATATGGATTCTCAATGAATGGTCTGGGTTCTCAGTGACTGATCTGGATTCTCAGTGTCTGATTTCGGTTTTCAGTGACTGATCTGCGGTCTCAGTGTTTGATCTGGATACTCTGCGACTGATCTTGATTCTCAGTGTCTGATTTGGATACTCTGCAATGGATCAAGGTTCTCAGTACCTTATCTGGATTCTCAGTGACTGATCTGGGTTCTCAGTGATGTGGATTCTCAGTGACTGATTTGGGTTCTCAGTGATCTGGGGTGCCAGTGACTGATCTGGGTTCTCAGTAATCTGGGTACTCATTGTCTGATCTGGGTTCTCAGTGACTGACCTGGGGTCTCAGTGTCTGATCTGAGTTTTCAGTGACTGATCTGGATTCTGAGTGACTGATCTGGATTCTAAGATCAGATCTGGATTCTCAGTGACTGACCTGGATTCTCAGTGACTGATCTGGGTTTTCAGTGACTGTTCTGGATTCTCAGTGACTGATCTGGATTCTCAATGATTGATCCGGGTTCTCAGTGTCTGATCTCAGTTCTCAGTGGCTGATCTGGGTTCTCAGTGACTGATCTGGATTTTTACTGATTGATCTGGGTTCTGATTGATTGATCTGAGTTCTCAGTGTCTGATATGGGCTCTCAGTGATAGTTCTGAGTTCTCAATGTTGATCTGGGTTCTCAGTGACTGATCTGGGGTCTCAGAGATTGATCTGGGTTCTCAGTGACTGATCTGGGTTCTCAGTGACTGATCTGGCTTTTTAGTGATTGATCTGGGTTCTCAATGATTGATCTGAGTTCTCAGCGTCTGATATGGGTTCTCAGTGACAGTTCTGAGTTCGCAATGTTGATCTGGGTTCTCAGTGACTGATCTGGGGTCTCAGAGATTGATCTGGGTTCTCAGTGACTGATCTGGGTTCTCAGTGACTGACCTGGTTAACAGTGACTGTTCTGGATTCTCAGTGACTGATCTGGGTTCTCAGTGACTGACCTGGTTAACAGTGTCTGATCTGGGTTCTCAGTGGCTGATCTGGATTCTCAGTGACTGATCATGGTACTCAGTGACTGAACTGAGGTCTCAGTGTCTGATCTGGATGCTTAGTGACTGATCTGGATTCTCAGTGTCTGATCTGGAATCTCAGTGACTGACCTGGGTTCTCACTGATCTGGATTCTCAGTGACTGTTCTGGGTTCTCAATGATTGATCTGGATTCTGAGTGCCTGATCTTGGTTCTCAGTGACTGATCTGGGTTCTCAGTGATCTGTGTTCTCATTGTCTGATCTGGGTTCTCAGTGACTCATCTGGGGTCTCAGTGTCAGATCTGGATTCTCTGCAACAGATCTGGATTTTCAGGGTCTGATCAGGAATCTCAGTGACTGATCTGGATTCTCAGTGTCTGGTCTGGGTTTTCAGTGACTGATCTGGATTCCCAATGATTGATCTGGGTTCTCAGTGTCTGGTCTGGGTTTTCAGTGACTGATCTGGATTCTCAATGACTTATCTGGATTTTCAGTGATTGATCTTGGTTCTCAATGTTTGATCTGGTTTCTCGGTGATTGACCTGGGTTCTCAGTGTCTGATGTTGGTTCTCAGTAACTGATCTGGGTTTTCATTGACTGATATGGGATCTCAGTGATTGATCTGGGTTCTCTGTGACTGATCTGGGTTCCCAATGTCTGATCGGATTCTTAGTGACTGATCTGGGTTCTCAGTGTCTGACCTGGATTCACAGTGATCTGGGTTCTCAGTGATTGATCTCAGTTCTCAGTGTCTGATCTGGAATCTCAGTTACTGATCTGGGTTCTCACTGATCTGGATTCTCAGTGACTGTTTTTGGTTCTCAATGATTGATCTGGATTCTCAGTGACTGATCTGGATTCTGAGTGCCTGATCTTGGTTCTCAGTGACTGATCTGTGTTCTCCATGCCTGATCTGGATTCTCAGTGATATATCTGGATTCTCAGTG
The DNA here is from genome assembly GCF_052327205.1 of Somniosus microcephalus. Classification (NCBI taxonomy): domain Eukaryota; kingdom Metazoa; phylum Chordata; class Chondrichthyes; order Squaliformes; family Somniosidae; genus Somniosus; species Somniosus microcephalus. The sequence continues at coordinate 104,756,206 of NC_140999.1, forward strand.
ATCTGGATTTTCAGTGACTGATCTAGGTTGTCAGTGTCTGATCTTGGTTCTCAGTGACTGATCTGGATACTCAGTGCCTGATCTGGGTAGTCAGTGACTGATCTGGATTCTCAATGTTTGATCTGGGTTCTCAGTGATTGATCTGAGTTCTCCGTGCCTGATCTGGATTGTCAGTAACTGAGCTGGGATTTCAGTGACGGATCTGGGTCCTCAGTGACTGACCTGGTTAAGAGTGACTGATATGGATTCTCAATGAATGATCTGGGTTCTCAGTGACTGATCTGGATTCTCAGTGTCTGATTTCGGTTTTCAGTGACTGATCTGGGGTCTCAGTGTTTGATCTGGATACTCTGCGACTGATCTTGATTCTCAGTGTCAGATTTGGATACTCTGCAATGGATCAAGGTTCTCAGTACCTTATCTGGATTCTCAGTGACTGATCTGGGTTCTCAGTGATGTGGATTCTCAGTGAATGATTTGGGTTCTCAGTGATCTGGGGTGCCAGTGACTGATCTGGGTTCTCAGTAATCTGGGTACTCATTGTCTGATCTGGGTTCTCAGTGACTGACCTGGGGTCTCAGTGTCTGATCTGAGTTTTCAGTGACTGATCTGGATTCTCAGTGACTGATCTGGATTCTAAGATCAGATCTGGATTCTCAGTGACTGACCTGGATTCTCAGTGACTGATCTGGGTTTTCAGTGACTGTTCTGGATTCTCAGTGACTGATCTGGATTCTCAATGATTGATCCGGGTTCTCAGTGTCTGATCTCAGTTCTCAGTGACTGATCTGGGTTCTCAGTGACTGATCTGGATTTTTACTGATTGATCTGGGTTCTGATTGATTGATCTGAGTTCTCAGTGTCTGATATGGGTTCTCAGTGATAGTTCTGAGTTCTCAATGTTGATCTGGGTTCTCAGTGACTGATCTGGGGTCTCAGAGATTGATCTGGGTTCTCAGTGACTGATCTGGGTTCTCAGTGACTGACCTGGTTAACAGTGACTGTTCTGGATTCTCAGTGACTGATCTGGGTTTTCAGTGACTGATCTGGGGTCTCAGTGACTGATCTCATTTCTCAATGACTGATCTGGCGTCTCAGTGACTGTTCTGGGTTCTCAGTGACTGATCTGGGGTCTTAGTTTTGGAACTGGATTCTCAGTGTCTGAACTGGGATCCCAGAGACTGATCTGGATTCTCAGTGACTGATCTGGTGTCTCAGAGTCTGATCTGGGATCTCAGTGTCGGAACTGGATTCTCAGGGTCTGATCTGGATTCTCAGTGACTGATCTGGGATCTCAGAGACTGATCTGGGTTTTCAGTGTCTGAACTGGATTCTCAGTGTCTGAACTGGGGGTCTCAGTGTCTTAGCTGGATTCTAAGTGACTGATCTGGATTCTCAGAGACTGATCTGGATTCCCAGTGTCTGATCTGGGTTTTCAGTGACTGATCTGTGTTCTCAGTGACTGATCTGGGGTCACAGTGTCTGATCTGGATTCTCAGTGTCTGATCTGGGTTTTCAGTGACTGATCCGGGTTCTCAGGGACTGATCTGGGGTCTCAGTGATTGATCTGGCTTCTCAGGGGCTGATCTGGGTTCTCATTGTCTGATCTGGGTTCTCAGTGACTGATCTGGTTTCTCAGTGACTGATCTGGTTAACAGTGACTGATCTGGATTCTCAGTGTCTGACCTGGGTTCTCAGTGTCTGATCTGGATTTTCAATGACTGATCACGGTTCTCAGTGACTGATCTGGGGTCTCAGTGCCTGATCTGGATGCTCAGTGATTGATCTGGATTCTCAGTGACTGATCTGGATTCTCACTGACTGATCTAGATTCTCAGTGTACTGGGTTCTCAGTGACTGATCTGGATTCTCAGTGATCTGGATTTTCAGTGACTGATCTGGTTTCTCAGTGATCTGGCTTCTCAGTGACTGATCTCGGTTCATGGTGATTGATCTGGATTCTCACTGACTGATCTGGATTCTCAGTGATCTGGATTCTCAATGATTGATCTGGGTTCTCTGTGAATTATCTGGATTCTCAGTGCCTGATTTTGGTTCTCTGTGTCTGAACTGTATTCTCAGTGATCTGGGTTCTCAGTGTCTGATCTGGGTTCTCATTGACAGATCTGGGTTCTCAGTGTCTGATCTAGATTCTCAATGACTGATCTGGATTCTCAGTGATAGATCTGGATTCTCAGTGATCTGGATTCTGAGTGACTGATCTAGGTTGTCAGTGTCTGATCTTGGTTCTCAGTGACTGATCTGGATTCTCAGTGACTGATCTGGGTAGTCAGTGACTGATCTGGATTCTCAATGCTTGATCTGGGTTCTCAGTGACTGATCTGGGTTCTCCGTGCCTGATCTGGATTGTCAGTGACTGAGCTGGGATTTCAGTGACTGATCTGGGTCCTCAGTGACTGACCTGGTTAAGAGTGACTGATCTGGATTCTCAATGAATGATCTGGGTTCTCAGTGACTGATCTGGATTCTCAGTGTCTGATTTTGGTTTTCATTGACTGATCTGGGGTCTCAGTGTCTGATCTGGATACTCTGCAACGGTACTCGGTTCTCAGTACCTTATCTGGATTCTCAGTGACTGATCTGGGTTCTCAGTGATCTGGATTCTCAGTGACTGATTTGGGTTCTCAGTGATCTGGGGTCCCAGTGACTGATCTGGGTTCTCAGTAATCTGGGTACTCATTGTCTGATCTGGGTTCTCAGTGACTGATTTGGGGTTTCAGTGTCTGATCTGGGTATTCAGTGACTGATCTGGATTCTCAGTGACTGATCTGGATTCTAAGATCAGATCTGGATTCTCAGTGACTGACCTGGATTCTCAGTGACCGATCTGGGTTTTCAGTGACTGATCTGGCTTTTAATGATTGATCTGGGTTCTCAATGATTGATCTGAATTCTCAGTGTCTGATATGGGTTCTCAGTGACAGTTCTGAGTTCTCAATGTTGATCTGGGTTCTCAGTGACTGATCTGGGGTCACAGAGATTGATCTGGGTTCTCAGTGACTGATCTGGGTTCTCAGTGACTGACCTGGTAAACAGTGACTGATCTGGATTCTCAGTGACTGATCTGGGTTCTCAGTGACTGACCTGGTTAACAGTGTCTGATCTGGGTTCTCAGTGGCTGATCTGGATTTTTAGTGATTGATCTGGGTTCTCAATGATTGATCTGAGTTCTCAGTGGCTGCTCTGGATTCTCAGTGACTGATCATGGTACTCAATGACTGATCTGGGGTCTCAGTGGCTGATCTGGATGCTTAGTGACTGATCTGGATTCTCAGTGTCTGATCTGGAATCTCAGTTACTGATCTGTGTTCTCACTGTTCTGGATTCTCAGTGACTGTTCTGGGTTCTCAATGATTGATCTGGATTCTCAGTGACTGATCTGGATTCTGAGTGCCTGATCTTGGTTCTCAGTGACTGATCTGGGTTCTCCATGCCTGATCTGGATTCTCAGTGATATATCTGGATTCTCAGTGATCTGGGTTTTCAGTGACTGATCTAGGTTGTCAGTGTCTGATCTTGGTTCTCAGTGACTGATCTGGATACTCAGTGACTGATCTGGGTAGTCAGTGACTGATCTGGATTCTCAATGTTTGATCTGGGTTCTCAGTGACTGATCTGAGTTCTCCGTGCCTGATCTGGATTGTCAGTTACTGAGCTGGGATTTCAGTGACTGATCTGGGTCCTCAGTGACTGACCTGGTTAAGAGTGACTGATATGGATTCTCAATGAATGATCTGGGTTCTCAGTGACTGATCTGGATTCTCAGTGTCTGATTTCGGTTTTCAGTGACTGATCTGGGGTCTCAGTGTTTGATCTGGATACTCTGTGACTGATCTTGATTCTCAGTGTCAGATTTGGATACTCTGCAATGGATCTCGGTTCTCAGTACCTTATCTGGATTCTCAGTGACTGATCTGGGTTCTCAGTGATGTGGGTTCTCAGTGACTGATTTGGGTTCTCAGTGATCTGGGGTGCCAGTGACTGATCTGGGTTCTCAGTAATCTGGGTACTCATTGTCTGATCTGGGGTCTCAGTGACTGACCTGGGGTCTCAGTTTCTGATCTGAGTTTTCAGTGACTGATCTGGATTCTCAGTGACTGATCTGGATTCTAAGATCAGATCTGGATTCTCAGTGACTGACCTGGATTCTCAGTGACTGATCTGGGTTTTCAGTGACTGTTCTGGATTCTCAGTGACTGATCTGGATTCTCAATGATTGATCCGGGTTCTCAGTGTCTGATCTCAGTTCTCAGTGACTGATCTGGGTTCTCAGTGACTGATCTGGATTTTTACTGATTGATCTGGGTTCTGATTGATTGATCTGAGTTCTCGGTGTCTGATATGGGTTCTCAGTGATAGTTCTGAGTTCTCAATGTTGATCTGGGTTCTCAGTGACTGATCTGGGGTCTCAGAGATTGATCTGGGTTCTCAGTGATGGATCTGGGTTCTCAGTGACTGACCTGGTTAACAGTGACTGTTCTGGATTCTCAGTGACTGATCTGGGTTCTCAGTGACTGACCTGGTTAACAGTGTCTGATCTGGGTTCTCAGTGGCTGATCTGGATTCTCAGTGACTGATCATGGTACTCAGTGACTGAACTGGGGTCTCAGTGTCTGATCTGGATGCTTAGTGACTGATCTGGATTCTCAGTGTCTGATCTGGAATCTCAGTGACTGACCTGGGTTCTCACTGATCTGGATTCTCAGTGACTGTTCTGGGTTCTCAATGATTGATCTGGATTCTGAATGCCTGATCTTGGTTCTCAGTGACTGATCTGGGTTCTCAGTGATCTGTGTTCTCATTGTCTGATCTGGGTTCTCAGTGACTCATCTGGGGTCTCAGTGTCAGATCTGGATTCTCTGCAACAGATCTGGATTTTCAGGGTCTGATCAGGAATCTCAGTGACTGATCTGGATTCTCAGTGTCTGGTCTGGGTTTTCAGTGACTGATCTGGATTCCCAATGATTGATCTGGGTTCTCAGTGTCTGGTCTGGGTTTTCAGTGACTGATCTGGATTCTCAACGATTGATCTGGGTTCTCAGTGTCTGGTCTGTGTTTTCAGTGACTGATCTGGATTCTCAATGACTTATCTGGATTTTCAGTGATTGATCTTGGTTCTCAATGTTTGATCTGGTTTCTCGGTGATTGACCTGGGTTCTCAGTGTCTGATGTTGGTTCTCAGTAACTGATCTGGGTTTTCATTGACTGATATGGGATCTCAGTGATTGATCTGGGTTCTCTGTGACTGATCTGGGTTCCCAATGTCTGATCGGATTCTCAGTGACTGATCTGGGTTCTCAGTGTCTGACCTGGATTCACAGTGATCTGGGTTCTCAGTGACTGATCTCAGTTCTCAGTGACTGATCTGGATTCTCAATGAGTTTCTGGGTTCTCAGTGCTTGATCTGGATTCTCAGTGACTGATCTGGGTTCTCAGTAATCTGGGTTCTCACTGACTGATCTGGGTTCTCAATGATTGATCTGGATTCACAGTGGCTGATCTGGATTCTCAGTGACTGATCTCAGTTCTCAGTGAATGAACTGGGGTCTCAGTGTCTGATCTGGATGCTCAGTGACTGATCTGGGTTCTCAGTGACTGATCTGGGATCTCAGTGACTGATCTGGGATCTCAGTGTCTGATCTCGGTTCTCAGAGGCTGATGTGGGTTTCAGTGTCTGAACTGGATTCTCAGTGTCTGAACCGGGGGTCTCAGTGTCTTAGCTGGATTCTCAGTGACTGATCTGGATTCTCAGAGACTGATCTGGATTCTCAGTGTCTGATCTGGGTATTCAGTGACTGACCTGTGTTCTCAGCAAGTGATGTGGGGTCTCAGTGTCTGATCTGGATTCTCAGTGTCTGGTCTGGGTTTTCAGTGACTGATCTGGATTCCCAATGATTGATCTGGGTTCTCACTGTGTGGTCTGGGTTTTCAGTGACTGATCTGGATTCTCAACGATTGATCTGGGTTCTCAGTGTCTGGTCTGTGTTTTCAGTGACTGATCTGGATTCTCAATGACTTATCTGGATTTTCAGTGATTGATCTTGGTTCTCAATGTTTGATCTGGTTTCTCGGTGATTGACCTGGGTTCTCAGTGTCTGATGTTGGTTCTCAGTAACTGATCTGGGTTTTCATTGACTGATATGGGATCTCAGTGATTGATCTGGGTTCTCTGTGACTGATCTGGGTTCCCAATGTCTGATCGGATTCTCAGTGACTGATCTGGGTTCTCAGTGTCTGACCTGGATTCACAGTGATCTGGGTTCTCAGTGACTGATCTCAGTTCTCAGTGACTGATCTGGATTCTCAATGAGTTTCTGGGTTCTCAGTGCTTGATCTGGATTCTCAGTGACTGATCTGGGTTCTCAGTAATCTGGGTTCTCACTGACTGATCTGGGTTCTCAATGATTGATCTGGATTCACAGTGGCTGATCTGGATTCTCAGTGACTGATCTCAGTTCTCGGTGAATGATCTGGGGTCTCAGTGTCTGATCTGGATGCTCAGTGACTGATCTGGGATCTCAGTGTCTGATCTCGGTTCTCAGAGGCTGATGTGGGTTTCAGTGTCTGAACTGGATTCTCAGTGTCTGAACCGGGGGTCTCAGTGTCTTAGCTGGATTCTCAGTGACTGATCTGGATTCTCAGAGACTGATCTGGATTCTCAGTGTCTGATCTGGGTATTCAGTGACTGATCTGTGTTCTCAGCAAGTGATGTGGGGTCTCAGTGTCTGATCTGGATTCTCAGCGTCTGATCTGGGTTTTCAGTGACTGATCTGGGTTTTCAGTGAATGATCTGGGGTCTTAGTGACTGATCTGGATTCTCAATGACTGATCTGTTTTCTCATTGTCTGATGTTGGTTCTCAGTGACTGATCTGGTTTCTCAGTGACTGATCTGGTTAACAGTGACTGATCTGGATTCTCAGTGTCTGACCTGGGTTCTCAGTGGCTGATCTGGATTCTCTGCAACAGATCTGGATTTTCAGGGTCTGATCAGGAATCTCAGTGACTGATCTGGATTCTCAGTGTCTGGTCTGGGTTTTCAGTGACTGATCTGGATTCCCAATGATTGATCTGGGTTCTCAGTGTTTGGTCTGGGTTTTCAGTGACTGATCTGGATTCTCAACGATTGATCTGGGTTCTCAGTGTCTGGTCTGTGTTTTCAGTGACTGCTCTGGATTCTCAATGACTTATCTGGATTTTCAGTGATTGATCTTGGTTCTCAATGTTTGATCTGGTTTCTCGGTGATTGACCTGGGTTCTCAGTGTCTGATGTTGGTTCTCAGTAACTGATCTGGGTTTTCATTGACTGATATGGGATCTCAGTGATTGATCTGGGTTCTCTGTGGCTGATCTGGGTTCCCAATGTCTGATCGGATTCTCAGTGACTGATCTGGGTTCTCAGTGTCTGACCTGGATTCACAGTGATCTGGGTTCTCAGTGACTGATCTCAGTTCTCAGTGACTGATCTGGATTCTCAATGAGTTTCTGGGTTCTCAGTGCTTGATCTGGATTCTCAGTGACTGATCTGGGTTCTCAGTAATCTGGGTTCTCACTGACTGATCTGGGTTCTCAATGATTGATCTGGATTCACAGTGGCTGATCTGGATTCTCAGTGACTGATCTCAGTTCTCGGTGAATGATCTGGGGTCTCAGTGTCTGATCTGGATGCTCAGTGACTGATCTGGATTCTCAGTGACTGATCTGGGATCTCAGTGACTGATCTGGGATCTCAGTGTCTGATCTCGGTTCTCAGAGGCTGATGTGGGTTTCAGTGTCTGAACTGGATTCTCAGTGTCTGAACCGGGGGTCTCAGTGTCTTAGCTGGATTCTCAGTGACTGATCTGGATTCTCAGAGACTGATCTGGATTCTCAGTGTCTGATCTGGGTATTCAGTGACTGATCTGTGTTCTCAGCAAGTGATGTGGGGTCTCAGTGTCTGATCTGAATTCTCAGGGCTAGATTTTCAGTTGCTTGCGCCAGCAGTTAGCGCCTTAAGAGAAGTGATTTCCGGGCGCTATGCGTGTAGCGCCCGGGCGCAGCGCAGTTTGCGCCCCGCCCCAAATTAAGTAGCCCGTTAGCGCCGGCGCAAAGTTTAGCGCCCGCCCGGATGCGCGCGCAGAAAATGACGTCACATCCTCGTGCAACGCCCTTTGGCCGCCCCGATTGCAAACTTCAGTCGGACCGCCCCATTGTGCGGCGGGCGGCCGGAGCGTTTGGAAAAAGGAACGCAACACAACCAGCGCGGGCCCCGGGGGGCGCTAATTAAAGGGAACGTCCTCTCCAGTATAAAGGCCATCCATTATTTCAGAAAACAGTCTTGTGCAACGCATTTCTGGAGACACAACAAGGAGGATAGCTAACTGGTTTCAAGCAGCAAGAGCCAGGTATTTTTGGACTCAGGCAACAGCGCTGCAAGTGGCCATTTGGAAATTAGAGTGTTTGCCAGGATTTGATGGGGGTTGCATGGGGTGCCAACGCGGAGCTGCAGCTCCATGTCCGTAGGGCTCGCAGACGCATTGTGAGAGGGGCAGCCCTGGCTAGAGGCAGAGGGGGCTACAGGCGTCGGCCACGTAGGCCTTACCCAGTCAGGCTATACCGCCAGCAGCGCTCCTACCTAAACATGAGTGCCGCGCGATGTGTTAAAAGGCTCCGATTCCGGAAGGGGGTGATTGCAGAGATCTGCCACCTGCTTCGCCGAGATCTGCGGCCAAAGCTCAGGTGCAGGACGTCTCTGTCGGTGGAAGTGAAGGTGACAGTGGCATTGAACTTCTATGCCACCGGCTCCTTCCAATACGCTGCTGGGGACATAGCAAACATCTCCCAGCACGGCGCGCATCGCTGCATCCGCCAGGTGACCGAAGCACTGTTCAGAAGGAGAAGCCAATTCATCTCCTTCCCCATGGCCCTGGAGAGCCAGCATCAGCGCGCATTGGGATTTTCCAGACTCGGGGAATTCCCCTTGGTGCAGGGCGCCATTGACTGTACGCATGTGGCTTTGCGGGCCCCTCTGGAGCATGGCGAGCAGTATCGCAACAGGAAGGGCTACCATTCTCTGAATGTGCAGCTGGTCTGTGACCACAAGCAGCGCATCATGGCAGTCAATGCCAGCTTCCCAGGCAGCAGCCACGATGCCTTTATCCTGCGGCAGAGTACTGTGCATGACATGTTCCAGGCACAGCCTCCCCCAAGAGGATGGCTACTCGGGGACAAAGGCTATCCTTTGTGCACCTGGCTCATGACCCCGCTCCGCGCGCCCAGGACCGCTGCTGAAGAGGCCTACAACGAGAGCCATCAAACCACCCGCAACATCATCGAGCTAACTATTGGGGTCCTCAAGCAGCGGTTCCGCTGCCTTGATCGCTCCGGAGGAGCTCTCCAGTATTCGCCGGACCGGGTCTCCCAATTTGTGGTGGTTTGCTGCATGCTACACAACCTGGCTATCCGCAGGACTCAGGCACTGCCACCTGACGTTGGACCAGCACCTCAGGAGGAGGAGCAGGAGGAGCATGAGGAGGAGGAGGAGGAGGAGGAGGAGGAGCAGGAGTACGTTCCCAGGAGGGAGCGACCAGGGCCAAGGGCCGCACGACGCCACCTTATTACACGGTACTTCTAAGCCCCCTGTCAGGGAATGGCCAGGGGCCATGAGGGAAGATGAATGCAGCCGCTCCGCAAGCCCTCAGCCGGCGAAGCCAACAAACACTAAGAAGAACAACCATGGAGACTGCATGAATAAAGATAATTTTTTATTAAACAAAAATGAAAAGCCCTTCCCACATGAATCCCCAAAAACAATAAACGGGCCCCACAAAAAGCCCAACAAACGACTCACTCCCACAAACTGGGGAGGAGCCACTCCACCTTTATTGAAACCGGGCCTCAACGTCGGCCTAACGCAAAAAAAAAGCCCTCCAAAAGCACAACCATGGGCAAAATAAAGATGGCCACCGCCATATTAAAGGAAAGCTGGCCACACCCTCTACTGAGTGGCCCGCGAGGGCGAGACCTTGGCCAGCATTTTGCCTCCCCTGCCCTGCCTGCTGCTCCTTCGCAAGCTCTGCCCAGTGGCTGCTGCGAGGCTGGGGGAAGGCGCCTGAGGCTCAGATGCCCTTCCGCCAGATGCCGCTGGGGGGCGGCCTACACGGCGTTTGGGCCTCGAGGGGCCGTCTCCTGAGTGGCGCACCTGAGCCTGGCCACCATCAGCTGCAGCCGCTTGCCCTTGACGGCCCAGAGGGGGAATGGCGGCGACGGATGGCGCAATGTGGGCCAGCAGGCGTCTGGGATGCGCTGGCTGGTGCTGTGGCGCGGTGGCACTCGGCCGGGCCCGCACTGCAGGATCCGCAGCAATCAGCCGACGGCCGGCTTGCTGGGATGGTCCAGCGCGGCGCCTGCCCTGGCGATGCCTGCCTGAGACAGCGCGTGTGGCAGCAGTGAGTGGCCCTGTGGTCCTGGTGTGCGCGCGCATCACATCCGCCAGGGTCTTGACGGCATCAGTTAGCATGCGGCCAGTCGCGGCAGTTGCTGCCCCGAACTCGCGCACACTGGTCGCCAGCGACTCGATGGCCTCAGGCATGCGCCCCACCACGCTCATGAGCTCCGTGTGGCGCCGGTCCGAGTCGTCGGCCATCTGATCGAGCTTCCGCACCTCCTCCGAAGTGAAGGTGTCCGGACTGGAGTCGCGACTCTCCCGCTGGGGAGGAGGGGGCCGAACTAGGAGACCCTTGCCGCGTTGGTGACAGCGAGTGTGCCGAGCAGCAGCACTCCCCTCTGATCCTTCCCCCCTTTGGGGGGAAGGCCGCGGGCCACGCGCACGGCTGCTGGGTGGCTGGACGCCACTGGTCCCAGAAGCTGCATTGCCCTGCGACAGTTCCTCCAGGCACTCGTCCAGTGAGGAGGTGTCGAGCATTTCCTCCTCTCCTGCGGGACGTGACTGTTCCCCCGAAGGTCCGGCTTGCTCCTCCTCCTCCTCCTGGTTGGAGGTGCTGTCACTGGCAGCCTCAGGGTCCTGGTCGTCACCAGCTGAAAGCAGGAATGCACAAGAGTAGCTTCAGAGTGAGGAGACGGCGTCAGCGAGGGAGTTAGGACTGGTGGGATTCAGCGCATTGGTGGGACAGTGGCAAAGGAGGTAGCTCGGATGGGCCAGTGCGACGCGAGAGGGCCAAAAGGCGAGGTCCTTACCATTGCCGGGCAGTGGAGGGTCGGATACACCGCACGCTGTGGGGACAATCACACGTGCTCCCATGAGCACACACACGCGCTCCTCCAGCTGAGTGAGCTTCTGCAGCTTGGCGCGGCCACCCCTGGCACGGGCCTGGCGATTAAACGCTACTTTAGCCTGCAAGAGAAAGGACGGGCTGTAAGTGCGCAGTGAAGCCCTGATGTAGTGTGCACTGCCTCCCATGGTGGAATAGCTTGGACAGAGTGAAGCCCTGATGTAGTGTGCACTGCCTCCCATGGTGGAATAGCTTGGACAGAGTGAAGCCCTGATGTAGTGTGCACTGCCTCCCATGGTGGAATAGCTTGGACAGAGTGAAGCCCTGATGTAGTGTGCACTGCCTCCCATGGTGGAATAGCTTGGACAGAGTGAAGCCCTGATGTAGTGTGCACTGCCTCCCATGGTGGAATAGCTTGGACAGAGTGAAGCCCTGATGTACTGTCCACTGCCTCCCATGGTGGAATAGCTTGGCCAAAGTGTAGAGTGCCGAATGGCCATTTGATGCTCATGACTGTCCCAATGCTGCTGGCTGAGGGCTGGCCAAAAGGACTTTCAGGTCCCTTTGCCCATCATGTCAGGTGTACATGCAAGAATGAGGAGGAGACTGGAAAGGCTACTCACCCTCACAATCCTGGTCAGATCGTTGTATTTCTTACGGCATTGTGTGTGGGTCCTGGGGGCCTCGCCGGTGAACGTCACCCTCTGGGCGATCTGCTTCCAGGCTTTGGTGTAGTCGTGGTGGGTTGGATTCCTCCCACTGTCTGGAAACAAGATCTTGCGCCTCACCTCCAGAGCTGTGACCATGATGTCCAGATCACCCTCTGAGAAGCGCAGGGCACGCTGACGGGCCTTCTCTGGCGTTGCCATGACTCCCTGGGGCTGAGCAGTAGTGTTGAGGCCTCTTTGCAAGGCTGCAGTGTGCAGGGCGTGGCAGCAGACCAATTCGTCCCTTCCCCCTTTAAGAGCTGGTCGGCACCACGGGGTCTGCTGTCAGTGCAAAAATGACCGCACCCGTGCTGCGCCCCGCCTGGGCGCTATCCCTCTGGACCGCCGGCTTAGCGCCTAAAGATAGTAGTGGAACGCCTCTTTTAGCGCTCCACCAACCTCTTAGGGCGAAGCCACTGAATTCCCGGCAACGGGGCGCTACTTTGGGGCGGGCGCTAACTTCGGGCGGGCGCTAAGGTTAGCGCCCCAAAACTGCCTATACTGAAAATCTAGCCCTCAGTGTCTGGTCTGGGTTTTCAGTGACTGATCTGGATTCCCAATGATTGATCTGGGTTCTCAGTGTCTGGTCTGGGTTTTCAGTGACTGATCTGGATTCTCAACGATTGATCTGGGTTCTCAGTGTCTGGTCTGTGTTTTCAGTGACTGATCTGGATTCTCAATGACTTATCTGGATTTTCAGTGATTGATCTTGGTTCTCAATGTTTGATCTGGTTTCTCGGTGATTGACCTGGGTTCTCAGTGTCTGATGTTGGTTCTCAGTAACTGATCTGGGTTTTCATTGACTGATATGGGATCTCAGTGATTGATCTGGGTTCTCTGTGACTGATCTGGGTTCCCAATGTCTGATCGGATTCTCAGTGACTGATCTGGGTTCTCAGTGTCTGACCTGGATTCACAGTGATCTGGGTTCTCAGTGACTGATCTCAGTTCTCAGTGACTGATCTGGATTCTCAATGAGTTTCTGGGTTCTCAGTGCTTGATCTGGATTCTCAGTGACTGATCTGGGTTCTCAGTAATCTGGGTTCTCACTGACTGATCTGGGTTCTCAATGATTGATCTGGATTCACAGTGGCTGATCTGGATTCTCAGTGACTGATCTCAGTTCTCGGTGAATGATCTGGGGTCTCAGTGTCTGATCTGGATGCTCAGTGACTGATCTGGATTCTCAGTGACTGATCTGGGATCTCAGTGACTGATCTGGGATCTCAGTGTCTGATCTCGGTTCTCAGAGGCTGATGTGGGTTTCAGTGTCTGAACTGGATTCTCAGTGTCTGAACCGGGGGTCTCAGTGTCTTAGCTGGATTCTCAGTGACTGATCTGGATTCTCAGAGACTGATCTGGATTCTCAGTGTCTGATCTGGGTATTCAGTGACTGATCTGTGTTCTCAGCAAGTGATGTGGGGTCTCAGTGTCTGATCTGGATTCTCAGCGTCTGATCTGGGTTTTCAGTGACTGATCTGGGTTTTCAGTGAATGATCTGGGGTCTTAGTGACTGATCTGGATTCTCAATGACTGATCTGGGTTCTCATTGTCTGATGTTGGTTCTCAGTGACTGATCTGGTTTCTCAGTGACTGATCTGGTTAACAGTGACTGATCTGGATTCTCAGTGTCTGACCTGGGTTCTCAGTGGCTGATCTGGATTCTCAGTGACTGATCTCAGTTCTCAGTGACTGATCTGGTTTCCCAGTGTCTGATCTGGATGCTCAGTGATTGATCTGGATTCTCAGTGTCTGATCTGGATTCTCAGTGATCTGGGATCTCAGTGACTGATCTCAGTTCTCAATGACTTATCTGGATTCTCAATGACTGATCTGGGTTCTCAGTGCCTGATCTGGATAATCAGTGACTGATCTGGATTTCAGTGACTGATCTGTATACTCAGTGATCTGGGTTCTCAGTGACTGATATCTGGTCTCAGTGTCTGATATGGATTCTCAGTGACTGATCTGGATTCTCAGTGACTGATCTGGGTTCTCAGTGACTGATCTGGATTCTCAGTGACTGATCTGAGTTCTCAGTGGTTGATCTGGGTGCCCAATGTCTGATCTCATGTCTCAGTGGCTGTTCTGGCTTCTCATTGACTGATCTGGGTTTCAGTGATTGACCTGGGTTCTCAGTGACTGATCTGGGTTCTCAGTGAATGATCTGGTGTCTGAGTGACTGATCTGGATTCTGAGTGACTGATGTGGATACTCAGTGCCTGATCTGGTTTCTCAGTTACTGATCTGTGGTCTCAGTGTCTGATCTGGATTCTCAGTGGCTGATCTGGGTTTTCAGTGACTGATCTGGGTTCTCAGTGAATGATCTGGTGTCTCAGTGACTGATCTGGATTCTCAGTGCCTGATCTGGGTTCTCTTTGTCTGATCTGGGTTCTCAGCATCTGATCTGGGTTCTCGTTGAGTGATCTAGTTAACAGTGACTGATCTGGATTCTCAGTGTCTGATCTGGATTTTCAGTGGCTGATTTGGATTCTCAGTGACTGATCTCGATTCTTAGAGTCTGCTCTGGGGTATCAGTGTCTGAGCTGGATGCTCAGTGACTGGTCTGGATTCTCAGTGACTGATCTGGGATCTCAGTGACTGATCTCATTTTTCAATGACTGATCTGGGGTCTCAGTGTCTGATCTGGATACTCTGTGACTGATCTGGGTTCTCAGTGACTGATCTGGGTTCTCAGTGATCGATCTGAGTTCTCAGTGTCTAATCCGGGTTCTCAGTGATCTGGGATCGCAGTGACTGATCTGGTTTCTCAATTATTGATCTGGATTTTCAGTGTCTGATCCAGATTCTCATTATCTGATCTTAGATTTCAGTGACTGATCTGGGTACTCAATGACTGATCTGGGGTCTCAGTGTCAGAACTGGATTCTCAGTGTCTGATCTGCGATCTCAGTGACTGATCTGGATTCTCAATGACTGATCTGGGGTCTCAGTGTCTGATCTGGATTCTCAGGGTCTGATCTGGATTCTCAGTGACTGATCTGGGATCTCAGTGACTGATCTCATTTCCCAATGACTGATCTGGGGTCTCAGTCTCTGATCTGGATACTCTGTGACTGATCTGGAATCTCAGTGTCTGATCTGGATTCTCAGTGATCTGGAATTTCAGTGACTGATCTCAGTTCTCAGTGATAGATCTGGATTCTCAATGATTGATCTGGGTTCTCATTGACTGATTTGGGTTCTCATTGACTGATCTAGTTAACCGTGACTGATCTGGATTCTCAGTGTCTGGTCTGTGTTCTCAGTGGCTGATCTGGATTCTCAGGGACTGATCTCGGTTCTCAGTGTCTGCTCTGGCATCTCAGTCTCTGATCTGGATGCTCAGTGACTGATCTGGATTCTCAGTGACTGATCTGGGATCTCAGTGTCTGATCTCGGTTCTCAGAGGCTGATGTGGGTTTCAGTGTCTGAACTGGATTCTCAGTGTCTGAACCGGGGGTCTCAGTGTCTTAGCTGGATTCTCAGTGACTGATCTGGATTCTCAGAGACTGATCTGGATTCTCAGTGTCTGATCTGGGTATTCAGTGACTGATCTGTGTTCTCAGCAAGTGATGTGGGGTCTCAGTGTCTGATCTGGATTCTCAGCGTCTGATCTGGGTTTTCAGTGACTGATCTGGGTTTTCAGTGAATGATCTGGGGTCTTAGTGACTGATCTGGATTCTCAATGACTGATCTGGGTTCTCATTGTCTGATGTTGGTTCTCAGTGACTGATCTGGTTTCTCAGTGACTGATCTGGTTAACAGTGACTGATCTGGATTCTCAGTGTCTGACCTGGGTTCTCAGTGGCTGATCTGGATTCTCAGTGACTGATCTCAGTTCTCAGTGACTGATCTGGTTTCCCAGTGTCTGATCTGGATGCTCAGTGATTGATCTGGATTCTCAGTGTCTGATCTGGATTCTCAGTGATCTGGGATCTCAGTGACTGATCTCAGTTCTCAATGACTTATCTGGATTCTCAATGACTGATCTGGGTTCTCAGTGCCTGATCTGGATAATCAGTGACTGATCTGGATTTCAGTGACTGATCTGTATACTCAGTGATCTGGGTTCTCAGTGACTGATATCTGGTCTCAGTGTCTGATATGGATTCTCAGTGACTGATCTGGATTCTCAGTGACTGATCTGGGTTCTCAGTGACTGATCTGGATTCTCAGTGACTGATCTGAGTTCTCAGTGGTTGATCTGGGTGCCCAATGTCTGATCTCATGTCTCAGTGGCTGTTCTGGCTTCTCATTGACTGATCTGGGTTTCAGTGATTGACCTGGGTTCTCAGTGACTGATCTGGGTTCTCAGTGAATGATCTGGTGTCTGAGTGACTGATCTGGATTCTGAGTGACTGATGTGGATACTCAGTGCCTGATCTGGTTTCTCAGTTACTGATCTGTGGTCTCAGTGTCTGATCTGGATTCTCAGTGGCTGATCTGGGTTTTCAGTGACTGATCTGGGTTCTCAGTGAATGATCTGGTGTCTCAGTGACTGATCTGGATTCTCAGTGCCTGATCTGGGTTCTCTTTGTCTGATCTGGGTTCTCAGCATCTGATCTGGGTTCTCGTTGAGTGATCTAGTTAACAGTGACTGATCTGGATTCTCAGTGTCTGATCTGGATTTTCAGTGGCTGATTTGGATTCTCAGTGACTGATCTCGATTCTTAGAGTCTGCTCTGGGGTATCAGTGTCTGAGCTGGATGCTCAGTGACTGGTCTGGATTCTCAGTGACTGATCTGGGATCTCAGTGACTGATCTCATTTTTCAATGACTGATCTGGGGTCTCAGTGTCTGATCTGGATACTCTGTGACTGATCTGGGTTCTCAGTGACTGATCTGGGTTCTCAGTGATCGATCTGAGTTCTCAGTGTCTAATCCGGGTTCTCAGTGATCTGGGATCGCAGTGACTGATCTGGTTTCTCAATTATTGATCTGGATTTTCAGTGTCTGATCCAGATTCTCATTATCTGATCTTAGATTTCAGTGACTGATCTGGGTACTCAATGACTGATCTGGGGTCTCAGTGTCAGAACTGGATTCTCAGTGTCTGATCTGCGATCTCAGTGACTGATCTGGATTCTCAATGACTGATCTGGGGTCTCAGTGTCTGATCTGGATTCTCAGGGTCTGATCTGGATTCTCAGTGACTGATCTGGGATCTCAGTGACTGATCTCATTTCCCAATGACTGATCTGGGGTCTCAGTCTCTGATCTGGATACTCTGTGACTGATCTGGAATCTCAGTGTCTGATCTGGATTCTCAGTGATCTGGAATTTCAGTGACTGATCTCAGTTCTCAGTGATAGATCTGGATTCTCAATGATTGATCTGGGTTCTCATTGACTGATTTGGGTTCTCATTGACTGATCTAGTTAACCGTGACTGATCTGGATTCTCAGTGTCTGGTCTGTGTTCTCAGTGGCTGATCTGGATTCTCAGGGACTGATCTCGGTTCTCAGTGTCTGCTCTGGCATCTCAGTCTCTGATCTGGATGCTCAGTGACTGATCTGGATTCTCAGTGACTGATCTGGGACCTCAGTGACTGTTCTCATTTCTCAATGACTGATCTGGGATCTCAGTGCCTGATCTGGATTCTCAGTGACTGATCTGGGTACTTAGTGATCTGGATTCTCAGAGATTGATCTGGGTTCTCAGTGATCTGGGTTCTCCGTGACTGATCTGGGTTCTTAGTGATGTGGATTCTCAGAGATTGAGCTGGGTTCTCAGTGACTGACCTGGATTCTCAGTGATTGATCTGGGTTCTCAATGATTGATCTGGGTTCTCAATGAATGATCTGGGTTCTCAGTGATTGATCTGAGTTCTCAGTGTCTGATCTATGATCTCAGTGACTGATCTGGATTCTCAGTGACTGAGCTGGGGTCTCAGTGTCTGGTATGGATGCTCAGGGTCTGTTCTGGGTTTTCAGTGACTGATCTGGGTTCTCAGTGAGCGATCTGGGGTCTCAGTGACTGATCTGGATTCTCAGTGACTGATCTGGATTTTCAGTGACTGATCTGCATTCTCTTTGTCTAATCTGGGATCTCATTGACTGATCTGGATTCTCAGTGACTGATTTCGGTTCTCAGTGACTGATGTGGGGTCTCATTGTCTGATCTGGAAGCTCAGTGACTGATCTGGATTCTCAGTGACTGATCTGGTTAACAGTGACTGATCTGGTTTCTCAGTGATCTGGGTTCTCAGTGACTGATCTGGGTTGTCAATGATTGATCTGGATTCTCAGTGACTGATCTCATTTCCCAATGACTGATCTGGGGTCTCAGTCTCTGATCTGGATACTCTGTGACTGATCTGGATTCTCAGTGTCTGATCTGGATTCTCAGTGATCTGGGATTTCAGTGACTGATCTAAGTTCTCATTGACTGATCTAGTTAACCGTGACTGATCTGGGTTCTCAGTGTCTGATCTGGGTTCTCAGTGGCTGATCTGAATTCTCAGGGACTGATCTCATTTCTCAGTGTCTGCTCTGGAGACTCAGTGTCTGATCTGGATGCTCAGTGACTGATCTGGGATCTCAGTGACTGATCTCATTTCTCAATGACTGATCTGGGGTCTCAGTGTCTGATCTGGGTTCTCAGTGACTGATCTGGGTTCTTAGTGATCTGGATTCTCAGAGACTGATCTGGGATCTCAGTGACTGATCTCATTTCTCAATGACTGATCTGGGGTCTCAGTGTCTGATCTGGATTCTCAGTGACTGATCTGGGTTCTTAGTGATCTGGATTCTCCAAGACTGATCTGGGTTCTCAGTGATCTGGTTTCTCCGTGACTGATCTGGGTTCTTAGTGATCTGTACTCTCAGAGATTGAGCTGGGTTCTCAGTGATCTGGGTTCTCAGTGACTGACCTGGATTCTCAGTGAATGATCTGGGTTCTCAATGAATGATCTGGGTTCTCAATGAATGATCTGGGTTCTCAGTGATTGATCTGAGTTCTCAGTGTCTGATACATAGATACATAGATACATAGAAGATAGGAGCAGGAGTAGGCCATTCGGCCCTTCGTGCCTGCTCCGCCATTTAATGAGATCATGGCTGATCCTTTAATTCAGTATCCCGTCCCCGCCTTCTCTCCGTAACCCTTAACCCCTTTTGCCCGTAGAAATATATCTAATTCCCTCTTAAATATATTTAATGAGCTGGCGTACACTGCCCTCTGTGGCAATGAGTTCCACAGGTTCACCACTCTCTGAGTGAAGAAATTCCCCCTCATCTCTGTCCTAAATGGTTTAGCCCTTATCCTTAAATTATGTCCTCTAGTTCTGTTCTCACCCGCCAAGGGAAACATTCCTTCTGCATCCAGTCTGTC
Source organism: Somniosus microcephalus (assembly GCF_052327205.1). Taxonomy (NCBI): domain Eukaryota; kingdom Metazoa; phylum Chordata; class Chondrichthyes; order Squaliformes; family Somniosidae; genus Somniosus; species Somniosus microcephalus. Next base: position 104,775,477 of record NC_140999.1, read on the forward strand.
TAGACCTGTCAGAATTTTATACACTTCTATGAGGTCCCCTCTCAATCTTCTAAACTCCAGTGTGTACATCCCTAAACTACATAGTCTCTCCTCATAGGTCATTCCCGCCATTCCTGGTATCAGCCTGGTGAATCGCCGCTGCACCCCCTCCATGGCAAGAACATCCTTCCTCAGATGAGGCGACCAAAACTGTACACAGTACTCGAGGTGTGGTCTCACCAGTGCCCTGTACAGCTGCAGCAAGGTATCCCTGTTCCTGTATTCTAACCCTTTTGCTATGAAGGCCAGCATACCGTTTGCCTTCTTGACCGCCTGTTGCACCTGCATGCTCGCCTTCAGTGACTGGTGTACAAGAACACCCAGGTCTCTCTGTACTTCCCCCTCTCCCAATCTATTGCCATTTAAATAATAATTTGCCCTCCCGTTCCTGCACCCAAGGTGGATAACTTCGCACTTGTCCACATTATAGTGCATCTGCCATTTATCCGCCCAATCGCCCAGTCTGTCCAAATCGCTCTGGAGCTTCCTGGTCTCTTCCTCTGAGCCCACCCCACCTCCTAGTTTAGTGTCGTCTGCAAATTTGGAAATGCTGCATCCGACTCCCTGATCCAGGTCATTAATGTAAATTGTGAACAGCTGGGGGCCCAGGACAGATCCCTGTGGTACCCCACTTGTTACTGCCTGCCATTCAGAAAATGAGCCGTTTATTCCAACTCTCTGTTTTCTATCTGACAGCCAGTTCCCTATCCACGCCAAAACTTTCCCCTTTATCCCATGAGCCTCAATTTTCCATGCTAATCTTTTATGTGGGACCTTATCGAAGGCCTTTTGGAAGTCCAGGTACACCACATCTACTGGCTCTCCCCCATCTATTCTACCAGTTACTCCCTCAAAAAATTCCAATAGATTAGTCAAGCACGATTTACCCTTTGTAAATCCATGTTGACTCTGTCCTATCCTGTCCCCATTTGCTAAGTGCTCCGCTATTTCATCCTTAATGATGGACTCCAGCATTTTGCCCACAACTGATGTAAGGCTTACAGGTCTGTAATTACCTGCTTTTTCCCTACCCCCCTTTTTGAATAGTGGGGTAACGTTAGCTACCCTCCAATCCATCGGCACTGTTCCCGAGTCTAATGAATTCTGAAAAATCATCCTTAGTGCATCCGCTATCTCTAGGGCCACCTCCTTCAGTACCCTAGGATGCATGTTATCAGGCCCTGGGGATTTGTCCACCTTCAATCCCTTTAGCTTCCTTAACACCATATCCTTAGAGATATTGATTTGCGTCAGTTCCTCCTTTGCCAATGTCCCTATTTTTCCCGATATCCCAGGGAGGTTTTTTGTGTCTTCCTTCGTAAAGACTGACCCAAAGTATGCATTTAGTTGATCTGCCATTTCCTTATTTCCCATTATATATTCCCCCGTATCTGACTGCAATGGACCAACTTTGGTTTTCACCAGTCTTTTCCTTTTGATATATTTATAAAAGCTTTTGGAGTTAGTTTTTATATTTTCCGCCAGCTTGTTTTCGTAAGCTATTTTGCCCCTCTTGATCATGCCCTTTGCCTTCTATGATCTCAGTGACTGATCTGGATTCTCAGTGACTGAGCTGGGGTCTCAGTGTCTGATCTGGATGCTCAGGGTCTGTTCTGGGTTTTCAGTGACTGATCTGGGTTCTCAGTGAACGATCTGGGGTCTCAGTGACTGATCTCGATTTTCAGTGACTGATCTGCATTCTCTTTGTCTAATCTGGGATCTCATTGACTGATCTGGATTCTCAGTGACTGATCTCGGTTCTCAGTGACTGATGTGGGGTCTCAGTGTCTCATCTGGATGCTCAGTGACTGATCTGGATTCTCAGTGACTGATCTGGTTAACAGTGGCTGATCTGGTTTCTCAGTGATCTGAATTCTCAGTGACTGATCTGGATTCTCACTGACTGATCTAGATTCTCAGTGTACTGGGTTCTCAGTGACTGATCTGGGTTCTCAGTGATCTGGATTTTCAGTGACTGATGTTTCTCAGTGATCTGGCTTCTCAGTGACTGATCTCGGTTCATGGTGATTGATCTGGATTCTCACTGACTGATCCGGATTCTCAGTGATCTGGATTCTCAATGATTGATCTGGGTTCTCTGTGAATTATCTGGATTCTCAGTGCCTGATTTTGGTTCTCTGTGTCTGAACTGTATTCTCAGTGATCTGGGTTCTCAGTGTCTGCTCTGGGTTCTCATTGACAGATCTGGGTTCTCAGTGTCTGATCTAGATTCTCAATGACTGATCTGGATTCTCAGTGATAGATCTGGATTCTCAGTGATCTGGATTCTGAGTGACTGATCTAGGTTGTCAGTGTCTGATCTTGGTTCTCAGTGACTGATCTGGATTCTCAGTGACTGATCTGGGTCGTCAGTGACTGATCTGGATTCTCAATGCTTGATCTGGATTGTCAGTGACTGAGCTGGGATTTCAGTGACTGATCTGGGTCCTCAGTGACTGACCTGGTTAAGAGTGACTGATCTGGATTCTCAATGAATGATCTGGGTTCTCAGTGACTGATCTGGATTCTCAGTCTCTGATTTTGGTTTTCAGTGACTGATCTGGGGTCTCAGTGTCTGATCTGGATATTCTGCGACTGATCTGGATTATCAGTGTCTGATCTGGATACTCTGCAATGGTACTCGGTTCTCAGTACCTTATCTGGATTCTCAGTGACTGATCTGGGTTCTCAGTGATCTGGATTCTCAGTGACTGATTTGGGTTCTCAGTGATCTGGGGTCCCAGTGACTGATCTGGGTTCTCAGTAATCTGGGTACTCATTGTCTGATCTGGGTTCTCAGTGACTGATTTGGGGTTTCAGTGTCTGATCTGGGTATTCAGTGACTGATCTGGATTCTCAGTCTCTGATTTTGGTTTTCAGTGACTGATCTGGGGTCTCAGTGTCTGATCTGGATACTCTGCGACTGATCTGGATTCTCAGTGTCTGATCTGGTTAACAGTGACTGATCTGGTTTCTCAGTGATCTGAATTCTCAGTGACTGATCTGGATTCTCACTGACTGATCTAGATTCTCAGTGTACTGGGTTCTCAGTGACTGATCTGGGTTCTCAGTGATCTGGATTTTCAGTGACTGATCTGGTTTCTCAGTGATCTGGCTTCTCAGTGACTGATCTCGGTTCATGGTGATTGATCTGGATTCTCACTGACTGATCCGGATTCTCAGTGATCTGGATTCTCAATGATTGATCTGGGTTCTCTGTGAATTATCTGGATTCTCAGTGCCTGATTTTGGTTCTCTGTGTCTGAACTGTATTCTCAGTGATCTGGGTTCTCAGTGTCAGCTCTGGGTTCTCATTGACAGATCTGGGTTCTCAGTGTCTGATCTAGATTCTCAATGACTGATCTGGATTCTCAGTGATAGATCTGGATTCTCAGTGATCTGGATTCTGAGTGACTGATCTAGGTTGTCAGTGTCTGATCTTGGTTCTCAGTGACTGATCTGGATTCTCAGTGTCTGATTTTGGTTTTCAGTGACTGATCTGGGGTCTCAGTGTCTGATCTGGATACTCTGCAACGGTACTCGGTTCTCAGTACCTTATCTGGATTCTCAGTGACTGATCTGGGTTCTCAGTGATCTGGATTCTCAGTGACTGATTTGGGTTCTCAGTGATCTGGGGTCCCAGTGACTGATCTGGGTTCTCAGTAATCTGGGTACTCATTGTCTGATCTGGGTTCTCAGTGACTGATTTGGGGTTTCAGTGTCTGATCTGGGTATTCAGTGACTGATCTGGATTCTCAGTGACTGATCTGGATTCTAAGATCAGATCTGGATTCTCAGTGACTGACCTGGATTCTCAGTGACCGATCTGGGTTTTCAGTGACTGTTCTGGATTCTCAGTGACTGATCTGGATTCTCAATGATTGATCCGGGTTCTCAGTGTCTGATCTCAGTTCTCAGTGACTGATCTGGGTTCTCAGTGACTGATCTGGCTTTTTAGTGATTGATCTGGGTTCTCAATGATTGATCTGAGTTCTCAGCGTCTGATATGGGTTCTCAGTGACAGTTCTGAGTTCGCAATGTTGATCTGGGTTCTCAGTGACTGATCTGGGGTCTCAGAGATTGATCTGGGTTCTCAGTGACTGATCTGGGTTCTCAGTGACTGACCTGGTTAACAGTGACTGTTCTGGATTCTCAGTGACTGATCTGGGTTCTCAGTGACTGACCTGGTTAACAGTGTCTGATCTGGGTTCTCAGTGGCTGATCTGGATTTTTAGTGATTGATCTGGGTTCTCAATGATTGATCTGAATTCTCAGTGGCTGCTCTGGATTCTCAGTGACTGATCATGGTACTCAGTGACTGATCTGGGGTCTCAGTGGCTGATCCGAATTCTTAGTGACTGATCTGGATTCTCAGTGTCTGATCTGGAATCTCAGTTACTGATCTGGGTTCTCACTGATCTGGATTCTCAGTGACTGTTCTGGGTTCTCAATGATTGATCTGGATTCTCAGTGACTGATCTGGATTCTGAGTGCCTGATCTTGGTTCTCAGTGACTGATCTGGGTTCTCCATGCCTGATCTGGATTCTCAATGATATATCTGGATTCTCAGTGATCTGGATTTTCAGTGACTGATCTAGGTTGTCAGTGTCTGATCTTGGTTCTCAGTGACTGATCTGGATACTCAGTGACTGATCTGGGTAGTCAGTGACTGATCTGGATTCTCAATGTTTGATCTGGGTTCTCAGTGACTGATCTGAGTTCTCCGTGCCTGATCTGGATTGTCAGTTACTGAGCTGGGATTTCAGTGACTGATCTGGGTCCTCAGTGACTGACCTGGTTAAGAGTGACTGATATGGATTCTCAATGAATGATCTGGGTTCTCAGTGACTGACCTGGGGTCTCAGCGTCTGATCTGAGTTTTCAGTGACTGATCTGGATTCTAAGATCAGATCTGGATTCTCAGTGACTGACCTGGATTCTCAGTGACTGATCTGGGTTTTCAGTGACTGTTCTGGATTCTCAGTGACTGTTCTGGATTCTCAATGATTGATCCGGGTTCTCAGTTTCTGATCTCAGTTCTCAGTGACTGATCTGGGTTCTCAGTGACTGATCTGGATTTTTACTGATTGATCTGGGTTCTGATTGATTGATCTGAGTTCTCAGTGTCTGATATGGGTTCTCAGTGACAGTTCTGAGTTCTCAATGTTGATCTGGGTTCTCAGTGACTGATCTGGGGCCTCAGAGATTGATCTGGGTTCTCAGTGACTGATCTGGGTTCTCAGTGACTGACCTGGAATCTCAATGACTGACCTGGGTTCTCACTGATCTGGATTCTCAGTGACTGTTCTGGGTTCTCAATGATTGATCTGGATTCTGAGTGACTGATCTGGATTCTGAGTGCCTGATCTTGGTTCTCAGTGACTGATCTGGGTTCTCAGTGATCTGTGTTCTCATTGTCTGATCTGGGTTCTCAGTGACTCATCTGGGGTCTCAGTGTCAGATCTGGATTCTCTGCAACAGATCTGGATTTTCAGGGTCTGATCTGGAATCTCAGTGACTGATCTGGATTCTCAGTGTCTGGTCTGGGTTTTCAGTGACTGATCTGGATTCTCAATGATTGATCTGGGTTCTCAGTGTCTGGTCTGTGTTTTCAGTGACTGATCTGGATTCTCAATGACTTATCTGGATTTTCAGTGATTGATCTTGGTTCTCAATGTTTGATCTGGTTTCTCGGTGATTGACCTGGGTTCTCAGTGTCTGCTGTTGGTTCTCAGTAACTGATCTGGGTTTTCATTGACTGATATGGGATCTCAGTGATTGATCTGGGTTCTCTGTGACTGATCTGGGTTCCCAATGTCTGATTGGATTCTCAGTGACTGATCTGGGTTCTCAGTGTCTGACCTGGATTCACAGTGATCTGGGTTCTCAGTGACTGATCTCAGTTCTCAGTGACTGATCTGGATTCTCAATGAGTTTCTGGGTTCTCGGAGCTTGATCTGGATTCTCAGTGACTGATCTGGGTTCTCAGTAATCTGGGTTCTCACTGACTGATCTGGGTTCTCAATGATTGATCTGGATTCACAGTGGCTGATCTGGATTCTCAGTGACTGATCTCAGTTCTCAGTGAATGATCTGGGGTCTCAGTGTCTGATCTGGATGCTCAGTGACTGATCTGGATTCTCAGTGACTGATCTGGGATCTCAGTGACTGATCTGGGATCTCAGTGTCTGATCTCGGTTCTCAGAGGCTGATGTGGGTTTCAGTGTCTGAACTGGATTCTCAGTGTCTGAACCGGGGGTCTCAGTGTCTTAGCTGGATTCTCAGTGACTGATCTGGATTCTCAGAGACTGATCTGGATTCTCAGTGTCTGATCTGGGTATTCAGTGACTGATCTGTGTTCTCATTAAGTGATGTGGGGTCTCAGTGTCTGATCTGGATTCTCAGCGTCTGATCTGGGTTTTCAGTGACTGATCTGGGTTTTCAGTGAATGATCTGGGGTCTTAGTGACTGATCTGGATTCTCAGTGACTGTTCTGGGTTCTCATTGTCTGATGTTGGTTCTCAGTGACTGATCTGGTTAACAGTGACTGATCTGGATTCTCAGTGTCTGACCTGGATTCTCAGTGGCTGATCTGGATTCTCAGTGACTGATCTCAGTTCTCAGTGACTGATCTGGTTTCCCAGTGTCTGATCTGGATGCTCAGTGATTGATCTGGATTCTCAGTGTCTGATCTGGATTCTCAGTGATCTGGGATCTCAGTGACTGATCTCAGTTCTCAATGACTTATCTGCATTCTCAATGACTGATCTGGGTTCTCAGTGCCTGATCTGGATAATCTGTGACTGATCTGGATTCTCAGTGACTGATCTGTATACTCAGTGATCTGGGTTCTCAGTGACTGATATCTGGTCTCAGTGTCTGATATGGATTCTCAGTGACTGATCTGGATTCTCAGTGACTGATCTGGGTTCTCAGTGACTGATCTGGATTCTCAGTGACTGACCTGAGTTCTCAGTGGTTGATCTGGCTGCCCAATGTCTGATCTCATGTCTCAGTGGCTGTTCTGGCTTCTCATTGACTGATCTGGGTTTCAGTGATTGACCTGGGTTCTCAGTGACTGATCTGGGTTCTCAGTGAATGATCTGGTGTCTGAGTGACTGATCTGGATTCTGAGTGACGGATGTGGATACTCAGTGCCTGATCTGGTTTCTCAGTTACTGATCTGTGGTCTCAGTGTCTGATCTGGATTCTCAGTGTCTGTTCTGGGTTTTCAGTGACTGATCTGGGTTCTCAGTGAATGATCTGGTGTCTCAGTGACTGATCTGGATTCTCAGTGCCTGATCTGGGTTCTCTTTGTCTGATCTGGGTTCTCAGCATCTGATCTGGGTTCTCGTTGAGTGATCTAGTTAACAGTGACTGATCTGGATTCTCAGTGTCTGATCTGGATTTTCAGTGGCTGATCTGGATACTCAGTGACTGATCTCGATTCTCAGAGTCTGCTCTGGGGTATCAGTGTCTGATCTGGATGCTCAATGACTGGTCTGGATTCTCAGTGACTGATCTGGGATCTCAGTGACTGATCTCATTTTTCAATGACTGATCTGGGGTCTCAGTGTCTGATCTGGATACTCTGTGACTGATCTGGGTTCTCAGTGACTGATCTGGGTTCTCAGTGATCGATCTGAGTTCTCAGTGTCTAATCTGGTTTCTCAGTGATCTGGGATCGCAGTGACTGATCTGGTTTCTCAATTATTGATCTGGATTTTCAGTGTCTGATCCAGATTCTCATTATCTGATCTTGGATTTCAGTGACTGATCTGGGTACTCCATGACTGATCTGGGGTCTCAGTGTCAGAACTGGATTCTCATTATCTGATCTTGGATTTCAGTGACTGATCTGGATTCTCAATGACTGATCTGGGGTCTCAGTGTCTGGTCTGAATTCTCAGGGTCTGATCTGGATTCTCAGTGACTGATCTGGGATCTCAGTGACTGATCTCATTTCCCAATGACTGATCTGGGGTCTCAGTCTCTGATCTGGATACTCTGTGACTGATCTGGATTCTCAGTGTCTGATCTGGATTCTCAGTGATCTGGAATTTCAGTGACTGATCTCAGTTCTCAGTGATAGATCTGGATTCTCAATGATTGATCTGGGTTCTCATTGACTGATTTGGGTTCTCATTGACTGATCTAGTTAACCGTGACTGATCTGGATTCTCAGTGTCTGATCTGGGTTCTCAGTGGCTGATCTGGATTCTCAGGGACTGATCTCGGTTCTCAGTGTCTGCTCTGGGGTCTCAGTGTCTGATCTGGATGCTCAGTGACTGATCTGGATTCTCAGTGACTGATCTGGGATCTCAGTGACTGTTCTCATTTCTCAATGACTGATCTGGGATCTCAGTGTCTGATCTGGATTCTCAGTGACTGATCTGGGTACTTAGTGATCTGGATTCTCAGAGATTGATCTGGGTTCTCAGTGATCTGGGTTCTCCGTGACTGATCTGGGTTCTTAGTGATCTGGATTCTCAGAGATTGAGCTGGGTTCTCAGTGATCTGGGTTCTCAGTGACTGACCTGGATTCTCAGTGAATGACCTGGGTTCTCAATGATTGATCTGGGTTCTCAATGAATGATCTGGGTTCTCAGTGATTGATCTGAGTTCTCAGTGTCTGATCTATGATCTCAGTGACTGATCTGGATTCTCAGTGACTGAGCTGGGGTCTCAATGTCTGGTCTGGATGCTCAGGGTCTGTTCTGGGTTTTCAGTGACTGATCTGGGTTCTCAGTGAACGATCTGGGGTCTCAGTGGCTGATCTGGATTCTCAGTGACTGATCTGGATTTTCAGTGACTGATCTGCATTCTCGTTTTCTAATCTGGGATCTCATTGACTGATCTGGATTCTCAGTGACTGATTTCGGTTCTCAGTGACTGATGTGGGGTCTCATTGTCTGATCTGGATGCTCAGTGACTGATCTGGATTCTCAGTGACTGATCTGGTTAACAGTGACTGATCTGGTTTCTCAGTGATCTGGGTTCTCAGTGACTGATCTGGGTTGTCTATGATTGAGCTGGATTCTCAGTGACTGATCTCATTTCCCAATGACTGATCTGGGGTCTCAGTCTCTGATCTGGATACTCTGTGACTGATCTGGATTCTCAGTGTCTGATCTGGGTTCTCAGTGATCTGGGATCGCAGTGACTGATCTGGTTTCTCAGTTATTGATCTGGATTTTCAGTGTCTGATCCAGATTCTCATTATCTGATCTTGGCTTTCAGTGACTGATCTGGGTACTCAATGACTGATCTGGGGTCTCAGTGTCAGAACTGGATTCTCAGTGTCTGATCTGTGATCTCAGTGACTGATCTGGATTCTCAATGACTGATCTGGGGTCTCAGTGTCAGATCTGGATTCTCAGGGCCTGATCTGGATTCTCAGTGACTGATCTGGGATCTCAGTGACTGATCTCATTTCCCAATGACTGATCTGGGGTCTCAGTCTCTAATCTGGATACTCTGTGACTGATCTGGATTCTCAGTGTCTGATCTGAATTCTCACTGATCTGGAATTTCAGTGACTTATCTCAAATCTCAGTGATAGATCTGAATTCTCAATGATTGATCTGGGTTCTCATTGACTGATTTTGGTTCTCATTGACTGATCTAGTTAACCATGACTGATCTGGATTCTCAGTGTCTGATCTGGGTTCTCAGTGGCTGATCTGGATTCTCAGGGACTGATCTCGGTTCTCAGTGCCTGCTCTGGGGTCTCAGTGTCTGATCTGGATGCTCAGTGACTGATCTGGATTCTCAGTGACTGATCTGGGATCTCAGTGACTGATCACATTTCTCAATGACTGATCTGGGATCTCAGTGTCTGATCTGGATTCTCAGTGACTGATCTGGTTTCTTAGTGATCTGGATTCCCAGAGATTGATCTGGGTTCTCAGTGATCTGGGTTCTCCGTGACTGATCTGGGTTCTTAGTGATCTGGATTCTCAGAGATTGAGCTGGGTTCTCAGTGATCTGGGTTCTCAGTGACTGACCTGGATTCTCAGTGACTGAGCTGGGGTCTCAGTGTCTGGTCTGGATTCTCAGGGTCTGTTCTGGGTTTTCAGTGACTGATCTGGGTTCTCAGTGAACGATCTGGGGTCTCAGTGACTGATCTGGTTCTCAATGACTGATCTGGATTTTCAGTGACTGATCTGCATTCTCTTTGTCTAATCTGGGATCTCATTAACTGATCTGGATTCTCAGTGACTGATCTCGGTTCTCAGTGACTGATGTGGGGTCTCAGTGTCTGATCTGGATGCTCAGTGACTGATCTGGGTTCTCAGTGACTGATCTGGGTTCTCAGTGACTGACCTGGTTAACAGTGTCTGATCTGGGTTCTCAGTGGCTGATCTGGATTTTTAGTGATTGATCTGGGTTCTCAATGATTGAACTGAGTTCTCAGTGGCTGCTCTGGATTCTCAGTGACTGATCATGGTACTCAGTGACTGATCTGGGGTCTCTGTGGCTGATCTGGATGCTTAGTGACTGATCTGGATTCTCAGTGTCTGATCTGGAATCTCAGTTACTGATCTGGGTTCTCACTGATCTGGATTCTCAGTGACTGTTCTGGGTTCTCAATGATTGATCTGGATTCTCAGTGACTGATCTGGATTCTGAGTGCCTGATCTTGGTTCTCAGTGACTGATATGGGTTCTCCATGCCTGATCTGGATTCTCAGTGATATATCTGGATTCTCAGTGATCTGGATTTTCAGTGACTGATCTAGGTTGTCAGTGTCTGATCTTGGTTCTCAGTGACTGATCTGGGTAGTCAGTGACTGATCTGGATTCTCAATGTTTGATCTGGGTTCTCAGTGACTGATCTGAGTTCTCCGTGCCTGATCTGGATTGTCAGTTACTGAGCTGGGATTTCAGTGACTGATCTGGGTCCTCAGTGACTGACCTGGTTAAGAGTGACTGATATGGATTCTCAATGAATGATCTGGGTTCTCAGTGACTGACCTGGGGTCTCAGCGTCTGATCTGAGTTTTCAGTGACTGATCTGGATTCTAAGATCAGATCTGGATTCTCAGTGACTGACCTGGATTCTCAGTGACTGATCTGGGTTTTCAGTGACTGTTCTGGATTCTCAGTGACTGTTCTGGATTCTCAATGATTGATCCGGGTTCTCAGTTTCTGATCTCAGTTCTCAGTGACTGATCTGGGTTCTCAGTGACTGATCTGGATTTTTACTGATTGATCTGGGTTCTGATTGATTGATCTGAGTTCTCAGTGTCTGATATGGGTTCTCAGTGACAGTTCTGAGTTCTCAATGTTGATCTGGGTTCTCAGTGACTGATCTGGGGCCTCAGAGATTGATCTGGGTTCTCAGTGACTGATCTGGGTTCTCAGTGACTGACCTGGAATCTCAATGACTGACCTGGGTTCTCACTGATCTGGATTCTCAGTGACTGTTCTGGGTTCTCAATGATTGATCTGGATTCTGAGTGACTGATCTGGATTCTGAGTGCCTGATCTTGGTTCTCAGTGACTGATCTGGGTTCTCAGTGATCTGTGTTCTCATTGTCTGATCTGGGTTCTCAGTGACTCATCTGGGGTCTCAGTGTCAGATCTGGATTCTCTGCAACAGATCTGGATTTTCAGGGTCTGATCTGGAATCTCAGTGACTGATCTGGATTCTCAGTGTCTGGTCTGGGTTTTCAGTGACTGATCTGGATTCTCAATGATTGATCTGGGTTCTCAGTGTCTGGTCTGTGTTTTCAGTGACTGATCTGGATTCTCAATGACTTATCTGGATTTTCAGTGATTGATCTTGGTTCTCAATGTTTGATCTGGTTTCTCGGTGATTGACCTGGGTTCTCAGTGTCTGCTGTTGGTTCTCAGTAACTGATCTGGGTTTTCATTGACTGATATGGGATCTCAGTGATTGATCTGGGTTCTCTGTGACTGATCTGGGTTCCCAATGTCTGATTGGATTCTCAGTGACTGATCTGGGTTCTCAGTGTCTGACCTGGATTCACAGTGATCTGGGTTCTCAGTGACTGATCTCAGTTCTCAGTGACTGATCTGGATTCTCAATGAGTTTCTGGGTTCTCGGAGCTTGATCTGGATTCTCAGTGACTGATCTGGGTTCTCAGTAATCTGGGTTCTCACTGACTGATCTGGGTTCTCAATGATTGATCTGGATTCACAGTGGCTGATCTGGATTCTCAGTGACTGATCTCAGTTCTCAGTGAATGATCTGGGGTCTCAGTGTCTGATCTGGATGCTCAGTGACTGATCTGGATTCTCAGTGACTGATCTGGGATCTCAGTGACTGATCTGGGATCTCAGTGTCTGATCTCGGTTCTCAGAGGCTGATGTGGGTTTCAGTGTCTGAACTGGATTCTCAGTGTCTGAACCGGGGGTCTCAGTGTCTTAGCTGGATTCTCAGTGACTGATCTGGATTCTCAGAGACTGATCTGGATTCTCAGTGTCTGATCTGGGTATTCAGTGACTGATCTGTGTTCTCATTAAGTGATGTGGGGTCTCAGTGTCTGATCTGGATTCTCAGCGTCTGATCTGGGTTTTCAGTGACTGATCTGGGTTTTCAGTGAATGATCTGGGGTCTTAGTGACTGATCTGGATTCTCAGTGACTGTTCTGGGTTCTCATTGTCTGATGTTGGTTCTCAGTGACTGATCTGGTTAACAGTGACTGATCTGGATTCTCAGTGTCTGACCTGGATTCTCAGTGGCTGATCTGGATTCTCAGTGACTGATCTCAGTTCTCAGTGACTGATCTGGTTTCCCAGTGTCTGATCTGGATGCTCAGTGATTGATCTGGATTCTCAGTGTCTGATCTGGATTCTCAGTGATCTGGGATCTCAGTGACTGATCTCAGTTCTCAATGACTTATCTGCATTCTCAATGACTGATCTGGGTTCTCAGTGCCTGATCTGGATAATCTGTGACTGATCTGGATTCTCAGTGACTGATCTGTATACTCAGTGATCTGGGTTCTCAGTGACTGATATCTGGTCTCAGTGTCTGATATGGATTCTCAGTGACTGATCTGGATTCTCAGTGACTGATCTGGGTTCTCAGTGACTGATCTGGATTCTCAGTGACTGACCTGAGTTCTCAGTGGTTGATCTGGCTGCCCAATGTCTGATCTCATGTCTCAGTGGCTGTTCTGGCTTCTCATTGACTGATCTGGGTTTCAGTGATTGACCTGGGTTCTCAGTGACTGATCTGGGTTCTCAGTGAATGATCTGGTGTCTGAGTGACTGATCTGGATTCTGAGTGACGGATGTGGATACTCAGTGCCTGATCTGGTTTCTCAGTTACTGATCTGTGGTCTCAGTGTCTGATCTGGATTCTCAGTGTCTGTTCTGGGTTTTCAGTGACTGATCTGGGTTCTCAGTGAATGATCTGGTGTCTCAGTGACTGATCTGGATTCTCAGTGCCTGATCTGGGTTCTCTTTGTCTGATCTGGGTTCTCAGCATCTGATCTGGGTTCTCGTTGAGTGATCTAGTTAACAGTGACTGATCTGGATTCTCAGTGTCTGATCTGGATTTTCAGTGGCTGATCTGGATACTCAGTGACTGATCTCGATTCTCAGAGTCTGCTCTGGGGTATCAGTGTCTGATCTGGATGCTCAATGACTGGTCTGGATTCTCAGTGACTGATCTGGGATCTCAGTGACTGATCTCATTTTTCAATGACTGATCTGGGGTCTCAGTGTCTGATCTGGATACTCTGTGACTGATCTGGGTTCTCAGTGACTGATCTGGGTTCTCAGTGATCGATCTGAGTTCTCAGTGTCTAATCTGGTTTCTCAGTGATCTGGGATCGCAGTGACTGATCTGGTTTCTCAATTATTGATCTGGATTTTCAGTGTCTGATCCAGATTCTCATTATCTGATCTTGGATTTCAGTGACTGATCTGGGTACTCCATGACTGATCTGGGGTCTCAGTGTCAGAACTGGATTCTCATTATCTGATCTTGGATTTCAGTGACTGATCTGGATTCTCAATGACTGATCTGGGGTCTCAGTGTCTGGTCTGAATTCTCAGGGTCTGATCTGGATTCTCAGTGACTGATCTGGGATCTCAGTGACTGATCTCATTTCCCAATGACTGATCTGGGGTCTCAGTCTCTGATCTGGATACTCTGTGACTGATCTGGATTCTCAGTGTCTGATCTGGATTCTCAGTGATCTGGAATTTCAGTGACTGATCTCAGTTCTCAGTGATAGATCTGGATTCTCAATGATTGATCTGGGTTCTCATTGACTGATTTGGGTTCTCATTGACTGATCTAGTTAACCGTGACTGATCTGGATTCTCAGTGTCTGATCTGGGTTCTCAGTGGCTGATCTGGATTCTCAGGGACTGATCTCGGTTCTCAGTGTCTGCTCTGGGGTCTCAGTGTCTGATCTGGATGCTCAGTGACTGATCTGGATTCTCAGTGACTGATCTGGGATCTCAGTGACTGTTCTCATTTCTCAATGACTGATCTGGGATCTCAGTGTCTGATCTGGATTCTCAGTGACTGATCTGGGTACTTAGTGATCTGGATTCTCAGAGATTGATCTGGGTTCTCAGTGATCTGGGTTCTCCGTGACTGATCTGGGTTCTTAGTGATCTGGATTCTCAGAGATTGAGCTGGGTTCTCAGTGATCTGGGTTCTCAGTGACTGACCTGGATTCTCAGTGAATGACCTGGGTTCTCAATGATTGATCTGGGTTCTCAATGAATGATCTGGGTTCTCAGTGATTGATCTGAGTTCTCAGTGTCTGATCTATGATCTCAGTGACTGATCTGGATTCTCAGTGACTGAGCTGGGGTCTCAATGTCTGGTCTGGATGCTCAGGGTCTGTTCTGGGTTTTCAGTGACTGATCTGGGTTCTCAGTGAACGATCTGGGGTCTCAGTGGCTGATCTGGATTCTCAGTGACTGATCTGGATTTTCAGTGACTGATCTGCATTCTCGTTTTCTAATCTGGGATCTCATTGACTGATCTGGATTCTCAGTGACTGATTTCGGTTCTCAGTGACTGATGTGGGGTCTCATTGTCTGATCTGGATGCTCAGTGACTGATCTGGATTCTCAGTGACTGATCTGGTTAACAGTGACTGATCTGGTTTCTCAGTGATCTGGGTTCTCAGTGACTGATCTGGGTTGTCTATGATTGAGCTGGATTCTCAGTGACTGATCTCATTTCCCAATGACTGATCTGGGGTCTCAGTCTCTGATCTGGATACTCTGTGACTGATCTGGATTCTCAGTGTCTGATCTGGGTTCTCAGTGATCTGGGATCGCAGTGACTGATCTGGTTTCTCAGTTATTGATCTGGATTTTCAGTGTCTGATCCAGATTCTCATTATCTGATCTTGGCTTTCAGTGACTGATCTGGGTACTCAATGACTGATCTGGGGTCTCAGTGTCAGAACTGGATTCTCAGTGTCTGATCTGTGATCTCAGTGACTGATCTGGATTCTCAATGACTGATCTGGGGTCTCAGTGTCAGATCTGGATTCTCAGGGCCTGATCTGGATTCTCAGTGACTGATCTGGGATCTCAGTGACTGATCTCATTTCCCAATGACTGATCTGGGGTCTCAGTCTCTAATCTGGATACTCTGTGACTGATCTGGATTCTCAGTGTCTGATCTGAATTCTCACTGATCTGGAATTTCAGTGACTTATCTCAAATCTCAGTGATAGATCTGAATTCTCAATGATTGATCTGGGTTCTCATTGACTGATTTTGGTTCTCATTGACTGATCTAGTTAACCATGACTGATCTGGATTCTCAGTGTCTGATCTGGGTTCTCAGTGGCTGATCTGGATTCTCAGGGACTGATCTCGGTTCTCAGTGCCTGCTCTGGGGTCTCAGTGTCTGATCTGGATGCTCAGTGACTGATCTGGATTCTCAGTGACTGATCTGGGATCTCAGTGACTGATCACATTTCTCAATGACTGATCTGGGATCTCAGTGTCTGATCTGGATTCTCAGTGACTGATCTGGTTTCTTAGTGATCTGGATTCCCAGAGATTGATCTGGGTTCTCAGTGATCTGGGTTCTCCGTGACTGATCTGGGTTCTTAGTGATCTGGATTCTCAGAGATTGAGCTGGGTTCTCAGTGATCTGGGTTCTCAGTGACTGACCTGGATTCTCAGTGACTGAGCTGGGGTCTCAGTGTCTGGTCTGGATTCTCAGGGTCTGTTCTGGGTTTTCAGTGACTGATCTGGGTTCTCAGTGAACGATCTGGGGTCTCAGTGACTGATCTGGTTCTCAATGACTGATCTGGATTTTCAGTGACTGATCTGCATTCTCTTTGTCTAATCTGGGATCTCATTAACTGATCTGGATTCTCAGTGACTGATCTCGGTTCTCAGTGACTGATGTGGGGTCTCAGTGTCTGATCTGGATGCTCAGTGACTGATCTGGGTTCTCAGTGACTGATCTGGGTTCTCAGTGACTGACCTGGTTAACAGTGTCTGATCTGGGTTCTCAGTGGCTGATCTGGATTTTTAGTGATTGATCTGGGTTCTCAATGATTGAACTGAGTTCTCAGTGGCTGCTCTGGATTCTCAGTGACTGATCATGGTACTCAGTGACTGATCTGGGGTCTCTGTGGCTGATCTGGATGCTTAGTGACTGATCTGGATTCTCAGTGTCTGATCTGGAATCTCAGTTACTGATCTGGGTTCTCACTGATCTGGATTCTCAGTGACTGTTCTGGGTTCTCAATGATTGATCTGGATTCTCAGTGACTGATCTGGATTCTGAGTGCCTGATCTTGGTTCTCAGTGACTGATATGGGTTCTCCATGCCTGATCTGGATTCTCAGTGATATATCTGGATTCTCAGTGATCTGGATTTTCAGTGACTGATCTAGGTTGTCAGTGTCTGATCTTGGTTCTCAGTGACTGATCTGGGTAGTCAGTGACTGATCTGGATTCTCAATGTTTGATCTCGGTTCTCAGTGACTGATCTGAGTTCTCCGTGCCTGATCTGGATTGTCAGTTACTGAGCTGGGATTTCAGTGACTGATCTGGGCCCTCAGTGACTGACCTGGTTAAGAGTGACTGATCTGGATTCTCAATGAATGATCTAGGCTATCAGTGACTGATCTGGATTCTCAGTGTCTGATTTCGGTTTTCAGTGACTGATCTGGGGTCTCAGTGTTTGATCTGGATACTCTGCGACTGATCTTGATTCTCAGTGTCTGATTTGGATACTCTGCAATGGATCTCGGTTCTCAGTACCTTATCTGGATTCTCAGTGACTGATCTGGGTTCTCAGTGACTGATCTGGGTTTTCAGTGACTGTTCTGGATTCTCAGTGACTGATCTGGATTCTCAATGATTGATCCGGGTTCTCAGTGTCTGATCTCAGTTCTCAGTGACTGATCTGGGTTCTCAGTGACTGATCTGGATTTTTACTGATTGATCTGGGTTCTGATTGATTGATCTGACTTCTCAGTGTCTGATATGGGTTCCCAGTGACAGTTCTGAGTTCTCAATGTTGATCTGGGTTCTCAGTGACTGATCTGGGGTCTCAGAGATTGATCTGGGTTCTCAGTGACTGATCTGGGTTCTCAGTGACTGATCTGGGTTCTTAGTGACTGACCTGGTTAACAGTGTCTGACCTGGGTTCTCAGTGGCTGATCTGGATTCTCAGTGACTGATCATGGTACTCAGTGACTGAACTGGGGTCTCAGTGTCTGTTCTGGATGCTTAGTGACTGATCTGGATTCTCAGTGTCTGATCTGGAATCTCAGTGACGGACCTGGGTTCTCACTGATCTGGATTCTCAGTGACTGTTCTGGGTTCTCAATGATTGATCTGGATTCTGAGTGACTGATCTGGATTCTGAGTGCCTGATCTTGGTTCTCAGTGACTGATCTGGGTTCTCAGTGATCTGTGTTCTCATTGTCTGATCTGGGTTCTCAGTGGCTCATCTGGGGTCTGTGTCAGATCTGGATTCTCTGCAACAGATCTGGATTTTCAGGGTCTGATCTGGAATCTCAGTGACTGATCTGGATTCTCAGTGTCTGATCTGGGTATTCAGTGACTGATCTGTGTTCTCAGCAAGTGATGTGGGGTCTCAGTGTCTGATCTGAATTCTCAGTGTCTGGTCTGGGTTTTCAGTGACTGATCTGGATTCCCAATGATTGATCTGGGTTCTCAGTGTCTGGTCTGGGTTTTCAGTGACTGATCTGGATTCTCAACGATTGATCTGGGTTCTCAGTGTCTGGTCTGTGTTTTCAGTGACTGATCTGGATTCTCAATGACTTATCTGGATTTTCAGTGATTGATCTTGGTTCTCAATGTTTGATCTGGTTTCTCGGTGATTGACCTGGGTTCTCAGTGTCTGATGTTGGTTCTCAGTAACTGATCTGGGTTTTCATTGACTGATATGGGATCTCAGTGATTGATCTGGGTTCTCTGTGACTGATCTGGGTTCCCAATGTCTGATCGGATTCTCAGTGACTGATCTGGGTTCTCAGTGTCTGACCTGGATTCACAGTGATCTGGGTTCTCAGTGACTGATCTCAGTTCTCAGTGACTGATCTGGATTTTCAATGAGTTTCTGGGTTCTCGGTGCTTGATCTGGATTCTCAGTGACTGATCTGGGTTCTCAGTAATCTGGGTTCTCACTGACTGATCTGGGTTCTCAATGATTGATCTGGATTCACAGTGGCTGATCTGGATTCTCAGTGACTGATCTCAGTTCTCAGTGACTGTTCTGGGTTCTCAATGATTGATCTGGATTCTGAGTGACTGATCTGGATTCTGAGTGCCTGATCTTGGTTCTCAGTGACTGATCTGGGTTCTCAGTGATCTGTGTTCTCATTGTCTGATCTGGGTTCTCAGTGACTCATCTGGGGTCTGTGTCAGATCTGGATTCTCTGCAACAGATCTGGATTTTCAGGGTCTGATCTGGAATCTCAGTGACTGATCTGGATTCTCAGTGTCTGGTCTGGGTTTTCAGTGACTGATCTGGATTCTCAACGATTGATCTGGGTTCTCAGTGTCTGGTCTGTGTTTTCAGTGACTGATCTGGATTCTCAATGACTTATCTGGATTTTCAGTGATTGATCTTGGTTCTCAATGTTTGATCTGGTTTCTCGGTGATTGACCTGGGTTCTCAGTGTCTGATGTTGGTTCTCAGTAACTGATCTGGGTTTTCATTGACTGATATGGGATCTCAGTGATTGATCTGGGTTCTCTGTGACTGATCTGGGTTCCCAATGTCTGATCGGATTCTCAGTGACTGATCTGGGTTCTCAGTGTCTGACCTGGATTCACAGTGATCTGGGTTCTCAGTGACTGATCTCAGTTCTCAGTGACTGATCTGGATTCTCAATGAGTTTCTGGGTTCTCGGTGCTTGATCTGGATTCTCAGTGACTGATCTGGGTTCTCAGTAATCTGGGTTCTCACTGACTGATCTGGGTTCTCAATGATTGATCTGGATTCGCAGTGGCTGATCTGGATTCTCAGTGACTGATCTCAGTTCTCAGTGAATGTTCTGGGGTCTCAGTGTCTGATCTGGATGCTCAGTGACTGATCTGGATTCTCAGTGACTGATCTGGGATCTCAGTGACTGATCTGGGATCTCAGTGTCTGATCTCGGTTCTCAGAGGCTGATGTGGGTTTCAGTGTCTGAACTGGATTCTCAGTGTCTGAACCGGGGGTCTCAGTGTCTTAGCTGGATTCTCAGTGACTGATCTGGATTCTCAGAGACTGATCTGGATTCTCAGTGTCTGATCTGAGTATTCAGTGACTGATCTGAGTTCTCAGTAAGTGATGTGGGGTCTCAGTGTCTGATCTGGATTCTCAGCGTCTGATCTGGGTTTTCAGTGACTGATCTGGGTTTTCAGTGAATGATCTGGGGTCTTAGTGACTGATCTGGATTCTCAGTGACTGATCTGGGTTCTCATTGTCTGATCGGATTCTCAGTGACTGATCTGGGTTCTCAGTGTCTGACCTGGATTCACAGTGATCTGGGTTCTCAGTGACTGATCTCAGTTCTCAGTGACTGATCTGGATTCTCAATGAGTTTCTGGGTTCTCGGTGCTTGATCTGGATTCTCAGTGACTGATCTGGGTTCTCAGTAATCTGGGTTCTCACTGACTGATCTGGGTTCTCAATGATTGATCTGGATTCACAGTGGCTGATCTGGATTCTCAGTGACTGATCTCAGTTCTCAGTGAATGTTCTGGGGTCTCAGTGTCTGATCTGGATGCTCAGTGACTGATCTGGATTCTCAGTGACTGATCTGGGATCTCAGTGACTGATCTGGTATCTCAGTGTCTGATCTCGGTTCTCAGAGGCTGATGTGGGTTTCAGTGTCTGAACTGGATTCTCAGTGTCTGAACCGGGGGTCTCAGTGTCTTAGCTGGATTCTCAGTGACTGATCTGGATTCTCAGAGACTGATCTGGATTCTCAGTGTCTGATCTGAGTATTCAGTGACTGATCTGAGTTCTCAGTAAGTGATGTGGGGTCTCAGTGTCTGATCTGGATTCTCAGCGTCTGATCTGGGTTTTCAGTGACTGATCTGGGTTTTCAGTGAATGATCTGGGGTCTTAGTGACTGATCTGGATTCTCAGTGTCTGACCTGGGTTCTCAGTGGCTGATCTGGATTCTCAGTGACTGATCTCAGTTCTCAGTGACTGATCTGGTTTCCCAGTGTCTGATCTGGATGCTCAGTGATTGATCTGGATTCTCAGTGATCTGGGATCTCAGTGACTGATCTCAGTTCTCAGTGACTGATCTGGTTTCCCAGTGTCTGATCTGGATGCTCAGTGATTGATCTGGATTCTCAGTGATCTGGGATCTCAGTGACTGATCTCAGTTCTCAATGACTTATCTGGATTCTCAATGACTGATCTGGGTTCTCAGTGCCTGATCTGGATAATCAGTGACTGATCTGGATTTCAGTGACTGATCTGTATACTCAGTGATCTGGGTTCTCAGTGACTGATATCTGGTCTCAGTGCCTGATATGGATTCTCAGTGATTGATCTGGATTCTCAGTGACTGATCTGGGTTCTCAGTGACTGATCTGGATTCTCAGTGACTGACCTGAGTTCTCAGTGGTTGATCTGGGTGCCCAATGTCTGATCTCATGTCTCAGTGGCTGTTCTGGCTTCTCATTGACTGATCTGGGTTTCAGTGATTGACCTGGGTTCTCAGTGACTGATCTGGGTTCTCAGTGAATGATCTGGTGTCTGAGTGACTGATCTGGATTCTGAGTGACTGATGTGGATACTCAGTGCCTGATCTGGTTTCTCAGTTACTGATCTGTGGTCTCAGTGTCTGATCTGGATTCTCAGTGTCTGATCTGGGTTTTCAGTGACTGGTCTGGGTTCTCAGTGAATGATCTGGTGTCTCAGTGACTGATCTGGATTCTCGGTGCCTGATCTGGGTTCTCTTTGTCTGATCTGGGTTCTCAGCATCTGATCTGGGTTCTCGTTGAGTGATCTAGTTAACAGTGACTGATCTGGATTCTCAGTGTCTGATCTGGATTTTCAGTGGTTGATCTGGATTCTCATTGACTGATCTCGATTCTCAGAGTCTGCTCTGGGGTCTCAGTGTCTGATCTGGATGCTCAGTGACTGGTCTGGATTCTCAGTGACTGATCTGCAATCTCAGTGACTGATCTCATTTTTCAATGACTGATCTGGGGTCTCAGTGTCTGATCTGGATACTCTGTGACTGATCTGGGTTCTCAGTGACTGATCTGGGTTCTCAGTGACCGATCTGAGGTCTCAGTGTCTAATCTGGGTTCTCAGTGACTGATCTGGATTTTTACTGATTGATCTGGGTTCTGATTGATTGGTCTGAGTTCTCAGTGTCTGATATGGGTTCTCAGTGACAGTTCTGAGTTCTCAATGTTGATCTGGGTTCTCAGTGACTGATCTGGGGTCTCAGAGATTGATCTGGGTTCTCAGTGAATTATCTGGGTTCTCAGTGACTGACCTGGTTAACAGTGACTGTTCTGGATTCTCAGTGACTGATCTGGGTTCTTAGTGACTGACCTGGTTAACAGTGTCTGACCTGGGTTCTGTGGCTGATCTGGATTCTCAGTGACTGATAATGGTACTCAGTGACTGAACTGGGGTCTCAGTTTCTGATCTGGATGCTTAGTGACTGATCTGGATTCTCAGTGAATGATCTGGGTTCTCAATGATTGATCTGGGTTCTCAATGAATGATCTGGGTTCTCAGTGATTGATCTGAGTTCTCAGTGTCTGATCTATGATCTCAGTGACTGATCTGGATTCTCAGTGACTGAGCTGGGGTCTCAGTGTCTGGTCTGGATTCTCAGGGTCTGTTCTGGGTTTTCAGTGACTGATCTGGGTTCTCAGTGATCTGTGTTCTCATTGTCTGATCTGGGTTCTCAGTGACTCATCTGGGGTCTGTGTCAGATCTGGATTCTCTGCAACAGATCTGGATTTTCAGGGTCTGATCTGGAATCTCAGTGACTGATCTGGATTCTCAGTGTCTGGTCTGGGTTTTCAGTGACTGATCTGGATTCTCAACGATTGATCTGGGTTCTCAGTGTCTGGTCTGTGTTTTCAGTGACTGATCTGGATTCTCAATGACTTATCTGGATTTTCAGTGATTGATCTTGGTTCTCAATGTTTGATCTGGTTTCTCGGTGATTGACCTGGGTTCTCAGTGTCTGATGTTGGTTCTCAGTAACTGATCTGGGTTTTCATTGACTGATATGGGATCTCAGTGATTGATCTGGGTTCTCTGTGACTGATCTGGGTTCCCAATGTCTGATCGGATTCTCAGTGACTGATCTGGGTTCTCAGTGTCTGACCTGGATTCACAGTGATCTGGGTTCTCAGTGACTGATCTC
Organism: Somniosus microcephalus; assembly: GCF_052327205.1. Taxonomy (NCBI): domain Eukaryota; kingdom Metazoa; phylum Chordata; class Chondrichthyes; order Squaliformes; family Somniosidae; genus Somniosus; species Somniosus microcephalus. The sequence continues at coordinate 104,798,360 of NC_140999.1, forward strand.
AGTTCTCAGTGACTGATCTGGATTCTCAATGAGTTTCTGGGTTCTCGGTGCTTGATCTGGATTCTCAGTGACTGATCTGGGTTCTCAGTAATCTGGGTTCTCACTGACTGATCTGGGTTCTCAATGATTGATCTGGATTCACAGTGGCTGATCTGGATGCTCAGTGACTGATCTGGATTCTCAGTGACTGATCTGGGATCTCAGTGACTGATCTGGGATCTGTGTCTGATCTCGGTTCTCAGAGGCTGATGTGGGTTTCAGTGTCTGAACTGGATTCTCAGTGTCTGAACCGGGGGTCTCAGTGTCTTAGCTGGATTCTCAGTGACTGATCTGGATTCTCAGAGACTGATCTGGATTCTCAGTGTCTGATCTGGGTATTCAGTGACTGATCTGGGTTTTCAGTGAATGATCTGGGATCTTAGTGACTGATCTGGATTCTCAGTGACTGATCTGGGTTCTCATTGTCTGATGTTGGTTCTCAGTGACTGATCTGGTTAACAGTGACTGATCTGGATTCTCAGTGTCTGACCTGGGTTCTCAGTGTCTGATCTGGATTCTCAGTGACTGATCTCAGTTCTCAGTGACTGATCTGGTTTCCCAGTGTCTGATCTGGATGCTCAGTGATTGATCTGGATTCTCAGTGTCTGATCTGGATTCTCAGTGATCTGGGATCTCAGTGATTGATCTCAGTTCTCAATGACTTATCTGGATTCTCAATGACTGATCTGGGTTCTCAGTGCCTGATCTGGATAATCAGTGACTGATCTGGATTCTCAGTGACTGATCTGTATACTCAGTGATCTGGGTTCTCAGTGACTGATATCTGGTCTCAGTGCCTGATATGGATTCTCAGTGACTGATCTGGATTCTCAGTGACTGATCTGGGTTCTCAGTGACTGATCTGGATTCTCAGTGACTGACCTGAGTTCTCAGTGGTTGATCTGGGTGCCCAATGTCTGATCTCATGTCTCAGTGGCTGTTCTGGCTTCTCATTGACTGATCTGGGTTTCAGTGATTGACCTGGGTTCTCAGTGACTGATCTGGGTTCTCAGTGAATGATCTGGTGTCTGAGTGACTGATCTGGATTCTGAGTGACTGATGTGGATACTCAGTGCCTGATCTGGTTTCTCAGTTACTGATCTGTGGTCTCAGTGTCTGATCTGGATTCTCAGTGTCTGATCTGGGTTTTCAGTGACTGATCTGGGTTCTCAGTGAATGATCTGGTGTCTCAGTGACTGATCTGGATTCTCAGTGCCTGATCTGGGTTCTCTTTGTCTGATCTGGGTTCTCAGCATCTGATCTGGGTTCTCGTTGAGTGATCTAGTTAACAGTGTCTGATCTGGATTTTCAGTGGCTGATCTGGATTCTCATTGACTGATCTCGATTCTCAGAGTCTGCTCTGGGGTCTCAGTGTCTGATCTGGATGCTCAGTGACTGGTCTGGATTCTCAGTGACTGATCTGCGATCTCAGTGACTGATCTCATTTTTCAATGACTGATCTGGGGTCTCAGTGTCTGATCTGGATACTCTGTGACTGATCTGGGTTCTCAGTGACTGATCTGGGTTCTCAGTGATCGATCTGAGGTCTCAGTGTCTAATCTGGGTTCTCAGTGATCTGGGATCGCAGTGACTGATCTGGTTTCTCAATTATTGATCTGGATTTTCAGTGTCTGATCCAGATTCTCATTATCTGATCTTGGATTTCAGTGACTGATCTGGGTAATCAATGACTGATCTGGGGTCTCAGTGTCAGAACTGGATTCTCAGGGTCTGATCTGGATCCTCAGTGACTGATCTGGGATCTCAGTGACTGATCTCATTTCCCAATGACTGATCTGGGGTCTCAGTCTCTGATCTGGATACTCTGTGACTGATCTGGATTCTCAGTGTCTGATCTGAATTCTCAGTGATCTGGAATTTCAGTGACTGATCTCAGTTCTCAGTGATAGATCTGGATTCTCAATGATTGATCTGGGTTCTCATTGACTGATTTGGGTTCTCATTGACTGATCTAGTTAACCGTGACTGATCTGGATTCTCAGTGTCTGATCTGGGTTCTCAGTGGCTGATCTGGATTCTCAGGGACTGATCTCAGTTCTCAGTGTCTGCTCTGGGGTCTCAGTGTCTGATCTGGATGCTCAGTGACTGATCTGGATTCTCAGTGACTGATCTGGGATCTCAGTGACTGTTCTCATTTCTCAATGACTGATCTGGGATCTCAGTTTCTGATCTGCATTCTCAGTGTCGGTTATGGGTTCTCAGTGTCTGATCTGGGTTCTCAATCAGTGATCTGGTGCTCAGTGCCTGATCTTGTTTCTCAGTGTCTGATGTGGGTTCACTTTGACTGTTCTGGATTCTGAGTGTTTGATCCGGATTCTCAGTGTCGGAACTGGATTCTCAGTGACTGATCTGGATTCTCAGTGACTGATCTGGATTCTCAGTGACTGATCTGCTGTCTCCGTGTCTGATCTGGGTTCTCAGTGACTGACCTGGGTTTTCAGTGTCTGTTCTGGGCTCTCAGTGACGGTCTGGGTTCTCAACATCTGATCTGGATTCTCAGTGATTGATCTGGGTTCTCAGTGTCTGATCTCGGTTCTTAGTGTCTGACCTGGCTTCGCATTGCCTGATCTCAGTTCTCAGTGACTGATCATTGGTTCTCAGTGACTGATCTGGGTTCTCACTGTCTGCTCTGGGTTCTCAGTGTCTTATCTGCTTTCTCTGTGACTGATCTCGGTTCTCAGTGTCTGATCTGGTGTCTCAGTGAATGATCTGGGTTCTTAGTGAATCAGCTGAGCTCTCAGTGACTGATTTGGGTTCTCAGTGGCTGATCTAGGTTCTCAGTGATTGATCTGGGTTCTCAGTGTCTGATCTAGGTTCTCAATGATTGATCAGTGTTCTCAGTGACTGATCTCGGTTCTCAGTGTCTGATCTGGGTTCTCAGTGTCTGATCTGGGTTCTCAGTGACTGATCTTGGTTCTGATTGTCTGATCTTGGTTCTCAGTGACGGATCTTGATTCTCAGTGACTGATCTGGGATTACAGTGACTGATCTGCTTTCTCAGTGCGTGATCTCGGTTCTCAGTGTCTGATCTGGATTCGCAGTGACTGATCTGGTTTCTCCGTGACTGATCTGCTTTCTCAGTGACTGACCTCGGTTCTCAATGTCTGATCTGATGTCTCAGTGACTGATCTGGGTTCTTAGTGACTCATCTGTGTTCTCAGTGACTGATCTGGGTTCTCAGTGATTGATCTGGGTTCTCAGTGGCAGATCTCGTTTCTCAGTGATTGATCTGGGTTCTCAGTGACTCATCTGGGTTCTTAGTGACTCATCATGGTTCTTAGTGACTCATCTGGTTTCTCAGTGACTCATCTGGGTTCTCAGTGACTGATCTGGATCCTCAGTGACTGATCTAGGTTCTCAGTGACTGATGTGGGTTCTCAGTGACTGATCTGTGTTCTCAGTGTCTGATCTGTGTTCTCAGTGTTTGATCTGGGTTCTCCGTGACTGATCTCGGTTCTCAGTGACTGATCTCGGTTCTCAGTGACTGCTCTGGGTTCACAGTGTCTGATCTGGGTTCTCAGTGTTTGATCTGGGTTATCAGTGTCGGTTTTGGGTTCTTAGTGTCTGATCTGGGTTCTCAGTCAGTGATCTGGATTCTCAGTGACTGATCTTGGTTCTCAGTGACTGATCTCGGTTCCCACTGTCCAGGGCCCCAAACGCTCCTTCCAGGTGAAACAGCGATTTCCTTGTACTTCTTGCAATTTAGTATACTGTATTCGCTGCCGACGATGCGGTCTTCTCTACACTGGGGAGACCACACGCACATTGGGTGACCACTTTGCGCAACAGCTCCGTTCAGTCTGTAAAGGTGACCCCGAGCTTCCGGTCGCCTGTCACTTTAATTCTCCGTGCCACTTCCACTCAGACCTCACCGTCCTCGGCCTCTTACACTGTTCCAATGAAGCTCAACGTAAGCTGAAGGAACAGCACCTCATTTTTCGATTAGGCACTTTACAGCCTTCTGGACTCTACAAAGAGTTCAACAATTTCAGACCATAACTTCTGCCCCATCACTTTTTTTTCCTTCTCTCTCTCCCACATGGCAGCTGTCGATTATTCTGCCAGTGCCATTTACACTTCATCTAGAGCCATCTTTTGTTTTTTAACTGTCCCATTGCCACCCCCTTTTGCCTGCACTGTTGAGTCTGTGTGTCCCAGTTATGCTTATGATCAATCACTGGACACAGACAACAAGAAAAACTTGTAACAGGTCTTTACTATTCGGAGGTCAGGGCTGAACTGCCCAGCAAATCCCTACACACTTATATACCGGTGTGGTCACCACCGGTATTACAGTATACAGCAGCCAAGAGAAAGTAGTACATCTCTTAAGGTAGTTCTCTTAAGGTGGAACGGGTTACATACACCACAATCCTCCCTTTTTAGCTTAACAGTTATATCCCCATTTAACATAACATAACATATATATATATACACAACTTCATGCAAAACAGTTCAAAGATTCAGGCCTAGAAATTCAGTTGCCTTCGCGCCGCTTTTGAGGCGCTAGAGGGACTAGCGCCAGAGTTATGGCCAGTTTAAAAATTCCCTGGGGCCCTAAATCGGCGTTGCACCGGTAGCGCTGCGCCGGCACCGATGACATCATCGGTGTGCGCAGCGTCCCGGTTGCCATGCCGACGGGCCCTAGCGCCGAAATTCAGTTGCGGCCGCCTCGCCCGTGGCAGCCGCAACTAAGACTCTGGCAACAGAGTCTTGCATGAGTTTGCGCCGGCGCATTAAAGGCCCCGCGGCGGCCGGCCGCTTTCCCGCTGGCCGCCTGCCCGCAGCTCCCTCCCCGGACTTCTCCCCCCCACCCCCCGGAACAGATGCAAGCCCGGCACTTGTCCGAGGTGCCGGGCTCATTTTTAAGACAGATTTGCGCGGGCCGCGGCCGGGTGCAGGCAGCTCCTCCTTAACGGAAGGAGGAGGCCTGCACTTCCCGAGCCTGCCGCACCGCATCGGGTGCCGCAGCGCCGGAATTGCGGCGCGAAACGGCAGTTAGCGCCGATTTACCGCCGCAAAGACCCTTCAGTAGCGCCGGCAGCCGTTTGGGCGCGGCCCTGCTGAATTTTTGGCGCGCGCAGGGGGACTTAGCGCCGGCACTAACTTCCGGCGCTAAAGCCCTGGCTAAGCCAAAACCCAATTTCTAGGCCTCAGTCTCTGAGGAGGCCTCCTGATTCGAGTTGGATAACGCCTTTCAGGGGTCTCTGATTCTCGTTGCTGGGGTGACTTATCTAGTTGATCTCTTATGGATTGGACATCATCATCAGGTACATTCACTTCTGAGGTAGATGCTTCAGGTTCACTAACTTCTTCCACGGTTGTCTCTGCCGTAACCATGGGTTCGACCCTTGTTCTCGATTCTACCAGTTGGTCAGCATGACGCCGTATTACATTTTCACCAATATCTACCGTGTACATCAGGGGTCCTTGTCTGGCCCGAATTGTTACAGATTGCCATTTCTCGTTTTTATAGTCCCGGGCTAACACTGGTTGTCCTATTTCGAAACTCCGAGTGGTCTTGTTATTTATATGCTGGAATTGTTTGTTTTCAACTTCCCTCCGCACATTTGGTTTTAACAAGTCCAACCTGGACCGCAACCTCTTGTTATAGAACATCATGGCAGGACTTTGGTTTGTCACTGCATGAGTGGCGTTTCGATATGCCAGTAGGAATTTGTCCACCTTGTGTTGTAGTGGAATCTGATCTTCACTCATGGCCTTTATTGCTTTTTTGAACGTTTGTACAAATCTCTCGGCCAACCCGTTTGTAGCCGGATGATATGGGGCAGAGGTATAATGTTTCACCCCATTCTTCTTCATGAATTTCTGGAATTCTTCTGACACGAACTGCGGTCCGTTGTCTGAACATATTTGTTCTGGCAATCCATTTCTTGCAAATATCATTCTTAGCACCGCGATCGTCTTTTCCGAGGTAGTGGTAGTCATCTTAATCACTTCTGGCCATTTAGAATGTGCGTCCACCGCAATTAAAAACATGGAGTCCATGAATGGACCAGCAAAGGCAATATGTACACGTTGCCATGGGGTTGAAGGCCATTCCCATGGATGCAGCGGTGCAATCGGAGGTGCATTTTGCACTTTTTGGCACCCTGAGCAGCTTTTCGTCAGATCCTCTATCTGTTGGTCGATACCCGGCCACCACACATAAGCCCTAGCAAGGCTTTTCATCTTGACTCCCCCCAGATGACCTTCATGCAGTTCCTTTAGAACTCTCTCTCTTAACTTAGGAGGAATAATCACCCTTGTTCCATACATCAATGTTCCTTGACAGACGGACAGCTGTTCTCGTCTTGCTGAGAATGCCGGTAACAGTGGATCACCATGTGCTGGCCATCCCTTCACTGTCACTTCGTAGACCCGGGACAGTGTCGGGTCGTTCCTGGTTTCTCTTTCAATACTTGCATTGGTGACTGGTAAACATTCGATGATGGTCAAGTGAAATAACTCAACAGGGTCAACCGTCGGTGCCTCCTCCTCTGTAGGTAGTGGCAGGCGCGACAGCCCATCAGCATTACCATGCTGCTTTGTACCTTTGAATTCAATCTGATATTGATCTGCCCCTAGGAAAAGGGACCATCTCTGGAGTCTCTGTGCTGTCATCACCGAAACACCCTTCTTAGGGTTAAAAATGGATACCAACGGCTGGTGGTCTGTCAGAAGCGTAAACTTTTGGCCCTGCAGGTAATGATTAAACTTCTTTACTCCCCACACAAGGCCGAGAGCCTCCCTATCTATCTGAGCATAGTTGCGCTCCGCGGAGGTCAATGATCTGGATGCAAACGCGACTGGCCTTTCCAGGCCATTTGGCAACTTGTGTGAGAGTACTGCCCCAATACCATATGGAGAAGCATCACAAGCCAAACGATAGGCAGCGTTGGGTTGAAGTGAGCCAACACTTCCTCGGAGGTGATCAATGCCTTGCTTTTGCGAAAGGCCCTCTTACAGTCCTCGCTCCACTTCCATGGTACTCCCTTCTGCAAAAGAGCGTTCAGCGGGTGCAGCACCGTGGATAAATTTGGCAGAAACTTATGGTAATAGTTAATCAACCCTAGGAACGACCTCAACTGGGATACATTATCCGGAGCGGGAGCCTTCACAACAGCTTCGATCTTGTCAGGAGACTTATGAAGCCCCTCCTGGTCAATGACATGGCCACAGTACGAAATCCGCTTCTGAAAGAACTCACATTTCTGGCGATTAACTCGAAGTCCATATTCTTTCAATCTGGTGAGCACCAGTTCCAAATTTGCAAGGTGTTCCTCGTCATCATCTCCTGTAATCAGAATATCGTCCAGGTAACATTGTGTGCCTGGAATTCCCTGTAATACCTGCTCCATGGCCCTCTGCCAAATTGCTGGAGCCGATGCCACTCCAAAATCCAGTCTATTATACCGGTACAAGCCTCTATGCGTGTTGATCGTGAGATACTGGCGTGACTCTTCCTCAACTTCCATCTGTAAGTACGCCTGCGCCAGGTCTATCTTGGTGAAGTGTTTCCCGCCAGACAACGAAGCGAAGATATCCTCAATCCGCGGAAGCGGATACTGCACCGTGTGAAGCACCGGATTAACAGTGATCTTGAAATCGCCAAAGATGCAAACCTTCCCCGGTTCCCCCGGCTTGTTGCTCGATGAACGCTTCATGACGGGAACAATGGGCGTGGCCCACTCACTCCAGTCCACCTTTGACAGTACTCCTGAACGTTCTAGCCCTTCCAGCTCAGCTTCCACAGCAGGTCGTATCGCATAAGGTACCGGTCTGGCTTTGAAAAATTTCGGGTTTGCATGTTCTTCAACCTTGATGGTTGCCGTAATTCCTCTCAGTGTTCCCAGTCCCTGTTGGAACACCTCTTTAGCATCGTCCAATATTCTGGACAATCGTTTAGGTTTGACATCTTTTTTACCGGAATCTACCGTTAGTGCTTTTAAGGAATGCCAGTCCATATTTATTTTCCTAATCCACTCCCGTCCCAGTAGTGGTGGACCTCCCTCAGGTAGCACATATAAGTCCATTCCTCGGCTTTCTTTGCCCTTGTGGACCACCTTTACCTCTATCTTCCCGATGGGGTATACTCTTTGCCCCGTGTATGTTTTCAATACAATCTCCGTATCCCGTAGGGGAATATGTGGGAATAACCTTTTGTAATCTTGCTTATTCATGACCGTCAATGCCGATCCAGTGTCCAATTCCATCTTCACTTGGACTCCTGCTATCTGAAGTGTGACCCAAATTGTTTGGAGGTCTGCTTCATTACCAACATTGTGTACTCTTAGACTACCCAGTTCATTACTGCTGGAGTCTGAATCTGACTTCTGTTCGTTCGAACTGTTCTCTGTCACCTTGTGTACCTTTCTGTACTTTTCCTGCGGTGACTTTTTGTTGCTGGTCTTCTTTCCTGACTGGCATACTTTAGCTATGTGACCAAGCCTGCCACATTTTCTGCATTCCTGATTTTTGAACCAGCACTGGTTCTGATCGTGCGTTGTCTTTCCACAACGATAACATTTTACTGTACCCAAGACCATTTGATTGGTGCTGAGTTCCGGTGACCGTAGCTGCATTTCCGCCGTGCCTCTCGCTGCGGCTTCTTGTGATGCTGCAATAGTGACAGCTTTATCAAGCGTAAGATCATTCTCCTCAAGCAGTCGCTTTTGTGTTCCTTCTTTTAACAATCCACACACAAATTTATCTCTCAGCGCATCTGCTAGTCCTGTTCCAAAAGTACTTTGATAGCTTACGCAGTTCAATTAAAAATTCAGCGTTGCTTTCGTCTTTCAGCTGCGTTCTTCTGTAAAATTTAAATCGTTCCGCTATCATCAGCGGCGTGGGGTTTAAATGATTTTTCAGGACAGTAACAATATTCGCGAAAGTCTGATCCGCCGGTTTATTTGGTGATAGAAGGTGCTTCAATAGCCCGTATGTCTTCGCACCCATTGAGCTTAATAAGGTTAGTGCTTTCTCATCATCTGGTACCTTATTTGCTTTACAATAAACTTCCATGCGTTCTACATACGTGGTCCAATCTTCGATATCGCTATCAAAAGTATTAATGTTCCCATGTTTAGGCATCCTTGCAAGTTTTTAAAATTTTCTTTTTTTCAAAATGGCGGCTTCCCACGCTTGTCTTCTTCCCCCGCCTACTAAAATGGCGGCTTCCCGCGCTTGGCGGTCTTTCCCGCGCTCGTCTTCTTCCCCCGCCGACTACAATGGCGGATTCCCGCGTTTGCCTTCTTCCCCCGCTGGCTGCAATGGCGATTGCCGTGCTGCTGCCGTTCTCGCCTCCCCAGCGGTTCTCAATTCCCCGACGCTGCTTTGCCTCGCAGCCCTGCTTGCAGCCCGGTCCTTTACACCGGCTGCGTTTGAGTTCTCCGCAGCTCTCGTGCCTTAAGCTGCCTCAGTCGCTGCGCCTCTTGGCCTCGATTGCAGCCCGGCCCTTTTTACCGGCCGTGGTCGAGTTCTCCGCCCTTATTCCTCCGTTTTCCCTCCCCTACTCCACAGCCAACGCGGCCGACTTTCTGTTCGTGTCGCTGATCGGCTTACCCACCACCGTGGTAGAAGGGATGATCACTGCCTGTCGCTGATGGAGGGCTTCGTGGTCAGAATTTTTCTTTTTAACCCGGGTTCTCGATGCCTCCCGTGCGATGGTGCTCAGCAGGTTGATGAGGGCGGATGCCTCTTCTCGACGCCCGTTCTGAGGACGAAGCTGCCTTGGATGTAAAACTGCCGCAGGGTAAGATCGGACTCGTCGCCACTGTTGAGTCTGTGTGTCCCAGTTATGCTTATGGTCAATCACTGGACACAGACAACAAGAATAACTTGTAACAGGTCTTTACTATTCGGAGGTCAGGGCTGAACTGCCCAGCAAATCCCTACACAACACTTATATACCGGTGTGGTCACCACCGGTATTACAGTATACAGCAGCCAAGAGAAAGTAGTACATCCCTTAAGGTAGTTCTCTTAAGGTGGCTCTTACGCTGTTCCAACGAAGCTCAACGTAAGCGCGAGGAACAGCACCTCATTTTTCGATTAGGCACTTTACAGCCTTCTGGACTCTACAAAGAGTTCAACAATTTCAGACTATAACTTCTGCCCCATCAATTTTTTTTCCTTCTCTCTCTCCCACATGGCAGCTGTCGATCATTCTGCCAGTGCCATTTACACTTCATCTAGAGCCATCTTTTGTTTTTTAACTTGTCCCATTGCCACCCCCTTTTGCCTGCACCATCATTCCTTTTGTCTCTTAATCTCTCCTGCCTTCCATCCTATCACAGACTTTCCTTTTTGTTCTTTTCTCCTCCCTTCCCTCCCTGTCCTTACACTTGCTTAAAAACCTGTTCCATCTCCAGCTTTTTCCAGTTCTGACGAAGGGTCATTGACCTGAAACGTTAACTCTGTTTCTCTCTCCACAGATGCTGCCTTAGCTGCTGAGTATTTCCAGCATTTTCTGTTTTTATCTGTGTCTGCTCTGGATTCTCAGTGAGTGTCAATGACGTAGGCTGCTGCGCGCGGTGTGTGCTGGGAGCATGCTGCCTGACCTGGAAGTGACGTTGAATACGGCGAGCCGCGCTGCTGATGGCGGTTCCCATAGTGATGGGCCCGGGCCGAGGGCTGAGGCTGCTGCTCGCCGCCTTTCTATTCGCCGCGGTGGGACGGCTTGTGGCGGCGGGACCGGAGCAGTGCCCGCAGCGGGACCGCTTCGAGGAGGAGCTGGTGCTGAGGCCGCTGGGCTGCGGGGATCTGGCGGCCAGCTTCCAGTTCCGGACCCGCTGGGATGTGGTGCTGGGCCAGCGGGACTGCAGCAGGAGCAAGGGTGAGCGACCGGGGCCCGCGGGACAGGCCCACACCCGGCATCAGCAGCAGCAATACAAGCCGGGTCAGCCCTGAGGGCCGGCGGGGGGTGCGTGTGACCCGCAACTGGACACTGAGGGGGGACTGCCAGTGTCACTGGGGGGAGACAGGCACCGTCACTGGGGGGGAGACGGGCACCGTCACTGGGGGGGAGACGGGCACCGTCACTGGGGGGGAGACGGGCACCGTCGCTGGGGGGAGACGGGCACCGTCACTGGGGGGAGACGGGCACCGTCCTGGGGGGAGACGGGCACTGTCACTGGGGGGAGACGGGCACCGTCACTGGGAGGGACAGGCACCGTCCCTGGGGGGAGACGGGCACCGTCCCTGGGGGGAGACGGGCACCGTCCCTGGGGGGAGACGGGCACCGTCCCTGGGGGGAGACGGGCACCGTCCCTGGGAGGGACGGGCACCGTCAATGGGGGGGACTGCCACCGTCAATGGGGGGAGACGGGCACCGTCAATGGGGGGAGACGAGCACCGTCAATGGGGGGAGACGGGCACAGTCAATGGGGGGAAACGGGCACCGTCAATGGGGAGGGCACAGTCAATGGGGGGGAGACGGGCACAGTCAATGGGGGGGGGGGAAACGGGCGCAGTCACTGGGGGGGAGACGGGCACCGCCACTGGGGGGGAGACGGGCACCGCCACTGGGGGGGAGACGGGCACCGCCACTGGGGGGGAGACGGGCACCGTCACTGGGGGGGGAGACGGGCACCGTCACTGGGGGGGGGGAGACGGGCACCGTCACTGGGGGGGGGGAGACGGGCACCGTCACACAGGGGGGGGAGACGGGCACCGTCACACGGGGGGGGAGACGGGCACCGTCACACGGGGGGGGAGACGGGCACCGTCACACGGGGGGGGAGACGGGCACCGTCACACGGGGGGGAGACGGGCACCGTCACACGGGGGGGAGACGGGCACCGTCACTGCGGGGGAGACGAGCACCGTCAATGGGGGGGTACTGTCAATGGGGGGGGGGGGGGGCACTCAAAGTGGGGGCAGACGGGCACTGTCAAAATGGGGGGGAGCCGGACACTGTCAATGGGGGGAGACGGGCACTGTCAGTGGGGGGTAGTGTCACGGTGGGGGGGCACCGTCAATGGGGGGAGACGGGCACCGTCAATGGGGGGAGGCGAGCACTGTCAATGGGGGGAGACATTTGCGGTGCAGGGATATACAGGTTTGTGGGTAGTAATACCTGCTGCATAGAGAGTAATATTAGTCATATTCTGAGGTCATATTAGAGCTAAATCACACAACATTAATATTGCAGCAATATGCATAAGCTGCATGCTTGTTAATACAGCAGTAAAATATATACTGCATGCAGATTTATATATTACAGTAAAACACACCGATGCATGCACCCTAATAAAAAGTGTATAGAATGCATGCAGTGAAGTATTACAGCTAAGTACACCACTTGTCACGCTGTCATTACCCCCTCCTTCCAGTGGAGGTGCTGCAGTTGAAAAGTTTACAATGGCAGTTTCTATTATGTCAACATAGGAATTTATAATGGAAATATAAAAATAAGGACCGAATGGATGACTTCAAAATAGCGGCTGCATTATGTCAGTACACCTTGGCTAACTATCTCCAGCTTCACCTCAAGGTCACACTTTTCTATGAATTCCCATGTGCAATAGGATATATATTTATAAGAAATTAAAAGGTATATCTTGTATGCAGCTAGTCATTTTCTAAAATATATGCAAGGGTCATCCCTGGGTGGCAGATTCTAACAATTAATGTCTGTTATAAGAATGTACACCGAGGTGCATTAAAGCACGGTATTAGATCAGTGTTTATTTTGAGCAAAAGAAAAATCCTGCAGATGCTGGAAATCTGAAATAAAATCAGAAAATACTGGAAACACTCAGCAGGTCAGGCAGCATCTGTGGAGAGGGAAACAGAGTTAACGTCTCAGGTCAATGACCTTGCGTCAGAACTGGGCCGTTTATTTTGAGCAGTTTATAGATGTTATTTGGACCTTGAAGATTGGGTTGTAGTCTTTAATAAGTTAGCCATTTGTCATCTATATAATTTCAGCAGGATATCGCTGAGCCTACTGAATCTCCAGATTTACTAAATGTCTCCCAGTCCTGGTAATGCCCTTTTGCAGGCATCGCTCTGTATTTGCTGTAATGTATTTTACTGTTTGAATTTTACATTTTCTACTATACCCACTTGAACTGTGGGAATCACATAGCAGTACAATTATAGATTTTGTCCTTCCAAACATGGGCTGCATCTGGGAGAGAGCATTTTCAGCTGGATAACACTAGCGTGAAGTACTGGTGGTTACAGCGCTGTCGCTGGTATTGGGGGTGATCACTTAAGTGTCTACACACAAGAAGCGTAATAATACAACAGAATACTTAAGTGTGATTTCCCCCCCCCTCCCTGTAGGGTTTTGCTACCAATATGCTAAGTGACAACACTGCATTGTTGTGGATTGATATTTGAGTAACTGTGATGTTAATGCCCAACTTGTGTCTGCAGTCTCTCACTACAGGCTCTTTCCGAAGTCGCTGGGACAAGTGATCTCCAAGTTCTCTGTTCGTGAGCTGCACCTCTCCTTCACTCATGGTTTCTGGAGGAGGGGAGGGTGGGGGCAACCTTTCCTGCAGGCCCCGCCAGGGGCAGAGCTCTGGGTCTGGTTCCAGCCGTCAGTGACAGAGTGAGTCATAGACTACCTCTGCTTATCAGATGTTTATCTATCTGATAATATATTAAACCTCTTATGTCTGTGCACACTTCCTGTTGGTTTTTCCCATTATACATTCCTCTGTCCATTTAGAATGGAAACTGTCTGTTAACTTGTCACACTGTAATTACACCCTCCCGCCTGTGGAGGCACTGCAGTGCCAACACTGGCGCGAGGGTGGAATTAAAACGTGACGAGTTTACAAAGGCAGTTTCCACAGGAATTTACAGTGAGAATATAAGAATAGAATGTATGAATGAGGACTGAATTCCATCTGCGTCCCCAGGCCTCTAACCCTACTTTACCTGAAGATATTTGATCTTGACTGCCTGCGTGCAACAACACGGTGGATTGACTAATGATATCTTAAAAATCTTGTGTATACGCACATATCCTGCCCACAGACTTCACTTCCAGTTGTCACAATTTTTGGTCATGCTTTTTAATGTCAACATTTAACATTGGAAATGCTGATGCAAAATATTTTAATGGGAATTTCCAATGTAAAGAGTTGCCAGTAAAGTTGTATATGCAGGTTGTGGCCACCAGTGGCATTGTAACTCCACTGTATCCCTTGACGCTCTTGTGAGCAACGCAACATAAGACCCGTTAGCACGTACGGCTTTTTTTGGTCAGTTATCACCCCATCTCTCCTGAAGGTGCTGGATGTCAGCTGCCCTCCAATACCACACCCAACTGACCATTCCTTATTTATGAGCCTGGACCTTGAGTGCCCACAGAGTATTTGAGCATGGAAGCTGTCAGAACTGAATCTGATGTGTCCCCGTCAGATGCATTTTCCAGTAGGAGTTACTGGAGAGCGATCAGGAACGGGATCACTTTATGATTTTTTTTAACCCCTCTCACCTAGTCCAGGGATACTGAGACCAATTGCAGGACCCTAACTTGATTTCCTCAGATTCGTATGCGTTGAATTTAAAAGCAAATTTGCTGAAGAGGACTGTTGTGTCTTCCACTCTCAGGCACAGCCAGTTTGCTGTTAGACATCAGTCATGGTCGTTAAGTTCTAACCAGTTTCCATATGATTGATCACTGTTGTCCACATCAAAGTGAACATTGAAGAGCACTGGATGGCACAGTGGGACAGCACATTGTCCTTTCACCTCTGGGCAATGGTTTTGAATTTAGTCTAGGCTGATGGAATGAAAGCTGGCTCTCTCTGACCGCTGTAAGGATCTGATGTGAAATCAGTTTTGTCTGTTCCTTATGGGCATGAGCTTGCAACACAAAACTGGCCATGATTTGGCACAAGTTGACACACCTGCTCAGACCATCGTTGCTTTGGCTGTCCATTGAATGTGGTTGTATGTGGCGGTGCAGTAAAATTGATGAGGTAGGGTTTCACCATGTACATCATCACTACCTTGAAATTAGTTACGAGGTAGAGTTTATAAATTAGACTACTGATTTTATTCAGTATTAAGGATTGATTGCCATGTCTTTTCATGTACATTAAGAATTGAATGTATGACTTTAACCCAGTTAGGTTAAACTTTTCCTTTACAGCGTTGACACCACCTGGAAGGAGCTGACTAATGTTCTCTCGGGTTTGTTCTGTGCATCTCTTAACTTCATTGATTCAACAAACACTGTTACTCCAACAGCTTCTTTCAAACCTCTTGGCATCATTAATGGTAAGCATTACACTATACTGCTGGTATATATATATACTATGTCTAGCATTCTTCTGTCAAATCACATTTTAGTGCCTGGCAGCTCCTATCTCTCTGCCCCTCCTCGCTCTGTCCTTCCATCTCTCCCCCATTGTCTTGTGTTCAGCATGCTTCTGTTGCACTACAGGTGTCACATTTTTTTGCAGATGCAAAACAGTCCTTAAAAAGAAAGTGTAAACAAAGCTAGTCTTGCAACTTAATAAGGAGAGCTAGCTTCCATTTTATTCCTAGTTATTTCAAAAATATATTAATCTTGATATTTGTTACTGTGTAACAAAAATAATATAGAAGTATTATTCTGTGTGCTGTCCTTTGGTAAGATAGTGATGGTCTGACTCCACCAGCAGTGAGTCATTGCTGGATGCTTCATAGAAACATAGAAGATAGGAGCAGGAGTAGGCCATTCGGCCCTTCGAGCCTGCTCCGCCATTCAATGAGATCATGGCTGATCATCCAAATTCAGTACCCTGTCCCTGCCTTCTCCCCATATCCCTTGATCCCTTTAGCCTTAAAAAATGGTTAGCACTGTTGCCTCACAGCACCAGGGACCCGGGTTCAATTCCGGCCTCGGGTGACTGTCTGTGTGGAGTTTGCACTTTCTCCCCGTGTTTGCGTGGGTTTCCTCCCACAGGTCCGGGTGCTCCGGTTTCCTCCCACAGTCCAAAGATGTGCGGGTTAGGTTGATTGGCCATGATAAAAATTGGCCCTTAGTGTTAGGGGGGATTAAATACGTGGGGTTACGGGGATAGGGCTTGGGTGGGATGGCTGTCGGTGTAGGGACCGGGTGCTAGGGTTTGGATGATCAGCCATGATCTCGTTGAATGGCGGAGCAGGCTCGAAGGGCCGAATGGCCTACTCCTGCTCCTATCTTCTATGTCTATGTCTATGTCTAAATATATCCAACTCTTTCTTGAATATATTTAATGAACTGGCCTCCACTGCCCTCTGTGGCAGAGAATTCCACAGATTCACCACTCTCTGGGTGAAGAAATTCCTCCTCATTTCAGTCCTAAATGGCTTACCCCTTATCCTTAGACTATGACCCCTGGTTCTGGACTCCCCGGCCTCCTAGTTTGTAGTATATCTCTGTGCTTGCATGGTTACTCATACATCTTGTTCAAAATATCTAGGCAAGTAAACTTGTCGGGTACGTAGATGCCCCAAACAGCTGATACTGTTCGTATCACCATGAGCAACACCATGGGACACCTGCTGTAATCATCCTACCTGTTTTGCATCTTCTACTATCCATTGGTGGCAGGGTCTTTCACCCTATCTATGTATTTCCCTACAGGAACAGACCATAAATACCTAAGGTATGCCGCACTGCCAAGAGAGATCGTTTGCACTGAAAATCTTACTCCATGGAAGAAACTCCTACCCTGTGGTTCAAAGGTAAAACTCAGAGAAGAGGAAAAATGATTAACACCATTAAAGATACTGAAAATAACATTTGAAAAAAAGTGAGATCCAGACCTAGGAAAGATTTAGAAATAAATCGAATGAAGAATAACTAATGGGTTTAAATAAACTGCAGTAGGATTAATATTGGCCACTTTGAACTAGACTTGATCACAATACAAAAGCATAGGAAAGAGTCATAATCATATATAGGAGCTGCTGTAAAGACCAGTGCACAATGCATACTGATGGCCATGTGCCTTGCATGAACTGTGGTGTAGCTGCTTACCCAGAGGGAGGATGGAGTAGGTAGACCACAAGGCCTGAATTGAAATTCGAGTAGTACTTGGCAACGGGGAGTGCAATGTAAGAACATAAGAAATAGGAGCAGAAGTAGGCCATTCGGCCCTTTGAGCCTGCTCTACCATTCATTAAGATCGTGGTTGATCTTCTACCTCGACTCCACCTTCTTGCACTATCCCCATATCCCTTGGTTCCCTTAGTATCCAAAAATCTATTAATCTCTGTCTTGAATATACTCAACTACTGAGCATCCACAGCTCTCTGGGGCAGAGAATATCAAAGATTCACAACCCTTTGAGTGAAGAAATTTCTCCTCAACTCAATCCTAAATGGCCGACCCCTTATTCTGAGACAATGACCTATAGTTCTAGACTCTCTAGCTAGGGGAAACATCCTCCCAGCATCTACCCTGTCGAGCTCCTTAAGAATTTTATACATTTCAATGAGATCACCTCCCATTCTTCTAAACTGTAGGGAATATAGGCCTAGTCTACTCAATCTCTCCTCATAGGACAATCCCGCCATCCCAGGAATCAGTCTAGTGAACCTTCGTTGCACTCCCTCTAAGGCAAGTATATCCTTCCTTAGGTAAGGAGACCAAAACAACACAGCCCAGGTTCTGGAGTGGATGGAGCTGTTTGTTGGACCGAGGTCGAAAGTGGAGTTGAGAGTTTAGGAAGGGGCAGAGGCCGGGGAGAGCAGCAGGGCCTGTTGGGAGATTGAGGGTTCATGGGGCTGTTGCCATTATTATAATTTAAAAAATAGATGATGTTCAGCAAGTGTCATCCTTGGCAGTTTCCTTTTATTCCAAGCTCCATCTTCATTGATTAGAGCTTTGTCAAATATCCCATCTTATTGGTCGACAGCCTCGTAAATGAAATCTGGTTGTTTTGTGTGGAATGTAATTGGTTGACATTTACCCAATCAGTACCCAGAAAAATGACTCAAAGCTATCTTGAACACCAAAAATACTATATAGATAGATACAGATATTATATGTTGAATAATTGGGTCATGGTCTGGCCTGGCTGTTAGTGGGAGCGGCAGGGGTTGTGATATCTGGTGTTTGACAGGTGTATGCTAGATGCAAAGTGTGATATCTGTCTTAAGCAATTGTGTGTTAGATCTTAAGCTTTTATTATATAGATGGATTTGAGCTTTTTCAGTTTTATTTTCCGCTCCCTGTTGTTTTTTCCTGTGCCTGTTCTCCATGCTCATTGTAAGGAGATGTTTTGTGTTGTAGGCAGGTTTGGCAGTACTGCTGAAAGCTGAACGATTGTTTCACACCAGTTACCATTCGCAAGCTGTCCACGTCAGACCTGTTTGCAGGGTGAGTGCTGAACACTGAATCCCATTGTACAACCTGGAGCAGCTTTTACTGGACTGCGCAATCTTATCTGTGGTATTTATGCAAAATGCTTTTGTAAATATCCCAACTTTCAAAATCCCACTTCAGGGGTGTACTCCCAGAGTTATGTTGTTCATATTACTGTTATCCAAAGTGCTCTGTTCTGGTGCTTACTCCAGAGATGTTTGCCATAGCAGGGAAATGCTACAAGACATAGAGCCATAGAGGTTTACAGCACAAAAAGTCATTTGGCCCATCGTATCTGTGCCAGCTGTTTGCTGGAGCAATCCAGAACTATTCCCCACCAATGTTTCCCCTAAGGTTCACAGGCTGCTCACCAGCTGCTGCCACACAGCAAATTTAAAGGGCCCGCACAGAGTAAAAAAATTAGAGGGAACATTGTTCCACACTGCTCTGCTTTCTCCCCAGGGCCCTATATCTTCCTCTGCTTCAAATATTGATGTAATTTTCCCTCAAAAGATGCAATGGTCTCTGCCTCAGCCACTCCCTGTGGCCAATCATGCCATGCTCCAACAAGAAGTGTATCCTGGCCTCGTTCCTCACTCTCTTTGTGACCATTTTCAATATGACCCCTTGTCACTGACTGCCCAACCAGAGCAAATAGTCTTTCTCTAATCTCGCTATCAAAACCTAAGTGGCCATTACTGATGTGTATGCCTTGTCAGTGCGCACGATGCAGTTTTGCATAAGTACAAGGGATTTTTGGACTCGGTGGAGGGGGGTGGTGGCAACTCAGCTGAAGCCTCCCCCCTGTCCCTCAGCTGTTGTCCAGGCATGTGTACTCTGGCAGGGGTCATTGAACAGTCATCAGGACTGGGAACAAAGACCAATATTTTCCTCAAAACTATAAGCTGTAACTGAGCCAGAATGGTTCAATTCTGGTGTGTGCCCTGTAAGCTGATCTCAGCTGGGGCAATGATTGGGATGCTACAGTCAGCCTGAGCCCTTGGGCTGTATTCTGACTCTCACTGCTATAGGTGATGGATAACACAGGTAGAATTGAATTTGGACCTGAAGATACCCAGTATCATCTGACTGGTACTATAGCAATTTCAGATTGTGTGAGTGGAACAGTCCAACCCATTATTTTAAACGCATGCTTACACGGCAGGATGCAGATTTGCATAAATACAAGGGATTTCCTCCCCCCGATATTCCACATCACCAACACTTGAATGGATTCGTCCAGGACAGAGTCATCAGAATTATGGGGCTACGAACATTCAATAATGTATTCTTGATTGGCTAACAATTCATGAAATGCAACTGGCTGATTGTGATCTGTTCAAGCCTTTGTAATGTCTGTAATTGGTTGCATCTTAGATTTTTGCATTCTTACTACTGTATACTGAATATTTTCTTGCTGTCTGTCTAGGATCAGCTGTGTACCAGTACCTCCTGGGAGCTGACACAGAGCCTGTCTGTCGTGTTCGACCTCTATGCCTCCGGCTCTGGAAAACGAGGTAGGTATATTAAACATGAAATAAAAAAATAAAATGCTGGGATCACAGAGCAGGCACATCAGTATCTGAAGAGAATGGACAGGTTAATGTTTTGGGTGTGGACCTTTCATCAAAGGGTTAAAGAAATACAGAACCCGCATTTATATAGCGCCGTTCAAGATCTCGGGACGTCCCAAAGCCAATTCAGTACTTTCGACATGTAGTCACTCTTGTAGGAAAATATGGCAGTCAGTTTGTGCACAGCAAGCTCCCATAGACAGCAATGAGATAATGACCAGATATTTTTTGTGTGTGTGATGTTGTTGAGGGATAATTATTGGCCAGGACACCGGGAAGAACTCCTCTTTTCTTCTTTGAATAATGTGCCATGGGATCTTTTACACTCACCTGTGAGGACAGATGGAGCCTTGGTTTAAAGCCTCATCTGAAATACGTGCAACACTCCCTCAGTACTGCATTGAAATGCCAGCTTGGATTATGTGTTCAAGTCTCTGCAGTGGGACTTGAATCTATGACCTTCTGACTCAGAGGTGAGAGTACTACCACTGAGCCAAGAACTTGTCCTTTCTGGTAACAGATGCTGACTAACCTGCTGTGTAGTTCCAGCATTTGCTGTTTTGTTTTCTGTTTGTTTATAAATAGCTTGGTTTTATTTCCTTGGCTTTATAAATAGAGGCATAGAGTAGAAAAGCAAGGAAGTTATATAGCCACGGGTTAGGCCTCAACTTGGGTATTGTGTCCAATTCTGGGCACCACACTTCAGGAAGGATGTCAAGGCCTTCGAAAGGGAGCGGAAGGGATTTACTAGAGTGGTCGCAGTTCTTCCAAGCATTTCGCCATCAGTCATCAAGGCTGAGGGGCGATTGCTGAAGGGCTTTGGTGACGGTCCAAAATGGCCTTCTAGATTTGAGGCGGGTTGGTAGTAGATCCTGGAGCACATCATTAAGCACTGCCCTCAGAGGAAATTTGCAGGCAGCTGACAAGATATCCACGCTGTTACACCGGAAGCTTTGGCCTGGATATCCAACTTAGATACTGACATTTGATTTGCTTTGCAACTACCATACGAAAGAGGAAGACGACTAGAGTGGTAACGGGGATGAGGAAATTCAGTTATGTGGAGAGACGGAAGAAGCTGGGGTTCTCCTTGGAGCAGAGAAGGTTAAGAGGCGATTTGGTGGAAGTTTTGATAGAGTAAATAAGGAGAAACTGTTTCCAGTGGCAGAAGGGTTGAGAACCAGAGAACACAGATTTAAGGTGATTGGCAAACGAACCAGAGGCGATATGAGGAAAATATTTTTTACACAGTGAGTTGTTGTGATCTGGAATGCACTACCAAAAAGGGTGGTGGAAGCAGATTCAATAGTAACTTTCAAAACGGAATTGGATAAATACTTGAAGGGAAAAAAATGACAGGGCTATGGGGGAAGAGCAGGGGAGAGGAACTAATTGGATAGTTCTACCAAAGAGCCAGCACAGGCTTCTGTGCTGTATTAATCTACGATTCTATGATATATTGTCTTGTATGTCAATTCCTTCTATATTGGTTGAGAGATGCTTAGCAGTTCTTGAATAAAATGCTACAACAGCCTTGCTTTCATTTTAAGCAGTGATCTTAACGAATCTCTTGCAACAGACCTTAATAATAGAAATAATTGAGCAGTAGAAATTGCTGCAAAAAAATTAATCCAAGGCATTTACATAGAGAATAAGAAGACTGATTATTTCAGCCCCAAGACATCACTGCAGGAATTCTTTAGAGGAGAGTCCTAAGCCTATCTTCAGCTGCTTCATGAATGACCTTCCCTCCACCATAAGGTCAGAAGTGGGGCTTTTCGCTGATGCTTGCAGTGTTCAGTTCCATTCACAACTCCTCAGATAATGAAGCAGTCGTGCTCGCATGCAGCAAGACCTCGACAACATCCATGCTTGGACTGATAAGTGGCAAGTAACATTTGTGCCACACAAGTGACGGACATTGATCATCTCCAACAAGAGAGAGTCTAATCACTGGCCCTTAACATTCAGTGGCATTAGTGGGACTTCGCTTGTTTGGTTCCACTCTCGCCGATCCAATCATAGCCACAACATTTCCAGCAATGGCTTCTCTTGGGGTTATATAGGGCACCAAGGTTGTGAACAGTCTGGTTCAACCTGAGACAATAGCTGGGAAGGAGGATGGAATCGGTTGCCCCGGCCCTGTTACCTCTATACTTCTCTATGGCCCCTCCTTGTCCTTATCGACTTGGTGCCCCATGGTGACATTATCTCCAAACCTGGGGTCAGCTTCTCCTTATACGCTGATGACACCCAGGTCCACCTCATCATCACTTCTTTCAACCCCTCCACTGCCTCTGTGTTGTCAGACTGCTTGCCCGACATCCAATCTAGGATGAGCTGAAATTTCCTCCAGTTAAACATTAGGAAGACTGAAGTCATCAACTTTGCCCCCAGCAACAAACTCCATACCCTAGCAACCCATTCCGTCCTCCATCCCAGCTATTGTCTCAGGTTGAACCAGTATGTTTGCAACCTTGGTGCCCTATATAACACTGGAATGCACATTCTGTGCCATGTGGGAACTCCAGGACGCTTCCCGCGTCCTGGACAACCACATGTGCAGGAGGTGTCGTCAGCTGGAGGAGCTCGAGCTCTCCCAACCAGTATTTTGTTCTGAGTACTGGTGAGGGCGATGTTTCCTCTGGGGAGTAAAGCCAGGGCCAAGTCCATAGCACCACAGGTGTTTCAGCTGTACGGGGGGGGTGGGGAGGAGGAAGACAGGGAAAGCAATAGTGGTAGGGGATTTGATAGTTAGGGGAGCAGACAGGTGTTTCTGTGGCCGCAGATGTGACTCCAGGTTGCTTCTCTGGTGCCAGGGTCAAGGATGTCACTGAGCGGCTGCAGAACATTCTGAGGGGGGAGGGTGAACAGCCAGAGGTTGTGGTCCATATCGGTACCAACGACATAGGTAGAAAGAGGGATGAGGTCCTGCAGGCAGATTTTAGGGAGCTAGGAAAGAGATTAAAAAGCAGGACCTCAAAGGTACTCCTGGTGCCATGCGCGAGTGAGTATAGAAATAGGAGGATAGAGCAGATGAATGCGTGGCTGGAGAGATGGTGCAGGAGGGAGGGCTTCAGATTCCTGGGGCATTGAGGCCGGTTCTGGGGGAGGTGGGACCTGTACAGGCTGGACGGGTTGCACCTCAACAGGGCCGATACCAATATTCTCGCGAGGAGGTTTGCTAGCGCTGTTGGGGAGGATTTAAACTAAGTTGGCAGGGGGATGGGCACCAGGATGTAGCATTAGAAAGGAGAAACAAAGGGCACAAAGGATTGGGAGAGACGGATAGCACTAAAGCAAGAAATAGTAATGTATTAGGTCGGGTCAGATTAAGAGAGAACACAGGATGGTCTAAGATAGGTTTTCAGTGTATGTATGTGAACACACGAAACATAGTCCAGGAAACTTTCTGATATCCGGCACTGACGGGACCGAGCTGGTGCCGTACCATCGAAAGTGCCGGACATACCAGCGTTAATGTTGAAACATACGGAACTGAAAAGCTCCGTGTGAATCAACAAACCCTGTTGCTTAGCAACAGCTTCAAAACAGTCGGCTGCAGCTGCAAGCGTCTCTAGCTGAAGCTGTTGCTATGGCTACAGACCTTGCAGTGCCTGACTGGGGGAAAAAAAAGCAACGAGAACTAAAAAAACTTATAGAAAACGGCTCCTGATTTTTGCCGTTAGATCGAGTATTCCGGACATATAACCTCCGGATAAACCAAAGTTTCCTGTAAACAAGGTTGGTGAGCTGCAGGCGCAAATAGCCACATGGGAATATGATGTCGTGGCAATAAGGGAAACCTGGTTCAAAAAAGGGCAGGATTAGGTTTTAAATATTCCTGGATATAGGGTGTTCAGGAAAGATAGGGAAAGAAAGATAGGAGGTGGTGTGGCAGTACTGGTTAAGGAGAATGTTGCAGTGCTGGAGAGAGAAGATTCCTGGAGGGGTCAAGGACAGAATCTATATGGCTAGAGTTAAGAAACAATAGAGGTGCCATTACACTACTCGGTGTATTCTATAGGCCACCAACTAGTGCGGAAAATATGGAGGAGCAAATTTGCAGAGAGATGCAAGAATTATAGTGTAGTAATAATGGGGGACTTCAACTATCTTAATATAGACTGGGATAGTAATAGTGTAAAGGGCATAAGAGGAGGAAGAATTTCTGAAGTGTGTTCAGGAGAACTTTCTTGATCAGTATGTTTCCATCCCAACGAGGAAGGAGGCATTGCTGGATCTGGTTCTGGGGAATGAAGTACTTCAAGTGGAGCAAATGTCAGTAGGTGAACATTTAGGGAACAGCGATCATAGTATCATAAGGTTTAGATTAGCTATGGAAAAGGACAGGAAGCAATCTAGAGTAAAAATACTTATTTGGAGGAAGGGAAATTTCAGTAGGATGAGAGCGGATCTGGCCCGGGTAAATTGGAATCAAAGATTGGCAGGTGGAACAATGGGCTGCCTTTAAAGAGGAAATAGCTCAGGTGCAGTTGAGGTATATTCCCAATAGAGGGAAAAGTAGGGTAACTAAAGTCAGAGCTCCCTGGATGACAAAAGAGATAAAGTAAGATGAAGCAGAAAAAGAGCGTGTATGATAGATGTCAGGTCGAGAATACATCTGTGAATCAGGCTAAATATAGAAAGTTCAGAGGAGAAGTGAAAAAGAAAATAAGAGGGGCAGAGGGTATGAGAATAGAATGGCAGCTAACATAAAAGGTAATCCAAAAGTCTTCTATAAGCATATAAATAGTAAATGGGTAATAAGGGGTAGGGCGATTAGGGACCAAAAAGGAGACCTTTGCATGGAGGCAGAGGGTATGGCTGAGGTACTAAATGAGTACTTTGCATCTGTCTTCACCAAGGAAGAGGATGCTGCCATTGACATAGTAAAGAAGGAGGTAGAGGAGATACTGGATGGGATAAAAATTGATAAAGACGAGGTACTAGAAAGGCTGGCTGTACTTAAAGTAGATATGTCACCAGGGATGCATCCTAGGATGCTGAGGGAAGTGAAGGAAGAAATCGTGGAGGTACTGGCCATAATCTTCCAATCCTCCCTTGAAACGGGGGTGGTGCCATAACACTGGAGAATTGCAAATATTACACCCTTGTTCAAAAAAGGGTGTAAAGATAAACCCAGCAACTATAGGCCCGTCAGTTTAACCTCAGTAGTGGGGAAGCTTTTAGAAACAATAATCAGGGACAAAATTAACAGTCACTTTGACAAGAGTGGATTAATTAAGCAAAGCCAGCATGGATTTGTTAAGGGAAAATCGTGTTTAACCAACTTGATTGTGTTTTCTGATGAGGTAACAGAGAGGGTTGATGAGGGCGATGTGGTGTACATGGATTTCCAAAAGGCATTCGATGAAGTGCCCCATAATAGGCTTGCCAGCAAAGTTGAAGCCTGTGGAATAAAGGGGACAGTGGCAGCATGGATACGAAATTGGCTAAGTGACAGGAAATGGAGTGTAGTGGTGAACGGTTGTTTTTCAGACTAGAGGAAGGTATGCAGTGGTGTTCCCCAGGGGTCGGTACTAGGACCACTGCTTTTCTTGATATATATTAATCACTTGGATGTGGGTGTACAGGGCACAATTTCAAAATTTGCAGTTGACACAAAACTTGGAAGTATAGTGAACAGTGAGGAGGATAGTAATAGACTTCAAGAGGACATAGACAGGCTGGTGAAATGGGTGGACACATGGTAGATGAAACTTAATGCAGAAAAGTGTGAAGTGATACATTTTGGTAGAAAGAATGAGGAGAGGAAATATAAACTAAAGTGGGTGCATGAACAGAGAAACCTGGGGGTATATGTTTTCCACATTGTCGGATAGATGCCAGTGTTGTAGCTGTACTGGAACAGCTTGGCTAGAGGCACGGCTAGTTCTGGAGTACAAGTCTTCAGCACAACAGCCGGGATGTTGTCGGGGCCCATAGCCTTTGCTGTATCCAGTGCGCTCAGCTGTTTCTTGATATCATGTGGAGTGAATCGAATTAGCTGAAGACTGACTTCTATGATGGTGGGGACCTCAGGAGAAGGCCGATATGGATCACCCACTCAGCACATCTGGCTGAAGATGGTTGCAAACGCTTTAGCCTTGTCTTTAGACTTGATGGTATATGGAACAGACTTTATTATTCATATACAGCATAGATGATCGGTCTATACTGTACACAGAGTGGCTTTCGGTTGCTGGGTCTATCTTTCGAGCACTCCGAAGAACTGTTAAAAACCAATGCTCCTTTATGCACCTTAGTTTGCCTACATTAAAGGTACATGTCACAGATAAGATCTCATGATGTCTCTGTTCCTGAATCCTTTGAAAACAGTCTATTTACATAAACAGTGGTAGTTGTTTACTTCAAAGATACTTCTCTCAAACAAGACTTCCTGAACTAACTGTTCTTGAATCCTTTGAGTAGTAGCTTTATTAACCCTTATTTTTCTATACTATAGTTAATTGACCCCTCTGCCTATGTTTATTACACTAGATGTCTTCCACTCACTTGTTTCATTGTACAAGCAATTCTCACAGATAATACTCAGACATTGGAGCAGAAGATAAGCCAGGCTTCCTTCTCGAGGCACTCCATCCAGTTTCTATTGGAAAGCCTGTTCCAAGATACAAGATAGTTCGATTATTAACCCTTAACTCTCCAAGATGTCCGACGTACAACTCTCCAGGATGTCCAACAGTCTACCTCACCACCACACCTCTCGACTCCTCCACTGCATCTGATTTGTCATGCTGCTTGTCCAACATCCAGTATTGGATGAGCAAAGATTTCCACCAATTAAATATTGGGAAGATCGAAGCCATTGCTGTTGATTCCTGCCACAAACTACATTCCCTAGCCATCAACTCCACCCCCCTCCCTGGCCACTGTCTGAGGCTGAACCAGACTGTTTGCAACCTCGGCGTCCTATTTGACCCTGAGCTGAGCTTCCGACCCCATATCCTCTCCATCATCGAGACCGCCTACCTCCACCTCCGTAACATCACCGGTCTCTGCCCCACCTCAGCTCATTTGCTGCTGAAACCCTCATCCAAGCCTTTGTTACCTCTAGACTCGACTATTCCAACACTCTCCTGTCCAGCCTCCCATCTTCCACCCTCCTTAAACTTGAACTCATCCAAAACTCTGCTGCCTGTATTATGACTCACACCAAGTCCTGTTCACCCATCACCCTTGTACTCGCTGACCTACATTGGCTCCTGGTCCGTCAACACCTCAAATTTGAAATTCTCACCCTAGTGTTCAAATCCCAAATGGCTTCGCCCCTCCCTATCTCTAACCTCCTCCAGCCCTA
Organism: Somniosus microcephalus; assembly: GCF_052327205.1. NCBI lineage: Eukaryota > Metazoa > Chordata > Chondrichthyes > Squaliformes > Somniosidae > Somniosus > Somniosus microcephalus. Next base: position 104,825,622 of record NC_140999.1, read on the forward strand.
CAACCCTTCAGGATCTCTGCATTCCTCCAATTCTGGCCTCTTGTGAATCCCCGATTTCCATCACCTCAGCATGGGCGGCCATGCCTACAGCTGCCTAGGTCCTAAGCTCTAGAATTCCCTCCTTAAACCTCTCTGCCTCCCTCCCCCTTTAAGACGCTCTTTTAAACCCCCTTCTTTGAACAAGCTTTTGACCACCTGTCCCAATATCTCCTTATGTGGCTTGGTGTCAAATTTTGTTTGCTAACACTCCTGTGAAGCACCTTGGGATGTTTTACTACATTAAAGGCGCTATATAAATGCAGGAGGTTGTGGTGCCTTCAGCCATCTAGGCCCCAGGCTCTGGAATTTCCTTCCTAAATCCCTTCACCTCTCTACCTTCCTCTCTTTTAAGACTGCCCTTAAAACCCACCTCTTTCACCAAGCTTTTGGCCACCCCTCCTATTGATTCTTTCTTTGGCTCAGTGTCAATTTTTGTCTAATTACGCCTCTGTGAAGTGGGTTGGGATGTTATTCTGCATTAAAGGCGCAACATGAATGTACCTTGTTGATCGATAGGAATAATACTGTGCACAAGATGAACTCCGTGTTCCTGCTTTTTAACCTTCTCCACCCAAATTGAAGCACTTAGGTGTTTATCAGGTTCGCCATCTAGTGTTCGGACTACAAACAAGCGAATCTCAGCCACATCAGGTAACTTAGTTTAAATATGAGTCAAACTGAATAGGAGTGGTGTGGTTGTTCTCATTCCTACACACTTACGCAGTCTCACGCAGGTGTGCGTGTGCACACACACACCCACACACAGGTACTTGCATGTAAACATAGCTGTGGCCACATATCATTTAGTATTACATCCTTACTCTGTTGCATTGTTGGTGTTTTACAGAGTGGTCGCTGTTTAAGATGTTTTCACGGACGCTGACAGAGGTGTGCCCTCTAGCATCACAAAGTACAATTTATGTGGACATCACAGACAAAGATAAGGTACCGAACAGATTCAGTTCCAAGTTTTAAATCCCCTCACACCACTACCAAAGGAGCTGACACATGGGGTACGGTTCCCTGGGCACTGACACATGGGGTATGGTTCCCTGGGCACTGGCTCATGGGGTATGGTTCCCTGGGCACTGACACATGGGGAATGGTTCCCTGGGCACTGACTCATGGGGTATGGTTCCCTGGGCACTGACACATGGGGTATGGTTCCCTGGGCACTGACACATGGGGTATGGTTCCCTGGGCACTGACTCATGGGGTATGGTTCCCTGGGCACTGACTCATGGGGTATGGTTCCCTGGGCACTGACTCATGGGGTATGGTTCCCTGGGCACTGAATCAGGGGGTATGGTTCCCTGGGCACTTACTCATGGGGAATGGTTCCTTGGGCACGGACTCATGGGGTATGGTTCCCTGGGCACTGACACATGGGGAATGGTTCCCTGGGCACTGGCACATGGGGTATGGTTCCTTTGGCACTGACTCATGGGGTATGGTTCCCTAGATCCTCAAGTGACCTTCTTCTAACATGAGTCTAGGCAGTGAGTGTTGGCAGCTTTTTAAGTGGGAGGGGGCTGGCATAACAGACAAGTCTAACCCTGTCACTGCCCGACACCCACAGAGTTTTCGGCAGAGGTCACTGGGTACAAATCAGGAGCTGATGTTTCCAACCCTCCTTAATCCAGAAATGCTGAAGCTAACTCCATAGCTCTCGTGGCTGAGATCAGCCGAATGACCCCATGACTTTCGGGGGCACATTTACCCCCTGGGCTTTCGAGGGCACATTTACCCCCTGGGCTATCGGGGCACACTTACCCCCTCGGCTATCGAGGACACATTTATCCCCATGGCTATCGAGGGCACATTTATCCCCATGGCTATCGGGGGCACATTTACCCCATGGGCTATCGGGGTACATGTATCCTGGGATGGGGGGCTGTTGGAGGGGAAGAACGGTAAGTCTTAGAGGAGAGTCATGCCTGTATGGTCTCTGATGCTTGTAACAGTAGGTTAGCGGCATTATTGGTGGCTGACTATAACAGGCACTGATCCCAACCCTTTCAGCTCCAGGCAGATGATGAATTAAGGGGTGAAAATATAAAAAGGAAACAATTTAGTTTCTGAGTAGTTATTCTATGAAAAAGAGGCACCAAGACTGTTAAAAAAAAAAAAAAATTCTGCTTTTCAACTTTCCAGGCTAATGACACCTATGAGCTGATGCCGCCAGCACCCATGCAGCTTAACACAACAGTGCATGGGCGGTGGAGATCCTATGCTGTGTACAACCTGCTGAACCCTCAGCTCTACAGCATATCATCACACTCCTTAAACATAGCATTAAAATGGAAACTGTCCAAACAGTTTGGTAAGTACAGGAACCACGGTATGCTGTTGTACATAATAAGTACAGAAACCTCTGACTATACACAATCAGTACAGGAACCTCCGATTGACGGACACAGTCAGTGCAGGAACTTCCGACTGTACACAGTCAGTGCAGGAACTTCCGACTGTACATAGTCAGTACAGGAACCTCCGACTGTACACAGTCAGTGCAGGAAGCTCCGACGGTACACAGTCAGTGCAGGAACCTCCGACTGTACACAGTCAGTGCAGGAAGCTCCGACGGTACACAGTCAGTGCAGGAACCTCCGACTGTACACAGTCAGTGCAGGAACCTCCGACTGTACACAGTCAGTGCAGGAACCTCCGACTGTACACAGTCAGTGCAGGAACCTCCGACTGTACACAGTCAGTGCAGGAACCTCCGACTGTACACAGTCAGTGCAGGAACTTCCGACTGTACATAGTCAGTACAGGAACCTCCGACTGTACACAGTCAGTGCAGGAAGCTCCGACGGTACACAGTCAGTGCAGGAACTTCCGACTGTACACAGTCAGTGCAGGAACTTCCGACTGTACACAGTCAGTGCAGGAACTTCCAACTGTACATAGTCAGTACAGGAACCTCCGACTGTACACAGTCAGTGCAGGAAGCTCCGACGGTACACAGTCAGTGCAGGAAGCTCCGACGGTACACAGTCAGTGCAGGAAGCTCCGACAGTACACAGTCAGTGCAGGAAGCTCCGACGGTACACAGTCAGTGCAGGAGCCTCCGACGGTACACAGTCAGTGCAGGAACCTCCGACTGTACACAGTCAGTGCAGGAACCTCCGACTGTACACAGTCAGTGCAGGAACCTCCGACTGTACAAAGTCAGTGCAGGAACCTCCGACGGTACACAGTCAGTACGGCAACCTCCGACGGTACACAGACAGTACGGGAACCTCCGACTGTACACAGTCAGTACGGGAACCTCCGACTGTACACAGTCAGTACGGGAACCACCGACTGTACAGAGTCAGTGCGGGAACCTCCGACTGTACAGAGTCAGTGCAGGAACTTCCGACGGTACATGGTCAGTACAGGAACCTCCGACTGTACACGGTCAGTGCAGGAACCTCCGACTGTACACGGTCAGTGCAGGAACCTCTGACTGACAGTACACAGTCAGTACAGGAACTTCTGACTGTACAGTCAGCACAGGAACCTCCGACTGACGGTACACAGTCAGTACAGGAACCTCCTGACTGTACAGTCAGTGCAGGAATGCCCAACTGACTGTACACTACAGGAATCTCAGTCTGTGTACAGAGTCAGCACAGGAACCTCAGTCTTATTCTGCACAGTAACTGCAGGAAACCGAAACTGACTCTACACAGCAAGTACAGGAATGTTGAAAGAGTTTATACAGTAAGTGCAGGAACTTGGGTCTGGCTAGTCAGAGTAGAAATAGAAGGATATTTCAGATGAATATGTGACTAGAAGAATGGTGCAAGGGGGAGGGATTCAAATTCCTGGGTCATTGGAACCGGTTCTGGGGGAGGTGGGACCAGTACAAACTGGACGGTTTGCACCTGGGCAGGACCGGGACCGATGTCCTAGGGGGAGTGTTTGCTAGTGCTGTTGGGGAGGGTTTAAACTAAAATGGCAGGGGGTTGGGAACCTGTGCAGGGAGACAGAGGAAAGGGAAGCACGGATAGAAGCAAAAGACAGGAAAGAGAAAAGCAAAAGTGGAAGTCAGAGAAATCAAGGGTGTAAATCAAACGTGGCCGCAGTAAGCAATAATTCTAAAAGGTCTAAGAGTGTTAAAAAAAAACAAGCCTGAAGGCTTTGTGTCTTAATGCGAGGAGCATTCGTAATAAGGTGGATGAATTAGCTGCGCAAATAGATGTAAATGGATATGATATAATTAGGATTACGGAGACATGGCTGCAGGGTGACCAAGGCTGGGAATTCAACATCCAGGGGTATTCAATATTCAGGAAGGACAGGCAAAAAGGAAAAGGCGGTGGGGTAGCATTGCTGGTTAAAGAGGAGATTAACACAATAGTAAGGAAGGATATTAGCTCTGATGATGTGGAATCTGTATGGGTAGAGCTGAGAAATACCAAGGGGCAGAAAACGTTAGTGGGAGTTGTATACAGACCCCCAAACAGTAATGCTGAGGTTGAGGATGGCATTAAATGGAAAATTAGAGATGCGTGCAATAAGGGCACAGCAGTTATCATGGGTGACTTTAATCTACATATAGATTGGGCTAACCAAATTAGTAACAATACTGTGGAAGAGAAATTCCTGGAGTATATACGGGATGGTTTCCTGGACCAATATGTCGAGGAACCAACTAGAGATCAGGCCATCTTAGACTGGGTATTATGTAATGAGAAAGGATTAATTAGCAATCTTGTTGTGCGAAGCCCCTTGGGGAGGAGTGATCATAATATGATAGAATTCTTCATTAAGATGGAGAGTGAAGTAGTTGATTCAGAGACTTGGGTACTGAATTTAAATAAAGGAAACTACGATGGTATGAGGCGCGAGTTGGCTAGGATGGATTGGGGAATGTTACTTAAAGGATTGACGGTGAATAGGCAATGGCAAACATTTAAAGATCGCATGGATGAACTACAGAATTTGTTCATCCCTGTTTGGCATAAAAATAAAACAAAAAAGGTGACTCATCATTGGCTAACAAGGGAAATTAGGGATAGCATAAGATCCAAGGAGAGGACATATAAATTGGCCAGAAAAAGCAGCAAACCTGAGGATTGGGAGCAGTTTAGGATTCAGCAAAGGAGGACAAAGGGATTAATTAAGAGGGGGAAAATAGAGTATGAGAGTAAGCTTTCAGGGAACATAAAAACTGATTGTAAAAGCTTCTATAGATATGTGAAGAGAAAAAGATTGGTGAAGTCAAGTGTAGGTCCCTTGCAGTCAAAATCAGGGGAATTTATAATGGGGAACAAAGACATGGCAGACCAATTAAATACATACTTTGGTTCTGTCTTCACAAAGGAGGACACAAAAACTCCCAGAGATGTCGGGGAACATAGGGTCTAATGAGAGGGAGGAATTGAATGAAATCAGTATTTGTAGGGAAATGGTGTTCGGGAAATTGATGGGATTGAAGGCTGATAAATCCCCAGGGCCTGATAATCTACATCCTAGGGTACTTAAGGAAGTGGCCCTAGAAATAGTAGATGCATTGATGATCATCTTCCAAAATTCGATAAACTCTGGAACAGTTCCCATGGATTGGAGGGTAGCTAATGTAACCCCACTATTTAAAAAAGGTGGTAGAGAAAAAACGGGGAATTATAGACCGGTAAGCCTGACATCGGTAGTGGGAAAATGCTAGAGTCCATTATAAAAGATGTAATAGCAGAGCACTTGCAAAACAGTGACAGGATCGGACAAAGTCAACATGGATTTACTAATGGTAATCATGCTTGACTAATCTACTGGAGTTTTTTGAGAATGTAACTGGTAGAATAGATAAGGGAGAACCAGTGGATGTGGTGTATTTGGACTTTCAGAAGGCTTTCGATAAGGTCCCGCATAAGAAACTAGCGTGCAAAGTTAAAGCACATGCTATTGGCGGTAAGGTACTGACTTGGATAGAAAACTGGTTGGCAGACAGGAAGCAAAGAGTTGGAATAAACGGTTCTTTTTCCGAGTGGAAGGCAGTGACTAGTGGGGTACCGCAGGGATCGGTGCTAGGACCCCAGTTATTCACAATATATATTAATGATCTAGATGAGGGTTACTAGATGTAATATCTCCAAGTTTGCCGACGACACAAAGCTGGGTGGGCATGTGTGCTGTGAGGAGGATGCAGAGAAACTCCAGTACGATTTAGACAGGTTGGGCGATTGGGCAGATGCAGTATAATGTGGATAAATGCGAGGTTATCCACTTTGGTGGCAAAAACAGGAAGGCAGATTATTATCTGAACGGCAATAGATTGGGAAAAGGGGAAGTGCAACAAGACCTGGGTGTCCTTGTGCACCAGTCGCTGAAGGTAAGCATGCAGGTGCAGCAGGCGGTTAAGAAGGCAAATGGTATGCTGGCCTTCATAGCGAGAGGATTCGAGTACAGGAGCAAGGATGTCTTGCTGCAGTTGTACAGGGCCTTGGTGAGACCACACCTTGAGTATTGTGTGCAGTTTTGGTCACCTTATCTGAGGAAGGATGTTCTTGCCATGGAGGAAGTGCAGCGAAGATTCACCAGACTGATACCTGGGATGGCAGGAATGACGTATGAAGAGAGATTGGGTCGATTAGGCTTATATTCGCTAGAGTTCAGAAGAATGAGAGGGAATCTCATTGAAACTTATAAAATTCTAACAGGACTAGACAGACTAGATGCAGGAAGGCTGTTCCTGATGGCGGGGGAGTCCAGAACCAGGGGTCACAGTCTAAGGATAAGGGGTAAGCCATTTAGGACTGAGATGAGGAGGAATTTCTTCACCCAGAGAGTGGTGAACCTGTGGAATTCTCTACCACAGAAGACAGTTGAGGCCAATTCATTAAATATATTCAAGAAGGAGTTAGATATATTTCTTAAGCTAAAGGGATCAAGGGATATGGGGAGAAAGCAGGGACAGGGTACTGAATTTGGATGATCAGCCATGATCTCATTAAATGGCGGAACAGGCTCAAGGGGCCGAATGGCCTACTCCTGCTCCTATCTTCTATGTTTCTACAAGAGGATGATTTCACCTGTGGAAGCATGCCCCAGCAAGGAATCAACAGCGAAGGGAGAAAAAGGGAGAAAAGTGAAGAGGAAGCAGTTTATCTGAGGGGGCTTTTGTAACGTGTGTGGAATACCTGACTTTCCAGCAGTGTAGTGGCTCAGTGTGTTATACCACCAACAATAGATGACCCAGAATGGTGGGGTGCAGACTCAAAATCCTATTAGAAACATAGGAGCAGGAGTAGGCCCTTCGAGCCTGCTCCGCCATTCAATATGATCATGGCTGATCCTCTATCAATACCATAATTCCCACTCTCTCCCCATATCCCTTGATGCCTTTTGTGTCTAGAAATCTATCTATCTCCTTAAATATATTCAGTGACTTGGCCTCCACAGCCTCCTGTGGTAGAGAATTCCACAGGTTCACCACCCTCTAAGTGAAGAAATTTCTCCTCATCTCAGTCCTAAATGTCCTACCCCGTATCCTGAGACTGTGACCCCTCGTTCTAGACCCCCCAGCCAGGGGAAACATCCTCCCTGCATCCAGTCTGTCTAGCCCTGTCAGAATTTTATACGTTTCAATGAGATCCCCTCTCATTCTTCTAAACTCTAGTGAATACAGGCCTAATTGACCCAATCTCTTCTCATACGACTTGCTGCACCTGCATGTTTGCTTTCAGCGACTGGTGTACAAGGACACCCAGGTCCCTTTGTACATCAACATTTCCCCATCTATCACCATTTAAATAATACTCTGCCTTGCTGTTTTTCCTACCGAAGTGGATAACTTCACATTTATCCACGTTATACTGCTCGTTTCCCAATTTCACCCTAGTTGTCGTGGTAAGGCGATACCTTTCTACAGGGAGAGAGACGGGAAAGAGTCAGAACGAGAGATCTGTGCACTTACTGTTAAACTGATTGCCACAGTGTGCATTATACTGGAATGGGGACATTTGAAATGATTAAAGCACAGGGTGAATTCAACATGCTATGACTTACTACTGCAGTATTAGGAAATTATATTCAATTTAAATCATGTGCACTAGTTGTGTAAACAAGGGCTTTGGTATTTTTGGGTTGTTCTAAACATTTACAAAAGCTCTCCAACTATTATGCAATTATCTGTTGTTAATTATTATTTGTAACTTCTGTGCAGCGGTACCTGAAGTACCTGTCTTCCACGCAGAGAGATACGTGAGTGGCTTTGGCCTTCAGACAGGCAAGATCAACACCCTGATCTACAATAATCACCCATACCGGTCATTCCCAGTGCTGCTGATGGAGATTGTTCCCTGGTACCTTCGGCTCTATGTCCACACGCTCACCATCAACACCAAGGGCAAAGAGAACAAACCAAGTAAGAGCTGTCTGCCTCCCCTCCTCTCCTCTTCCCATCCACCTTTCTTCCTACGCTGATGCTCCTCTTCCCCTGCCTCAACTGTAGCAGTGGTCTAGGCTCCGAATTCACAAGGGATGAAATAATGAGGTAACATGGATAAAGTTATTTCATATCACATGACCTACGATACAGGATTCTTTGTCACAGTAAAACACTTACTAAAATATAATTTATTATTCTGATGAAGAGATATAAATGAAACAAAGGTTAGAATGGCATAATTAATAATATCCCTATCATTGATTTTTTAAAAAGCATGCTGTCAGGTTTGCTGTGGAGGGACGATGGCAGTAGTGGATGGGAAGGAGGTGCCTGCTCTGTTGGTTGGAGAGGCACCAGCAGTCAATAAGGAAAGCGCCAATGGGGAAGAGACCCACAAGAGGAAAAAAAAGAATAGAACCTGATTCAAGTAAGGGTAACAAAGCTGGTACTAGGCTGTGAAGGAAGACTGAGGTGGCTAGATCTGTTCATGTTGGGGAAAAGAAGATTAGGAATAGTGAGGATCATATCCAAGTTTTATAATGACAGGAGCTCTTGAGTCCCCAACTGCAGCTTCCTTTATCAGTGATAATGTTCATTTGCCAAGTGTCTGCCCAATTGCCTACCTGATCTAAAGCCTATGCCAATTTTGTCTGCTGCTGGCCTAGCCCCAGGATATAATAAATTGAAGGAAAAATAAAAACATACCTGCCACGATTCGAAAGGAAGTATACAACTTGCATATTCCCCAGAAGTGCCAACCTGTCTTGTCTCTTTCAGATGCTGGCAGGTCTGCTGAGCATTGCCAGTTTTAATATCAGATTTCCAGCACTTGCAAATATTTTTTCTTAGTAGTTTAGCTATTCAGATGCTCCACTAATGCACAAGATTATGCACTTTGCGAACCTCGACAGCTATTGAAAATCCCCATTGAGTTGTTTACTTGGGGAACTTCCTTCCCATATTGGAGCTTGAGAATTCCCACAGAAATGGAAGTGCTGGAATCTCTGCTCCAGCTGAAGAGTTCAAGAGAAGAAACAGAGGGATTCTGCTCATTCACTGGGGTCCTAGAACTAAGGCAAGGAGGAGATGGAAGTGGCCTGAGTGGGGTCTGAATATGGACATCAGAGCTGGATGGGTGACTGTCTGTTTCTTGTTCCTAACCTCCTTTGTTTAGTGTTGTGTTATTTGTAACACCTGGAGATGGTGCTGTGGAGCTAGGAAAGGTTGTAGTTCTTGTGGCCACCTGGTGGTACTGTAACTACAACTATTACCAGGGATGGCGAAAAGAGCATTCAGCCCATCAAAACTCATTCTCCAAGTACATTAACTCTCCTGCCATAACATCTAATTTAATTTGGATTAGCCCTCAAAGTTCTGCCTCTGTTACTCTGGTAGATCATTCTCACCCTTCCAGTAAATAGGTTTTTCCTGCTAACTAATCTAAAAGTATTTTTCACTAATTTCCATTTATATCCTCTGGTTCTACTTTCCGGACTTGATTTGAAGGAATGATATGGGTTTACCTTATCTACGCCGTTTAATACTTCCATGAAATGTCCCTTAGCCCCTTTGCTCTAGACTGCTGCTGGATACTTTTCACTTTTACCGCCTGGGCTGTAATCACAGAATCACAGAAACCCCACAGTGCAGATAGAGGCCATTTCGGCCCATCGAGCCTGCACCGACACATATCCCACCCGATCCCCGTAACCCCTACACCAACACATATCCCACCCTATCCCCGTAACCCCATGTATTTAATCCCCCTAACACTAAGGGTCAATTTATCATAGCCAATCAACCTAACCCGCACATGTGCGGAGCGGATTGCTGCCGTTTATAGAACTTGTCCGATTTTCATCCCACTAAATTCAATGGGGATAACATTGGACAAGTTTTACAACAGGTGGCCAATCTGCTCCACACATTATAGCCTAGGTGGTGAAAGTGAAAGTTTCCCCCCTCCCCCCGGTTCATGCATTTAACACTTTTTTTAACTTCATTCTTGGGATATGGGTGTTGCTGGCACTCATCCCCGGATGCCCTTGAGAAGATGGTGGTGAGCCACCACCTTGAACCACTGCAGTCCGTGTGGTGAAGGTACTCCCACAGTGCTATTAGTAGGGAGTTCCAGGATTTTGACCCAGCGACGATGAATGAACGGCGATATACTTCCAAGCCTGGATGGTGTGTGACTTGGAGGGGAACTTGGAGGTGATGGTGATCTCATGCGCCTGCTGCCCTTGTCCTACTAGGTGGTAGCGGTCACGGGATTTGGAGGTGCTGCCGAAGAAGCCTTGGCGAGTTGCTGCAGTGCATCTTGTAGAAGGTACACACTGCAGCCACATTGCATTGGCGGCAGAGGAAGTGAATGTTTAAGGCTGTGGATAGGCTGTTGATCAAGTGGACTGCTTTGTCCTGAATGGTGTCTAGCTTCTTGAGTGTTGTTACAGCTGCTACTGTCTAAGCAAGTGGAGAGTATTCCATCACAATCCTGACTTGTGCCTTGTAGATAGTGGAGAGGATTTGGAGAGTCAGGAGGTGAACCACTCGCCACAGAATACCCAGCCTCTGACCTGCTCTAGTAGCCACAGCTAGTATGCAAGTTGTTAGAAACAGTAGAGTGCCAAGCACCTTGTGGGACTGCACTCAGTGCTGCTCTTTGTCTCCACCAGCAAGTCTATTACTACACCTCTCATGAGAACATTTTTTGCATTCTGTATTTTTTAACTATTCTCTTGTCCACTCCCGTGTTTTATTGTAGATTCCTCTTTAGCTCAATTAAAGATCTTTTGTGTGGAACTTTGTCAAAAGCTTTCTGAAACTGAGGTAAAATGTATCATAATGAGTGCCACTATCTACCATATCTATTATCCTCAAAGAAGTCAGGAAGTTTTTTCATGCAGGATCTTCCCCTTTAAGTCAATGCTGCCTTTTTCTTAAGAAGCTATTGTTTATTTAAGTACTCCTCCAACCTATCCCTTAGAATAGATGCAATTATTTTACCTGATGTTTGATAAATTGATGGGGTTGTAGATGCCCTGGCCAGTTTTGTCAACCTTTTTGAATATCAGTACTACATTTGTTTGCTCCCAATCCTGTGAAGCCACAGCAGTGATGAGTGATTCCTCGATGACAATCGCCAGTGTCCCACAAATTTCCTCCCTAGTCTTCCTTAGCCTTGTAGGACATGTACCATCTAGCCCTGGGATTTATTAGTCCTAGTCTCTTTAACCTATCAAGTACCTCTGCCTCACCCAGCAACCTAGAGGATGTTGCAGTCGGTGTGCTACATAAATTGGACTCTAGGGCATACTTTCAGAAATTATTCATTGAATGTCACTGTCTGCTATCTTATTTACATTACAGCAACATTATTTTCACAATTAACATTGTTACAAGCATTTGGCAGCATCTCACAATTCATTGTATCACGTGTGTTTGGTGACAGGCTATATCCATTACCAGCCAGCCAAAGACCGAGAGTGCCCCCATCTACTGGAGATGCTGATTCAGCTGCCTGCCAACTCCATCACTAAGATCAGCATCGAGTTTGAGAGAGCGCTGTTGAAATGGACCGAGTACCCACCCGATCCCAATCATGGCTTCTACGTTGGGTAAGGAGGTGGAAGTGCAGTGGAGCCTGGTATTGTTGAGCTCTGTTTGCATGCAGGACATGATTTCAAGTAGTATTTTAGGTACAAAAGAAGGGAAGGAAAAAGGAGGGGGGAAATGAAATGCAAATCCCAAGAGCTATGTTTAGTGTGGGGAAGTGTGAGGTCATAGAAACATAGAAGATAGGAGCAGGAGTAGGCCATTCGGCCCCTCGAGCCTGTTCTGCCATTTAATGAGATCATGGCTGATTATCCAAATTCAGTATCCTGTCCCTGCTTTCTCCCCATATCCCTTGATCCCTTTAGCCTTAAGAAATATATCTGACTCCTTCTTGAATATATTTAATGAATTGGCCTGAACTGCCTTCTGTGGTAGAGAATTCCACAGGTTCGCCACTCTCTGGGTGAAGAAATTCCTCCTCATCTCAGTCCTAAATGGCTTACCCCTTACCCTTAGACTGTGACCCCTGGTTCTGGACTCCCCCGCCATCGGGAACATCCTTCCTGCATCTAGTCCTGTTAGAATTTTATAAGTTTCAATGAGATCCCCTCTCATTCTTCTAAACTCTAGCGAATATAAGCCTAATCGACCCAATCTCTCTTCATACGTCATTCACTTTGGATCCGAGAGAGACAAACCAAAATATTGTCTTAATAGCGAGAGACTAGGAGCTGCGGAGGACAAAGGGATTTGGGTGTCCATGTGCACAGATCACTAAAAGTAGGTACAAAAAGGCTAATGGAATGTTGGCCTTTATCTCAAGGGATTTGAAATATGAGTGAGGAAGTGATGCTTCAGTTATACAGAGCCTTAGTCAGACCCCATCTGGGTTACTTCAGTTGTACAGGGCCTTGGTCAGACCCCATCTGGAGTCCTGTGTTCAGTTTTGGGCATCAAACCTCAGGAAAGATATATTGGCCTCGGAGGGGGTGTAGTGCAAATTTACCAGAATGATATTGGGGTTGAAAGGATTAAATTATGGAGACAAGTTGCATAAATTTGGTTTGTATTCCCTTGAGTTAAAATGGTTGAGTATCTAATCGATGTCTTTAAAACGATAAAGAAATCGTCAGGGTAGATAGAGATAAACTATTTCCTCTGGTGGGGGAATCCAGAATAAGGGGGCATAATCTAAAAGTAGATCCAGGCCATTTAGGAGTGAAACCAGGAAGCACTTTTTCAACAAAAGATAGTGGAAATCCGGAACTCTCTTTCCCCCAAAAGTCTGTGGATGCTGGGGGACAATTGAAATTTTCAAAACTGAGATCAATAGATTTTTGTTGGGTAAGGGTACCAAGGGATATAGAGCAAAGGCATGTAAATGGATTTGAGGTACCGATCAGCCATGATCTAACTGAATGTTGGAACAGGCTTGAGGGGCTGAATGGCCTCCTCCTGTTTCTATATTCCTAAAGAGTTAAAGTGAGAAAGGGTGCTGTAAAAATCATGTGAAAAAGCAAAAGGTTGTCCTGGTATTTGTGTTGCTAAGTGAAGGGCAGTTTATTTTTGTACTGCATTTGCATGCAAAGGTTTAGGTGTGATTGGATGTTAAATGCAGAGAATTTGTGATTAGTTAAAGTGCTTAGATCTGAAAACATTGTATTAAATGACCTCAAAATCTTGAACAGGATTCTGAATGGCTTTGAGAGAGATCAAGAATAGATACCTATCTAGTAGCTCAGCTAGCGAATGGAGTAGGCTGGAAACAGAATAAATAGGGTATTAACCCCCTCCCAGAAAATGGATATTGATGTTTCTGTGTGGGAATAGAGGACAGAAAATATTGCATTGTGACTTCATTAGCTTGAAAGACCGTTCCGGAATTGAATGCCTATTATAACAGTAACTTGTTGGGCACTTTATTTATTTAGCAACTTGCAATCTCCTGTTGTGTTGCTGACTGCTCGTCTCTGATCTGGGGCACGGTTGTGATATTTGGTTGCTAACCTGGTCTGTGCCTTTAAGGCTACAGCCCTAAATAGGCAAATTCCGGTAACTAGCTATACATAAACTGCTAATGTCAATCAAAGAATAGTTGTGATTACCAGTGTGATGTCTGGTGTATGACGGATGCAAAAAGTTATAGACTAGTAGATCTAGTTCCTCTAGGTGAGTTGGAGGATATGGTGTTTTATAATAATTGGGGTGCTATACCACATAATACACAATGGCCTAGAAATTCGGTGGCGCCCCGTTTGGGGCGCCAGTCTCGCCAGGGCGCCAGAAGTACCGCCCCGGAAGGAGTCGCGAGCACCCGCCGGAAATTCAGTTTGAGCACCCCAAACGGAAGCGCGGCGCTACTCGAGGCACCCCGCATCCGCCTTGGGGCGCTGCAACTGAAAATCGCAGTGCAACGTGCCGCAGCGCCACACGCTGCGGCACAGCGCGCTGCGGTACTGCGGGCCTTCCTCCCCTTCACCGAGGAGAAGTGCCGGGCTCTTGGGAGACAGCCGGCACAATGCGGGGGGGGTGGTGCTCAGGAGGCTGGGGACGGCGACGCGAAGAGGTGCTGGCAGGCGGCCAGCAAAAAAAATGACCGCCCCGCACCTCAGCGCCTCTACTGCCACAGGTAGGCCCCCCTGAACCGGTCACAAATTGCGACTGGCGTTACAGCGGGGGGGGGGGGGGGGGCGCTACCAAATTTCGCGATCGGGGCAGTAGCGGGGCGCTGCGCACACCGATGACGTCATCGGTGGCGGCGCAGCGCTACCGGCCAACGCCACCATTAGCGCCCCGCTAAATTTCGCGGGAGGCGTGGCCAGTGGCGCTAAACCCACTAAGTGCCCTCTTTGGGCGCTAACTGGTGGCGCAGCCCACCGAATTTCTAGGCCAATGTGTTATCAGGACGCCTGATTGTTCAGGCTGCTTTCCTTGACGTTGATTAATACATTCCTTACCTCTTCAATTCTGATTTGCTGCTGTTTTAGTTTGAACCAGGCACTTAAGTATGATAGAAATTAAATGTGACGCATATAGGAAATGTTTGCTGTACACAAGAATTTTTAATATAGTACAGATAGCTATTGATAAATGTGTGTGTTTGAAACTCAAAAGATGTTCGTAGAATGTTTTAGTTTAACTAAGCATTAATGTCTCCTCAACGGTCACTAAAACTCTCTTCGGACTCATAAAGGAATGAATGACCTGGAAATGGTTGGATGTTTTGATAACTGTAATAATTCTGATCAGCTTGTATGTCTTGCACTGTATAACTTTGCTGCTCAATTAGTTTAGCTCCCACTTTAAAATCACTGGTAGTGTTGTGCCAATTGAATAGGGTGCTGCCACAGCCCCCCAATGTCACAGCTCCCTAACATGGCGTGTCATACTCATCTGATACCTACAGATCTCAACATTGTGAAACTTGAGTTCTTGCTGAGGGGGCGGCAGGGCATGCGGACTGGTCCAGTTGTGACTGATTATCCCAGGAACTCTTGATTGTTGGAGCTGTGTTAATGCTGTACAAGCCTTGTACCAGAAGCTGTTCATTTTCATTTGCTGTGGGAGCAAAGCATTTTTAATCATTCTACTGTACGTCCTGTGGTGTTGCTCACAGGTCATCTGGGAGCAAGAGCATGGTTGTCATATTTAGTTAATGTAGCCTTTAAGGCTACTGTTCAAGTACCTACTGTGGGGAAGTGACTGAGATAGGCGAATGTGACTAATTAGCTGCTCATAAATGCAGATCACAGAGGGCAATTGCAACTGCTTGTAAATGTCTGATTCTAGGTTATAAAAACTCATCATCTATATAATATATTAGAAGTTTTGCACTTAACACATACTTCCACTTTTCAAACTTCTGCCGTAACACTTTGTTGATTGTCTCAAAACTGCTAAGTATTACGAAATCAATCCTGAATAGCCAGTCAAGAGAGCCAACCAATAAAAATAATTTAAAAAACAATGAACCAAATAAATCACTTAAAATGCTTTTTGGAAAAAAAAAGCTGTTCACCTTTTTTCTCACTAACTAAATGTTCTAAATAAGGCTTTAAACATTATATAAATGACATATTTCACAAGAACACGATTAAATATATCCATTCAATTGTCTTTTGTGTCTGTTATTGCAATTGTTTTTACTTGAAGGTCTTGGCGTCTGTGAAAGCCTTGTGCTGAACTTGATAATTTCAGAGTTTTGACTCCAGATTGTGCAGTATGAGCATGTGCAGTGTGCACAACTTCCCAGGATGCTTCAGTGGCATTTAGTTAGCCTGACTGCTCAAATATTTCTCCTCCATTACCAGCATTCTCTACTTAGGTGTTCTTCAAAATTATTTGAAGAAAAGCTTGTGGATATATTTCAAAACCTTTACTTAGGTAAAGTTTATATTGCATTTATTTAAGGTAGTGTGCATGTGCGCGGGGGTGGGGGTGTCTGTGTGTGTGAGGAAAAAAAGACCCCATTTTAAACATGAGATTGCACAACTGTTGTAGATTTGTTTAGGTTTGAATAATCTTATTTATTTTTCTCAGTGAAAAGTCAAATTGTGTCTCTGTGCATAACAGTATTTCAGTTTACATTCTGGCAATGATTTGAATACACATTGGATGATAAATTTGAGTAGGCTTTCAACTAAACTTTTAAATGAAAGCCATTATCCTTATTTTTACTTCAAAAAGAGTGTGAAATTGAGACAGCGAGAGAGAATCTTTCTGCATCCTAATTCCAAGTTTTTTTCTTTTCCCAAAAAGAAAATGAACTGAATTTTGTAGGCTTCTCAGGCAAACAGGCTTTGATTATCATCACCTGAATTTTGTCGATAGTTGGAACACGTAAGCCTTCTAATTCGTGATATGTGTGTGAGAAACAGAGGTGTAGACATATCCAGGAACCAATCACAAAACATAATTCAATGTTTGCAGAGATCTCTTAGATACTCAGAAACCAGTGTTGCCAGAACCGAGACCTTTCCCCTCCCACTGCTTGGGGCTCACCCCTTTCCTCAATACTGCCAGAATCCAGGAGCCACCAGTGAACCAAACCCCACATTCCCACTCCCAGCTCTGCCAAGCCCCAGGTTCTCCCTCCACCCCCACCCAAGTACTTCCAAACTCTAGGATCGCCACCTCATTACTTCCAAACCCCAGGAACATCATCTCAATACTGCCAAAGCCCAGAACTGCCTCCGATAAAGGTAAACCTCATCCTACCTTTCCAGTATCGCTAAATAACAGATACCTATATCCATCTGCTTTAAAAATGGTAGAGGCTAAAATTTCAATTTATAGATAAAGAAATCTACATAACATAAAGGGCACCTATTTACCTAATGTAGCTTTTTCCCTTATTTCTATCCAGAGCACGATAAAAATCCCGGAATAACCTGTAATAAAGCTGGAAATTGACTTACTCAGTCACTAAGTTAGGGCCTTGATAATACATTGTGTCACATGACACCGCAACCAAATTGTTATACTACACTGTATCCTCCAACTCACTGTGAGCAGTGCCACAAGATTTCCTCGTGGAATAAATTGAAGTCTTGTGTCTAGCGTGCGCCTGTCACATTCCAAATGTCACACTATGTTACAGATAAAAGTACTAAAGAGAAGGAAAGCCAGGCATTTCACCTTGAGTTCTTCTGACCTGGAGCCTGAAATTTGCAAGCAATTTACTCGCCTCTAACTGACGCCAGCAGTTTAGATGCAGCTAAAAATACCTGTATTCTTGCATGGAGTACTTGAGTAGTGGCCTTAAAGGGCCAGGCCAGGCTAGCAGCTAAACATGACAACGGTGCTGCAGAACCCACCACAGCCATGAGCAACACATGGGAGATCTGCTAATAGATTGATGCTGTGTTTGGTATTTTCCTCACTGCTTCCTTTCCTTTATAGCTCATCTGTGCTGAGTGCTCTGGTGCCGAGCAGCGTAACCATGGAAACCAACAGCACTAAACTCACGCCTCTTTTCACCAGGCTGTAAGTATAAGTGATCTGATTTATTTTCCAACCCTTGCACTTGTCTGTATATCTTTATATCATTAATTGGTGGTATTGAATTAATTTAAATTAATTAAAGGGTAAGTCATGTTAGGACAGCCCAGCCCCATGTTATGCTCCACCTGTGCTATGTGAGAATTCAGGGACACTGCCGGTGTCCCTGACGACCACGTATGCCAGAAATGTATCCAGCTGCAGCTTCTAGCAGACCGCTTTGAGGTGCTGGAGCTGCGGATGGATGAGTTTTTGAGCATTCGCGATGCTGAGAGGGTCGTGGATAACACGTTTAGTGAGTTGGTCACACCGCAGGTAAGGGCTGCACAGGCAGAAGGGAAATGGGTGACCATCAGGTGGAGCAGTAGAAGCAGGCAGGTCGTGCAGGGGACCACTGTGGCCATCCCCCTCTCAAACAGGTATACCGATTTGGATACTGTTGAGGGAGATGACTTACATGGGGAAGGCAGCAGCAGCCAACTTCCTGGCACCGGGGGTGCTTCTGCTGCTCAGGAAGGGAGGAAAAAGAGTGGGAGAGCAATACTGGTAGGGGATTCTATCGTAAAGGGAACAGATAGGCGTTTCTGTGGCCGTAGATGTGACTCCAGGATGGTTTGTTGCCTCCCTGGTGCCAGGGTCAAGGATGTCACTGAACGGCTGCAGGGCATTCTGAAGGGGGAGGGTGAACAGTCAGAGGTCGTGGTTCACATTGGGACCAACGACATGGGTAGGAAGAGGGATGAGGTCCTGCAGCAAGAATTTAGGGAGCTAGGTAGCAGATTAAAGAGCAGGACCTCAAAGGTTGTAATCTCTGGGTTACTCCCGGTGCCACGTGCTAGTGAGTATAGGAATAGGAGGATAGAGGAGATGAATGCGTGGCTAAAGAGTTGGTGCAGGAGGGAGGGCTTTAGTTTCCTGGATCACTGGGTCTGCTTCTGGGGAAGGTGGGACTTGTACAAGTCGGACGGGTTGCACCTGATCAGAACGGGACAAATATCCTTGCGGGGAGGTTTGCTAGCACCGTTGGGGGGCGTTTAAACTAACTTGGCAGGGGGATGGGATACAGAGTGGAGCTATAATAGGGGGTGATGTACAGCCAAATATAGAGGAAAAAACAAGTCAGCTTGGAAGGCAGAGCAAATATGTAACGGCACAAGGGAGTAGGGCAAGGCTGGATGGCATTTATTTTAATGCAAGGAGTCTTGCGAATAAGGTGGATGAACTGAAGGTGTTGATGAACACATGGGAGTATGATATTGTTGCTATCACGGAGACATGGTTGAGGGAGGGGCAAGACTGGCAGCTCAATATTCCGGGGTATAGAATCTTCAGGCGAGACAGCGGGGGGGGGGGGGGGGTAAAAGAGAAGGGGGTGTCGCAATATTAATTAAGGAGTCAATTACTGCTGTAAGGAGGGATGATATATTAACAGGTTCCTCTAATGAGGCCATATGGGTAGAACTTAAAAACAAAAGGGGGCAAGCACTTTGCTGGGAGTGTACTATAGGCCCCCAAACAGTCAGGGGGAGATAGAGGAACAGATATGTAGGCAACTCTCCGAGAAATGTGCAAATAATAGGGTAATAATAGTGGGGGATTTCAACTTCCCCACTATTAACTGGGATAGTCAGAGTGTGAAAGGCTAGAAGGTGCAGAATTCTTAAAGTGCATCCAGGAGAGCTTTTTGAGCCAGCATGTAGAAAGTCCTACAAGAGAGGGGGCGGTACTGAACCTAATTCTAGGGAATGTGGCCGGGCAAGTGGTAGAAGTGTTAGTAGGTGAGCACTTTGGTGACAGTGACCATAATTCGGTGAGATTTAAGGTAGTCATGGAAAAGGACAGAGATGGACCGGAAATAAAGGTTCTAAATTGGGGGAAGGCCGATTTTAATATGATAAGGCAGGATCTGGCCAAAGTGGACTGGGATCAGCTACTTGTAGGAAAATCCACATCGGAGCAATGGGAGTCTTTCAGAAAGGAAATTGAGAAAGTACAATGGCAACATGTTCCCGTAAAGGTCAAGGGTGGGACCAACAAGCCCAGGGAACCTTGGATGTCAAGGGATATACGAGAATGGATTAGGAAAAAAAGGGGGGCTTTTGGCAGATACAAAGGACTAAAGACAGAGGAAGCCCCAGAGGAGTATAAAAAGTGCAGGGGGATACTTAAAAAAGAAATTAGGAGAGCGAGGAGGGGCCATGAAATAACACTGGCGAGCAAAATAAAGGAAAATCCTAAAGTGTTTTATAAGTATATTAAGGGCAAGAGGATAACTAGGGAAAGAGCAGGGCCCATTAGGGACCAAAGTGGCAATCTGTGTGTGGAGCCAGAAGATGTAGGTGGGGTTTTAAATGAATTTTTTGCATCTGTGTTCACTATGGAGAAGGATGATGTAGACATAGAAATCGAGCAGGGGGACTGTGATATACTTGAACATATTAGCATCGAGAGGGAGGAGGTACTAGCGGTTTTAGCAGGTTTAAAAGTGGATAAATCCCCAGGCCCGGACGAGATGTATCCCAGGCTGCTGTGTGAGGCAAAGGAGGAGATTGCAGGGGCTCTGACACAAATTTTCAGAACCTGTCTGGCCACAGGGGATGCGCCAGAGGACTGGAGAACAGCTAACGTAGTACCATTATTCAAGAAGGGTAGTAGGGATAAACCAGGGAATTACAGGCCAGTGAGCCTAACATCAGTGGTAGGGAAATTATTGGAAAAAATTCTGAGGGACAGAATTAGTCTCCACTTGGAGAGGCAAGGATTAATCAGGGATAGTCAGCATGGCGTTGTCAAGGGAAGATCATGTCTGACCAATTTGATTGAATTTTTCGAGGGGGTGACTAGGTGTGCGGATGAGGGTAGTGCAGTGGATGTGGTATACATGGATTTCAGTAAGGCTTTCGATAAAGTCCCGCATAGGAGACTGGTCAAGAATGTAAGAGCCCATGGAATCCAGGGTGCCTTGGCACATTGGATCCAAAACTGGCTTAGTGGCAGAGGGTGATGGTCGAAGGTTGTTTTTGTGACTGGAAGCCTGTGTCCAGTGGGGTACCGCAGGGATTGGTGCTGGGTCCCTTGCTGTTTGTGGTCTACATTAATGATTTGGATGTGAATGTAAAAGGTATGATCAGTAAGTTCGCAGATGACACGAAAATTGGTGGGGTGGTAAATAGCGAGAAGGGTAGCCTCAGTCTGCAGGACGATATAGATGGGTTGGTCAGATGGGCGGAACAGTGGCAAATGGAATTTAACCCTGAAAAGTGTGAGGTGATGCATTTTGGAGGGACTAACCAGGCAAGGGAATACACAATGAATGGTAAGACCCTAGGAAAGACAGAGGATCAGAGGGACCTTGGTGTGCATGTACATAGATCCCTGAAGGCAGCAGAACAGGTGTATAAGGTGGTTAAAAAGGCATATGGGATACTTGCCTTCATTAGCCGAGGCATAGAATATAAGAGCAAGGAGGTTATGATGGAGCTGTACAAAACGCTGGTTAGGCCACAGCTGGAATACTGTGTGCAGTTCTGATCGCCACACTATAGGAAGGATGTGATTGCTTTGGAGAGGGTGCAGAGGAGATTCACCAGGATGTTACCTGGGCTGGAGCGCTTCAGCTATGAAGAAAGACTGGACAGGCTGGGGTTGTTTTCCTTGGAGCAGAGAAGGCTGAGGGGGGACCTGATTGAGATGTATAAAATTATGAGGGGCATAGATAGGGTGGATAGAAAGGAACTTTTCCCCTTAGTAGAGGGGTCAATAACAAGGGGGCATAGATTCAAGGTAAGGGGCAGGAGGTTTAGAGGGGATTTGAGGAAAAACTTTTTCACCCAGAGGGTGGTTGGAATCTGGAACTCACTGCCTGAAAGGGTGGTAGAGGCAGGAACCCTCACAATATTCAAGAAGCATTTGGATGAGCACTTGAAATGCCATAGCATACAAGGCTACGGACCAAATGCTGGAAAATGGGATTAGATTAGACAGGGCTTGATGGCCGGCGCGGACGCGATGGGCCGAAGGGCCTCCTTCTGTGCTGTATAACTCTATGACTCAATTGTCTCTTCCCAGTCAAATAAAAGGAGGTATGGTGGTAAGGACATTTTTAAAAAATTAAGAGTTGAAAGAAATAGCAGAATAGCTGGTTCCAAACAGTGAGCATTGAAGTAGTACTGGGGGAAATGGCTGGCGGGATGTTTAGTGCGCTTGACGGCATGCTACGGTGCTGAATTGACCTTTGTAGAAACACTAATGGAACTTCTGTGATGCTGCTCATGGTCGATTAGAGGATACACTATATTACAAGCACATTATCCCATATAACATAAAATGTATTCTCTAGCTGCTAGATTGTAGCGGTGCATAACCTCTCATACCCCCTTAAAAAAAAAGAAAGACTTGCATTTATATAGTGCCATTCATGACCACCGGACGCCCCAAAGTGCTTTACAGCCAATGATGTACTTTTTGAAGTGTTGTAGTCACTGTTGTAATGTAGGAAATGCAACAGCCAATTTGCTCACAGTAAGGGCCCACAAACAGCAACGTGATAATGTCCAGATAATCTGTTTTAGTGATGTTGATTGAGGGATAAATATTGGCCAGGACATCGAGGATAACTCCCCTGCTCTTCTTTGAAATAGTGCCATGGGATCTTTTACTTCCACCTGAGAGGGCAGACGGGGCCTCGGTTTAAAGTCTCATCCGAAAGACGGCACCAGTTAGAGGCTGAGTGGTTTTAGCAGATCCTCAGGCCAGACTAGCTTCGTAAATGCTGTTTTGTAACTGACTCATGCTGTCAGTTAGAAGCTGATTTCTCTATAGATTGAAAATGCCTGGCTCTGTTCCTCTTTCTTTTCAAGGTGGTTTTGCATTTGTAACAAGGTACAACATCTGAAGTGAGTGGTCATGCACTAGACTTCCCCTCAGTCTTCCCCTCCTCCTTCAATGGCCCAGATTTTGCTGTCAGAATAACGGCACTCGCTGTTATTTGTACGTAAATGGCACAGCAACTTCAGCCGATAATAATGTAGAGCGGTATTTTTAGACTGTTACTTTTGGAAGAGTCATTGTTTTGGTCAGTGAAATATGTATTTTGTTGCAGGTTTCCATCCATCGACTCCTCCATTTACTTCGTCAGACTCTACACCGAGGCCTTGCTGGTGAATTTGCCGACGCCTGATTTCAGCATGCCCTACAATGTCATCTGCCTGACCTGCACCGTGGTAGCAGTTGGCTACGGCTCCTTCTACAATCTCCTCACAAGGACCTTCCAGATCGTCGAGCCCAGTGGCGGGTTGGCAAAGAGGATTGCTAACGTAATCCGTAGACTGCGTGGGGTCCCACCCATTTGAAATCGTCACATTTGCAAAAACAGGGGCCGAGCAAAGCACATATCAAAACCAGCGGCTGCTCCTGGGTTGGGTGAGCTGCACTTTAATGGCGCAGTGGTTTCACAGTGCTTTTCAGTTGGGACGAACTAGAAGCCAATGCTCCCCGCAGCCCAAGTTAAATTAATGCTTGAACTTGCAGATTAGTGTCTGGAAATCTTTGGCATGCTGTGCAACCTACTGTATTAACCAGGTCAGACACTGTGACCCTGCTTATTGTGAAGTGTGGATAATGCCAGTTGAGGGTTGGTGGCACGTGGGTGACGAGGATAGAATTGCTTGTGTGCCTGTGGACAGTGAAAGGGTAAAAGGCTTCTGCAAAAATGATATGTGGTGTGCTTGCATCACGAGGCGTTATATTCATCCTGTGTCATATGATGCAAACTCTTATCTCCGTTTAAACCTCTACATGCCAGCCTTCTTAATACCACTTGTTCATCTTGGGGGTCAGTTTTACAAATGGGCACTACCAATGGGGGGAGGGGAGGCTTCGCCCATCATTCAGGGGCGCACTGTCCGTGACTTAATGCCCCATTTCCTGGTGTGCACAGCCAATACTCCCTGCTGGTAGCCCCAGTTCATACCAGCAGCCCCTCTGTAGTTTGAATTGACAGCCGGGCAACCTGACAGCAGACACCTTCGTCAGTCACACTGCGAGTGCAGTGCTCTGGCCTCCCTGTGTCATGACAGAGCAGCTTGCAACAGACACTCGACTCAAAGCAACAGTTGCAAAGTTACCTCTGACCAGCCCTTTTTAAGCAAAAAAATGAGAATAAGGAATGGCCAAGTGATACCAATAAAGTTTAAAGATTGGATCGGATCCTTTCACTGGTCGCAAGCTCCTGAAAAGATTGTGCACAGGTTTAGATGTCATAATTTTGTAGCTGATATTTCACGTTTTTAAAGTAGCATATGCAGGGCTCATTTGTGCTCCTCCATTTCAGTCCCCGATCCCAATCTTGAACATGAGGGGCTCCCATTCCAGTCCATAACCCAGCCTTCAGCTTCTGAACTACACATTTTTTCTTCAATCCCCAATCCTTATCCCTAGCTGGGAAAGGGCACAAAGCCTTGTTTCAGATCACTTCCTGCAGCTTGTGAGGGGCTCGAGACCCTCATTCCAATCTTCACCTCTCTGGCTTTAAGTACTTCAGACTCCATGTCCAGCCCCAGGCTCCTCTTCTGATTATGAGGAGCTCATTCTTCATTTTATTTCCTAGGGCTGCTCTCCTCTTGTAGTGAGGTGCTCAATCACCTAATTTTTAATCTCAGGATACTTACCATTTATTGTGATGTGCTCATCTCTGTTTATAATCCATGAGTGTTTCTCCTCTTGTTGTGAGGAACTCAATCTCCTCACTTCTAATCTTGGGTTCCTGTCTTCAATCAACAGAAGAGTAAGTTGTGGAACTAACTGAAGTTTTATCTTTGAAATAGTACTCACTGAGTTATGACATGGATTGCAATTCCCCATCGAAGGTGGTAATAATGGTGAGAAGACAGTCTCTCACTGAAGCTATTATAATATCCATACATTTCTATCATTCAATGTCTTTTCTATGGTGAGTAATGGGATTAAAGCCACTCAAAATTGAGGTGAATGTCACTAAGGGGCAGTTAATGAATTACACCCCTAAAAACTCTCCTCTATGATGAGTTCATCCATTAAATAAAAATCTCTTCCTGGTACTGCCTCTTTTTCAGTCTGAGAGTTCCTTTCATTAAGAATGTCAAATTTGATGTCTACAGCTAGCACTAGCAAGCTGCCTGTGAAAATTATTGCGTGATACGCAAATTGAGGCAAGCCAAATGGATAATTGTCCTTGGGGATTGTGAGTTCAGATTGATTCATTTCCTAAATGAGCGCCAATCGTTGTGAAAACTAAGCAAAATGTCAAATTGATTTTTTTTAAGTGTAATATGCTTTAGAAAAAGGCCTTCCAGGAATCCAACATTCAACAACAACAATAGCTTGTATTTATGTAGTGCCTTTAATGTAGGAATTGTCCCAAGCTGCTTCACAGTGAAGAAATGGATGCGGGGGGAGTGGTAGCGGAGGATAAAGGACCGAAAGCATGGCCAAGGGAGCTTTTCAAGACGGAAAAAGCTGAAATAAGCCGGAGGGGTTTAGGAAGGGGGTTCTAGAGGATGTTGCCAAAACTGCAGAAGGCTTTGCCTTCAACCGTGTCAGTCGTGGCTCAGTGGGTAGCACGCTCGCCTGAGTCAGAAGGTTGTGGGTTCAATCCCTACTCAAGAGACTTGAGCACAAAATCTAGGCTGACACTCCAGTGCAGCACTGAGGGAGCACTGCACTGTCGGAGGTGCCGTCTTTCAGATGAGACATTTAAACCGAGGCCCCGTCTGCTCTCTCAGGTGGACATAAAAGATCCCATGGCACTATTTCAAAGAAGAGCAGGGGAATTATCCCCAGTGTCCTGACCAACATTTATCCCTCAACTAACATCACTAAAACAGATTCAGAGTGACTGCTGCCAACGAACCGGAAGCTGCGCAGAAACATTCTGTGCATAAATGTCAGATCCTAAATAAGAAAAAGTAACGTTCACCACAATAAGCACACTCCGCAAAAGTACAATAAATCTCTCAATCTGACAACATCCTAATATCACCCTCAAGTCACATTTCCTTGTTAAATTTTACTGGAAGTTTTAGCAGTTCATCCTGATGAATTAAATCACACCGCTGCCTCTCTCCTCGCATTCCTTCTCCACCCTCCCCTCGTTTTCCTCCCCAGGCTCTTTGTCTAGCACTCCTCTCGCTATCTCTCCGCACTCTACTCTTTCTCAATTACCCTTTTCCCAGCCGGTTAAATCCTAACATCCTGCGCCTGCATTCTGTTCACCAGCCGCGTGCTCAATGATCCTATTCTCAGAGTCAGGTTGTTCAATGGCGAAGCTTCTCTAAGTAATTTAATGTTTATATAGATCATTCAAGTCCCCACCTGTTCACCTACATTGATCTGCAATGCATAGAGTAAATAGAATCGAATGCCTCTTCCAGACAGACCTCAGTACCTGAGATTTTCACCCCCTCACCTTTCATCAATCTGTGGGAAGTCTGGTGAGAACAACCAAAACATCACTGGAACTGCATGCCCAATGACTTCATTTCGTTGGCAGCAGTCGTGTCCAAACAGGTAATTATCACATTATTGTTTGTGAGAGCTTGCTGTGTGCAAATTGGCTGCCTTGATTACAAGTGACTACACTTCAAAAGTACTTTATTGGCTGTAAAGTGCTTTGAGATGTCCTGAGGTTGTGAAAGGCACGAGTCCTTCTTTCTTTAATCGAGCCAGGAGGCAGCTTTTGAAACACAGCACATAACATGCAGGTCGTTCTTCCAACCAAGGCAGCACTTCTGCAGCATACTAAAAGAACCACTCCTCAGAGTGGGGAAGGTTAGCCTCTTGCCTTTGCCCCTGGCCCAAACTTACCAAATTAACAATTGCAGATGGAAGCTCACAACAGAAGAAAGGGAACCACTGTGGTCCTCGTTACCTGAGGCCACAGAAGCGCGTTACACATTAATTCACTGTGGTTCAATGCAATGCTGCAATAGGAGGGATAAATATTGGCCAGGACATCGGGGATAACTCCCCTGCTCCTCTTCAAAATAGTGCCGTGGGATCTTTTATGTCCACCTGAGAGAGCAGGTGGGGCCTTGGTTTAATGCCTCATCTGAAAGACAGCACTTCTAACAGTGCAGCACTCCCTCAGTACTGCACTGGAGTGTCAGCCTACATTTATGTGCTGAAGTCGCTGGAGTAGGACTTGAACCTACAGCTTTCTGACTCGCACGAGAGTGCTAGCACTCTCGGGACAGCTCGGGAGGGGTCCTTCATTACAGCCCAGAGCGAATCTCAAGATTATCGTTTGCTGCATGCTCCACAATCTTGCCATACTCAAGGAGTTGCCTTGAAGCTGCATCAGGAGGAAATGGAGGAGGGAGATGAAGAAGGTGATGAGCTGGATGATGCAGAAGAAGAGCACAGTCCAGCAGTTGCAGCGAGCTGACAGAGCTGTAAGGCAGCAAATTATTCTCAACAATCCCCCCCATGCCCAGAGCATCATCACTCCCTCCTTCCATTTGACCCAGTCCTGACACCCACCAGGTTAATGCCCTCAAACAGTACAACTTCATAGGTGTTTCTGTTACATCACTAAAATTATGAAGACCAATATTTTTACTTTCAACAGACTCCCAATTTCACAAATGGTTGCATGACTGATGCCTATCTACAAATCACCCTTGCGCAAAGCCCTAGTTCCTGTCTTGTGTGCTCGGTTGCCTATTCCAGTGCTTCCATGAGATGGTTCCCCAGTGGCTACAGCTTGAGAGGTGGAAAGCTGCTGAACTTTGGCTGAGGTGCTTGAGATGGCCATGATGGGTGACCTTGAGGAGCTGTGGCTGGTGATGATTAACTGCAGACTGTTGGGACTCGGCTTTGGTCGGGCCAGTCTGGCCCAGCTGTCAGGCACTGGATGAGAGGCTAGTGGGGGAGCAGACATGCTGTCATCCTGAGAGAGGGCAGCAGGTACCTTCCCCAATTGAGCTAATGCCACTCAGTGGGGCTGAGCCTCAGCACTCCCACTGCTCTGTGTGAGAAACGAGCGCAGGTTTGCTGGGAGGCTCTTGAAGCCCCTATTCGCGCTTTCCTTCAGGCTTTGTAAATCAGATGCTGGACCCCAGAGTCAGAGCTTTCACCAGAGGCTCTGTCACTGTGGTTCTCCCTGCAGTGCTCATGGAGCTGACCACTCCCTCTATGATTGACTGCATGGTCTCGCTGCCATGCGCGAAGACAGCACAAAAGTTGGAGTGGGACTGACCTATTCTCCTGTCCTTGATCCTACATACTCGAGCTGGGTGCATCGCCATGTGTAAACCCCTCTAGCCAACCCTCTGAACTGCGTGCAGTGTCACTCTCTGAGCTGGTGTCTATAAGCGTACGGTCGAGTGACGGCTCTTGTTATGCAGAGCTTCCCTCTTTGTCTTCTTCAATCTCCTGAAGGCTGATTGGAGCTTCTGACGTTGAAATGGAAAGGCTGGAGTAAGGTTTTGACCCACAACTCTTCTGATTCAGGTGAGAGAGACAAGATAACATTTAACCTGATTTAGCAAACTAAGCCAAACATACCCAATCCAGGTAAACTCAGACTTGGGCTTCAAGCCTGCACTCAATATTCAAAAAAAGGATGATAAAATATTTTATAATTTAATGTTAATCCCCAACAACTTGCATTTATATAGCATCTTTAATGTAATAAAACAGCCCAAGGCGTTTCACAGACAAAATTTGACACTGAGCTACATAAGATATTGGCACAGATGACCAAAAGCTTGGTCAAAGAGGTAAGTTTTAAGGAGCATCTTAAAGGAGGAGAGGCGGAGAGGTTTAGGGAGGGAATTCCAGTGCTTGGGGCCTAGCCAGCTGAATACACGGCCGCCAATGATGGGGAAATTGGAGATGCACAATAGGCCAGAATTGGAGGAACGCAGAGATCTCAGAGGGTTGTAGGGCTGGAGGAGGTTACAAAGATAGGAAGGGGGCGAAGCCATGGAAGGATTTGAACACAAGGTTGTCTCGAACTTCTGGCTCTCTCCTCGTCCTGCTGTATACCTACAAACAAACCATATCATGCAAGCCTCTCTCTACTGAAAGTCATGTGTGAACTCTGCTCCTTAACTACCCACTCTCACCTCTCCATCTTTTCCTCCTCTAAATCCACCTCCGGAAGAAATAGCAGAAGAAGGCCTCCTGCATCTGACTCTGTCATCGCATAGTCACTCACTCACTCCCTCCCAAGGACTGGCACAGAGACATTTACCCAGGGGGAATAAGCAAGTCAGAGGGGGAATGCATTGGGTGATGCATAACAACGACAACAACAACTTGTATTTATATAGCACCTTTAACATAGTAAAACATCCCAAGGCACTGCACAGGAGCATTTTAAGACAAAAAAATTGACACCGAGTCACACAAGGAGAAATATGGGCAGGTGACCAAAAGCTTGGTCAAAGAGGTAGGTTTTAAGGAGCGTCTTAAAGGAGAAAAGAAAGGCAGTGAGGCGGAGAGGTTTAGGGAGGGAATTCCAGAGCTTAGGGCCAAGGCAACAGAAGGCACGGCCACCAAAGGTTGAGTGATTATAATCAGGGATCCTCGAGGGCAGAATTAGAGGAGCGCAGATATCTTGGGGGTGGGGGGTTGTGGGGCTGAAGGAGATTACAGAGATAGGGAGGGGTGAGGCCATGGAGGGAATTGAAAACAAGGATGAGAATTTTGAAATCGAGGCATTGCTTAACCGGGAGCCAATGTAGATCAGTGAGCACAGGGGTGATGGCGAATGGGACTAGATGCTATAGAGCATAAGTGAGCAGGAACAGCTGAGGTGGAAGACGAGGAGAGAGACGTTGCTGACTGGAGGGTCAGGAAGGGTCGCTCCTTGACTTTTGGTTGCAGAGCATCGAGTATATGTGCAGGCCCTGGGGAATGTGTCAGACAGCGTGCAGCAGATGGCGGGTCAAGTGAAGGAGTCCTTCACCTGTGTGAGTGATACCTTGACGGATGGCTTCATAGCACTGCAGTCCTCACTGGAGCATATGGCAACTTCAAGCAGATCTGTAGTGTAGACCCTCAGAGTGCTGCCATAATGACCTGGCATACCAGACTGCAGAAGGCTGCCTTTTCTGGGCTCCAAGTGATTGGGACTAGGAATACTGACAAGGACCTCGGAGGGCTTCACTGACCTCATTGGCACCTTTTTTCCTACAGATCAGTGGCCATGTGGAGGCAGTGCCCACTACTGGGTGGCATGGCCGGAATGGAGAAGAACAATGATGCTGTCTCTCAGGAGCACAGCAACAATGCCTGCACATGTGGCTAACAGGTTGCAGGGCCAGGCTACCACACGAGAGATGCAGGCGGAGCAAGTTCTGCTCGACAATTGCTGCTGTAAGATGAGGACCACCTTCTTCCCAGAGGCTTGTGTAAGAATGCAACAGTCAGCCACCTCCTGCCAATCAGGTATCATGCAGGGCAGAGGCTCCCAAACATTGCTGTTGCTGAGATCCCCTTCGGAGATTAATGACCCATGCTAAGAAACAGGATACATTTTACAAATAAATGATCCCTGTGTGGAATCTCATCCAATGGGAGCACATATCAAGAATTTGGTCCTCAGACCCCTCCCCATGCTTTTCTATCCATTAAGTTAATGGAGCCGCATTCATGAAATTTACCCTGTGTGTCTAAGAAGTGAGAAAATTATTTGGACGGTGGCCATTTTGTGTTCTCACTCTCTCTTTCTCTCCCATACACACACTGTGGGTTTTGATGAAGATTATGGCTGCATTAAAGTAGCTGTGACTGCCGATATTGTTCTTGGCAAGATTTTGAAGTGGCTTTGATGAGGTGGCATGAATGGAAACTGCGTGCGTTAATGCGCACAGAGAAGTGTCTGTGTCTGATGGCATATCTGTGGTGGGAAGGGGAGAGATGAAGTCAGGACTCTGTGCAGTGGTCAGATGTGACAGTCAGGGGAAGGTCTCCCATATCAGAGTAGCATAAATGTGTCTTGCAACCGGCACCAGATTATCCTCTGGCTTTCAGGTTCCTGCTGTTCCTGCTGATGGCTTTGCTCCCTATTGGCATTTTCCTCCTCCAGGTCATCCATGAGCAGGTTGCTGGGGAAATTGTGCAACATACAGATATCACCAGTAATCCTCAAGACCCTCGCTGGACTAGACTACAGAATGATGCAGGCACCTAAAGGCGTGACATCAACATGCCTGTGGTGTGCTGTATGATGACTCTGGTGGCTGCACAGACCTCATAGTCACACTGTTCAGCTGGTATCCTGTGAAAGCCATGTCTGCAGAGAATAATCTTGATCTCTGAGCATTATGCAGACACTTAGCTTTTTAAAAAAAAATCATCCTCAGGATATGGGCATTGCTGGCAAGGCCAGCATTTATTGCCCATCCCTAATTGTCCTTGAGAAGGTGGTGGTGAGCCTTCATCTTGAATCACTGCAGTCCATGCAGTGAAGGTGCTCCCAAAGAGCTGTTAGGCAGGGAGTTCCAAGATTTAGGAACGGCGATCTATGTCCAAATCAGAATGTTCTGTGACTTGGAGGGGAACTTGGAGATGATGGTGTTCCCATACACTTGTTACCCTTGTCCTTCTTAGGTGATCACGGGTTTGGGAGGTGCTGCTGAAGAAGCCTTAATGAGTTGCTATGGTGCATCTTGTAGACAGTACACACTGCAGCCACGGTGTGCCAGTGGTGGCAGGAATGCATGTATAAGCTGGTGGGTAAGGACCTGGAAATATGGAGTTCCTTAAAATAACTCTCTGGAAAGTCAGCATTCACTTACATGATATTTTGTTGTTGGATGCAAATGGCTTCCTTTCCTGTTGATGTAAGTGTGGCCAATAATGAAAGGATCACGTAGGGCCATGTGGGTGCAACCTATGACTCCTTGGACCTTGGGGAATCATGCCACTCTATGCAATAGCAATGCCCTGTGGGGATGGTGCCAATTATTCATGGGAAAGCAGATGAAGTTGCTAACGTTAGAGAATAATTATAAATGCAAGTCTTTATTGCTTTTCTTTTTATCCATGCACACCCATTGGCCTTGTGTTATAGATGTCCCGAATGGCACAGAACTTAATGTTGGTTGTGATGCATATGATGGAGATGGGCTGCAGATCTGCTTGTAAGAGGTGTCAGCCATGGCTCAGTGGTAGCATGTTTGCCTCTGATTCAGAAGGTCATGGGTTCAAGTCCTACTCCACTGATGAGCACAAACTCTAGGCTGACACTCCAATGCAGTTCTGAAGGGGTGCTGCACTGTTGGAGGTGCCGACTTTTATCTGAGGCATTAAACTGAGGCTCCATCTGCCCTTGCAGGTGAACTGAAGAGATCCCTTGGCACTATTCAAAGAAGAGCAGGGGAGTTCTCCCCGGTGTCCTAGAATCATAGAATAGAATCATAGAATCTTACAGCACAGAGGGAGGCCACTCAGCCTGTTGTGCCTGTGCCGGCTCTTGCCCTTTACAATTTAGTCCCACACTCCAGTTTTTTCCCCATAACCCTGCAAATTAGTCCTCTTCAAGTACATGTCCAATTGGCTTTTGAAAGTTCCTATGGAATCTGATTCCACCACCCTTGCAGGTAGTGCATTCCAGATCTTAACAACCCTCTGTGTGAATTTTTTTCCCTCATTTCCCCTCTGGTTCTTTTGCCAATTAATTTAAATCTACGACTTCTGGTTACCGGCCCAGAGGAAACCGTTTCTCCCTACTTACTCTATCAAAATCCTTCATAATTTTGAACACCTCTATTGAATATCCCCTTAACCTTCTCTGCTCTAAGGAGAACAATCCCAGCTTCTCCAATCTCTCCTCATAACTAAAGTCCCTCATCCTTGGTACCTGGTATCTCCACCTTGAAAGCCTGTCATTGCTCATTTACTGTTTTCCTGGCCAATCTTTGTTTCCAGTCCACCTGTGCTGGACCCCTTTTCACATCACCAAAATTGGCTCTCTTCCAGTTGGGTATTTTCACCTTTGATTTTTCGTTGTCCCTTTCCGTAACGACTTTAAATCTAATTATATTATGATCACCCACTGATGTCTCCCACTGCAGCACACCCCACTTGCCCTACTTCATTCCCCAGAACTAGATCCAGCATTGGGCTAGAAACATACTGATTAAGAAAGTTCTCTTCTACACATTTTAGGAATTCTTCACCCTCCTTACCCTTTGCTCTGTTTTTGCCCCAGTCTATATTAGGGTAATTGACGTCCCCTACTATTACTGCTCTATTATTTTTACATTTTTCTGAAATTTGCCTACAGGTTTACTCCTCCATCTCCTTCTCCAGTATCCTGGCAAATTCCTCAACCAACATCACTAAAACAGATTATCTGGTCATTTATCTCATTGCTATTTGTGGGACCTTGATGTGTGCCAATTGGTGGTTGCGTTTCTTATATTACAACAGTGACACACTTCAAATGTACTTCATTGGCTGTAAAGCACTTTTGGACACCCTGAGGTTGTGAAAGGCGCTATAGAAATGCAAGTTCATTTTTTTTCTTTTATTTGATGTAACTGCGACGGTGTGACCGACTGCTCCTCAGCCAAATGCAGGTAGGAAGCGCCTCTGCCTGTATCCCGTGATGTGAGGGCACCAGTGGGTGAAATGTGTCCCCAGGCTTAGCCTTACCAACCTGGCCTCCGCCCATAACAAGTGGCAGAAAGACACACGGTAAAGTAGCCCGGATGGCCTGAGGGCGCTCCGCTTCTTCCTTGAACAGAGGCCCGACCAGTCCCCATCCACCACGACCCTCCTCCGCCTGGCTGAACTTGTTCTCACATTGAACAACTTCTCCTTTAACTCCACTCATTTCCTCCAAATCAAAGGTGTTGCCATGGGTACCCGCATGGGTCCTAGCTATGCCTGCCTTTTCGTGGGCTATGTGGAACAATCTTTGTTCCAGTCCTACTCGGGTCCCCTCCCTCACCCCTTTTTCCGATACATTGATGACTGTATCGGTGCCGTTTCCTGCTCTCGCCCCGAACTTGACAATTTCATTCACTTTGTCTCCAATTTCCACCCTTCCCTCACCTTCACATGGTCCATCTCGGACTCTTCCCTTCCCTTCCTCGACTTCTCCGTCTCCATCTCTGGGGATAGGTTATCGACCAATATTTACTACAAGCCCACTGACTCCCACAGCTACCTGGACTACACTTCCTCCCACCCCGCTTCCTGTAAGGACTCTATTCCATTCTCCCAGTTTCTCCGCCTCCGCCGTATCTGCTCCGACGACGCCACCTTCCACACCAGTGCTTCAGACATGTCTTCCTTTTTCTGCAACCGAGGATTCCCCTCTACTGTGGTCGACACTGCCCTCGACCGTGTCAGTTCTATCTCCCGCACTTCTGCCCTCACCCCTGCCCCTCCCTCCCGGAACCACGATAGGGTTCCCCTTGTCCTCACCTTTCACCCCACCAGCCTCCACATTCAACGGATCATCCTCCGGCATTTCCGCTACCTCCAAAGTGATCCCACCACCAAACGTATCTTCCCCTCCCCTCCCCTTTCAGCATTCCGCAGGGACCGCTCCCTCCGAGACACCCTAGTCCACTCCTCTATCACCCCAAACAGCCCTTCCTCTTCGCCTGGCACCTTCCCGTGCAAGCGGAGGAGATGTAACACCTGCCCCTATACCTCCCCCCTTCCCACTGTCCAGGGCCCCAAACACCCCTTCCAGGTGAAACAGCGATTTACTTGTACTTCTCGCAATCTAGTATACTGTATTCGCTGCTCACGATGCGGTCTCCTCTACATTGGGGAGACCAAACGCAGATTGGGTGACCGCTTTGCGGAACACCTCCGTTCAGTCCGTAAGGGTGACCCCGAGCTTCCGGTCGCCTGTCATTTTAATTCACCGCTCCATTCCCACTCGGACCTCACCGTCCTTGGCCTCTTGTATTGTTCCACGGAAGCTCAACGTAAACTCGAGGAACAGCACCTCATCTTCCGATTAGGCAGTCTGCAGCCTTCCGGACTCAATATCGAGTTCAACAATTTCAGATCATAAGCTCGGCCCCCATTTCATTTTCTCTTGTAATTGTTCCACTCCTTTTCCGCCCCCCCCCTTTCCTTTAGTTTCTCTCTCACACCTGGCAGCTATCTTTTGCCCTGCCAGTACACTTTACACCTAATCCCAGCCTATTACCATCTCGTCTAGCTTCTAATCTCTTTTACTTCTTTCGTTTCTTTTATTCTTTTGTCCGATCGCAGCCATGCCTCCGATCCAGTTTCTTTTCTTTCCAGTTTTGAAGAAGGGTCCAACCCGAAATGTCAACTCAAATTTCTCTCCACGGATGTTGCCTGACCTGCTGAGTTTTTCCAGCATTTTGTTGTTATTTT
Organism: Somniosus microcephalus; assembly: GCF_052327205.1. NCBI lineage: Eukaryota > Metazoa > Chordata > Chondrichthyes > Squaliformes > Somniosidae > Somniosus > Somniosus microcephalus. The sequence continues at coordinate 104,860,954 of NC_140999.1, forward strand.
GGAGGGAAATCAATGGTGAATTAAGCATTTTGCAAAGCTTTAACGCATCTGTGCTTGTCCCCTTCAGAAGTTCTTTTTCCTCTTCCCCTTTGCGTGGCAGCCTCAGTACTCTTTTGGTCCTCTTTTTGTTGAGCCAATTATCTGTAAATTAATAGAACTTTAAATAAAACTTATCAAATTAAATTTAAATGACATTGGCCGGGGTGACAATGCACTCCCGTCCCCGCGGCGCCCACCGGTCGCGGAAGGCCTCGAGCGTGCCGGCGGACACCGCGTGCTCCATCTCCAGGGCCACCCGGGCGCGCCAGATGTGTGTATTGTGCGTATGATTACCGCTGAGCACAAACAAAGCAGATGTGATGGAAACCGAGGCGGATGACGTCACCATTATCGTTACCACCCTATTCGAATATCTCCGCCCTAAAAGTGGGCAGGTGCTTCCACCGTCCACTGGAAAATTGGGCAGCCGCAAAAGTAGGTGGGATCAGCGTAACACGTGAGTGCCCCACTTCTTGCACCCACCTGTCTGATAATTACCCTAAAATGGGACAAGGTTTGGTGGAAACTTTAGCCTTCTGCCTCCACCATCCTGCTTGGACACGCCTTGGCGTGAGCATCTTGCCGTCCGGCGGAGGTGGAAGTCCCCAATGGGGGCTCTCTACGCGGGAGTCCCCCCATTTTCTATTGGGGACTTGGCCTGGAGGGTGTTGCATGGAGCAGTCCCGTGCAATAAAACGTTAAGTAGGTTCACGGACTCCCAGGCCGCCTGCCTTTTTTGTGGCCTAGAGGAGTCCGTGTTCCATGTTTATATTCAATGTGTGAGGTTGCAGCCCCTGTTCCATTACTTAAAGGGGCTGCTCCTCGATTTTTGGTTGCACTTCAGCCCCACGCTCCTGATCTTCAGTCACCCGGTGCGGAGGGGAGCGGGCAAGTCAGAGGACCTCCTCGTAGGACTGCTCCTGGGCCTGGCCAAAGTGGCCATTAATAGGTGCGGGCGGTCAAGGGGGTCGTCTGGCCAGATTGCCTGCCTCTCTCCCGTGGCTATGTTCATGCCAAGGTGGCCCTGGAGATGGAGCACGCGGTGTCCGCCGGCACGCTGGAGGCCTTCCGAGACCGGTGGGTGCCGCAGGGACTGGAGTGCATCGTCACCCCGGCAAACCGAATTCTAGTTTAATTTGTTAAGTTTTATTTACAGTTTTGTTAAGTTACAGTTAATTTTCAGGTAATTTGGTTCAATAAAAAGAGGACCAACCTGCCTGGTAGATTATTCCAAACATTTCCCACCCTCTGTCTGAATGAGCTCCCTAAAGTCTTTATAAAGTTCAGTAATCTATTACCTGTTAGTGTTGCCTTCTAATTTAAAGTTAAAGGTAACCACATTTTTAAATTTGAATTTTTAGCATTTCCACAAATAATCTAAAATTGAACAGCATCAGGCTCCAATCCTCAAATTACATCTACTACTGTGAGGGTTGGCCTATGTCACTTCACCTTCTCTCTACTGGGAAGTTATCAGGACTTTTTCTTTTTCTTACCTCTCCCCCTGTTGTCTTAATGGGAGAGGGGCCTTCTCCCCTCTGTTCAATGAGCAATTAAGTCTTTAAAAAAAATTAAAGGTGCCTTTCGGAGAGGCAGAGAGAGGGAGGCCGCAGCGGCGGGATAGTTATCAGGACTTAACAGCTCTTTAAGGGGTCGTGCTTGAACAATTTGTTAAACGACTGTTCATCAATCAGCAGAAGTTGAGGCTTTGACATTAGCTCGTTGTGCTCGTTTCCTTAAAACCCTCCACAGCTGCTCATTGCTGTTTCATTACAAAAGACTGTTAGGTTGCTTGTGGTTGAATTTGGAATGGTTTCTTCATGCTTTGGATTACAATGGCAGTGCCAGCTTCCTCACAGATGTCCTTGCAAGAGCTCCTGGCTGTGCATGGGCAGCCTGTGACTGAGGAACAGGCGTGGGCTCTGTGCTACCAGAGTTGCCGGTCCATCCAACAGCAGCAGCAGAGCCTGGCCAATAACTGGATGAACTGGAAACCGCCTCAGTTTAGAAAAGTGGATGATTTAGCCCTGTATAAAGATGGGACTGTTGTGTGTGTTTCAGCCAGCAATGGTAATTTGGGGGAGGGTGGGGTTTAGGGGGGGGAAACAATAATGTCCTGCCTATTTAGTAGATAATTTGGTCCCTGTGTAGATATGTTTTTCAGCTTTTTAAGTCATTTTTCTGGGAGGTGACAGGGTTGCACAGTGTATTGGAGTATCAATACTCCTGGATTAGTACACCCCTACTCTGTGCTGCTGTGAGATTAATTACTTTTTTATTATTCATTCTTGGGATGAGGGAGATGCTGGTAAAGTCAGCATTTATTACCCATCCCTAGTTGCCTCTGATAAGGTGGTGGTGAGCTGCTGCCTTCTTGAACAGCTGCAGTCAGTGTGGTGAAGGTATTCCCAGATAGTTTATGGGTAGGGAGTTATAGGATTTTGACCCAGTGCTGGTGAAGGAATGGTGATATATGTCGAAGTCAGAATAATGCGTGATTTTAGAGGGGAACTTGGAGGTGTTGGGGTTCCCATGCACCTGCTGCCCTTGTTCTTGGGTGGTAGAGGTTGTGGATTTGGGAGGTTCTGCCAAAGAAGCCTTGAGTTGCTGTGGTGTATCGTGTAGCTAGTACACACTGCAGCCATTGTATGCTGATGGTGGATGTTTAGGCTAGTGAATGGGGTTCTGATCAAGTGGACTGCTTTGTTCTGAATAGTGTCAAGCCTCTTGAGCATTGTTGCAGCTGCACCTATCTAGGCAAGTGGTGAGTGTTCCATCACACTTCTGACTTGTCCCTTTTTAGGTGGTGGCGAGGCTTTGGGGAGTTGAGAGGTGAGACACTTGCCGCAGAATACCCAGCCTCTGACCTGCTCTTGTAGCCACAGTATTTGTGGCTGGTTCAGTTGAATTACTAGTCTTGGCTATGCTGTTGGGGAGTAGTGTAGGCCAAATGTTTTTCCTCCGGTACCTGCTCTTGCATAGGGAGAAAAGGAAGAGACCAGTCACCCTTATGTACCTCCATATGGCTGCATATAGACTGGTGTTGGCAGAGACCTGCGAGTTGCTCCCCAGCCTGTCCTCTGGGCTGGGTGTGTGAGGTAAACTGTTCCTTCCTTTTCTTTCCTAAAAAGTGTAGCAATGTATGAATATTTGATCCATTATAAGGGTGCATATTGGAGCATTGTAAAATCCAGTCTCTGTTTTCACAGCACGCTGCAAGATCTATATCTGTAGCATAGAAAACCTGAAAGGAGATGTGATTTTCACACCAGATTTTTAAGGTCCAAGAGCCCTTGTAACCCTGGCATTCAAAATGCAGATTGAGCTTGCTATGCCTGCTATCCCCTTCTCTAAAGACTCGCTTCATTGTTCCAGTGATTATTTTGTGCTTGTATCTTGCTTATTCTTTGATATCCAGCACATAAACTGAGCTAGCCCAAATTAGCATGCGGGCTGGTTGGGAAATGACTGGGAAAGCTCCATGCTGGACAAGACCTTCGCTGGGTATTTCCTTCAGATTTCCTGCCCAAGGAAGAAATTGTTTCTGAACTCTAGTCTGCAGTAGTTTTCATAAACCTGACTAGATGGGTGGGCTGATGGGATGTTTGCATGACTGAAGATCTCGCTTTAATAATAAAGAAAATCTTATGATGGGAACTGCCAGTTCCATGTCTAGTGCCCTTCCCTAGTTGCCTTGAGAAGGTAGGGGTGTCATCCTTTTGGTGATGGTGCTCCCACAATGGTGTTAGAAGGGGTAGTCCATGAAATTGATCCATCAATGATGAAGAAATAGTGATGTATGCCCAAGTCAGGATGGTGCAGTGTGGAAGGAAATATGGGCTGATGGTGTTCCCACAACATTGTTGATCTGTAGACTGTACGCACTACTGCCACAGTGCATCAGTATGGAGGGGGTGGATATTGAATTCAGTGGTAGGGGCACTGATCAAGTGACTTGGTCTGTCCTAGATGGTGTTTAGCTTCTTGTGTTGTGTTGTGGCCAAGGATTCCATATGCTTTTTTAACTGCCTTCTTAGCTTGTCCTGTCACCTTCAAATATTTGTGTATGTACACCCCCAGGTCTCTGTTCATGAACCTTTTTAAAATTGTATAATTTGTTTATATTGTGTGTCCTCATTCTTCTCAAAATGTATCACTTCACATTTCTGTTTAATTTCATCTGCCATGTGTCTGCCCATTTCACCAGTCTTTGTTTGTTCTCCTGAAGTCTGTTACTATCCTCCTCGTTGTTTACTACATTTGAGTTTTGTCATCTGCAAATTTTGAAATTATGCCCTGTATACTCAAGTCCAGGTCATGAATGTATATCAAAAAGAGCAGTGGTCCTAGTACAGACCCCTGGGGGACACCACCTTGGGTCTAAAAAAAACAACAGTTCACCACCATTACGCTTCATGTCTTAGCCAATTTTGTGTCCATGCTGCCACTGACCCTTTAATCCCATCGGCATTAATTTTACTAGCCAGTCTATAATGTGGTATTTGTCAACCATCTCTTGAAAGTCCATATACACATCAACTGCACTACCCTCATCAACCCTCACCATTATGTTCTGGACTGTCCCACCAGGGGAATAGTTTCCCTCTATCTACCCTATCAAATCCTTTAATCATAAACACTTTGATTAGATCACCCCTTAATCTTCCAAATTCAAGGGAATAAAAGCCTAGTCTGTGCAACCTGTCCTCCTAATTGAACCTTTTTAGCCTTGGTATTTATTCTGGTGAATCTGCACTGCACCTTCTCCAAGGCCAAAGTATCCTTCCTGCGGTGCAGTGCACGGAACTAAAACCAATACTCCAGGTGGGGTCTAACCAGAGCTCTCTACAGCTGTAGCATAACTTCCACCCCTTTATATTCCTGCCCTCTTGAGCTAAAGGCCAACATTCTATTGGCCTTTAAATTCTGTTTTGTGCCTGTCCACTAGCTTCAGCGATTTCTGTACTTGGACTCCTAAATCTCTCTGCTCATCTGCAGTTCTTACCTCCTCGTCATTTAGAAAATACTCTATCTTTCTTGGGTCCAAGGTGGATGACCTTGCACTTTCCCACAATCAGCCACAGTTTTGACCACTCACTTAATCTATTGATGTCCTTTTGCAACTTTCTGCTCCCATCTACACTATTTACTGTGCCACCTAACTTTGCGTTGTCAGTAAACTTTGATATGCTGCTCTCTCTCCCTTCATCCAAGTTATTTATAAATATAGTGAAGGGCTGTGGCCCTGGTAGAGATCCCTGGGGGACTGCACAGGAATTAAGGTGACTCTAGTCAAATTATACCCATAAAATATTAATGTGCAGGTTTCGCTGGGAAAATCGTAAATGGAGTTTAAACACCAGCAGAGACCGAATGGCCCGTTTCTGTGCTATAGATTCTATAACTCTATGAATGTGATGTATGATCTGCAGAACTTATCTTGTATTTTACATGCACCTCGAATGGGGTGTGGGGGGGATAAAGTCCTAACCTTTCAAGTCCTCTTCATAATTATCTCCTCATCCCTGGTAACTCCTGAGTGAACCTACATTGCCTTTATATACTTCCTATGTGGGTTGCCGAAAACTCCAACTGTAGCTTAATTAAGGTTTTATCCAAATTCAGCATTAGCTCTTTACTTTCCATGTCTGTAGATTTTTAAAAAAAACTAAGGATACTGTTTACCTCGTTATGGTCTTATCTGCTGGTCAAACTTAGTCATTCCTGGGATGGCTCAAACAGCCAGCCAGGCATCAACTGAAATTGGATGCTGGCCTGGAACGATGCCGTGATAGCACCTCTGTTTGTCTGACCCTTTCCTGGCAATGAAATGGTTAGAGTCAATGAAGCAAGTGGCGCTGGTCCTGGGGATCTTGAAAAGGCCACCACCTCCATTTCCCTTTCTGTCATCATCATTTTTGTATCTTCTTGGAGAATAGTGTGAGGATTCACAGTCTGACAGACCGTGATGTGAACGCTCCTTCCATCACCGTAACCATCTTTATACCAGCTGATAGGGAGGTTAGTCCTGTACAGCGGGAGGGTTTTATGGGCTCCCACAGCCCATAATGATGAGAAGGGGCCACCCACACCCACCAGACACCAGTTTCCCACTGGATGTCAACCCAGAATTCTAAGCTGGACTCCACTCCACTTGCCAGGAATGTCTGGAGTGGGGTTGGAACCCGGCACCTTCTGGCCCAGAGACGGGAATGCTACCACTGCACCAAAGGCTCACTCCCTTCATTTCTGTGATTTCCTGCTTCTAACATTCCAGATGTCTTTACATGGGGGAGGAGCTGTACTGGGGCCACAGCTTTTCACTATATTTATCCTCTGTAAAGCCAGGATGTCCCCAGTGTAGTACAGTGACCAGAACTCTGCAGTTCTACAGGTCCGACTAGACCAGTACTTTGTACAAGCCCATCACTTCCTGGCACTTGTGCTCTATTTTGTTGTACACCGGAGGTCAATAGGGTGACATGGCATTCAGTGTACATTTTACAGATGAGTTGTGGTATGTATAAAGTTACATTCCAGTCCTAAATGTACAAATGAATAACTGGTACATGGATGTGTACAGTTGGTTAGCATTACATTATAAGCAGGATTTAGGTCACTTCCTGGCAGATGGCTGCATGCCAAACCAGAGCTCATTACTCACATTTACAGTCGTGAAATATTTAGTCTACTTTTGGCGGAAGGTCATTGACCTGAAACATTAACTCTCTTTCTCTCCACAGATGCTGCCTGACCTGAGCATTTTCTGTTTATATTATAGTTTACTTTATTGTTGTAGTGGCTGTATGCTGCCCACTATCTCTACTTTGAATTTTGCCTCTGAATTGGCTATTGCACCTCTTGTACTCAGTGGCTGCATTGTGTCTGCTGACGTTCTTCAGTGTATAGTTTGACACAATGGTAATGCTTTGTTCAGCAAACAATTGACGTCTACCTAAGCCAGGACATCCCACTCCTAACCCTGGATATGGACGTGGTGCATCAGTGACGATTGGTGTGTCAAGTGAGATGAGATGTACCGGCCTCGCCAAGGAAGCACGTAAAGAAAAGAACAACCTTTTTTAAATTATTTCTGGATCAGCTGCCTTGCCTGGGGGAGCAATAGGAGCAGTGCCAGGGTGGGAGGGCTGTGTGCCAAAGAAGTGACACTTCTACCTGCTCATTGGGTGGCCTCCAAACTCTGGCAGGGATCAGTGTTGGCAAGCACTAGTGGGTGCGATCCCACTGTAATCACTGGGATTGCCACGGGTGGAATTTCAGGGCTGTTGTGTGTAAGTTAGTGGCAGTAGGCCACAAGGTATAATTGCTGTACTTTCCTGAAGCCCTTTGGAAGCCAACTGTCCATGGCCAGATTCTCTGGCCAATTGGAGATCATACTGGCAAGTTGTGGCAGATGTATCTCCAAAACTTGTACCTGTTTATACTCTGGGTGTTTTTTAAAAAAAAAGGTAACAAGTGGACCTGTAAACCATGTCATATTCATGACCAGTGTGCTGTTCAGTCAGGGTCTACTTGTTGAAATATTTATTCAGTCCTTGACATGTTTCATCTAACATGCTGCACTTCCATCTTTGACACTGCTGCAACACTTTTCTCTTTCTTCCCAAGTTTGTACTCGAGTCTGATCTGATCTGGCTTGACTTGGAGTTTTTTTTGTTCCCCAAACTTGTTCTAGGTGGATTTGGATTAAAAACGGACAGATGTTGGGCTGCTTTAGCATTTGAGTTTGGATACAGCAGTACAAGCCCAAAGAAGTTCCATGAGGAGCTGGGGGAAAGAGGGAGGGAAATTTGGATTTGTGCTCATGCTTATCCCAGTAGGCCTTGCAAAGGTATGTAGACTATAGGTCACCTACAAGGTACTGCACATCAAGCATGGCTGATTGGAGTGATCAGCTGGGCCCAGGCATACGGCATGCTGTGTCTCTCATTCTGTGCTATATATTCTTCTGTATTTGTGGCGAACCTGTTTACCAGCACTGTCCTTTGGATAGCTGATGCTGTGTTTTGGAAATTGGGGTTACTGGCTGTCAACATTGGTTGATAGTCCCATGCACAAAGTTGGAAAGCCACTGAATGAGGCAATATTTAAGAATGTGATTAATTCTTAAATATAATTGCAGACCACCTGTAGGTCTGTCCTGATTCCTTCTAGAGCTTTCTCCACAGGATGTGATGAAGTCTGGTTAACAAATAGGTTTATGCATAAATTGCACACACAGTGGTAATTATTATATTCTGAATGGCAATAGAGTATAATGGTGCTGTCAAAGACCAAGGGGATTTGGGGGTACAGGCTCTCAGGCAGCACCTCGTGTTGATAAGGCTGTTTATTAAAAAGGACAAATAGAATTCTGGTTTTATCACCAGATGTACAATTTAAAAACCAAGAAGTTATGATGGGTCTATGTAAAACCTCATTAGAGTTCTGTGTGTAGAATTGCAATGGAGCAATATTAAGGCTTGAGAGGAACAACACAGATTCTCTAGCATGTTGCCTGGTGTGCGGAAATACAAATATGAAGATAGACTTGACATTGGAGCTTTGGTAAAAGAACATGGAGATATGATAGAAGTGTTTAAGAATTATGAAAGCATAGGAGAGAGTAGATAGCAGACTAATTCCAACAGTTGAGGGAGCCATCGATACAATCTTAAATGTAAGAGACAAGAGGGCAAGAAAAACTTCTTCACACAAGTATGAGGCTGTGGTTGAGGTAGAAATTATGCCAACATCAAGATTAGATTGGAGAGTTGGATGTAGGAAAAAGGGACAAAAGGATATGAGAACAGGGCGAGTAAATGTGATTAGAACTATTTGCTAAAGTGGTGGGGAGGAGAGGGCATGTGTTGAAGTCGGGTTATTGGCCCCTCGATTACTCTGGAGATTTAATCAATGATTATGTTTATTTGTCTTGCTGCTAAAAGTAATCTCTTAATTTTCAGATGACCTGGAGAGGACATGCACAGAAGAGAAGGTAACTAACTTCTGCTTTAATCCATTTAGTTTTAGTTTTTCTTTAAGAGGAAGCTGGAATGAGACTCTATTTTAGCTATAGCAGGCAGTCTGATTCTTGTGGAAACCAAAAGGAATTTTAATTGATTCCATAAACAGGGTATGAATTTATGGTGACTGAATAAGTCAGATTTACTTGGATGGGAACCCAGGAGTTTTATTGATAACTTGAGGACTGACTTGTGCAATTGCCCCCATTTCTGCATGGTAGTATTTTCCCTTGTATTATGCAAGATGGTTTCCTGGATCAGTATGTGGAGGATCCAACCAGGGATCAGGCTATTCTGGATCTGTGACTGTGTAATGAGAAAAGGCTAATCAATAATCTTGTGGTAAAGGGACCTTTAGGGACAAGGGACCATAATATGATTGAATTTTACATTAAGTTTGAAAGTGATGTAGTCCAATCTGAAACTAAGGTCTTCAATCTAAACAGAGGAAACTACAAGGGTATGAGGGACAAGTTGGCCATGGTAGATTGGGAGACTACACTAAAAGGTATGAAGATGGACATGCAATGGCTAACATCTTGTATTATCAGAATTAATAATTGGAAATACATGGGCCACAAAATGTGCACTCTGGTTGTACAAAGCTACTTACAAAATCTGTCTGCAGTTCCCTCTTTAAAATCTATCTCTTCAGGCTTGATGGCTGTTACTAATTGTCCTCTATAGGCAGGCAGTTTCACATCATTACCAAATTAACTCTGCTAAACACGTAGAATAACATCTACCCACTTGTACAAACGTTAATGCCTTTTCAGTATGAAATCTTCAACTCTTGGCTTTACTATACATCTTTATTGATTCCCAGCTGTATCTTGGAGAGTGTTGAGTTCTGGATGGTGCAGGTTGTTTCAATAGTGACCTTGCTGGTGCTGCTGATGCTTCTGTTGACCTTGGTCCTGCCGTTTTGAAAGCAATGTTAAGCATACCATCACTGATTCTGGTGTAAGGTGCCATCGCCGATGATGTTGATTGTGTCTGCAGGTCGTTCACAGTGTGCTTGCTGTACCTGTGACCATCCTCCCAGCATCTACCCTGTAAAGCCCCTTAAGAATTTTATGTTTCAATGAGATCACACCTCATTCTTCTAAACTCTAGGGAACATAGGCCTAGTCTACTCAATCTCTCTTCATGGGACAATCCCCCAATCCCAAGAATAAGTCTAGTGAACCACTGTTGCACCGCCTCTAAGACAAGTATATCCTTCCTTAGGGAAGGAGACCAAAACTGTACACAATACTCCGGGTGTAGTCTCACCAAGGCCCTATATAATTGTAGTAAGATTTCTTTACTCCTATACTCAATCCTTTAGTAAAGGCCAACATACCATTTCCTTTCCTAATTGCTTGCTGTACCTGCATGCTAACTTTGTGATTTTATAGACAAGGACACCCAGGTCTCTTTGAATGCCAACATTTCCCAGTCTCTCTCTTATTTTTAAAAAACTTCTGCTTTTCTATTTTTCCTACCAAAGTGGATAGATTCACACTTCACACATTAAATCTGCCATCTTCTTGCCCACTCACTTAGTGTGTCTCTATCCCTTGGCAGCCTCTGCTTCGTCCTCACAGCTTACTTTCCAACCTAACTTTGTAATGTATCCAAGTTTGCTGACGATATAATCAGACCCCTCATCTAAGTCATTGATATAGATTGCAAATAGCTGAGGCCCAAGCACTGATCCTTGTGGTGCCCCACTACTTACAGCCTTCCAACTCAAAAATGACCCATTTATTCCTTCTATGTTTTATCTGTTTGCTAATATATTACCCCCATTCCCATGAGCCCTAATTTTGTGTAATAACCTCTGTGGTACCTTATCAAATTCTTTTTGAAAATCCAAATACACTACATCCACTAGTTCCCCTTTATCTACACTGCTAGTTACAAACTCAAAAACTCTTAAAGATTTGTCAAATACGATTTCCCTTTCATAAATCCACGTTGACTCTGCCCAATCATATTACAATTTTCTAAGTGCCCTGTTACCACATCCCTAATAATAGATTAGGGGATCTCAGAGACGCCGTAATTGTGACCATCTTCAAGAAAGGTGACATGTCTGATTGCGGTAATTACAGAGGAGTTTCCCTGCTGCCTGCCACAGGGAAAGTCATCGCAAGAATCCTGCTCAATCGCCTTCTCCCAGTGGTTGAAGAGCTCCTCCCAGAGCCTCAATGCAGATTCCGCCCACTAAGGGGCACAATGGACATGATCTTTACCGCGCGCTAATTACAAGAGAAATGCAGGGAACAGCACCAACCGCTGTACATGGCCGCCTTTGACCTCACAAAGGCCTTTGACACTGTCAACCGTGAGGGATTATGGAGTGTTCTCCTCAAATTCAGCTGCCCTCAAAAGTTTGTCACCATCCTCTGCCTGCTTCAAGATGATATGTAAGCCATGATCCTGACCAATGGTTCCACCACAAACCCAATTCATGTAAGGACCGGGGTCAAGCAAGGCTGTGTCATCGCACCAACACTCTTCTCGATCTTCCTTGTGGCAATGCTCCATCTCAGCCTCAGTAAGCTCCCCGCTGGAGTGGAGCTAATTTACAGAACAAACGGGAAACTGATTAACCTCCGTCGCCTCCAGTTCAGATCCAAGGTCGTCCCTTCCTCTGTCGTCAAATTACAGTATGCAGACGTTGCTTGCATATGCGCACACTCGGAGGTCGAACTCCAAACCATCGTTAACACCTTCACCGAAGCGTACGAGACCATGGGCCTTACACTAAACATCTATAAGACAAAGGTCCTCTACCAAGCTGCCACCACCACACAGTACTGCCCCCCGATTATCAAAATCCATGACAAGGCCTTGGACGACATGGACTACTTTCTATCCCTCGGGAGCCTACTGTCAACAAGGGCAGATGTCGATGACTAAGTCCAACACCGCCTTCAGTGTGCCAGTGCAGCCTTTGGTCGACTGGGGAAGAGAGTGTTTGAAGACCAGGACCTCAAACCTGGCACCAAGCTCATGGTCCACAGAGCAGTAGTAATACTCGCCCTCCTGTATGCCTCAGAGACATGGACCTCAAAGCACTGGAGAGGTACCACCAACGCTGCCTCCATAAGATCCTGAAAATCCATTGGCAGGATAGGCGCACCAACGTCCGTGTTCTCGCTCAGGCCAATATCCCCAGCACCAAAGCTTTGACCACGCTTGATCAGCTCCAATGGACGGGTCACATTGTCCACATGCCCGATTCAAGACTCCTAAAACAAGCGCTCTCCTCGGAGCTCTGACACGGCAAGAGAGCCCCAGCTGGGCAGAGGAAACACTTCAAGGACACCCTCAAAGCCTCCTTGAAAAAGTGCAACATCCCCACCGACACCTGGGAAACCCTGGCCCAAGACCGCATAAAGTGGAGGAGAAGCATCCGGGAAGATGACGAACACCTAAAGTCTCTTCGCCGGGAGCAAGCGCAAACAGCGGAAGGAGCGCACGTCAACCCAAGCACCCCACCCACCCGCCCCTTCAACCACCGTCTACCCCACCTGTGACAGAGACTGTAGGTCCTGCATTGGACTCATCAGTCACCTGAGAACTCATTTTTAATGTGGAAGCAAGTCATCTTCAGTTCCGAGGCACTGCCTAAGAAGAGAAGAATAATAGATTCTAGTATTTTCCCTACTATTTGAGGGGCTGAATGGCCGCCTCCTGTTCCTATGTTCCTAGTCATTATTTTGTTCTCAGCTGTAGTTGTGACACTCCACTGCAACATATCTGCTCTGTTGACAAGGTCACTACCCAAAGGGTGGCAAGTGTGGAACTCTTTCCCACAAAAAGCAGTCAATGCTAGCTGAATTAATAAATCTGAGATTGATAGATTTTTGCTAGACGAGAGTATGCAAGGACATGGAGTCCAGGCAGATGGATGGAGTTACGGTACAGATCAGCCATGATCTCATTGAATGACAGAGCAGGCTCGAGGGGCTGAATGGCCTCCTCCTGTTCCTATGTTCCCAGTCTTTATTTTGTGTTCAGTAGCTGTGGTTGTGACACTCCACCTGCAACACACCTGCTCCTTTGACAAGGTCACTACCCAGACCCCTCACTTATTGTTTGTCATGTGATGTCCATGACATTTGTTCATGGGGGTTTCCCCATGGAGAAGCTTTTCCTTCATTTGCACATTGTGTCCTAGAGTGTACCACTTCCTCAGGGTATAGGAACAGTAGGCTTTCACTAAATACTGGAATTAAGTTTGTTTGTATTTTTTGTTTTGGGTTGTAGTATTCATGTCTTGGAAATAGTATGTCCAGTTCCTTTTTTAGCTGGATCTGTTCCAGATTGCTTTTGCTCGAGAGGAGAAGCAAAGTTTCTTTTCATTGTTAAAGGACCTTTCGATGTCAATTGCACTCTTTTTGCTGCCAGCCTTAACACCAGATTTCCACACTTTCTGTACTGAATTCCATTAGCATTATCTCACCAATTATTTTTTTCATAGAATCTTGGAGATTTACAGCACAGGAGGAGGCCATTCGGCCCATTGTGCCTGTGCTGGCTCTTTGAAAGAGCAGTCGTGCCTAGTCCCACATCCCCGCCTTTTTGTTCGTGACCCTGTACATTCCTCATCCTTGAGCACCTGTTCAACTCTTTTTTTTAAATTATCGATGGAATTGGCTTCCACCACCTTTTCAGGCCAAGCGTTCCAGATCCCGACAACCCTCTGAGTGAAAACATTTCTCCTCGTCTCCCCTCTCGATCTTTTGTCAATGATTTTAAATCTATGATCTCTGTTTATTGACCCACTCGCCAGAGGAAATAGTTTTTCTCTCTCTATTCTATCAAAATAGCTCATCGCCTTAAATCTCATCAAGTCGCCTCTTAACCAATGATCCCCTTAATTTTTTTTTGGGTGCGTGACGCCTTTAAGGGGCTGCACAGCCCGTTCAAAATACTGCGCATGCGTGAGTTTTTCCCATTGAAAAGCCGGTGAGCCGGCTGCGTGGGAGGTCCAGAGCATTGCGTGGTCATGCAGCTTAAAGGGAACGTTGCACTTAACCTTCTCTGTTCCAAGGAGAACATTCCTAACTTTTCAAACCTCTCCTCATAGCTGAAGTCTCTCATCCCTGGTAAACTTCCTCTGTATCCTTTCTAAGGCCTTTACATCTCTCCTGAAGTGTGGTGCCCAGAATTGTCCACAATACTCCAGCTGAGGCCTAACCAGTTCTAGCATGACCTCTTCACTTTTGTATTCTATTTATAAGCCCAAGTAACACATGCTTTTTTAACCACCTTATCAACTTGCCCTGCCACCTTTAAGGATTTGTGTATATGGAGACTAAGTTCTCTCTGCTTATCTACACTTTTCAAAATCGTGCCATTTATAGTATACTGTCTTTCCATATTAGTCCTCCCAAAGTGTATCACTTCACACTTCTCTGCATTGAACTCCATCTGCCATGCTTCTAACCATTTCACCATCCTATTTGTCATCCTGAAATCTATAACTAGGCTCATTACTATCTACTACTTTTACAAGTTTCGTATCATCTGCAAACTTTATAATGCTGCTCCCAACATTTAGGTCATTTATAAAAATTGAAACGAGTAATGGACCCAAAACTGACCCTTGGAACACCACTGCAAACCACCTCCCAGTCTGGAAAAACATCCATCCTCCACCACCCTTTGCTTCCTGTTACGGAGGGAAAACATCGCCACCAGTGATGAAGGCCTCACTTTGAGTGTAATTATCAAAAAGGGCCAGTTGAAAATTGAAGCTAACACCTTAAACTGGTCAGAAATGGTGAGCCTATTATTAACTGATCCTTGAAGGATTTTTGGCCTTGATCTTTGTAGGTGCTAACTTCATATAAACATGCCTGAAGGCCTTCCATTATTTAGTAGCTTGACAGCATGAGCTGTTTTAGTTAGGCCCACAAGTACTACTTGGACTATCTCACTAGTTGATATTGATCTGTACTCTTGGCTGTTAGTCAAGGGCCGACACTAATCCTGTTGATCTATGAATCGCAATAAGGCGTGAGTTTAGAGGGCCCAGTAAACACACTTGCTCTGCTCTTGTGGCTTATTCTGAGCTAATACTGGAATGGAATGGCTAATTTGAAAACTTGTGTATTTTAAGGGAAAAAATGACCTGGGCCTAGAAATTCGGTTGGTTGCGCCAGCGATTAGCGCCTAAAGAGCCCGAGATTTGGGGCGTTACCCAATTTTCAGACGTGCGCAGTGATCCTAGCGCATCCGGCCATATTGAGTAGCCTGTTCGCGCCGGCGCTAAGTCTTTGCGCCCACTCGCGGGCGCAGCCAGATAATGACGTCATTTCATTGTGCAACGCCTTTTTGGCGCCCCGTACTGGAAATTCAGTGGCGCCCCCCCCCCCCCTCCGTTCCACCTGGCGCTATTAGTGACAGTTGGATGGAACGTTACCAGGTCCTTCTTGGACTCGGGGGGGGGGGGGGGCGCTCTTTAAAGGGGACAGCACTAGTATAAAACCGGCAGCCATTTGGCCTGGCCATACTGCTCGCTGCTGGAGAGAGTTGCAGTCCTTCAGTGGCAGACTTGTTCTTATTGAGCCAGAGGAGCCTTGGGACCTTCAGCCCTGTTCGGAACAGTTGGATCCAGAAAGCTGACTGCGTCTTACTCGTCGGCCAGAATAATGGGAGCTGCTTTGGAGGGGAACGTCATCCTTGCGGAACAACTGGCAAGGGCACAGAGATGGAGGGAGAGAGGGCCGGGATTGGCCAGAAGGAGGAGGGCCAATGGACGTCGCCAAATCCGACATACGCTGCCAGGGTTTTCAGGCAGCAGGTCTCCTACCTTACCATGTCGGAGGAGCAGTGTCTGCGAAGGCTCCGATTTGGTAAGGATGTTGTTACTGAGCTGTGCCACCTGCTTGCTGGGGATCTGCATCCGTGGATACGGTGCAGGACCTCTGTCGGTGGCCGTGAAAGTCACTGTTGTGCTCAACTTTTACGCCAGCGGATCGTTTCAGGCAGCAGCTGGGGACATATCTAATATCTCTCAATTTGCGGTGCATTGCTGCATCCGGCAAGTTACAGCTGCCCTCTACAAAAGGAGGCGTGAATTCAACACCTTCCCTCTGACCCTGGAGAAGCAGGGGGAGCGCGCACATGGCTTCGCGGCTATTGTGGACTTCCCCATGGTGCAGGGGGCCATTGATTGTACACACGTGGCTTTGCGGGCGCCATTGCAGAATCCGGAGGAGTTCCGTAACCGAAAGGGGTTTGTTACGTCCGTGTATAATCCGACACAGACTGTGGAGAACGGTACAAACGGTGTTTACTCAACGTGGCTCAGACCGCAACTGAACTGTACAGATTACTACTCAACGTTATATACAGGTGTGGTCACTGCCGGTACTACAGTATACATGAGCTGTAAAAAGTAGTTCTCCCCTTTAAAGGTACATACATTACAATTCCTCCCCTTTTAGATTAACAGTACCATAACACTCATTTAACAATTAAATATCAAACTAATTACAATTAACACTTTTAACATGCAACATTAGCTGAAAATAGTCTATTTATAAATTCAGTGTTTGGGGAGGCTTCCTGATCCTTTCTGGATAGCGCCTTTCCCAAGTGTCTTGCTCTTGGTGCGGAGGCAATTCTGGCCCCCTGTCATCGGTTGGTTCATCAGCTTCCGATGCTACAGTTTCTGGGGTAGACGCTACCTGTACGTCGGGTTCATCACGGCACGGTGGCATAGTGGTTAGCACTGTTGCCTCACAGCGCCAGGGACCTGGGTTCGAATCCGGCCTCGGGTGACTGTCTGTGTGGAGTTTGCACATTCTCCCCGTGTTTGCATGGGTTTTCTCCGGGTGCTCCGGTTTCCTCCCACAGTCCAAAGATGTGCGGGTTAGGTTGATTGGCGATGATAAATTGACCCTTAGTGTTAGGGGGATTAAATACGTGGGGTTACGGGGATAGGGTGGGATATGTGTTGGTGTCGGGGTTACGGGGATCGGGTGGGATATGTGTCGGTGCAGGCTCGATGGGCCGAAATGGCCTCTATCTGCACTGTGGGCTTTCTGTGATTTCTGTGATTCTGTATGTATGGGCGAGGCATGGGGTTGACTTGTTCCTGTGACTCTAGGATCTGGTCAGCATGGCGTCTCACGATGCTCTCCCCAACGTCCACTGTGTACATTAGTGGGCCCTGCCGTGTGCATATCGTTCCTGGCTGCCATTTTTCTGTTCGGTAGTCGCGGGCCAAGACTGGTTGCCCTACATTGAAGCT
This sequence comes from Somniosus microcephalus, assembly GCF_052327205.1. Classification (NCBI taxonomy): domain Eukaryota; kingdom Metazoa; phylum Chordata; class Chondrichthyes; order Squaliformes; family Somniosidae; genus Somniosus; species Somniosus microcephalus. Next base: position 104,878,279 of record NC_140999.1, read on the forward strand.
TCTTGTTGGCTTCTCATGGATGTGCTGGAATTGCTTACTCTCAACATCTCTTCGTACCTTTGGTCTGAGCAAATCCAGGCGAGATCTTAACCTTCGGTTAAAGAACATCATGGCTGGGGCCTGGTTGGTGACTGCATGTGTCGCATTCCGGTAGGCGAACAGGAAATTGTCCACCTTGTGCTGCAGCGGAATGTTGTCATTGTACATAGCCTTTATTGCCTTCTTAAAGGTTTGTACGAACCTCTCAGCCAATCCATTTGTGGCTGGATGATACGGGGCGGATGTGTAATGCCTTACCCCATTCTTTTTCAAGAACCTCTGGAACTCTTCGGACACAAACTGTGGTCCGTTGTCGGAGCAAATCTGTTCTGGCAAGCCATTCCTGGCAAAAATGGTCCGTAGGACTGTAATAGTTTTCTCCGTGGTGGTGGAGGACATTTTAATGACCTCAGGCCATTTCGAGTGCGCATCCACGGCTATTAAAAACATTGAGTCCATGAATGGACCAGCAAAATCAATATGCACCCATTGCCATGGAGATGAGGGCCACTCCCATAGGTGTAGAGGGGCCTGTGGTGGTGCATTTTGGACTTTCTGGCATCCTGAGCAGCTCTTGGTCAGGTCCTCGATTTGTTTATCGATTCCCGGCCACCACACATGCCCTGGCTAGGCTTTTCATTTTTACCCCTCCCAGATGACCCTCATGAAGCTCATTGAGTACTCTATCCCTTAACTTGGGTGGAATTACCACTCGGGTTCCACACATCAAGGTCCCCCGGCACACTGACAACTGTTCTCTCCTTGTCGAGAATGCTGGCAACAGTGAGTCGCCATGTGCTGGCCATCCCTTCACCGTCAAATCATATACCCGAGACAGTGTCGGGTCATTTCGGGTTTCCTTTTCGATACAAGTGTTAGTTACCGGTAGGTATTCAACTATAGTCGAATGGAATATTTTGACAGGATCCACTGCTGGTGCTTCCTCTGCAGTAGGCACTGGCAGGCGTGATAGCCCATCAGCATTTCCATGCTGTTTCGTGCCCTTGTATTCAATCTCATAGTGGTGCGCCCCTAGAAAAAGTGACCATCTTTGTAGTCGTTGCGCAGTCATCACCGGAACGCCCTTCTTTGGATTAAAAATGGAGACGAGGCTGGTGATCAGTCAGCAAGGTGAATTTCTGCCCGTGCAGATAGTGATTGAACTTTTTCACTCCCCACACTAGGCTAAGGGCCTCCCTGTCAATCTGGGCGTAGTTACACTCGGCTGAGGTTAGTGATCGTGACGCAAAGGCTATTGGCCTCTCTGAGCCGTCCAAGAATTTGTGCGACGGCACCGCTCCAATGCCGTAGGGTGACTCATCACATGCCAACCGAATTGGTAATGCTGGGTTGTAATGGGCCAATACCTCTTTCGATGTGATTAGTGTTTTGCTCTTCTGGAAAGCTCGTCTACATTCGTCACTCCACTTCCATGGCACCCCAGTTTGCAGTAGGGTGTTCAGTGGGTGTAGTATTGTAGACAAATTTGGCAAGAACTTATGGTAGTAGTTTACCAGCCTGAGGAACGACCTCAGTTGTGACACATTTTCCGCTGCTGGAGCCTCGACTACTGCCTCAATCTTCTCTGGGGACTTATGTAACCCCTCTTTATCGCTAACGTGGCCACAATACGAGATCTGTTTTCTAAAAAACTCGCATTTGGGGCGGTTAGCTCGGAGCCCATATTCCTGCAATCTAGTGAGCACCTGCTCCAGGTTGGCAAGGTGATCACTGTCATTTTCGCCCGTGACCAGGATGTCGTCCAAATAACACTGGGTCCCTGGGAGCCCTTGCAGGACTTGTTCCATTGCCCTCTGCCAAATAGCCAGAGCTGATGCTACCCCGAATACCAGCCGGTTGTATTGGTAGAGACCTTTATGGGTGTGGATTGTGAGGTATTTTTTTGATGCTTCTTCTACCTCCATTTGCAGATACGCCTGGGCCAGATCAATCTTAGTGAAGCGTTTCCCTCCAGATAGCGAGGCGAAAATATCTTCAATCTGCGGAAGTGGATATTGTACGGTGTGAAGGACCGGGTTCACTGTTACCTTAAAGTCCCCACAGATGCGAACCTTCCTTGGTTCCCCAGGCGTGCTGCTCAACAACTTTATCATCACAGGGACGATGGGTGTAGCCCACTCGCTCCAGTCTACCTTGGACAGTACACCTGCACGTTACAGACTCAAGGTACCGGTCTGGCCTTAAAAAAATTTTGGCCTTGCGTTTTCTTCAATTTTAATCGTCGCTGTCATGCCTTTTAGTGTTCCGAGTCCTTGCTGGAACACTTCTTTCGTGTCAGTTAGGATCGTTGACAGTTGCCCAGGCGTGACGTTGTCATCCTTTTTGTCAGCCACAGTCAGTGCCTGTATGGAATGCCAATCCAGTTGTATTTTCCGGATCCATTCACGTCCCAGTAGTGGTGGTCCTCCATCTTGCAATACATACAGGTCTAGTTTTGGTGTTTCCTTACCGTTATATATAACGGTCACCCTTATTTTTCCTTTGGGGTAGACTTTTTGCCCCGTGTACGTCTTCAAAATAATTTTTGTGTCTCTCAAGGGTATGTGAGAGTAGCTGCTCGTAGTCCCATCGGTTTATGACTGTTAGGGCTGATCCTGTGTCCAATTCCATCTTTACCTGGACTCCTGCTATCTTGAGAGTGACCCAAATGGTTCGGTGATCCTCTGTTGTGATCACATTATGTAGTTTCAGACAACTCAGTTCCCTGCTTTCGGAGTCGTTATCACCCTTTTGTTCGTCTGAACTATTCTCCGTTATCTTATGTACCTTCTTGTACTTTGGTCGGTTTCTTATTGCTGGTTTTCTTTCCCGACCTGTAGACTTGTGCTATGTGTCCTACTTTTCCACACTGTCTGCACACTTTGTCTTTGAACCAGCAATCATTCTGGTCATGTGTTGTTCTGCCACAGCGATAGCACTTCTCTGTTCCATATGACATTTCATTTGTGCCATATTCTTGCGGTCTCTGTTGTATCTCTGCAGCGCCCCGTGCTGCTGCTTCATATGATACCGCAATGCTGAAAGCCTTTTCCAGCGTAAGGTCCTTTTCAGATAAAAGCCGTTTCTGGGTTCCTTCACTTTGAAGCCCACACACAAACTTGTCCCTTAAGGTATCTGCCAGTCCCGCTCCAAACTGGCAGTGTTTTGATAGTTTGCGCAGTTCTGTTAAATAATCAGCATTGCTTTCATCCTTATGCTGGTTCCGTTTGTGAAACTTGAATCTTTCTGCTAACAGCAGTGGTGTGGGGTTTAAATGTTCCTTTAGTATCATTACTATGTCTTCAAAACTCTTTTCCATTGGCTTCGTTGGGGTTACTAGAATTCGCAATAACCCATACGTCTTTGCACCCATTAAATTCAACAATACCGACGCTTTCTTGTCATCTGACACCTCATTTGCCTTGCAGTACACCTCTATTCATTCGACATATGTAGCCCAATCTTCGACTTCATTGTCAAATGCGGTGATACTGCCACTCTTCGGCATTTTGGGTGTGGTTTAAAATGGCATCTCCCGCGCTTTCCTTCCTCCCCCGCTGCTGCCAATGGTGCTCCCGGCGGTCCTCGTGGCAATGGCGGCGCCTTGCGGGTTTCAGCGCATCTCTCTCTCCGACGCTGCTTGGCCCCTGAACACCGGCTGCGCTCTGCCCTCTCTCTCTCTCTCTCTCTCTCTCTCTCTCTCTCTCTCTCTCTCTCTCTCTCAGCTCTCTCAGCTCTCTCTCTCTCAGCTCTCTCCCCCGTCGACGCTGCTCGGCCCTTTGCTGTGCCGGTCGGGCTCTAGCCCGCTGCTGTCCGGGAAGGGTCTGCGCACTACCTGTTGCCAGCCCGTTTCGCTGGACCACCTCGACTGGAAAGCCAAGCCTGGCTCTCGACAGCCTCCCCCGCAATTCTCGAGTCTCTGCTGGATGACTGGGCAGTTGCCCGTGGTCGACGCCCGAGTCTCTGGCCTTGACCTCCAATCCACTGATCTCCAGGAACGAATCCCCGGGCGGTGATGCAGAATTGCAGGTAGGTTCGAACCTGCCTCGTCGCCAATGTTACGTCTGTGTATAATCAGACACAGACTGCGGAGAACGGTACAAACGGTGTTTACTCAACGTGGCTCAGACTGCAACTGAACTGTACAGATTACTACTCAACGTTATATACAGGTGTGGTCACTGCCGGTACTAAAGTATATATGAGCTGTAAAAAGTAGTTCTCCCCCTTAAAGGTACATACATTACAGGGTTCCACTCCCTTAATGTGCAGCTGGTCTGTGATCACCGGCAGATGATCATGGCGGTGAATGTACAATTCCCTGGCAGCAGCCATGATGCCTTCATCCTGCGGCAGACCTCAGTGGCTGACCTTTTTAAGGCCCCGGCTCACCCACGAGGCTGACTTCTGGGCGACAAGGGCTATCCTCTCTGCCCATGGCTGATGACCCCGCTCCGTTTGCCCACCACCCCGGCAGAAGAGCTTTACAACAGCAGCCATCAGGCCACCAGGAACATTGTGGAGCGTACAATTGGTGTGCTGAAGCAGCGTTTCCGCTGTCTAGACCATTCGGGGGGCGCCCTACAGTACTCACCGGAGCATGTGGTGCACATCGTTGTTGTCTGCTGCATGCTCCACAACCTGGCCATTCGACGCACCCAGCCAATGCCAGCTGATCCTCAAGGTCCAGCAGAGCAGGCGGACGAGGAGGTGGAGGAGGAGCATGTGGGCGAGGAGGATCAGGAAGATTGGAGGGCTCCAGACACTGGAAGGGCCGTTCGTCAGAGGCTCATAAGGACTCGGTTCTAGGCCCCTGGGACGGAATGGTGGCTGTGATTCGAACAGCGCCCTCTGGTTCGCTGTAAGCCTATGAAGGCATCGATGATTGTAAATAGTGTATAGCTCGATTGCAAATAAAAAGTTTTCTTTATTTTCAAACAAGTACTTCCTTTCAAACAAGTGCTTCCTTCCAGCATGACAACGTAATGGCAACAGAAATCATAACTAACAAACTAACAGATAACTGTGTGGCAACCCAGCGAAACTAAACAAACCATAACAAACAAACACAACAGTTGTGGACTGCCTTAAAGCCAGAAAAAGAGACGTCTTAGCACCTCCCTCTACTGGTGACCCCTTGATGGAGACCGACTCCTCTTACGAGGTCGGCCCCTTCCCTCCCTGCAGCTCCTCTGTAATTGTACCCCAGTGGCTAGGTCAAGGCTGGGGGAGGCCTGCTGAGTGTCTGGAAGTGCTGAAGCCCCTGAGGGACGGCCTGGACGACCTCTGGGCTTGGAGGTCCCGCAAGCAGGTGGCTCCAACTGGGCATGTCTGCTAGCAGTGTGCCGCGCAGGTGGTGGCAGCTGCTCTGCTGACGTGCCAGCGGTGGCATCAGGACTGGTCACATGCAGAGAGAGGACACCTGCACCGTGGTCGGCCGGCACTCTGACGGCGCCGCAACGGATCATCCGCTGCTATCGACTGCTCCACAGATTCATGGCCTGCTGTGGTGCTGCAAGGGCCTGGGGTGATCCTGCCTGATGCAGCTACGGTGGCAGCAGTGAGTGTTCGCGTGGCCTCAATCTGCGTGTGGACGAGGCCAACAAGTGACTGCGTGGCAGCAGTGAGGACCTGCGTGGCAGGTGCCAGTGCTTCGGAGAAGCCATGAACAGTCCTTTCCGCTGCTTCGGACAAGGCCGGAGCAGTCCTTTCCGCTGCTTCGGACAAGGCCGCAGCAGTCCTTTCCCGCTGCTTCGGACAAGGCCGCAGCAGTCCTTTCCCGCTGCTTCGGACAAGGCCGCAGCAGTCCTTTCCCGCTGCTTCGGACAAGGCCGCAGCAGTCCTTTCCCGCTGCTTCGGACAAGGCCGCAGCAGTCCTTTCCCGCTGCTTCGGACAAGGCCGCAGCAGTCCTTTCCCGCTGCTTCGGACAAGGCCGCAGCAGTCCTTTCCCGCTGCTTCGGACAAGGCCGCAGCAGTCCTTTCCCGCTGCTTCGGACAAGGCCGCAGCAGTCCTTTCCCGCTGCTTCGGACAAGGCCGCAGCAGTCCTTTCCCGCTGCTTCGGACAAGGCCGCAGCAGTCCTTTCCCGCTGCTTCGGACAAGGCCGCAGCAGTCCTTTCCCGCTGCTTCGGACAAGGCCGCAGCAGTCCTTTCCCGCTGCTTCGGACAAGGCCGCAGCAGTCCTTTCCCGCTGCTTCGGACAAGGCCGCAGCAGTCCTTTCCCGCTGCTTCGGACAAGGCCGCAGCAGTCCTTTCCCGCTGCTTCGGACAAGGCCGCAGCAGTCCTTTCCCGCTGCTTCGGACAAGGCCGCAGCAGTCCTTTCCCGCTGCTTCGGACAAGGCCGCAGCAGTCCTTTCCCGCTGCTTCGGACAAGGCCGCAGCAGTCCTTTCCCGCTGCTTCGGACAAGGCCGCAGCAGTCCTTTCCCGCTGCTTCGGACAAGGCCGCAGCAGTCCTTTCCCGCTGCTTCGGACAAGGCCGCAGCAGTCCTTTCCCGCTGCTTCGGACAAGGCCGCAGCAGTCCTTTCCCGCTGCTTCGGACAAGGCCGCAGCAGTCCTTTCCCGCTGCTTCGGACAAGGCCGCAGCAGTCCTTTCCCGCTGCTTCGGACAAGGCCGCAGCAGTCCTTTCCCGCTGCTTCGGACAAGGCCGCAGCAGTCCTTTCCCGCTGCTTCGGACAAGGCCGCAGCAGTCCTTTCCCGCTGCTTCGGACAAGGCCGCAGCAGTCCTTTCCCGCTGCTTCGGACAAGGCCGCAGCAGTCCTTTCCCGCTGCTTCGGACAAGGCCGCAGCAGTCCTTTCCCGCTGCTTCGGACAAGGCCGCAGCAGTCCTTTCCCGCGGGTCGATGGACTCCGGCATCGTCCCCACTGCAGCCATAAGCTCAGTGTGCCTGAGCCGGGCCTGGGCGCTCATTTCTGCAAGGCTACGCACCTCCTCTGCACTCTGTGCAGTAGTCATGGTGGCCTGCCTCGCCCTCCAGGGAGACGGCCCCCGAGCGTCCCTACCCTCCGCACGTTGCTGCAGGCCGCTGGTTCCTCATCAGAGCCCCCCCCCCTCCCCTCAAGGGAACTACTATCCCCAGTCTCCACATGCAGTGGCTCCCATGAGGCTGGCACGGATGGTCCGGCTTCCTCCTGGTCGTCTCCTCCGAAGGCACTTGCACTGGCAGCTTGAGGGGCCGGCTCCCGAGCTGGTGATGCAGCATCTGAAAGCAGGGAGGTTGAAGAGTGGCTTTCGCAAAAGGATAGTTTGGCAGCAAGGGATGCAACAGTGCGGCAATGCTATGACATGGGTCCACATTGAGAAAGCATGCTGGCGGGGGACACAACTGAAAGGTGACAGCTGTAATAGTTGAGAACCTTACCAACACTGGACAATGGGGTCGGCAGCTGCAGTGGTGGCAAGACCACTCAGACGTCCTCCCACAATCTGGTGGACTCTCTCCTCGAGATCCGTCAGAGGCTCCACTTGAGGACGGCCTCCTCCGGTGCGGAGCTGCTCCTTTCGGTTCCGTGCCAGCTTGGCCTGCAGGGCAAAGGACGGGAAATGATGTTACATGATGCCCTGAGTTATCAGCTCATTCCCCCCCATGGTGGAAGGGCCCTTACATGATGCCCTGAGTGATGTTCTCATGCCCCCCATGGTGGAACAGCCCTTACATGATGCCCTGAGTCAAATGTGGATGCGTGTGACCAGAAAGGGCCATGGGTGCTTGCTGACAGATGGTCATTGGGGTATCGCGCACCTTGTAGCCATAAAGTCAGGTGCTCATGGAGGGATGCATAAGTTAACATTAACTCCACTCACCCTGACGACCCAAGTGAGGTCGTTGAATTTCTTCCGGCATTGGACAGGGCTCCTGGTCGCCATGCTGCTGGAGTTGACCCTCTGAGAAACATCCCTCCAAGCTCGTCGGTAGTCCTTATGATTAGGCCTCCTGCCATTGTTTGGGTATAGGACATCTCGCCGGCGCTCCACTGCGGACACCAATTCCTCCAGAGACTCAGTGGTGAAGCTCTCTGCTCTCTGCCTCACCCTCTCCATATGATCCAAGTTTGTTGTGCCAGAGAAGGGCCTGCGCCGATTTGCAGGCCTACAAGGCACAGTGTGGATGCTGGAGCTGCCTGACCCACCCCTTTAAGAGCTGGCTGGCGCCTGGAAGTCTTGTGGTCATGGGTAATTCAGAGCACCTGCGCTGCGGCTGGACGCCCCGATATTGGGTTGCGCTGGCATGTTAGCGCCTTAGGTGCCCCGTGTAACGCCTGAACTCGCGCCTCAATCACCTTTGGGGTGCTGCAACCCAATATCGCACGAGGTGTCGATAAGTTGCGCCTGGCTATAAAACTTGCGCTCCGCCAAATCTAACGCCCCAAGCGGGGCTATACCCAATTTCTAGGCCCTGGTATTTGGTCACTGTTCATTTCTTTCCTGGGTGGTAATGTCTGAGTTAATTGGATGTGAACAGCCTGATGCCCATTATAAAATCCAATGGCTTGTTTTTAATGCACATTGAAGTGAGTGCCTTGCAGAAATCTTGATGTATTTTCATGCTTTTCTAATTTTCAGTGTTACAATGTTAAATGTTCCTCTGTAATTTGATCACTCCTGAGGAATCAGCATTGATATAATGGGCCTTTTTCACTAAATAGGTTGTGATGAGTCTCTCTCAATCTGGTTACTAGTTACAGCAATGATGCCCTGATGCTCCATGGTCCTATCTTTCTTTTAAACCTTTTCTACTGGGATCAGCCTTGTTTAACTGCTTTGATATTTAGCCAGGACTGTGGCTTGTTGCAGGTTGTTGACTCTCTCGGAGTGCTAATTTACAAGGCTCTGGATTGGAGTCTAAGTGAGGATGAAGAACGGGTTCTCAGCCTGCCTTTGGAACAGTTGATAGAGCAAATGGCGCTGAGAACGGAAAATCAGCCACCAGGCACTATTGATGAAATTATTAAGGTAACTTGATGTGTGTCGGGTGTTGTAACTGAACTATCTGGCAGCATTGGCTTCACACAAATACTTGGCCAGACTTTCAGTCTGGGGGAATGGAAAAAGCCAAACATCACTAATTTATGTTACCGCAAAGATGCATTTTGATGCAATTTGTCTTTGACAAATTAAGTTTGACAAATAATACAATCAATCCTTATAAAGGATGATGTCCAATTTGGGGAAATGCCGATTTTTTTTAAAAAATTTTTTTTTTAATTTTTTTTTTTTTTTTGATGTATCTGTAAATGGTGGTAATTTCTCTTCATTTAGCATAACAAACCAGCTCCATGCAGTTGATGTCCTGGTATGGTCCAGTGTCAATCATGGTTCCCATGGGGCCGAGACCATTTTTTCCTTGCATTTATTTCTAGAATCATATAGTACAGAAAGAGGCCATTTGCCCCATCGTGCCTGTCCTGACTTATCCCACTCCTTGGTCTATCTCCGTAGCCGTGCAAATTTTTGCCCTTCAAGTATTTATCCTATTCCCTTTTGAGAGTTACTTTTGACTCTGCTTCCACCATCCTTTCAGGCAGTGCATTCCAGATCATAACAGCTCACTTCCCAATTATCTTAAATCTGAGTTCTCTGGTTGACCCCACTATCAGTTTGTTCAAATATTTGTACTTTGTCTGGAAGTGGGAGAGGTTCTCCACCCCCCCCCCCCGCCCCCCAATTGCTTTCCTTCAGCTCCTATGAAGATGCTGATTATCACTACAAGATGTGTAAAATTAAGAATAAAGAATTCCTAAGGTCCTGACAGCATTCTGGTATCAAATGTTTTTTTTTGTCTGCTCATCAAGGTTGAGGATGTTAGTGTTGGAAATGGAACTCTTATTTTAGGCATCCCACTATCTAACCTAACAATGGGTCCCACACTCAGCCCCAAGTGTGCACCCCACCTCCCCATACCTCTCACACCAGCCATCCTGTGGCCTCGAGTGAAATTTCCAACATAGTGCTGATTTGTGCTGTGATCTATTTCTCAGTAGGAACTGGGTTGAAACTGTCCAAACACACTAGACATGGGACCATCTCATCCACAGACACAAGAGTCTGGGCTGGATCTGAACCCAGGTCCCAGAGCTGAAAGTCCAGTAATTAATTTGCTGCATCACCCAGTTCCCTGCCTCCTGTACCTTTTTCTATTTGATGCTGGAAGCATGACTGTTAAACCCAGTCCTGTCCTCGCCCAATGTCTCCCACTCGTGTGTTTTCCAGCAAGATTCATGAGGGCATCCTGGAGCAGGAATTTAGTTTGTTGCCTAGATCAGGAGCATTGTGCCCAAGTAGTGCCTCAGTGGAGATCAGCTACTGAAGTGGGTTTGTATCGACCACTATCTCGAGTCGCCTAGATTTGCTGGTCAATGGGTGGTGGTGGTAAGTCCTGATGCTGTGCCTCGATGGGAATCATCTGGAACTCTCTTCCCCCAAACAGCTGTAGAGGCTGGGGGGCCAATTGAAAATGTCAAAACTGAGATTGATAGGTTTCTGTTAGCCAATGGTTACAGAACTAAGGTGGGTAGATGGTTAAGATACAGATCAGTCATACTACTTCGGACCTATCTGGCGTGTTGCATAGCCCTGAAGAGCGTCATTACGGTGGCTTGAGTTTTTGCTCTGAAGATCAAGTGATCGTTCGGTCGCCAGTTGATTGCATTAATTTTGATTTCTCACTAGTGGTCCGCGTGAAGGCTGCCATCTTCCACTCCGGATCAGCCACGATCTAATTGAATGGCGGAACAGGCTTGCAGGGATGAATGGCCTACTCCTATTCCTATGTACAGATCAAACCTGGGATCTGTTGGCCTGTGGATTAGTACTGTGCTGGTTGGTGCCTTTAACGCACTGGATGGTCGGGGTACCTATAGAGCACTTGTTGTGCAAGACCCATGCAGTGATGCCAAATTACCAAAACGTGGGCATTGCAGAGCAGGCTGTTCTCCAAAGGTAAAACTGCCAGAACACACTCGGGCTGCCATGGAGACCTGTTGTTGGTGGGTGTTCTGTGGCACTGTTCTCAGTGAGTCTTCAGTTCCATATTTGGCTTGTCACTGGCAGAGACACTCGCTTGCTCTCTCTGGGCCACTAATGGCAAAACTGCTGCTGCAATACAAACCATATGAGCCATTCAGTCCTGTAAATGGGCTGTATTCTGAATAAAGTCTTAAAAGCTAATTAATGAATTAAATCTGGGAGCTCCTTTAAGATCCTATAGTTGGCTGAGGGAAGTTGAACTGGTGACTTTAACCTTTTCTGCAGAGCGGTAAACCTATTCTGCTGTTTCAGATGTGTGAAAACCACCTCCAGAATCCTTCGGAGGCAGCAGCTGACTATCGAGCTGTGAGTAAGGCTCTGTTTGCTGAGACTCTGGAATTGCACAACAAATTGAACAGCATCAGAAGTGCAAAAATGGTGAGGCCACTTCCAACCACCACTTGTGTTTATTATGCCACCTTTTTAGTATAGAAAAATATCCCAGGGCACTACACAGCAGTAATCGTACAACGAGCCAGTCGAGGAGCTATTAGTAGGGGTGACTAATGGCTTGGTTGAAGGAGGAGACCGAGGCTGAGCGGTTTAGGGAGAGAATTCCAGAGCTTGGGGCCTGGACAGCTAAGCCACTACTGCCAATGGTGGAGCGGGAGGAGGGATGCACGGAGTGCTTGCTAACCTCAGATGGCCAAATAGCTCATCTAATCACTTTGTGGAAAATCAGCTGCTCTTGGCTAGTAGGATACCTTTTTTTATTCATTCGCAGGATGTGGGCTTTGCTGGAAAAGCCCAGCATTTATTGCCCATCCCTAGTTACCCTTGAGAAAGTGGTGGTGGTGAGTCTCCTTCTTGAACTGCTGCAGTCCGTGCGGTGAAGATACTCCCACAGTGCTGTTAGGTAGGGAGTTCCAGGATTTTGACCCAGCAGTGATGAAGGAACGACAATATATTTCCAAGTCAGGATGGTGTGTAACTTGAAGGAGAACTTGGAGGTGGTGGTGTTCTCGTGCATCTGCTGCCCTTGTTCATCTAGGTGGTAGAGGTCACTGGTTTGGGAGGTGCTATCAAAGAAACCTTGACAAGTTACTGCAGTGCATCTTATAGATGGTGCACACTGCAGTCCTATTGTGCTAGTGGTAGAGACAGTGAATGTTTAAGGTGGTGGATGGGGTGCTGATCAAGCGGGCTGCTTTAAGAACTAAGAGCAGGAGTAGGCCATACGGCCCCTTGAGCCTGCTCTGCCATTCAATAAGATCATGGCTGATCATAGACCTCAACTCCACTTTCCTGCCCGATCTCCATATCCCTTGATTTCCCTAGAGTCCAACAATCTATCTCCCAGCCTTGAATATACCCAAAGACTCAGTATCCACAGCCCTCTGGGGCAGAGAATTCCAAAGATTCACAACCCTTTGAACAAATTCCTCCTCGTCTCAGCCTGAAATGACCTACCCCTTATCCTGAGACTATGCCCCCTAGTTCTAGACACTCCAGTCAGGGGAAACAACCTTTCAGCGTCTACCCTGTCAATCCCCTTCAGAATCTTGTATGTTTCAATGAGATCACCTCATTCTTCTAAACTCCAGAGAGTATAGGCCCATTCTAATCAATCACTCATCATAGGACAGCCCTCTCATCCCAGGAATCAATCTAGTGAACCTTCGTTGCACCACCTCCAAGGCAAGTATATCCTTCCTTAGATAAGGAAACCAAAACTGTGCACAGTACTCCAGGCGTGGTCTCACCAAGGCCCTGTACAATTGTAGCAAGACTTCCTTACTCTTATACTCCAACCCCATTGCAATAAAGGCCAACATGCCATTTGCCTTCCTTATTGCTTGCTGTACCTGCATATTAGCTTTCTGTATTTCTTGCACGAGGACACCCAAATCTCTGAACACCAACATTTGAAAATTTCTCACCATTTAAAAAATATTCTGCTTTTCTATTCTTCCTACCAAAGTAAATAACCTCACATTTCCCTACATTATACTCCATCTGCCACCTTACTGCCCACTCACTTAGTCTATCTATATCCCTTTGCAGACTCTCTGTTCTCCTCACAGCTTACTGTTCCCGCCTAGCTTTGTATCATCAGCAAACTTGGATACATTACACTCTTCATCTAGGTCATTAATATAGATTGTAAATAGCTGAGGCCCCAACACTGATCCTTGCGGCACCCCACTAGTTACAGTCTGCCAACCTGAAAAGATCAGTTTATCCCTACTGTCTGTTTTCTATCCGTTAACCAATCCTCTATCCATATGCTACTATATTACCCCCAACCCCATGAGCCCTAATCTTGTATAATAACCTTTTATGTGGCACTTTATCGAATGCCTTTTGGAAATCCAAATATACTACATCCACCGATTTCCCCTTCTCTACCCTGCTAGTTACATCCTCAGAAAACTCTAATAAATTTGTCAAACACGATTTCCCTTTCATAAAACCATGTTGACTCTGCCTAATCATGTTATGATTTTCTAAGTGACTTGATACCACTTCCTTAACAATGGATTCCAGCATTTTCCTGACAACTGATGTCAGGCTAACTGGCCTGTAGTTCCCTGCTTTTTCTCTCCCTCCTTTCTTGAATAGTGGTGTTACATTTGCAACCTTCCAATCCGCTGGGACCTCTCCAGAATCTAGGGAATTTTGGAAGATGAAAACCAATGCATCCATTATCTCTTCAGCCACCTCTTTTAGAACCCTAGGATGTAGGCCGTCGGGTCCAGGGGGTTTGTCGGCTTTTAGTCCCATTAGTTTCTCTAGTATTTTTTCTCTACTTATATTAATTACATTAAGTTCCTCACTCTCATTAGACTTTTGGTTCCCCACCATTTTTGGTATGCTTTTTGTCTTCTACTGTGAAGACAGATACAAAATATTTGTTTAACATTTCTGCCATTTCCTTATTCCCCATAATAATTTCTCCTGTCTCAGCCCCTAAGGGGCCAATGTTTACTTTTGCTACTCTCTTTTTTTCCTTTTTACATACTTGTAGATCTCTTACAATCTGCTTTTATATTTCTTGCTAGTTTTCTCTCATTCATTCTATTTTTCCCTTTTTTATCAATTTTTTTGGCCAACCTTTGCTGGTTTCTGAAACGCTCCCAATCCTCGGGCTTACTATTATTCTTTGCAACATTTATAAGCTGCTTCTTTCAATCTAATGCTATCCTTAACTACTTTAGTTAGCCATGGTTGGATCACTTTTCCCGTGGAGTCATTGTTTCTCAATGTGATGTATTTTTGTTGAGAATTATGAAATATTTCTTTAAATGCTAGCCACTGCTTATCTACCTACATTTTAATCAATTTTTCCAATCTACTTTAACCAACTCGCCCCTCATCTATGTAATTGGCTTTATTTAAGTTTAAAACTCTAGTTTTGGACTTAGGCAAGTCACTCTCAGAATTTCACCTTAATTTTATCATATGATCACTCTGCCCCAGAGAATCCTTTTATGAGATTGCTAATTAACCCTGTCTCATTACACAATACAAGATCTAAATTAGCCTGTTCCCTGGTTGGTTCCATGACACATTGTTCAAAGATACTGCCCTGAATGCATTCCATGAACTCGTCCTCCAGACTTTCTTTGCCAATTTGATTTGTCCAGTCTATATGAAGATTAAAGTCCCCCATGATTATTGCATTACCTTGTGGCGCATGTAGGAGCAATCCTGTTGCAAGCTCCTACTATTGTAAGATTTAGGATCACAGGCTCACACAGATTACCCAACAGGGCTTTAGGAGTTGTAAGGCTTTTATTAAAGAGCTACAGTTTTAAAGCATAATCAGATATTACATATGGTTTAAGCCAAGTATTACAGACATACAACCCGTGACAGTAGGAGCGATCTATGACTCCCGAATCGGAATGCCATGACCGGATGGACGGGGAGGCAGTATGGTGGTCTCGGATTAGATGGATTCCTGCAGTCTGCTGCAGTGGTCACTTCCGTTGGGTCATCTCTCAAGCTGTTGGAGGTATGAGGCCATCAGCCACCTCGGAGGCTAAACTTAACCAAGGTGTTAGGCCGTAGCCACCTTGGGGAAGCCTTCGCCCCTGACTGCCTGATTTCCTCTCTTGGGTGTCTATATTTATAGTTATTTCGGTGGGCTGGTAATCACTGGTGTCAATCATTTGATCCCCCATCCTATTGTCCAATTGTGAAGCAGGAAGGCAACCCTCGCTGTCCCTTTCTGCATGACTGACAAGGCATCTTATCTTTCTGAGGAATGTTTTGTCAAGTTTCTTCAAGGGCATTTTATGGCTTCATGGCTCCTTGTTATCTAGCAGGTGCCATCCTCCCTGTTTCCTTGCATTTTACAATTCCCTTATCACTTCTATTTGTCTTTTGCTGCTTGATATTCGACCTTGCTGGCATTTCTGCTATCTTTTTCTGCTTGCATGTTGTCAGTCTCTGTTCTAAGAATTAAAACCCATCTTTGAATCTAACAGCTACTTCTTACACTATTTCTTGATTAATATTCTGTCCAACAATATAGCTACTGTTAGGGGGCCTATATACTACTCCTACCAGTGTTTTCTGCCCCTTGTTATTCCTTATCTCCACCCATACTGATTCTACTTCCTGATCTTCCGAGCTAAGATCCTTTCTCGCTACTGTCCTTATGTCATCCTTTATTATCAGGGCTACTCCCCCTCCTTTCCATTCTGCCTGTCTTTTCGAAATGTCAAGTACCCTGGAACATTTAGTTCCCAACCTTGGCCACCTTGCAACCATATCTCTGTAATGGCTGTTAGATCAAACCCATTTATCTCTATTTGTGCTACAATTTCATCTATCTTATGAATGCTTCGTTCATTCAGATAAAGAGCCTTTAATTTAAATTTTTACCATTATTCCCTGCTTTGACCGTCTTCTCTGCTGCACTGCTACCATTAAACTCTCTGTCCCTTCCTATCACACTCTGCTTATTTTTACCCAAATTGCTACACTGCTCTATTGCCTTGACCTTTCTCTTTAGATCTAAGTTTCCCCTCACCTGACCCCTCCCCTTTGCTCTGGATGGTGTCGAGCTTCTTGTGGTGTTGGAGCTGCCCTCGTCCAGGCAAGTGGAGAGTATTCCATCACACTCCTGACTTGTGCCTTGTAGATGATGGAAAGGCTTTGGGGATTCGGGGAGGTGAGTTACTCATAACATAAGAAATAGGAGCAGGAGTAGGCCAGTCGGTCCTTCGAGTCTGCTCCGCCATTCAATGAGATCATGGCTGATCTTCTGCCTCAACTTAATTCACCGGCCCGATCGCCATATCCCTTGATGCCCTTACTAGTCAGAAATCTATTGACTTCTGCTTTGAATATACCCAATGACTCAGCCTCCACAGCCCTCTGGGATAGAGAATTCCAAAGATTCACCACCCTCCTGAAGAAATTTCTTCTCATCTCAGTCCTGAATGGCCTACCCTTTATCCCGAGGCTGTGGCCCCTGGCTCTAGACTCCCCAGCCAAGGGAAACATTCTCCCAGCATCCACCCTTTCAAGACCTGTAATAATTTTGTATGCTTCAAATGAGACCCCCTCTCATTCTTCTGAATTCAAGAGAATACAGGCCTAGTTTACTCAATCTCTTCTCATACGACAGTCCTGCCATCCCAGGAATCAATCTCGTGAACCTTCGTTGCACTCCCTCTATGGCAAGTGTATCCTTCCTTAGGTAAGGAGACCAAAATTGTACATAGTACTCTAGGTGTGGTCTCACCAAGGCCCTATATAATTGGAGTAAGACTTCTTTACTCCTGTACTCAAATCCTCTTGTAATGAAAGCCAGCATACCACTTGTCTTCCTAATGGCTTGCTGCACCTGCACATTCACTTTCAGTGACTCATGTACAAGGACATCCAGGTCCCTTTGAGCATCTGCATTCCCCAATCTTTCACCATTTAGGAAATACTCTGCCTTTCTGTTTTTTCTACCAAAGTGGATAACTTCACATTTATCCACATTATATTCCATCTGCCATGTTCTCGCCCACTCACTGAGCCTGTCGAGATCCCCTTGAATCCTCTTCGCAACTGACACTGCCACCTAGCTTTGTATTATCAGCAAATTTGGAAATGTTACATTTAGTCCCCTCAGCCAAATCATTGATATAGATTGTGAATAGCTGGCGCCCAAGCACCAATTCTTGCAGTACCCCACTAGTCACAGCCTGCCATCCTGAAAAAGATTCGTTTATCCCTACTCTGTTTTCTGTCTGTTAACCAATTCTCAATCCATGCTAGTATATTACCCCTAATTTTGTTCACCAACCTCTTGTGTGGGACCTTATCGAAGGTCTTCTGAAAATCCAAATACACCACGTCTACCGGTTCCCCTTTGTCTACTCCACTAGTTACATCCTCAAAGAACTCCAATAGGTTTGTCAAACAGGCTTTGGGGAGTCAGGAGGTGAGATGCTCGCCACAGAATACCCAGCCTCTAAACTGCTCTTGTAGCCACAGTATTTATGTGGCTGGTCCAGTTAAGTTTATGGTCAATGGTGACCCCCAGGATGTTGATGGTGGCAGATTTGACGATGGTAATGCCATTGAATGTCAAGGGAAGGTGGTTAGACTCTCCTGTTGGAGATGGCCATTGTTTGGCATGAATGTTACTTGCCACTTATGTTGTCCAGGTCTTGCTGCATGTGGGCACGGGCATCTTTATTATCTGAGGAATTATGAATGGAACTGAACACTGCAAACATCAATGAACATCCCCACTTCTGACCTTGTGTTGGAGGAAGGTCATTGATGAAGCAGCTGAAGATGGTTGGGTCTAGGACATTGGCCTGAGGAACTCCTGCATTGATGTCATATGGCTGAGCTGATTGACCTCAAACAACCACAATCATTTTCCTTTGCACTACTGATTCTCATTGACTTCAATTTTGCTAGGTTTCCTTGGTGCATGGCCACAGCGAGACTTGTCTCTATTTTTAAACCAGTTTGTTTATGGAACTAACTTTCACTACCTCTTGCAATACAATCTAGGAAGATCGAGCACCTGCTTGAGAACAGCTTCCATGTAATCTTCTGATTCCCTCTAAGTGATTCTCATCAGAGGTGATGGCTTTATTGTATTCCCCAGCAAGATGAGGGTAGTCATTAAATCTGTTAGTGGATATTGTACTCCTGCTATCCCTACCTGCCAAACTGATGAGTTTAGAAAGTTCAGTACTGCAACTTTTTGCTTCATGAACTGGTGGAATCAATTAACTAAGTGGAATGGTTGTGAATGGACTTCGTGCAGCCCTTGCCCAAAAGGGCAAGATTTCTTCAAAGAATCTCCTGTATTCACTGAACCAACATGAAATATTCTTAAAGCTATCTGGAGCCCAAGGCTCTCCAAGCAGAGATCAATGTAACTTCTTGTATCAGTCAAATGTTGGAATAAATACAATTGTGGGCTTTTTCTTGCTTGTATGTAGAATGACAGAGAATGGAGATTTTCCACGCTGCTTTTTTTCTTGAAGTCTTTGCCTTGGTGGGATATGATTCCATGGGTGTCAACAGCTCTCTGGTACCTGCTGCTGTTCTTGTTCTGAGAGCCTGGACAATGAGTGTCCACCGAGATGGTCAACAGCAGGGGATATCATGACCGTCTGTTCAATGTCAATGTGTCCTTTTCCAGCATGAGTAACTGGCTAGCAATCAGGAGCAGGAACACATGTTTCCCCATCCCCAGATTGGAATGTGCTTGTAGGTTTCGGGCTGCAGCTCGGAAACAGCCTTTTAAGGTTGTTTTACATTCCTTTTAACCTCTGCATGTGCAGATGTACCATTTTACTAATCTAAATTGCTACAGGAAAATCTTCAGAACACTGCACAAACCAACATTGAAGTGTCCCAGTGAAAATTAATCTAGATCAGAAATCTCTCATCCTCTCCATTGAAACATGTGGAACTGCTTTGAATTTCTTCTCTTAACTTTAAAGATTTCCCTTTCCACCTTCTCGTCATTGATTTTATAAGTGTTTGGCATAGTAGACAGCTTATTCAATGGAACTATTTTAGTGGAATTCTGGCACTAGCTAGGCTTCAATCTAATGTTGGCATATCATGTTCATTGAACTTGAGGTTTTAACCTTGTGTAATTTTGTACCTTAATTCTTGCAGACTCTAAAAAAGCTACTGGAGGATGAAACAAGCCTAGAGACTGTGTATCAGGTGAGAAGATCTATACTTGCCAACATCGTAACCTTGCTGTCATTAATCCCTGATTCACTTTGTTCATTTCACCTTAAATAAAATGGTGGAATGTTTGTCTTCTGCTGGTCAGTTTGACTCAGTTGATAACTTAGTTGCTTCAGTCAGATTTTGGGTTCAAGCCCCACTCCAGCACTAGAACTGGCTGTGACTTAATGCAGTATTTGAGGGTGTGCTGCATTGTTTTAGATGCCGTCCTTTGAATGAGCCACAAGATCCTGTCTATGTTCTGGTGGATGTTTAACCATCCCATGGCACTATTTGAAGAACAGGAATTTCTCTTGGGACCCTGACAATCATTTCTACCTCCACCAAAAACAGACTAATTGGTTATTTCACAAATCATTAAATGGTTGCTGAGTTTGTGTACACAAGTCCCTGCAGTTCAACGCAAATCACAAAATTGCTTAAAGACATTTGGATCATAAAGTACCATCATTGTGCAGGTCTCTTTCTTTCTTGTCTGTTTAAAGAACAGGTTGAAGAAAAATACTTAACCCATCCCTTTGACTTATTAACAGCTCACTGGTTCTGCTTCTGGATCCTACTGAACACATCTTGATGACTACTGAAACGCAGGACCCCCACTTCACCCCTTCCCCACCTCAACTTTCTGCTTGTTCGCCCAATTGAACCTCAGACCAAGAACCAATTGATTCAACCCTTAATCTCTCCCATTACTTGCTGTGCAGGCACAGCCACAACAAGAAACCTGAGGGCACTTTTTTTGCAAATGCTGCAATCCAAATGTACAATGGCTTCAAAAATATATATGCAAATATTGAGAATCAGATAGTATAACTTTAGTATTGTGCTGTTGTTCATTGTTGGCGGCTCCACAAAGTATGAATTTTCATTAACTTCATTTCTTGTATACAGCCCTTTAAACTGTCATGATAGCGATGCTGTTGCAATGACACTGGCAGTGCCTTTACAATAAATTAAACAGCGTTTGTATGCCAAGATATTTATATTAAACTGAGCATCTGATAACTAAAACCTAGGTACAAGTTAATGCCTTTGTTCTGCTGGAATTCTTATTTCAAGTTCCTGTTTGTTCTAATGTTTGGGCTTTCATCACACTGAACATTAATGTCCAAATGTTTGACATGGACACTGAATGCAGTCTGAACATCTTCAGTCTGCGCTTGTCTTTTCCACCTAGAGTCGAGCATGGTTCCAGTTAATGGAGGAGCTGCGAAATGGCGTGAAGTTAAGGAATGCCTGTGAGCGAAGTTACAAGCCCCTTCCAATGAAACCCCGACTGTCTCCATTTAAGAAAATTCTGGATGACATTAAATACAAGCGCTATAGCCTACAGAAGGTGATGGTGAGTTTTTGCTGGGGGCGCAGGGAGCTGTGGCTGTGCAATTTGTGGCTGAAGATTGTGAGGCAGGTTTTTGTTGTGTATTCAGTAGGAAAGACCAACTCCCATTATTCTTGCTCTAATGGTTCATTTTTCTTTCCACAGCTCGATATCTCATCTGGGTAGTAGTGGTACAAATGGGAGTAAAATAAACTCTGACCCTATACAATGAATCTAAAATCAGGGCAGATTATCAGTTGCCAAATTTTCTTCTTCACTTTCCCTCTCCCTTGAACTTTCTAGGTAGCCTGTTGGCAGTTACATAGAATTATATAGGCCGTGTAGCACAGAAACAGGCCATGCGGCCCAACTGGTCCATGCTGGTGTTTATGCTCCAAATGAGCTGCCTCCCAATTCAGTTAACAATTCTTCAGGACTTTTTGTGCTTCCAGTAGCCACCAAGATTGAGTTTTTAATTCTCTAGTTGCATCACACAAACTGACAAAACTGGCCTCTGGGGAGCATAATGCATAAATAAGACTTTGCTTCATTTACCCTTCCTTTGTAAATCTCCTGACTGTTCAAGAAGACCAAATGGCTTGAGCATTCTGATGACCATTTCAAATGATTGAAATTCCAGTAGCTGACACAGCCCAGCAATACAATGGTGTGGTGATGGTCACGGTTACCTGATTCTTCAGTGCCATCCTGACCTGGAATGGGAATTCAGACCAAGAACGTTTACCATTGGTGATTGAGGAAATGAAGGGCGAGTTAGCCCAGATTGAGGTGGCACCTGCCAATGGGCAGAGCCGTACAGTCAGGCCTGGGAGCAGGTCCCTTACATTGTACCAGGGAACGGCGGAAGAGAAACAATTGTAAATGGTAATTTTAGAAACTTAAAATGGGAGGTTGGTAATCGAGTCCAGATATTCAGTAGTCATCTCTTTCCATCAAGTCATCAGTTAAAGCCTGTGTCTAGGTCGTCACCCATGTGTTCTCAACATGCACTGCATTTTTTACACATTCAGTAACTATCTCAAATTATTCTGCTTTATGTTGGGGCAATTATCTTCTATTAATAGAATTTAAGAGAGCACATTCCTGTTACGAGGGGCAAGTCTGAATGGGCTTGCCTGAGCATTAATTAGATTGATTGATTAATCGGAGGGATCTGGCTGCAGTTTCCAAACAGCCTTGTATGCTAATCCTCCAGTCACAATTGTGGTTTTGTTCATCTCACTCGATGCCCACTGCCAGAACCGCTCTAATTGGGCAATAAGCTTTTCACTTACACCAAATACAATTGCTAGGTTTGTAAAGAGTGTGTGTGAGAAATGTGACTCTTGTATAAATGAGCCTCAAACGCTGTAAACGTTTCTGCTACATACAGCCTTATGGGATTTGAGCTTGTTGAAGGTGCAGTATTTCAGGGCCTTGCTGGGTGTACCCCTCCCAATTTAGTAATGGTGGTTAAATGTTAATTGTGCTTTTGCTAAAACTAACGTCCCTGGACAGCCCAGGATAGCTTTTGTTTGAACGGAGTGAAGAGGCGTTTTTAAAATGTTTGGCTGTAGGGACCAAGGGGGAGAAATTCTGACCAAGGGTCATCGACCTGAAA
This sequence comes from Somniosus microcephalus, assembly GCF_052327205.1. NCBI lineage: Eukaryota > Metazoa > Chordata > Chondrichthyes > Squaliformes > Somniosidae > Somniosus > Somniosus microcephalus. Next base: position 104,900,459 of record NC_140999.1, read on the forward strand.
TGTTAACTCTCTGGTTTTCTTTCTCCGTGGATGCTGCCTGACCTGAGCATTTTCTGTTGTTACTGGAGAAATTCATTATAGCCCCATTTGGGGCACTAACTTTTAAAAGTTGAAAATATTAGCGGCAGGCGCTAATGCCTTTCAACTTTTACAAAATTCGGTTTTGCGCTCCAGGAAGGAAGTGGAACGCTAAATCAAGTGCACCACTTCGTTCCTGGAGTGCAGCCGATGGGGCAGTAGGTGTGCAGCGCTGGTAGGTGTGGGGCGATGCGCACGGTGATGATGCCACGATCTCCAGGAGGAGATCGGGGCGCAATGCCATACCGCCGCCGCAAACCTCCTGCCGAATATCGCAGGAGTCCATCTTCTCGCTGCACCCGGTCGATAAGTGATTACTGCCCTGTTATTGCCTCCCGGAGGTGATAATGGGAGGTGCAAAAGTACCCAATTTACCCAAGAGTCTTTCAAAGCCAACTTTGCTCTTGTGCTACTTTTCAGATCAATAGCAATCAACCCAGAACTCCGTGTGATGTCTTGCTGGATTTTGGCCTCTTGAGGTCCTTGTTGAAACCTGTAAGTATAGATGGTTTGCCTGCACACCAATATACACCACAATATTGGTCCAGAATTCAGTAGCCAATCTCCAGGATTTGACAAGGGTGAGGATGTTGATCTCTTGCTGGTGTAGTAGGCTGCATGCTTAGGTGAATTTGTGGTTGAACTATGTAGAGGAAGCGATGCCCCCATGTTTAGATATAGTATGAACTACAGTAAACCTCAGGATTGGGAGCAGTTTAGGATTCAACAAAGGAGGACAAAGGGACTAATTAAGAAGGGGAAAATAGAGTATGAGAGTAAGCTTTCAGGGAACATAAAAACTGACTCTAAAAGCTTTTTTTTATATATATATATATAAGAAAAAGATTGGTGAAGTCGAGCGTAGGTCCCTTGCAGTCAGAATCAGGGGAATTTATAATAGGGAACAAAGAAATGGCAGACCAATTAAATACATATTTTGGTTCTGTCTTCACAAAGGAGGACACAAATAACCTCCCAGAGATGTCGGGGAACATGGGTTCTGATGAAAGGGAGGAACTGAAAGAAATCAGTATTTGTAGGGAAATTGACGGGATTGAAGGCTGATAAATCCCCAGGGCCTGATAATCTACATCCTAGGGTACTTAAGGAAGTGGCCCTAGAAATAGTAGATGCATTGCTGATTATCTTCCAACATTCGATGGAATCTGGAACAGTACCCGTGGATTGGAGGGTAGCTAATGTTACCCCACTATTCAAAAAAGGTGGTAGAGAGAAAACGGGGAATTACAGACCGGTAAGCCTGACATCGGTAATGGGGAAAATGCTAGAGTCCATTATAAAAGAGGTACTAGCAGAGCACTTGGAAAACAGTGACAGGATCGGACAAAGTCAAAATGTATTTACAACAGGAAAATCATGCTTGACTAATCTACTGGAATTTTTTGAGGATGTAACTGGTAAAATAGATAAGGGAGAACCAATGGATGTGGTGTATTTGGACTTTCAAAAGGCTTTCGATAAGGTCCCGCATAAGAGATTAGTGTGGAAAGTTAAGGCACATGGGATTGGGGGCAAGGTATTGACTTGGATAGAGAACTGGTTGGCAGACAGAAAGCAAAGAGTTGGAATAAACGGGTCTCTTTCCGAGTGGCAGGCAGTGACTAGTGAGGTGCCGCAGGGATCGGTCCTTGGACCCCAGCTATTCACAATATATATAAATGATCTAGACGAGGGAACTAGATGTAATATCTCCAAGTTTGCAGACGACACAAAGCTGGGTGGGCATGTGTGCTGGTGAGGAGGATGCCGAGAAACTCCAGGATGATTTGGACAGGTTGGGTGATTGGGCAGAAGCATGGCAGATGCAACATAATGTTGATAAATGTGAGGTTATCCACTTTGGTGTCAAAAACAGGAAGGCAGATTATTATCTGAATGGCAATAGATTGGGAGAAGGGGGAAGTGCAACGAGACCTGGGTGTCCTTGTGCACCAGTTGCTGAAGGTAAGCATGCAGGTGCAGCAGGTGGTTAAGAAGGCAAATGGTATGTTGGCCTTCGTAGCGAGAGGGTTTGAGTACAGGAACAAGGATGTCTTGCTGCAGTTGTACAGGGCCTTGGTGAGACCGCACCTTGAGTATTGTGTGCAGTTTTGGTCGCCTTATCTGAGGAAGGATGTTCTTGCCATGGAGGGAGTTCAGCGAAGATTCACCAGGCTGATACCTGGGATGGCAGGAATGACGTATGAGGAGAGATTGGGTCGATTGGGCTTATACTCGCTGGAGTTTAGAAGAATGAGAGGGGATCTCATTGAAACTTTTAAAATTCTGACAGGACTGGACAGACTAGATGCAGGAAGGATGTTCCCGATGGTTGGGGAGTCCAGAACCAGGGGTCACAGTCTAAGGATAAGGGGTAAGCCATTTAGGACAGAAATTAGGAGGAATTTCTTCACCCAGAGAGTGGTGAACCTGTGGAATTGTCTACCACAGAAGGCAGTAGAGGCCAATTCATTAAATATATTCAAGAAGGAGTTGGATATATTTCTTAAGGCTAAAGGTATATGGGGAGAAAGCAGGGACCGGGTACTGAATTTGGATGATCAGCCATGATCTCATTGAATGGCGGAGCAGGCTCGAGGGGCCGAATGGCCTACTCCTGCTCCTATCTTCTATGTTTCTATGTTAGATGCTGGCTGTGGAGGTGCTACCATCCCCCACATGGGCAACCCCTTGACTTATGGTCTTGTAATTTGACTTTCGGCTATTGCCTATTAATCAATGAGCCTCAATACAATAGTTTATGCCGTGAGTCACTTCACTATGTATATTACTTTTAATTTTACAAGTATTGAGTTACAGCTTTGCTTGCACGTAATCTGATGCAAAGAGCTAGGTTTTTAGTAGTGTTTTATGAAGGAGGAGAAAAAACACTTGGCTAAATGTAATGGGATATATTGTAAAGAGCTACATTGACTCACAGCATCTGTAGGAACTACTGGGGAACCAAGTCGGATAACCCAAGTCCACCTGTTTGTATCTAAACTCTGCCTGATTGCATACTCTTCAATGTAGCTATTCGTTCCCCCTTTTTTTTTCTCCCTCTAAATTCAGGCAACTGCAAGGAAGCTAAGAGACCCGCCCTCTTCCACTCCTTGTCTGCATGAGATGCTGATGAGGGAGATACAGTCAGGTGTTAAAAAGCTACAGCCAGTGTCCTCTGACCTGGACAGCCAATCAAGTAAGTTCTACAAAAGATTAGTGCATTCATGAGACTCTGTTTAAGGTCCTTTCTTGGCTGTTGCATAACTCCATGTAAGTGACCTTGTTAAGACTCTGCTGCTGCTTAGTGACTTGTTTTTACTTCTAAATATGAAGAGCTTTTTAAGTGTTTGGATCATAACTAAACCATGCTTGCTCTAGCCTAGTTAATTTGAAATCTGGAAGCAAAAGAAAAGAACTTAGCCATGAATACCCTTGCTTCAGATTATGGTTTCTACAATGATCAATTATCATACCTATGCAAATCTTGTTACAATCAATAGCAATTGTAACTTTGCCAAATACTATTGTGTAAACAGACTTATCTGGGAGGCTTCTTTAACAGTAGGTGTTTTCCCTCTTGTGATGGAGCAAATGTTTAAATGTCTACTAAGGCCTTTGACTAAGAATACTACAATGGCTTCAAAGCTTTGGGAATTGATCTCTTTAAATGCACCTTCTGTACCCTTTGTACTCTTCAGCAGAGTATGCAGGGTCAGGAGATGGTTCCTGGTCAAGTGGAGCCTGTTTTCGAACTGACCCAAAATCTACAATGACTTGCATTATTATGGCATAATGCCCAAACTTGCTGTTCATATTGAAGTGCTGCAGATTGAAGGCCAACGACTTTGCTAATTCTAGCTGTATAATGGTGCATTCTACAATTGGACCCATCCAAGAATTGTAGATTGCATCAGTATGCAATCCCCAATTAGTTGAGGCAACGCTTGAGACTGAGGCTCTGGCAATTTTGTATTGAGATGGTTACAGCCCTGGATATGTTGGAATTATTTCTTTACTGCAGCAGTGTGGGTTGGCTTGTATTGAACTGTTGATGTTTTCCTGTAGTAACATCTTAACACTCCGTTATTGATGATTCTCTACAATGGTTGATTGTTCACCAGTCTTTGCAATGCTAGATTTCCCAAGGTACCTGTACAAGCTGACTTCCTGGCAGACACAATTGGATGAAGCAGCAAAGGTTCCATGTTTAAATGCAGCATTTGTTTTTCCCTCCCAACCCCCTCCCCTTTGCCCAGCAGATGATTCAAGTGGCCCAGTGCAGACTGCATTAGGGTTACAGTGTCAGGACACACCTGCCAACCATAAGCCACATTTGCAGCACCAACCCGAGAACCCATGGAGGACGCCAGAATTCATGGACCTGGAGTCTGAGGTATGAACTAGAGATGTCAATCCTGAATCTATAGTGTTAAGAGTTCAGCTTCGTGATTGGGACTTCCATGTGCACACCTAACGAAACCACTCCAGTCCAAAGATTGATTGTCGAACTTGTTTGCCTCTAGGTGGGTTTATTCAGCTGTTCTGCTGGATGGAGTGTTGCAGAAACTAATCTTTATGCTAGGAACAAATGCTGCCCATGTGGTTCTGCTCACTTCGCAGTTCATCATTTGGACCACTGAGTGTAGAATTGCAAATAAGCTGACTTCTCAAACCGAAGTTAACAATTCTACATTGGCCAACTGGTGGGAAGAAGAGATTCAGCTATATTGGGGAAGGGCATATAAGCCCTCACTAACTAAAGTGTAGTGCCTTGATATTTTTCTTGGGAACAAAGCCTATTGGCACAAATGTATGGAAGACATCGCCCGAGTCCATGTTGCAACTGTTTCAGAAATGTGAGTGAATTGTACTGTTTATACAGAGCCTCAAAAACTTGGCACAAATTGAAATGTAGGTGTGCAGTGAAACCTGAATTCAGGACTGAAAACCAATATTGACTGACTGTTATTACAAGGTAGTGTCTACAGTTATGGTTACTATTTTTAACTGGTAGGAATATTAGCCAATTAAGAACCATAGGATAGTTTTGGAGATCTGGGAGTGCACAGAACCAGGTAGACTTTGGTGTTGGCATTGAAGCACAGTCTATTGAAGCTCCCATCAGGTGGTTGGCCACACTTGTACCCATGCTTCTCCCCATACCAGCTGGGCTCAGTACTACTAAATATAGTAAAATCATGACTAAATGAGTGTTTTAAGAGTTTGAAGGCTAGAAGAGCAGACAGGAGTTCCATAATTTCATATCCCAGGTCTTGATTTTCCACAATCTGGAGATTTAGGGAGGAGGAAGAACAGATCAGACAGTAACTGTAATTTAAAATAATCCATTTTCTTTTGTGAAGGAGTATTAATTATAATTATACACTCAAAATGGAAGGGGTGGGGAGAAGGGAGACTAGTGGTGAACTTGTACCAAAAAGGAGAAAGATGGTACATAACTAGTTCTGGTGCAGTGGTGCTGCTGTCATTGTTTCTGGTCTAAAGCCACCCTGTGGATCATTGAGACTTATTGGCCCCTCTAGGCTCAAGTTCCATTCAGACATTGTAGTTCCCTGAAAATGGATTTAAGGAGTCCATATAAGGTGTACGTGGACAGCACAAGCAGGTAAAGGTTATCTGTTACCTGCATTATTTGACTCTTATCAATATCGGGAACCAGCTTCCCACAATCCCATCATGACGCCTCAGTGGAATTTGAAAAGCTGTAACAGCTGGTAACGTGCCCATACTTGGTAAGCATAAATCAACCTGGCTTGCTTTCCCTATAGAGTTTCATTACCAGTGCGAGATTTGGTAGTTTTAGTTGCATAGTCTTTTTTTCTTTAGCTCTTGCAAATATTAATTACTGGTGAGTTATCTCGATGCTGATTGGTTGCTATATTTCCAGGCAGATCTCTTGGGCTCGGCGCATAACTGTGAGAAAAGTGAAAGAAAGGAGCAGTCATCTGATGCGGCCTACAGCAGTGCAGGTAGGAGCAGGCTCCAGTATTGTACAGGGCAGGAGAGGGATGTACATCGTCCCTGTTGCTGGAAGGATTTGGAAAGAAGTTGGCGATCTCGTGAAGCATTATAGGAGTACATGAAAGTCCAGCACTGGGGGTAGGGAACTCTGCAGGTGGATCTGGCTGGTCCTAAAAACTAATGCCATTCGATTGTCCACTCCCTCCAAAGCTAACCAATTCTCAATTTTTTCACACTGCCCCTACGGGCAGTGTGTTCCACATGTTCGCCGTCTGTGTAAAGTAGCTGAAACTAAATATGTATGCATATTTGCTTGAGCCCTTTCTGGCAATCTTGAACATATTATCAGGTTTTAATTTTATCTTGCTGTAATTTTTAATGCATCAATAATATGCCACGGTTCTTCTCTTTTTAAACAATCCCAGGCTCTTCAACCTTAAGCTCAGTATCAGTTTAGTTGCCCTTTTCTTCACTGCCTCCAATGCTTGTATATCCTTGCTGTGGAACAGTGACCAGAATTGTAACATGGTAGTTCGGGTGTGGCTATACCTTGTACAGACGTATTACTGGCTCCTGGGATTTGTGCTCTATCCCTATGGCCATACAAAATCTGGTCATCCTTCTTCACCACCACCGCTAAATCCCCAAAATCCCAGATCCCCCTCCTGTGTTGTCCAGTAGCCTAGAGCCATTTGGTTTATAATTCCAATTCTTCCCTTCCTAGTCCCATTATGTTGTATCTGCCACTCATCAACCCACTTTGCCAACTTTTGTATTTGGTTTTCCTGTTCCCTACTGTTTGATTCCCACCTACCCCCAGCTTGCTGTCCACTACAAATGTGAGACCAATTGGCTTCTGTCATTGGCTCCAAATTACTTGTATACACTAAACAGTAACGGCCCTAACAATGATTCCTGTGGTATCTCCCTCGTAGTCCCGTGCTATGTCTATGCAGCTCCACTCTCAACCCTTTTGCTTTCTCTGGTTTAGCCAATTTTCAGTTTACCTCCAAGCTTGTCTCCTGTTCCATGCCTTCCTACCATGTAGACCAGTCCCATTGTGACACTATCAAAAGCTTTGCTGAAATTTAAATCTCAGAAAAACAGTTCATCAGTTTTTCAAAGAACTTCAGTAAATGTCTTCCCAAAAGCTCCCTCCCATAAAACCCTGCCGATTCCTTACTCTTCCTATCTCGATATTTCATTATCCCTTCTCCCAGTGTATTCTAATACTTCGCCCACAGTAGATGCTGCATTCATTGGCCTGTCATTCCTGGGTTGTCTCTCGTGTCCCTTCATATAAGTGGCCAGTTGTATAAATATTGTCACATTCTCGCCACTATCTTTAGGGAATCATTCAACACTGAGTAGTGCCAGCGGATTGGAAAGTAGCTAACCCCCTATTCCCTGCATAACTTCTTGCATTGATCTTTCTCTCTGTTACCCTTCTCCACTAGTGGTATGCATCTGCTCTGTACTCTATGTAGGATTACTGAACACAATCCATTTTTCTTCCATGTTTTTCCCCTAACAATTTTGGCAAGACCAGTTTCCTCAGCTTGCCCTTCCTCACCTAAACAAATCTGTCTGAAGTTGAATGTTCCTATTGTACCCATGCCCTGTCTCTTCAACCTTAAACTCCATGATATTTGTGCTCACTGTTTCTAAGGTGTTCTCTGACTCTGTCTGACATGCTCTACCAGGTCCAATAGTGCCCCTATTCAAGTGGGTTCCCTGACCTGTTGTTCCATGTTACAATATAATATTGTCATGTTATCATTGAAAACACATTGAAGTAAATGGTTATTGATGAGTTCTGGGACAATTTATTCTCCACTGTAGATAATGATTTGTTCCCTTGGATATAGAGAAAGAGCAGGGAACTGGAATTAGAGTTTGAGCTATCAGTGGTACAAGTACAATGGATGGAGGGTAATCCTCCAGTCCAAAGTTCAATGTAAGTTCTAGAAACATCTATAGATGTAACTTGCTACAGTTAATTAAATGACCCCTTGAATATAGTTGGTTGCATTATTTTTCCTGTTACCTTAAAGGCTCATGCTTTATATTTTCTTTTGGATTTCATACAAACAAATTGGACTGTTTTTACAGCCCTTTCCTGGACTTTAGTGCTGTCTGTATTGATTGCTGCAAAGGATTTGCAAATAGAAAATCCTGACCGGATCTGTGAATGACCGATCTTGCTATCAAATGGTGGGGGCGGGGGGGGTTTGTGGTGGTAAATCTGCCTGAAGTGGTAGCACCCCACCTTTTTTGTTCCTCTCCCAAAGCTCCAATGACATTCTCAAAGAGGAAGCCTTGTGTAATCTGGTAGTTGCAGTGTGCTGATAACTTGGGGTGATTGTGGTGCATTCTAAGAGCTTGCTCAACCATGCTTTCACAATCGCACTAGTGAACACTTGAAGTGGTAGCATGCTATCCGCTCGAGCCTCTTCATTCAGCTGACCAGTGATAGTCCTGGGAAGCCCTGGACTTCTTGGAGGGACAAGGCTCTGAAGACATTGCCACTTTTAAAACCTACACTAGGCAAAACATTGGTAAGCCACTTTCTTGCAACTCTCAATGTTTTGGGAAACTTGTTACCAATAGCAAGTGCTCAGTTTTGTGAGGAACCAAGATGGTAGCCTGATTTAATTGGTTCTCTTTCTGCTATTTGTAGGTATTTGGCTGCTGAATGTTTGGTATATTTAATGGTTTCTGCTCACACTTGCTTATTAATATGCTTCTGACTGGATTTGTTTTGAGTGGCATTTCAACCAGTTTGGTGTAGGTGTGACACAAGGCGAACGCCAACCAAGACTTTTACCTAGATCGATTTTAAAGGCCCTTCTACTTATTCTCCAGATATGTCTACAGAACGGGTAATGCCAAAACCTTCATCATGGATGGATATGACTAAGCTCGTGTGGCATTCAGTCGACAGACACAAGTTCCAATATCCTTTGCAAATAAGCAAGCCTTTAGGCATGGGTTATGAATTTGTAGAAAATGTAAGCTACAACCAGCATTGGTATCTATTTGCTTTCCAACAATTCACAAAACAAACTGATTTATTGGACTATAAATTTCTCTCTGGGGTTTGTCCTGTCCATGTGGTTCTGACAGCATTGCACAAGATTTTATGCCAATTTGGCCAAAAGGAGGGAAAGAGAGCTCACTCCAGTAATCAAGAATAGCAGAGGGGAGAAACGAGTGACCCGTTGACATTTTTCTTTTGCTTCTGGGAAGCGGGTGCAAGTCTAGCCCAAGTTGATGGGACGGAAGTGTCACCTGTGGCCTATGAGTGTCCCAAATTGAGTTGGTATGTTTTAATACTGGTAAGGCATAAAACTGCCTATCCTTTTGTGCCAAGACTATAAAGGTTAACTGTGAAATGGCAAGTTGAGGGGATGACCTGATAAGAGGTCTTAAAGATTTTTGATGGGTTAAGATGAGGTAAATAGTGATTGTTTCCACTGTTGGCAAGATGAAATTGAGAGGGCACATTTAATATGAAGAATTAAGGGGGAACGGGGTTAAGAGGGTGGTTAGAATGTGGAATTCTCTGCCACACAAACTTTTGAAGCAGTCCATCACATTTTTATAAAGCAACTTGGTTGAAAGAGGGATATTAAAGTTTATAGGAAGTGATTAGGAGAGTGGGATTAGACTGGGTGCTCCTGTGGAGGGAAATACCGGTGTAGACTAGATGAGCCGAATGGTCTGTTTTTGTGCTAATATCCTTTCTTGTGATTCTTTGTCAACTGATATTTAGAACATAGGCACTCGTTGAGTTTGCCAGTATGGAATTCAAAGTACCGCAAAATTAACTTAACAATTCTGCCAGCTCTAACCCAGGCCACTAGACAAATGTCTGCTTTGGGAGGTGGAGGGGGAAGAGAGGAAATAAGGAGGGTTCTGTCTTCTCCCAGAACATAGCTTGTGCTTTCCAGTCTTCAAATCTTGTGTTGAACCTATTCTGTCCGTGTATAATTGAGACACGGACTGCAGGAGTTGATTATAACAAGTCTTTACTGAATGGAGACAACCTGGAAACTGAAACTACAGAAGCCTGCTAGGGCCTTATATACAGGGGTGGTCACTGCCGGTACTGCAGCCTGAGACCAGTTATTCCCTTAAAGGTACATACACAACAATTCCTCCCCTTTTAGATAAACTACATAACATTCATTTAACAACTAAATAATAACTAATTACAATTACGGTTGCTAGATACATTGGTTGAAGTTAAGCAATTATAAGTTCAGTCTTTGAGGAGGCTTCCTGATTCTGTCTGTATAACACCTCTTTGGGATATCAGGTTCTTCTGGCAAGGTTGCGTCGGGATCAATGTCGTTGTTTGGTTCGTCTGCTTCCAATATCACCGATTCTGCGGTAGATGCAATTGGTACTTCGGTTTCATCGCCAGGTGTATCAGATCGTGGTGTGGAGTTGACGTTTTCCAGTGACTCTAGAATCTGGTCAGCATGGCATCTTACAATGCTCTCCAACGTCCACGGTATACATTAGAGGTCCTTGCCGTGTACAGATTGTTCCTGGCTGCCATTTCTCTGTGCGGTAGTCCTGGGCCAAAACTGGTTGACCTATCTTAAAACTCCTGGTTGGCCTTTCATTCATATTCTGAAACTGCCTGTTCTCCACATCTCTTCTGATGTTTGGCTTAACCAAATCCAAGCGGCATCGTAGTCTTCGATTGAAGAACATCATGGCTGGAATTTGGTTGGTAACCGCATGTGTCGCATTCCGGTAGGCAAACAAGAAGTTATCCACCTTGTGTTGTAGGGGTATATCTTCATTACACATTGCCTTGATAGCCTTCTTGAATGTTTGAACAAACCTCTCGGCCAATCCATTAGTGGCTGGATGATATGGGGCGGATGTGTAATGCTTAACACCATTGTTCTTTAAGAACCTCCGGAACTCTTCAGACACAAACTGTGGTCCATTGTCAGAGCAAATCTGTTCAGGCAGCCCATTCCTGGCGAATATGGTTCGTAAGACTGTGATAGTTTTTTCTGTGGTGGTTGAGGACATTTTTATTACCTCTGGCAACTTGGAATGTGCATCCACCACAATTAAAAACATCGAGTCCATAAAGGGACCAGCAAAATCAATGTGCACCCTTTGCCATGGAGATGAGGGCCACTCCCATGGATGTAGAGGGGCTTGTGGTGGGGTGTTTTGGACCTTCTGGCATCCTGTACAGCTCTTGGTCATCTCTTCGATTTCTCTATCGATTCCCGGCCACCACACAAACGCTCTGGCTAAGTTCTTCATTTTTACCCCCCCCCCCCCAGATGACCCTCATGAAGCTCATTGAGCACTCTATCCTTCAATTTGGGTGGAATTACTACTCTGGATCCACACATCAAGGTTCCTCTGCACACTGACAGCTGTTCTCTTCTTGGCGAGAATGCTGGCAGCAGTGGTTCGCCATGTGCTGGCCATCCCTTCACCGTTAAATCATAGACCCAGGAGAGTGTCGGGTCATTTCGTGTTTCCTTTTCTATGTTTGCATTCGTCACAGGAAGACATTCGACAATAGTCGAGTGGAATAACTCCACTGGATCCAGTTCTTCTTCCACCATCGGCAACGGTAGGCGCGACAATCCATCAGCATTCCCATGCTGTTTAGTTCCTTTGTACTCAATGTCATATTGGTGTGCCCCTAGGAAAAGGGACCACCTCTGTAGCCGTTGTGCCGTCATTATTGGTACGCCCTTCTGAGGGTTGAAAATGGAGACGAGAGGTTGATGATCAGTTAGTAGAGTAAATTTCTGACCGTGCAGGTAGTGATTGAACTTCTTCACCCCCCACACCAGGCTGAGGGCCTCTCTGTCAATCTGGGCGTAGTTACGCTCGGCTGAAGTTAACGAGCGTGACGCAAAAGCTATCGGCCTCTCTGAACCATCAAGGAATTTATGTGATAGTACCGCCCCAACACCGTAGGGAGATGCTTCACATGCCAGTCTTATCGGTAGTGATGGGTTGTAGTGAGCCAATACTTCTCTTGAAGTGATTAGGTCCTTACTCTTCTGAAAGGCCCGCTTACATTCATCGCTCCATTTCCATGCTACTCCCGTTCGTAGTAGGGCGTTCAGTGGATGCAGAATTGTGGACAAATTCGGCAAAAACTTATGGTAGTAATTCACCAATCCGAGGAATGACCTCAGTTGCGACACATTTTCAAGCGCTGGAGCCTTAACTACCGCTTCAATTTTGTCAGGGGACTTATGCAACCCCTCTTCATCAATCACGTGGCCACAATACGATATCTGTTTCTTAAAAAACTCGCACTTGGGGCGATTGGCTCGTAGCCCATGTTCACGTAGTCTAGTGAGCACCTGCTCTAGGTTGGCAAGGTGTTCACTGTCATCTTCACCTGTCACTAGGATGTCGTCCAAGTAACACTGAGTCCTCGGAATCCCTTGCAGGACTTGTTCCATCGCTCTTTGCCATATCGCCAGAGCTGATGCTACTCCGAATACCAGTCGATTATACTGGTAAAGACCTTTGTGAGTGTTTATTGTGAGATACTTCCTAGAGGAATCTTCAACCTCCATCTGCAAATATGCTTGTGCTAGGTCAATTTTTGTAAAACGCTTCCCTCCAGATAGTGAGGCAAAGATATCTTCTATCCTTGGAAGAGGATATTGTACTGTGTGAAGGACTGGGTTCACCGTCACCTTGAAGTCCCCACAGATGCGAACCTTCCTTGGCTCCTCAGACTTATTGTTTAACGTTTTCTTCATGACGGGAACGATGGGTGTCGCCCACTCGCTCCAGTCTACCTTAGATAACACGCCTGCCTTCTCCAGCTCTGCTCGACGGCTGGGCGAATTGCATATGGTACCGGTCTTGCTTTGAAAAACTTGGGAATTGCATTCTCCTCTATTTTTATCGAGGCGGTTACGCCTTTAAGAGTGCCCAGTTCTTGTTGAAATACCTCTTTGGCGTCAGCTAAGATTGTTGACAATCGTCCAGGAGTGTCGTCGTCATCCTTTTTACCAGCCACCATCAGTGCCTGAATGGAGTGCCAGTCTAAACTTATCTTTCTGATCCATTCACGTCCCAATAACGGTGGTCCACCATCTTGCAGAATGTAGAGATACAATTTCCGTATTTTCTTGCCGTTGTATTCGACAGGCACCCTTATTTTTCCTCTGGGGTATACTTTTTGCCCCGTATACATCCTCAAGAAATGGATGTCTCTCTCAAGGGTATGTGTGAGAATAGCTGCTCGTAGTCTCGTCGATTCATGACGGTTAGAGCTGATCCTGTATCCAATCCCATTTTGACTTGGGACCCTGCTGTCGTGAGGGTGACCCAAATGGTTCGGTGATCCTCTTTTGCGATTACGTTGTGAAGTTTGAGACAGCTTAGTGTCTTGTTCCCGGATTCACTATCGCACATCTGGTCTTCGGAACTACTGTCCGTCATCTTTTGTACTTTCCTGTACGGTTCCTTAGTAGCCTTTTTGTTGTCGTTGGTCGTCTTCCCAGACCTGCAAACTCGTGCAATGTGTCCCATCTTTCCGCATTGCCTGCATATTTTGTCCTTGGACCAGCAGTCCTTCTGGTCATGGTTTGTTCTGCTGCAGTGATAACATTTTGCAAATCCCCGTGTCATTTCGTGGGTGCCGTATTCCTGTGGCTTTTGTTGTATTTCCGCAGCTCCCCTTGCTGCTGCTTCGTACGATACTACCACGCTGAAAGCCTTATCTAGCGTCAGCTCTTTCTCTGAGAGTAACCTCTTCTGGGTTCCTTCACTTCGGAGTCCACAGACAAATTTGTCCCGTAAGGTCTCTGCCAGTCCTGCTCCGAACTGGCAGTGCTTTGATAGCTTGCGTAGTTCCATAAGGTAATCAGCATTGCTCTCCTTTTTATGCTGATTTCTCCTGTGGAATTTAAATCTTTCTGCTATCAGCAGCGGTGTAGGATTTAGATGTTCCTGTAGGATAGCAACAATTTCGTTAAAACTCTTCACCTTCGGTTTAGCTGGAGTAATCAGGTCCCGCAATAGGCCGTACGTTCTTGCGCCCATTAAATTTAGCAATACCGATGCCTTTTTCCCCTCGGCTATTTCATTTGCCTCGCAATATACCTTGGCTCTCCACATACGTGGTCCAGTTTTCTATTGCATTATTGAAGGCAGTGATATCGCCAGTCTTTGGCATCTTGAAAATCTAAGATGGCGTCTCCCGCGCTTTTCCTTCGTCCCCGATGGATCAAAATGGCGCCTCCCGCGCTTTTCCTTCTTCCCCGCCAAGTTAAGATGGCGCCTCCCGCGCTTTCCCGCCACTGCCGGTGCTGTCAACACCGCTCTCCGTGGTATTTTAATTTTTAACCATTCCCGTCGTGGCGCGGACCCTCTGGGACACTTCCCTCCCTCTTAGGTCCGAACGCTGCCCGGCTGCAAAGCACCGGCTGCGCCCTGTGTGCTCCACCCTCTCTCTCTTTGCTTCCCGACTCGCTGCCCGGCCCCATTACAGAGCCACCCGATCGAGCTCTAGCCCGCCGCAGCCCAGGAAGCATCAGTGCACTACCTGCCACCAGCCTGATTAGCTGGGAAACCACAGACTGGAGACCAAGCCTGGCTCTTGACAGTCTCTCCTGCACTTTTCAATTCGATGATTTGGAGGGCGGTTGCCCACGGTCGACGCCCATTTCTCGAGTTTCTTTGGATTTTTTTTTTTTCTTTCTTCTGGCTTCGACCTTCAATAACGTCGTCTGAGGTGCTGCCGAGTTGCAGGTAAGTTCGTTTCTTACTCGTCGCCAGTATTATGTCCGTGTATAATTGAGACACGGACTGCAGGAGTTGATTATAACAAGTCTTTACTGAATGGAGACAACCTGGAAACTGAAACTACAGAAGCCTGCTAGGGCCTTTTATACAGGGGTGGTCACTGCCGGTACTGCAGTCTGAGACCAGTTATTCCCTTAAAGGTACATACACAACAGAACCTACTGCTACTTCCTAGTTAAGGAACTAAATATGGAATGTGATGAAGCGAACGGGCACCTCCAGACCATTTGCTTTGTGGACTTTGCTCTGCTAATCACAGAGATGATCAACTACCCATTAAAATCTTCACATTGTGCCATTTCTGAATCTCTGTCATCTGGCAGACTCCACACCAAGCTAGCCTCATCAATTTAGATTTATAATCTACATTATTCAACCCTCCTTAATTGCATTTGAGAAATCTCATTCAAACTTTCAATAAACACAATTATACTTGCCTAGGCTTAAAGTTTTCCAGTTTCATCTGACTTTTTGATGCATTTACACGATGGTAAAAATTCTAAGCTTTGCTCTTGTATGAGGTTCAATTATTTATTTCTATCTAGTCTGTGATTGTTTTAACTGGAATAAAGCATGTTGGGTGGAATGCAATATTGTTGGGTGGAATGAATGAATTGTATACAACAGGTCCAGTTTGGTGTCGAGTTGATGGTTTACACCACATTAGCGTACCTAACCTATCACTGCAGATGTGGAATCCAAATCTGAGAACCAATTTTGTTGTAAATTGACCTGCCTTGCCCCATCTGAGCTAAATTTTGTTCCCAATGACCAGTGTCTGTTTATTTAATGTAAACCACAAAGTTGTGAAGGACCAAAGGAGTGAGTTTAACTTGTGCTGAAATTAAGCTCTGAGCTTTCCCTTCATAAGCAATGCCAAACTGGACCTAGAAGGAACAAAGTTAATGGTGAATTTTTGATGAGTACTTTGATGGTCAATGATCACGCAGATCAATGGTTGCCATATTGCTGTCTGCGGGGCTCCGTTCCAAGAGCAGCCCCATGCCAAGCTTGCAGAAAGTCTACATGCTGACCTCCCAGCAAAAGTGGAGTTGAAATTCTGAAGTGAAGATTGATCAGGCACACTTTGTAGCATTCCACAAGCAGTCACCCCTTCAAATTTGAACATCCATTTGTGTCTCCAGAACTTAAATGGAGAATAGATTTTCAAATGCTTCATTTAAAAAGCCGATGACTATTTTGATGTGGCACTAACATAGTACTCCTATCCTAAAGCTATGAACAAGCAGTATTCACTGTCTTTTAGCCCTTTGCACCATTCTAAATGAGTGCAACCTCCTACTCTTGAATTTAACAGCCAATGTATGAAATGCTTGCTGACTTGTTTTGGGGTTGAGTAGCGGGCTGTTTTTTCTGTTCAGGAGGAATTCCACTATTCTTCATCGCTCTTCATCAAAGAACTTGTGTGTGTTTGTCAGACCATAGCAAAAAGAGAAGTGGGACATCGCAGAATGGTGAAAGACAAGGTTGGTATTGGTACGACTATTCCTGGTGACGCTGCAGCAATTCTTTCCTGCCCTCAAATATCTGGAAAAGCTTTAACAGAGTTTCTGTAGTCCCATGCAGTTACTTGTTGGGTTTCTTCAGTTACTGCTGTGTAGAAAGGGTTGGGTGCTCGAAGAATTTGACCAGTTCTAGAGTATGCATGATGCGATTCATGGAGTCTGCTGTTCTTGAATTGTTTTGAAAATGTGTAAAATCTTTAATGCAGACTCCATGACAACTGCTGGATTGGCTGATTCCCAAGTAGTTTGGGGCAGGGCAAGGGCTGGAGTTCATGACCTTGCAGAAATGAAGCTCCGGTTTGACCATATTTGTGAAGACTACAGATCTCAATACATTATTAATCTCTTGGAGAGACGGATGTAATTAAGCATTGCTAATGTCTGTTTCTCCTCTTCTGTTCTTCCCTTCGCCCTCCCAAGAAAACTAACAGGAGAAACTGGCTGTTCAATTGGAGATTACAAATCAGCACAACTGAAGTAGAATTTTTACTTTCTATCTGGTTAAAATGAGTTGGATATTTGAAGCAGTGTTTCCTACCGGGCAGGCAGGAATGGGATGAGTCATCCTTGGGCCACCTTCACACTTTGTGGTGTTGGAGTAGCTCGTGTTGTTTACCCCCTACCTCTTTGGTCACTTGTGGAATAGGCAACTGTTTCAAGAGGTGAATTTCAGTCGAGGTTTTCACTGCTGTCCAACGATTCTTGCTGCATGTTGAGCGAGGATGAGCTTGTGCTCCATTGTGAAGCCCCACAGTTGACCAGAACTGCCAGCACTTGGCTAGCTCTTGTATGAGGTGCTGCAGTCCTAGCCCAGCAAGGCTTGCTGTCTTCATGAG
Organism: Somniosus microcephalus; assembly: GCF_052327205.1. NCBI lineage: Eukaryota > Metazoa > Chordata > Chondrichthyes > Squaliformes > Somniosidae > Somniosus > Somniosus microcephalus. The sequence continues at coordinate 104,917,710 of NC_140999.1, forward strand.
GGGAGGGAGGAGGTTTGTGCAGGGGTGGGGGTAATGAAGGGAAACTGGAAATATCTCCATGTTCTGTGCTAGAAATGGAGGAGTGAATTGTTTGGCTATCATTTTGGTTGAGTTTGAAATGGTCAGTTCCTGCGATCCTGGAGATGCACTCCCCTTTACCCTTTCACATGTATTTCAATTTTTAAATTCAATTTCCTCAAGTGCATTCATGTATTTTTGAAGTTACTGTACAGTTTGTCATACACTGCACATGCTGGGAGATGGAATGATTTGGCAGTTTTTGGCATTTGGCCAAATCGAGGGACAGTAAGTGTGTTTCATGTATGGTGATGGGCCTCAGGAGGTTGGGGCACTGCTCTTTTAGTGTTGGCCAACAATTTCAAGTGTTCACTTTTCTTTCTGTTCCCCATGGTCTCCATGTTTGAATAACACTGGGTGCTCTGCAGCTTTCAGAAGGGGTGATGGTTGTTGAGTATGTATGGTTAGAGTCTGTAAGGTTATTTACTATTTATAAAGGGACAACTGTACTTCTAGACTTGCAACAGACTAACACAATGAAAATGTCTACTTTTCAGTTCTGTTTCTTTTGCCAAAGGGATTTTTTCTTCACCTGGGCTCTCATTTGTCACTTCTGTAAAAAGGTAAGGCTAGTGATATAAAGTTTGTTTTGGGGGGAGTAAAGTGGGGTGGGAGGGGGCTGTGCAGGGGCCTGTGCATGTATCTAGCAAGTGTATAACTTTATTCCTGCTACAAAAATACAGAATTTCAGGTATATCCCACTTAAAGTGGAAAAGGAACATAGGAACAGGAGGTGGCCATTCAGCTTGAACCTGTTTGCCATTTAATTAGGTCATGGCTGATCTGTATCAACTTTATTTACACACCATGGTTCCATATCTCAATACCCTTAACTAACAAATATCGATCAATCTCCGTTCTGAAATTTTCAATTGACCTAGCTTCAATAGTGGGTTTTCTTTTGTGGGGGGGGGAGGGGAGGGGGGAAGTTGGTGTGGCAGGGGGAAGAGTGTGTTCCAGAAGACCACTACTCTGAAGTGCTTCCTGACACTATGCCTGATTGGTCTAGCTCTAATATAATTATACCCCCTTGTTCTGGACTTCCCAGAAGGGGGACTGAATGGATGTTAAGAACCCCTAATGCAGTAATGCTCACCGTGTCAGGTGCTTCACTACTATTAGACATATGCAGTTGAACAAAGACATTTTGGTTAAGAGTTTTGACTTCCATGGCAAAAAGCCTTTGTGATAAATTACCACTGGGTAATGAACGTTCTGTTACCAGATCTAATCTATCGGCTTCAGTTTCCTTGTGTAGCAAATCCAGTAACTACTTTCTTGCTTTCTACAGATAAATCTGTTCAGAGTACTCTATGAAGGTAAGAATACTGAAATGACACTTGCTACTTTGTGTTTTTGGGATTATGGAACTCTATTCTGTCCATTTGGTCTCACTTTTCAAAGCATGATTCCGTGCAAGCTAACTTTTTGTATTTAACCGCCCAGTGCCGAGTTGACGTGTGCCTACAATTATAAAAGCAAGACTCTGCGCTCCGCATGGGGCTGATTTAAACCAAGAACTTTTATTTAAATTGGAGAGTTTATATTTTTTTTAAAAAGGTACCATAGAGATGATTTGATATGGACTCCTGCTGAAAATTCATTCGTGCCAAAGCTGGGCCAGTGAATTGAATGCTTAATTTTGAATGTTCATAGTTGTCGATGCATTAGAGATGGTGAGTGTTCAAATTGGATGGCTAGTAGTGAGACGTCCTTCCAGGGCAGATACCTGTGTATTGATCCATAAACTCCAGTGCAACCTAGAGGGGAGGGCTATACTTTGTGAACAACTTTGCTAGCTGATATTGTCAATGGTTCTCTTTCCTCTGGTACCATTCCTGTACCGTTCAAAACTACTGTTATCAACCCCTCTTCAGTTATATTTAAAAAAATCTTGATCTTCTTGCCAATTACACCCATCTCCAACCTCCTTTTACTCTCTAGAAGGTCCTTTGATATGTTGCTACCCAGCTATGAACCCATCTCTTCCATAACTTCCCCCCGCCCCCCCTTTGAATCCCTCTAGTCTAACTTTAACCCTGTTCACAGCCTGGAAAAGACTTTAACTAAAGGCACAAACTATATCCCTTATCCTTGCTGATCTATATTTCGGTTCCCTGTCTCACAACACATTTTAAATTTAATTGTGTCTTTAAATCCCTCCATGACTTTACTGCAACCCACCTCTAACTTCCTCAAGCTGTACATAGCCACCCCCACCCTGCATCCTCCCTCCCTCCTCTTTCTCTTCCACCCCTCTTTTTCCCCCCCCCCCTCCCCCCCCCCCCAAAAAAAAAAATCATTGGTGCTGAGCCTTCTGTTGGGGTCCTACACTCTTCTGAAACATCTCTGCCTGTCCACTTTTCCTTTTAATTAAAAAAAAAAAAATTCTCAAAACTATTAAATCCGTGTGTTAATGGAGACACGGAATGCAGGAGTTGGTTTAACAAGTCTTTACTGAATGGAGACAATCTGGATACTGAAACTACAGAAGCCTGCCAGGGCCTTTTATACAGGGATGGTCACTGCCGGTACTGCAGTCTGAGACCACTTATTCCCTTAAAGGTACATACACAACAATTCCTCCCCTTTTAGATAAACAGTACATAACATTCATTTAATAACTAATTACAATTATGGTTGCTAGATACATTAGTTGAAGTTAAGCAATTATAAGTTCAGTCTTTGAGGAGGCTTCCTGATTCTGTCTGGATAACGCCTCTTTGGGATATCAGGTTCTTCTGGCAAGGTTGCGTCGGGATCAATGTCGTTGTTTGGTTCGTCTGCTTCCAATATCACCGATTCGGCGGTAGATGCAATTGGTACTTCGGTTTCATCGCCAGGTGTATCAGATCGTGGTGTGGAGTTGACGTTTTCCAGTGACGACTAGAATCTGGTCAGCATGGCGTCTTACAATGCTCTCCAACGTCCACGGTATACATTAGAGGTCCTTGCTGTGTACAGATCGTTCCTGGCTGCCATTTCTCTGTGCGGTAGTCCCGGGCCAAAACTGGTTGACCTATCTTAAAACTCCTGGTCGGCCTTTCATTCATATTCTGAAACTGCCTGTTCTCCACATCTCTTCTGACGTTTGGCTTAACCAAATCCAAGCGGCATCGTAGTCTTCGATTGAAGAACATCATGGCTGGAGTTTGGTTGGTAACCACGTGTCGCATTCCGGTAGGCAAACAAGAAGTTATCCACCTTGTGTTGTAGGGGTATATCTTCATTACACATTGCCTTGATAGCCTTCTTGAATGTTTGAACAAACCTCTCGGCCAATCCATTAGTGGCTGGATGATATGGGGCGGATGTGTAATGCTTAACACCATTGTTCTTTAAGAACCTCCGGAACTCTTCAGACACAAACTGTGGTCCATTGTCAGAGCAAATCTGTTCAGGCAGCCCATTCCTGGCGAATATGGTTTGTAAGACTGTGATAGTTTTTTCTGTGGTGGTTGAAGACATTTTTATTACCTCTGGCCACTTTGAATGTGCATCCACCGCAATTAAAAACATCGAGTCCATAAAGGGACCAGCAAAATCAATGTGCACCCTTTGCCATGGAGATGAGGGCCACTCCCATGGATGTAGAGGGGCTTGTGGTGGGGTGTTTTGGACCTTCTGGCATCCTGTACAGCTCTTGGTCATCTCTTCGATTTCTCTATCGATTCCCGGCCACCACACAAACGCTCTGGCTAAGTTCTTCATTTTTACCCCTCCCAGATGACCCTCATGAAGCTCATTGAGCACTCTATCCTTCAATTTGGGTGGAATTACTACTCTGGATCCACACATCAAGGTTCCTCTGCTGTTCTCTTCTCGGCGAGAATGCTGGCAGCAGTGGTTCGCCATGTGCTGGCCATCCCTTCACCGTTAAATCATAGACCCAGGAGAGTGTCAGGTCATTTCGTGTTTCCTTTTCTATGTTTGCATTCGTCACAGGGAGACATTCGACAATAGTCGAGTGGAATAACTCCACTGGATCCACTGCCAGTTCTTCCACCGTCGGCAACGGTAGGCGCGACAATCCATCAGCATTCCCATGCTGTTTAGTTCCTTTGTACTCTGTCATATTGGTGTGCCCCTAGGAAAAGGGACCACCTCTGTAGCCGTTGTGCCGTCATTATCGGTACGCCCTTCTGAGGGTTGAAAATGGAGACGAGAGGTTGATAATCAGTTAGTAGAGTAAATTTCTGACCGTGCAGGTAGTGATTGAACTTCTTCACCCCCCACACCGGGCTGAGGGCCTCTCTGTCAATCTGGGCGTAGTTACGCTCGGCTGAAGTTAACGAGCATGACGCAAAAGCTATCGGCCTCTCTGAACCATCAAGGAATTTATGTGATAGTACCGCCCCAACACCGTAGGGAGATGCTTCACATGCCAGTCTTATCGGTAGTGATGGGTTGTAGTGAGCCAATACTTCTCTTGAAGTGATTAGGTCCTTACTCTTCTGAAAGGCCCGCTTACATTCATCGCTCCATTTCCATGCTACTCCCATTCGTAGTAGGGCGTTCAGTGGATGCAGAATTGTGGACAAATTCGGCAAAAACTTATGGTAGTAATTCACCAATCCGAGGAATGACCTCAGTTGCGACACATTTTCAGGCGCTGGAGCCTTAACTACCGCTTCAATTTTGTCAGGGGACTTATGCAAACCCTCTTCATCAATCACGTGGCCACAATACGATATCTGTTTCTTAAAAAACTCGCACTTGGGGCGATTGGCTCGTAGCCCATGTTCACGTAGTCCAGTGAGCACCTGCTCTAGGTTGGCAAGGTGTTCACTGTCATCTTCACCTGTCACTAGGATGTCGTCCAAGTAACACTGAGTCCTCGGAATCCCTTGCAGGACTTGTTCCATCGCTCTTTGCCATATCGCCGGAGCTGATGCTACTCTGAATACCAGTCGATTATACTGGTAAAGACCTTTGTGAGTGTTTATCATGAGATACTTCCTAGAGGATTCTTCAACCTCCATCTGCAAATATGCTTGTGCTAGGTCAATTTTTGTAAAACGCTTCCCTCCGGATAGTGAGGCGAAGATATCTTCTATCCTTGGAAGAGGATATTGTACTGTGTGAAGGACTGGGTTCACTGTCACCTTGAAGTCCCCACTGATGCAAACCTTCCTTGGCTCCTCAGACTTATTGTTTAACGTTTTCTTCATGACAGGAATGATGGGTGTCGCCCACTCGCTCCAGTCTACCTTAGATAACACGCCTGCATTCTCCAGATTCTCCAGCTCTGCCTCGACGGCTGGGCGAATTGCATATGGTACCGGTCTTGCTTTGAAAAATTTGGGAATTGCATTCTCCTCTATTTTTATCGAGGCGGTTACTGTTTTGATTTCTTTTTGGGTTCAATAAAGACTCATTTATTGAAAGAGAAAGTTGTTTTAATCTAAAGTCTATTCAACTCTTTTTAGCAGCCTTTTTACAGAACACTCTATACTGTGATGCAGCTAGAATCAAAGTGAAAGTAAAACTCCCTGCCTTGCTTCTCTCGGTCACATGACCTCTGCTGGTCAGGCATAAGTAATCAATACCTGCAATCATGCTATTAAGACATCATAATCGAACAGGCAAATAACATCACTATTTGCTGATATCATTACAGTTACGCCTTTAAGAGTGCCCAGTTCTTGTTGAAATACCTCTTTGGTGTCAGCTAAGATTGTTGACAATCGTCCAGGAGTGACGTCGTCATCCTTTTTACCAGCCACCGTCAGTGCCTGAATGGAGTGCCAGTCTAAACTTATCTTTCTGATCCATTCACGTCCCAATAACGGTGGTCCACCATCTTGCAGAATGTAGAGATACAATTTCTGTATTTTCTTGCCGTTGTATTCGACAGGCACCCTTATTTTTCATCTGGGGTATACTTTTTGCCCCGTATACGTCCTCAAGACAATGGATGTCTCTCTCAAGGGTATGTGTGAGAATAGCCGCTCGTAGTCTCGTCGATTCATGACGGTTAGAGCTGATCCTGTATCCAATTCCATTTTGACTTGGGACCCTGCTGTCGTGAGGGTGACCCAAATGGTTCGGTGATCCTCTTTTGCGATTACGTTGTGAAGTTTGAGACAGCTTAGTCTCTTGTTCCCGGATTCACTATCGCTCATCTGGTCTTCGGAACTACTGTCCGTCATCTTTTGTACTTTCCTGTACGGTTCCTTAGTAGCCTTTTTGTTGTCGTTGGTCATCTTCCCAGACCTGCAAACTCGTGCAATGTGTCCCATCTTTCCGCATTGCCTGCATATTTTGTCCTTGGACCAGCAGTCCTTCTGGTCATGGTTTGTTTTGCTGCAGTGATAACATTTTGCAAATCCCCGTGTCATTTCGTGGGTGCCGTATTCCTGTGGCTTTTGTTGTATTTCCGCAGCTCCCCTTGCTGCTGCTTCATACGATACTGCCACGCTGAAAGCCTTATCTAGCGTCAGCTCTTTCTCTGAGAGTAACCTCTTCTGGGTTCCTTCACTTCGGAGTCCACAGACAAATTTGTCCCGTAAGGTCTCTGCCAGTCCTGCTCCGAACTGGCAGTGCTTTGATAGCTTGCGTAGTTCCATAAGGTAATCAGCATTGCTCTCCTTTTTATGCTGATTTCTCCTGTGGAATTTAAATCTTTCTGCTATCAGCAGCGGTGTAGGATTTAGGTGTTCCTGTAGGATAGCAACAATTTCGTTAAAACTCTTCATCTTCGGTTTGGCTGGAGTAATCAGGTCCCGCAATAGGCCGTACGTTCTTGCGCCCATTAAATTTAGCAATACCGATGCCTTTTTCCCCTCGGCTATTTCATTTGCCTCGCAATATACCTTGACTCTCCACATAAGTGGTCCAGTCTTCTATTGCATTATCGAAGGCAGTGATATCGCCAGTCTTTGGCATCTTGAAAATCTAAGATGGCATCTCCCGCGCTTTTCCTTCATCCCCGATGGATCAAAATGGCGCCTCCCGCGTTTTTCCTTCTTCCCCGCCGAGTTAAGATGGCGCCTCCCGCGCTTTCCCGCCGCTGCCGGTGCTGTCAACGCCGCTCTCCGCGGTATTTTAATTTTTAACCATTCCCGTCGTGGCGCGGACCCTCTGGGACACTTCCCTCCCTCTTAGGTCCGAACGCTGCCCGGCTGCGAAGCACCGGCCGCGCCCTGTGTGCTCCACCCTCCCTCTCTTTGCTTCCCGACTCGCTGCCCGGCCCCACTGCAGAGCCACCCGATCGAGCTCTAGCCCGCCGCAACCCAGGAAGCATCAGTGCACTACCTGCCACCAGCCCGATTAGCTGGGAACCCACAGACTGGGTAACCAAGCCTGGCTCTTGACAGTCTCCCCTGCAAGTTTTCAATCCGATGATTTGGAGGGCGGTTGCCCACGGTCGACGCCCGTTTCTCGAGTTTCTTTGGATTTTTTTGTTTTTTTTTGTTTCGACCTTCAATAACGTCGTCTGAGGTGCTGCCGAGTTGCAGGTAAGTTCGTTTCTTACTCGTCGCCAGTATTAAATCCGTGTGTTAATGGAGACACGGAATGCAGGAGTTGGTTTAACAAGTCTTTACTGAATGGAGACAATCTGGAAACTGAAACTGCAGAAGCCTGCCAGGGCCTTTCATACAGGGATGGTCACTGCCGGTACTGCAGTCTGAGACCAGTTATTCCCTTAAAGGGACATACACAACAAAAACCAATATCTTGGACCAAGTTTTTATTTACTGTAGGAGTGCTTGAACACCTAACGAAAGTACTGAGACTGAAACTAGCAGTTAACCAAACGTGGTTTAATGCACTAGTAAAAGTTACAAACAAAAACGCAGGAGAAACTCTATACAGGTCTGTACACCAACTGGTTCCACGAGGACAGAGGGGGAACGCCTCTCCCCTCTGACGTCATGACATCATCACGTTTCCCGCTGTTGGGAACGTCATGTGACCTGCATGATGACGTCATCGCGCTGGATCGCCATTTTACCGAACCCGCGCTGTTTATACAGAGCAAACACTTAAAGGTAACAAGCCCCTGTTAAAGGCAATTATATACATTACTGCAAGAGTCTCTTGGTGGCTTTGGCACATTACCCCCTTTCTTCCTAAACTTTTTGTTGCCTGCTTTCCTCTTTGCTCCATGGTGTGATGAGATGTGGAGTTCAATCCTGCAGAGTTGATCTCTCGCAGTGCTGAATCGAACCCTGCTGCTTTCAGAGTTCGGGCGAAGTTCTCCAGGGAATGCATTTCCCTCTGTATGGGGAAATGCACAGCTCGGAGAGATTTGACACAAAGCAGCAGCTAAAAGGTACCGTCCCCTCCCAGTATTCCATTTCCTTAAGTGGAGACCCTAATCTTATGATCTCCCCAGGCTTGTTAAGCTTCCAACTTCTTTTGGGTCTTGTGTCTGCGGGCCATCCCGAGCCCATTTAGGCAAGCAAGGTGGGAGAAGTGAGGTTTTGTGGCAGGCTGCTACTAATCTAACTCTGCTCACTATGGGGGAAAAAGACTGTCAGCATCTCATTCCCATAGGATAACTGATATTTGTTGCATGGTATCTGGTGATATGGGTGCAAACACTAAATCCTGACACTCCATGCTGCAACACAGGAGGACAAGAGCAGCAATGTTGTGGAAACGCCATCACTTCCAAATCTCACAATGTCCAGACTTAGACATAATGTATTACCATTCTTAAAACCATTATGGGAGCACAAGGACTGCAGCTGTTCAGAGAAGGTCTGCTTCTATTTTGGGGTACTGAGGGATGGGCAGCAAATGTGACCTTGCCAGTGTTGCAAGCATCCCAAGAGAAAGTATTTATTTATTTTTAAAAAGTCATAATTGTTGTACCATCAAACCAATTTCTAGGCAAAGAACTGTAGAATGGATCATTGCATCTTTATTTGGTGGGTGAAGGAATGGCTGTAATAGGCTCTTGTCTTTCCAACTTGTCGTCGTTGCCTCATGGACTAATCCCATGCTCTTTGGACTATGTGTGTAAAGGACAACCATTCTTCACACATTGGAGCCTTTGAATTAAGACTTAAATCTGATTCCACTATGTTTATATAAAAAAAAACTCTTTTTTAATGGTCTGACTTGAGATATGTTGCCCAGATAGTTGACATTGAACTTCAAACAAGAACTGGTGAAAGTAGGAAACAAATTTATTAAAGATCAGCATGTGCCACAACTCATTGCATTTATATATTATATAGATGTAAATCCTCCTCCATGTATGCATCTTCCTATTAACTACAAACCATTGGCTGTAAGGACGGCAGAGGCTGGTGTCCAGGCAGAAATGTGCAGATGTGGATGGGGAAAGGTGCAACAATGGGACTCCACCAGGTGAGTATTATTCTCAAACCAGAGGTGCCATTAGTTGAACTGCAGCACCGACTAATGTACTTAGTTGGATTGTCCTTGTTGGAGGAGGTCAGGTCTTGCACTACACTGATCTGCCTAATTTATTTAGTCAGAGCTCTAGTGTAGAAAATGAAACGTGTCTTCACCTTTAAGGATTGTCTGTTATTTATGGACCTTACTGTAAATGGGATTTTATCCAAGGATATTCTAGCCTTGGTGCCTTGTCGAGCTTCTTTCACAAATGTGTATTAATTGTGGTCCAAGTGAATGTGCTGATGTTTTTCTCAGAATATTGGTGAGATGTTGCCATATTGCATGGCCATGTGCCTCAACCAGCACATGGATTCTAAACGGGTAGGTGTGGGCATCTCTGCTGTGGGTACATAGACTAAAGCACCATTAATGGCAGTCGGTGTGGTTTTGACTATTTCTGAACTTTTTAAATTTAAGAAAAATTTAAACTCTGCTCCCCATGACATTTATGGTAGGCTCATCACTGGAAGCTGACTGATAAGACACAGGGATTGAATTGAAGACTAGGGGCAGGATTTTCATTCAGGAGTCGGGTTGGAGGCGGGACTACAACTTTCGGGGTAATAGTCCCGCCTCCATTGAAATGCAGCCAATCCACGTGATTTTAACTTGATTGACCTTGTTGAGCCCGCCCAGTGGGCTCAGCAGGCCAATTAAGGGCTAACCGGCAACAGGTGACGTCACAGACTGACATTTCATCTGTCAAGAGGCTTTGACAGATGAAATGTCAGTGTTTGAAAGCTGTTTGAAGCTGTCAAACACCGACAGTCTTACTTCTAACCTGAGTCCTTCTCCACACACTCAGTTAGAAATCTCTCCTGCACAGCAAGCTGAAGGCTGTCACTTTTGACAGTTCGCAGCCATTCTGCTTTCTGTGTCGGTGAGATGAGGGACTCCCGGGACCTAAAGGAAGGAAGGCTGAAAAGGTCATTTAAACTTCTTTAATCACTTTAGACACACCAAACACACTTACCTTCGCACTCATGCACCCATCACTCACCTGAACACTGACATCTCGACCCCTCCAAGTCCTTCAACCTGACGGCCCGCCTCCTCTAACTTGCCGTGGTTTGGAGCCGTTGGGAATCCCACACTTCAATCTTAAAAATAGGGATTAGGCTAAAAACTGCCTGTTAACTACCTGTTAACAGGCAGTTAATTGGCACTAATCCCTTCCCTGCGGGGCAGGTACCTGCCTCCTTTGAAACTGGCATGAAGGCGGGTTTGGGTGCGGGATGGGGTCGGGACCCCTGATTTCAGGATTTTAACCCTCCACATGCCTCCAATCCCGACTCCACAGCCCAATGAAAATCCTGCCCATGGTTTCCATAAAGCTACACTATTTTCAGTTGATGATTAATTTGGTGACGATATCACCCAAGTTATTAGGAGAATATGAAGGTACAAGACCAGAAAAGACTTGGGTCCCAAATACCCCTTGATCATCTCCCCCATTGCTTGAAAAGTTATGGCATTTGATGTAGACTAGATAGCTGCTGACTATCTGATTTTAAAAACTAATTTTGCTTTGACAATAGCTACCTCATGGGGCAATGATAACTTGGTCTTAACTTGTGTAAAACTGCCACATAGAATCTTGATACTTTTATAAAATAGTTTTAGTTTGGGCTAACTGCTTTTATGTCATTTTAAAAAACCCTTGGTGCATTGGCTGTTTTAAGGAAAACCTTAGCACAATCATTAACTGGGATCCCATTCTGCCACTACTCTGGTAAACTCATGAATGTATGCACTGGATGAACACCTGTGTAACCATTTTTAGTGGAGTCTCTGTTCTGTAGTCAGTCATCCATATATCTTGCTCACTCTGTTCCTAACTCCATTAGGAATAATCGGACTTTGCATTTCTTTCTTTCACTACCAAATTATAGGCTGTCTCTAGGCAGGGCTGTTTGTGTAGCATGGGTTGATGATGGTTACATGGCACATGATATAAATGCCACCATGTAAACCCATTGGGTGGGAGCAGTTGCTTGGTGATTTCCTCCATTGATGGAAAGTAGACTTATCCTGAAGATATGGTGGATAAATTCTGCTCCAAGAATGATGGCCATCCTTTCTGCATAGGCACTTGGTGTTTGAGACCTGATCTGTCACAGTAAACTTTATTATTGAATGCTCAGAATGAACTAAAATGGAATTAATGCTATATTGACTTCTGATTTGAAAAATCTGGTCATTTGAACCGCTAGTGTGGTTGTGCCTAGAAGATATATGAAATCTTAACTTGCAATGGTGTTGGTTTGTAGTTCAGAGTGACATACTGTTCTCTGGAGGTTTGGCCAAGACTCTGCCTGAAATTTATAATTGAATTATTATAAAGGCAGCAAGAGCTAGATAGAGTACAAATACAAGTTTCTTTGCAATACACATACTAATCCTGGAAGTGGGGGGCTTCATGTAAATTTTAATATTTTCTGGCCTAATTTCCATCTGACTTGATGCCCAACATTCCATTAGCACACTTCCAATCACTGGATTTAAGCTTTTCCAGATACAGTATCGACTTTCATAGACACGTTGTGTAATTTAACAGATTTATCTTCAACATACAATCTGACACTCATTGATAAGCGGGCTAACTGTTTGCTTGCTTTTAGATGGAAAGCCAAGGTAGGGAACCAAGAACCAGGAAGCTTTGTTGGACAGCACCCGCGTGTTAATAGCCGTTGAGCTGAGGGAGAAAACTGGTACCAACAGAATAAGTGAGGTAAGTGTTGAAGCCAAAATGAATTTCCGATCAGAATGATGGGGAGAGACGTACAAGGATAGTGACAAATGATTATGGGAAGTGAATGAACAAGTTTGAGAATAGTTTAAGGACAGCAGATTGAAGATGATTTTCTGAAAGCCAAGTTTGAGGAGCATGAAGATGGAATGGAACTGGATGGAAATCAAATGGGGGAAAAAATGAGCATTAGAATCTAGGGAATCTTTGGAGTGAGAGGAGAAAAGTGAGCACTTGAAGGACATTGGAAAATGATTATGGGGAGGAGAAAAAGTCCGAATAATTGGGGTGGAAGGGTCAACTGAAAGCTAGATAAAAAGCTTAACCGTAACCGTGCAAGAACTTAACGTGTTCAGATCAGGAAATGCGGAATTGAAACCATTGGCAAATAACTAACTACGGAAAGTTCCAAACTGAGGAACGTTCCAAATAAAACTATCATGCATGCATTGATAAATAACTTAAAACAATCTGAATCTGATCAGCGCTGCAGAATTAGTGTCGGATGGAGGTGAAATTGATGTGACCATAGGGTTATAGAGAATTAAGACACCACAAATACAATACTTAACTTGAGGCTAGAAAAAAGTGTCCTGATGATTTTTTTCTTTCCAAGCATTGCAAAATGATGCAAGTTGTTAACAGTATTGCTTGTGTGGTGTTGCCGTGCCAAATGTTGTAGTTGTTCTCCGTGTGTAAAATCAGTTCTTCTAAGTGCTGTTCACTGACAACGATTAACTATGGAGGTTAATTGATGTACTAGTGATTGAAAGGTGAGCGTTTGTCTTTGATAACCCTTGGGTTGATGGAAGAATTATATGCTACAGTACTCGGACCATTTCAGTCCATCAAATCTGCACCAATATTTTCTAGTCTTGATACCATTGTGACTAATGAGAGGTAGCACTGATCTCAAGGTGGTTGTATTGTGTAGTGAAAACTATCCTGAGAATGCTCTTCAAAGTAAAAAGTACAAATACTAGGGAATTGAACCTTTTCTCTTGGAGCCCACTGTTTGCACTGACAACTCTCAGATCAGCATGGAACAGCCCCTCCACTCCACCCAACCAAAATAGCTCAACTTTCAGAGCACCCTCAATTGTGTTTATAAATTTTCCCATTCTCTCTTGGATATCTTTATGACCTTCGATTGGTATATATTGGTAAACTGACATCGTGCACAACTTATTCATTGTTCTGGGTCTGCACCCACAAGGGAACTTGCTTGAATTAGGACCCAGATCTGCAATGAATAGTGTGACTGCCAACTTAACTACTGCCCCACATGTACCAGGTGCCATCCACTTGACAATACACTAGTCTACCCACCAAGGCTTGTATTCTGTTTTTATGTATGGATTGTTATTAGATGTCTAATAATCCATGGTTGCATTCTCCCAGAGTGCTGTTGATGTTGGAAACCTGGAATTGTGCAGATGATCCATCTCCATTGTCATAGAATCCATGCCTTCAACTTGCTATGCGAGCCACTGGTCCCTTCAAAGCTAAAAGGAATATGAAGTGGACGCCTTCTTGACATGTAGAATTAACATTTTATAATTGAGCCTTTGGCTATAGTAGAGCACTTTCACAGGAAGGGTTTCTGTTTTTATTTGTATTTAAAGTCTGAGCCCTTTGGACACATGTTCTACTATGGGAGCACATGGAACTTCACTTCAGAAAATACTGGTCCATTTCAGTGCCTGTATGATACCTAAGTTGGTTTAAGGAATACAAACTGATGAACAATTTTGAATAGGAAGAGGTTTACAGTTCCATCTCTATTTCCATGAAGAATGTTTCCAGTGATGAGCTGCATTAAGCTCTAACTCACGTGAAACGATGCACTAGAACAGAAAGTTCCCAGGTAAGGTTGTCTCCTATTCTGCATGGTTCAAGACTGAAACAAATGGTTAATCTGTTCCATTATTTCATCTCTGAATCCAATTTGAACTTGGGTTTTGTACGTCTTTGGTCACTTTCCTACAGTAATGTAATCAGGAAAGGGGGGATGCATGGCTATATATTTGGTTTATCCAATTTTTGTATAATTGATGCCTTGTTCTAGATCAGCACTTAAAAATAGAAAATTCAGGATATGAATGGGGTTGACTAGCATCAGAGGTTAAAGGTTTGGGGTGTGACCCTTCAGAATTCTTGTCTAATGATCTACAATGTTCCAATATTTTATTTCAGATTGCAAACATTGTTTTTCTCTTGATTTCTGTCTTAGATGTGGGAGGGAGGAGGGAACGTGACCTCAAACTTTGAAATGTGACTCAGTACACGGATCTTTGATTACCTTCAACAGTTCCTTTTGTAATAGGACCATGTGATTTATGTAACTAGCTTATTTGTGTGTTGGTTCAGTTATAGGCATGGATTGACATAAATGGAGATAACTCTCTCAAATTTTTTTTAACGACTTTTTAATATGGTGAATTGGTTGTGATTTACATATGAATTGCTCAGGTCCCTTTATCAATCTTAGTAGCACTTAAATTTTATTATATAAATGTAGAACACTTGTATAGAATATTTATTGTACACAGTTGTTAGGCTGTTTTAGTATTTGGTGTGCACTTTAACTACAATCCTAGTAATGGGTATTTGCTCACGTGTGCAAGGTCACTGCATTATTTCCCTAGAAGTTCACTGCCTGTGCTATACACGATACTATGAAGAGTTACCCATTGTTCGAAGGGACCCCAGCTCGGTTTCACAACTGGGGGGATGTTTGTCTATTTATTGATCTGCCTGTATTGTATGTACTCAGTGTTTAATGTGAAAGAAAAAAATGTTGATTTATGTACAGAATAAAATATTTGGCTATTTTTGTACAGTGGCTTTGAGTAATTGACACATCGTATAATCCTAGAATCTTCCAGCACAGAGAGCGGCCATTTGGCCTGTCGTGCCGGTGCCGGCTCTTTGAAAGCTCTCCAATTTAGTCCCACACCCTGGCATTTTCCCCATAACCTTGCAAATTAGTCCTCTTCCAAGTACATGTCCAATTGCCTTTTGAAAATTCTTATGGAATCTGATTCCACTGGCCTTTCAGGTATGCGTTCCAGATCTTAACAACCCTCTGATGAAATTTCTCTTAATTTACCCTCTGGTTCTTTTGCCTTTTAAATCTATGACCTCTAGTTACTGAACCCCCTTGCCAGAGGAAACAGTTTCTTCCTAATTGCTCTAACAAAACCCTTAATGTTGAATACCTCTGTGGTCTCCCCTTAACCTTCTCTTCTCTAAGGAGAACAATCTCCGCTTCTGCAATCTCTCCACATCACTTGCCCTGCCACCTTCAAAGATTTGTGAACATGCACCCCCAGTTCCTTTTTGTTTTTGCACCCCCCTCAAAATAATATCTTTTAGATAATACTGCCTCTCCCTATTTCTCCCAAAGTGCATCACTTCACCCTTATCTGCATTAAATTGCATCTGCCATGTGTCTGCCCATTTCACCAGCCTCTCCCTGTCCTCCTGAAGTCTGCTGCTATCCTCCTCACTATTTTACTATGTTGCCAAGTTTTGTATCCTCTGCAAACTTTGAAACTGTACTCCTGATACTGAAGTCCAGGTCATTTATATATAACTAGAAAAGCAATGGTCCTAATACCGATCCCTGGAGGACCCCACTGCATACACCTCTCCAGTCAGAATTTAGTACTAACCAGAATCTGGGCTAATCTGGAAGGAAAAGGTTCACCTGGTCCTTGTGGGAAAATTGAGACTTCAGCTGGCAAGCTGCACTACAGTAAACTATAGGTTGTTGCTATAAACTTGTCTAAATTACCTTTGTCCCATATAGGTGGCAGAGCTGTCTTCTTGAACTGTCTCCATTGACTGCCTTTTTCCCACAATTAAAAGTGCAATTCTTTGTATTCCATTCGATATATTAGCTTTACACTACTGTCCCTCCCAGGCTTAGCAAATTAACCATATCAAACCTTGTCCTTTCGTGATCCATGCATGGGTACTTCAACCATTGGGCTGGATTTTGCCAATGGGGAGCTTTTGGAGGCGGGACTCCCACTTGTTGGGTTTTAGTCCCGCCTCCATCAACTTCTGGTCAACCCACGCTATTTTCCCTTGATTGACCTTGTTAAGCCTGCCCAGCAGGCTTAGCAGGCCAATTAAGGGGAAGCCAGTTACAGAGAACGGCAGCGTATGACACTTCATCTGTCAAATTTTTGACTGATGAATTGTTATCATTTGACAGCTCTGTGAAGCTGTCAAACACTGACATTCTCTGTAGTTTGATGAGTTCTTGAATTCAAGACTCATCAAACCTCTTTCTTTATCAGAAATTCGATGGTTGTTGCATTGGAGAATGCAGCAGCCATCTGTCATCTCTACCGTGGAGGTGCGAGACTCTCCACATCCCCAACGATTGAAGCCTGCAGGAAGAAACAAAGGTAAGTAAACTTTTACTAACACTTTCCACTTGCCTCACATACTCATCTCTCCACACTTGCACCCATCACTTACCTTCACAGCACACTTGCACCTCTCCGACCCCCGCAGACCCACTGCTCGTCTCGCTGACCTGGCGGGGTTCGCAGCCTTCGGGAAGTCCGCACTTTTATGTGGGTAAAATGGGGATAATCCTCTTAACTGCCTGTTAACTACCTGTTAACAGGCAGTTAAGTGGCTGTAATCCCCTGCCCGCCTCCAAGTAGATGGGACCCGGCGTGGGTTGGCTACCTGCCTCCTGGCAAGATGGCATGGGGCGGGATGGACACCTGCCCCCAGATGCTGCCATTTTCCCAGCAGTCCCACCTCCCCAGGGCTGGCAAAATCACGCCCATAGACACTCTCCCACTAAATCTCAACTCTCCCTTCTCCCCATCCCAATGTGAATCCGATGTGTTAATATCCCTCTAACCAAAGTCACTCAATTACAGCAACTGAATAAATCAGGTTCCACTTTTATTGCACAGGGGATTTTTCTGAGATGACACCTGATTCTGTCTACTTTCTCCACCCTAGCACCCCGCCCTCTGCTTTTAGAAATGCTACATTCTGTTTCTTGCAGTCCTCCATCCTCACTTTTTTTTTATAGAAGCACAAAAATTATTTCTCCAATGTCCAGCCTGTGTTTATTGCTTGCCACAATCTGCCCATTTGAACTCCATCACTCTCCTAGCCTCCATGCTTCCTATTGTCCAAAACCAATCCAGATCCTAACCTGGCCAATTCTATGGCTTGTGGTCCCAATTCAAATATTGTAATACTTCTGCAAATGTCAGTTTTCTGAATGTATCCTCAGCTTTTGGACTGAGGTGATCTTTATCTTGCAATAGTTCATTTAAGTATTTATTTGCCCTGTTCTTCTTGGTCAATTATTTTATCACATGGGGAAATTTTAAGCATAAAGCAAATTGTTTTCATAAGTGCATCAAACCCAAGGTGAAACTATTGTCAGTGAAAGTGCAAAGTGATTCAGGTATGTAGTCTTCACAACACAGAAACAGGCCATTTGGCCCAATAGGTCTATGCCAGTGTGTGTGCTCCACACAAGCCTCAAGTGCTTTGTTTCTTTTTATGATATTAACCTGCATTGCTACTTTGTGATTTGAGTATCTGTACCCCCAGATCCTCTGCTCCTCTACCCCATTTAGACACTTATTTTCCAAAGAGTATGTGGCTTCCTTCGTCTTCCTACTAAAATGTACCACCTCGCACTTACCTATATTGAAGTTAATTTCCCATTACATGCCAGTAGCTGCAGGTATTGATTGGATCCGCAGCTTCTTGCTTTATACTGGGTTTGATTACAAGCAATAATTAGGGATTGGCAATAAATGCTGGTCTTGAATAATAAAAGGGTTCAAAAACCTTCTCTGGGCATTAAGCTGGTCCCCAGAGCCAGATTACTGAGTTACAAGGAAAAACTAGAAAAAACAATGGCTTTCTCCTTGAAGACACATGTGAGGGAACCAGAGGTATATAAAGTACTAAGTGTAATAGAAAGTGTTGATCTTGAGCATGGTTTCAAATTAACATATGACTTACAAGGGTTCTTAGAGTGTATACGGGATGGTTTCTTGGAACAATATGTTGTGGAACCAACCAGGAAGAGGACTATTTTAGATCTGGTAAAGTGTAACGAGGCTGGATTATTTAATGATCTCTAAGTGAAGATCCTCTTGGGAAGAGTGATCACAGCATGGTAAAATTTCAAATTCAGTTTGAGGGTGAGAAAGCTAGGTCTCAAACTAGTGTCCTGAACTTAAACAAAGGTAATTACAAAGGTATGAAGGCAGACTTGGTTAAAGTGGACTGGGAAAATATATTAGTGTAAGACTCTAGAAAAGCAGTGGCAAACATTTAAGGAAATATTTCATAACTCTCAGCAAAGATATATTCCAGTGAGAAAGAAAGACTACGAGAAGGATATACCATCTGTGGCTAACTAAGGAGGTAAAGGATGGTATTAAATTGAAAACAAAAGCATACAATGTTGTGAAGAATAGTGGCAGGCCAGAGGATTGTGAAATTTAAAAAAAAACAGCAAAAGATGACTAAAAACATTATAGAGAAGATAGTTTGAGAGTAAGCTAGCAAGAAGTATAAACACAGACAGTAAGGGCTTCTACAGTATATAAAAACAAAGAGTAGTAGTAGTCCCCTAGAGGATGAGTCTGGGGAATTAATAATGGGGAAACAGGGAAATGGTGAAGACTTTGAACAAATATTTTATATCGGTCTTCTTGGTAGAAGACACTAAAAGCATCCCAATAATGGATAATCACGTGGGGGTGGGGGAAACTTAAAACAATCACTATCACTAGAGAGAAAGTACTAGGCAAAATTTGCTGGAGTTCTTTGAGGATGTAACAAGCAGGGTGGATAAAGGAGAGCCAGTAAATGTCGTGTATTTGGATTTCCAGAAGGCATTCGATAAGGTGCCACAAAGAAGGTTACTACACAAGATAAGAGCTCACTGGGTTGGGGGTAATATATTAGCATGGATAGAGGATTGGCTAACAAGAGAGAGTCTGGATAAATGGGTCATTTTCCAGTTGGCAAACTGTAACTAGTGGGGTACCGCAGAGATCCGTGCTGGGGCCTCAACTATTTACAATTTATATTAATGACTTGGATGAAGGTACTGAGTGTAATGTAGCCAAATTTGCTAATACAAAGATCGGTGGGAAAGCAAATTGTATGGAGGACGCAAAGCATCGCCAAAGGGATATAGATAGGCTAAGTGAGTGGGCAAAAATCTGGCAGAAGGAGTTTAATGTGGAAAAATGCAAGGTTATCCACTTTGGTAGAAAAATAAAAAAGCAAATTATTTAAATGGGGCGAGATTACAAAATGCTGAGGTACAGAGGGATCTGGGGGTCCTTGTACATGAATCACAAAAAGTTAGCATGCAGGTACAGCAAGTAATTAGGAAGGCAAATGGAATGTTAGTCTTTATTGCAAAGGGAATAGAGTATAAAAGTAGGGGTGTCCTGTTGCAACCGTACAGGGTGTTGGTGAAACCACACCTGGAGTACTGCGTACAGTTTTGGTCGTCTTATTTAAGGAAGGATATACTTGCGTTGGAGGCAGTTCAGAGAAGGTTCATGAGGTTGATTCCGGAGATGAAGGGGTTGTCTTATGAAGAAAGGTTGAGCAGGTTGGGCCTATACTCATTGGAGTTTAGAAGAATGAGGGGATCTTATTGAAACACAAGATTCTGAAGGGGCTTGGCCGGGTAGATGCAGAGAGGAAGTTTCCCCTCGTGGAGAAATCTAGAACTAGGGGGCATAATTTCAGGATAAGGGGGCACCCTTTTAAATCTGAAATGAGGAGGAATTTCTTCTTTGAGGGTCGTGAATCTTTGGAATTCTCTTCCCCAGAGAGCTGTGGAGGCTGGGTCATTGAATATATTTAAGGTGGAGATAGATTTTTGAAAGGTAAGGGAGTCAAGGGTTATGGGGAGCGGGCAGGGAAGTGGAGTTGAGGCCAAGATCAGATCAGCCATGATCTTATTGAATGGCGGAGCAGGCTCGAGGGGCCAAATGGCCTGCTCCTGCTCCTACATCTTATGTTCTTCATTCTTATGATGAATACAAACTAATTAACAACAAATTTCAAACTGACATCTGGGCATGAAATGGTCTTTGGATAGGTTAATTGAGGTGACAGTTGATGTCCATCATGCAGTAGCTAATACTTGGACATGGCTTCACTCATAGAATCATGAAGTAGAGAGACAGGCCATTTGGTCTTTCTCAGGAGCCACCTTGTCCATTATTATAGACCCCCCCCCCCCTTTGCTCCTGTTATCTGACCCAAAGCCCACTTCAGCACTTGACCTCAGTTCTACAATTGCCTTTTATCAATTTGTACCCTTGTCCCACAGTTTTGTGTTATGAATAGTGCTAAGGATCAAGCACTTTTCCACTTTGTACCTTTTTGATTCCCTCAATTTAATCTTTTTTCAAGCAATTATTGAATTCCTTGAAGCGTTTGTAGATTGAGTAGAATGCCACATTCTCACTACCCTTGAATTTGTTTCTCTAGCTGCTCCCTCAATACTTTCAGTATCTTAAACTTGTGCCCTCTTGTTGTCTCGCTGACCCGTGAAAACAATATCGCTGTTTACCTCATCACAACCATTCAAAATCTTAGATCTTTAAGCAGGTAAACCCTTAAACTTCTCAGCCCTAACTTCTCAAGTCACTCTTCCTAATGCTGACTACATCCTACTGTATCTTTGCTACTTTTGTCTTTTATCTGTACTTGCTAATTAACCTTGACATTCAATGGCATTACCATTGCCAAATTCCCCCACCATCAACCTCTTGAGGGGTCACCATTGACCAGAAACTTAACTGGACCAGCCACATAAATATTGTGGCAACAAGAGCAGGTCAGAGGCTAGGTATTCTGTGGCGAGTGTCTCACCTGACTCCCCAAAGCCTTTTCACCATCTACAAGCCCAAGTCAGGAGTGTGATAGAATACTCGCCACTTGCCTGGAAGAGTGCAGCTCCAACAACACCAGAAGCTCAATAGTGTAGTGTATGTACCCGTCTACCTTTAAGGAAACTATTGTATGTAACCGTTCACCTTTAAGAGAACTACTTTAGGTGTGGCACTACTTGTTTGGCTTCTGTATACTGTAATACCGACAGTGACCACACCAGTATATAAGTGTTGTGGCAGGATTGCTGGGGCAAATTCGCCCTGACCTTCGAATAGTAAAGACCTGTTTGTTTGTTATTCCTGAAGTCTGTATCGTTATTAACTGTACAACCCACAGACTTTACAGTGGCGACGAGTCCGATCGTACCCTGCGGCAAGACTACTAAAGCAACTAAAGAGCGTCGAAGAGAGACAACCGCCCTCGTCATTCTGCTGGAAGAAAACACGAGGCTGCAGCAATAGAAAGGAGGAAGACTTTAGCAACAAAAGCTTCCATCAGCAACAGGCACTGACTACCCTTCTACCACGGTGCGGAGTGAGCCGAACAGCAGGAAACAAGGCGGCCGCGGAGACTGTGAGTAGGGAAAAGTGTAACGAAATCCGGAGGATAAGGGCTGTGCACTCGACCACGGTCGAGGGGGAGCAGAGCTGGTCAGGAAGGCGGGTCCAACGGCGTCGTGAGATAGCCGGACCGCGATCGGCAGAAAAAGCCGGGCAGCGACCGAAGCCACGAAGCGCTGAGACCGGGAGCAGGCGCGGGAAGAGAGAAACTCAGCCGCAGCCGGGGAGGGAAGCACCGGACTGCGTGAGGGCTGGGAGGCGAACGGGAGCCGGGCGTGTGGGAGAGGCAGAGCCGACCAAAGGAGGCTGCGCGAGAGCCAGTCCAGCGGCTGAACTGTTCTCCACCAATGGGGTACCCAGCGCCGGTAGAGCCGAACGTGGAGGAGAGAGAGACAGAGCCGAGCAAGGGGAGAGAGACTGCGTGAGAGCCAGTCCAGCGGCTGAACTGTTCTCCGTGAACGGGGTACCCAGCGCCGGTAGAGCCGTGCGAGCGGGAGAGAAAGACAGAGCCGAGTAAGGGGAGCTGTGCGGAAACCAGCCCAGCGGCTGAACCTGTCCGCTGTGGGGAAAGCGTACCCCTCCTACCAGGGAAGAAACGCGGGAAGCCGCCATTAGGCGGAGAAGACGACAGACCCGGGAGACCGCCATTGAAGGGGCGGGGAGAGAAGGAAAGAGCGGGAAACCGCCATTTTCGCGGGAAAAACCGCCATCTTAGAAATAAATAAATAAGAAATAAGAATTTAAAGAAATACTTGTGCTGCTCCCAAGGAAAGGAAGATGCCTAAGCGAGGGAATATTAACGATTTTAATTCTGAGATAGAAGACTGGGCCATGTACGTGGAACGCATCGAGATCTATTGTGAAGCCAACAAAATAGAGGAAGACGACAAAGCGATAACATTGCTAAACTCGATGGGCGCAAAGACATACGGGCTCTTGAAGCATCTAGCACCAGCTAAACCGGCGGATCAGACTTTCGAAGGGATTGTGGCTGTTCTGAAGGACCACTTGAACCCCACACTGTTGATGTTGGCTGAACGATTCAAATTCTATGCAAGAACGCAACGGAAAGACGAAAGCAACGCGGAATATTTGGTTGAACTGCGTAGGCTAGCGAAATGCTGCCAGTTCGGAGGGAATCTGACAGAGGCACTGCGAGACAAGTTCGTATGCGGATTGTCCAAGGAAGGGACACAAAAGCGACTACTCGAAGAGAGCGACCTCATACTTGACAGGGCTGTCTTTATAGCCGCATCGCACGAAGCCGCAGCGAAAGGAACGGCGGAAATGCAGCTAAAGGCGGCGGCACTCGGGGTGGACCAAATTACCTCAAGTACAACAAAATGCTATCGTTGTGGGAAGACAACACACGACCAGAATCAATGCTGGTTTAAGAACCAAGAATGTAGGAAATGTGGCAAACTGGGTCACATCGCTAAGGTATGCCGGTCAGGGAAGAAGACCAACAACCAAAGGAAGCCACCACAAGAAAAGTACAACAAGGTACACAAGGTGGCTGAGAAGAGTTCAGATGAACAGAATTCAGACTCAGACCCAAACAGCCAGGAGCTGGGTAGTCTGAGAATTCACAATGTGAGTAAGGAAGCTGACCTACAAACTATCTGGGTCATACTAAAAATAGCTGGAGTCCAAGTAAGAATGGAGTTGGACACTGGATCAGCTCTATCAGTCATAAATCGAAGGGACTACCACCGGCTATTCTCTCACATACCCTTAAGAAATACCAAGTTCGTATTGCAGACATACACGGGGCATAAGGTATACCCCATGGGGAAAATAAGAGTCAAGGTGAGAGATAGGGGTAAAGAACACCCAAGAATGAACTTGTACGTATTATCTGAGGGAGGACCACCACTTCTAGGACTAGAGTGGATCAAGAAAATAGACATGGAATGGCACTATCTAAAAGCCATAATGAGTGAGGACTCGGTGCAAGCTATCAGCTCAGATTCTGAAACGGATGACGATAAGACCAACTCAAATATGGAAGACAAGGCTAAAATGAACTTGCCGACTATGGTGGAGAAAACGAAGACATGCATAAAGGCTTATGCTACCGAGAAGAATAAAGCTTCAGAGCAGAACTCCAGTTTGACAGAGAATTCTGAGCCTGTTCAAGTTAAGGACTTATCTACGACGGAAGAACACCGAACTCGGACTCAAACTTATTTCAAAGTACGACAACAATTAGAACAGTTGAGTTACCGTCTCGTACAAGAGATGAAAACAATGGAAAAGTTCTGGGACACCGAATGGGAGAACCTGGAAAGACAGCAGAGGCAGCTAGCTCAAGCAAAGAGCGACCATAGAGCCATCATGACCAATTACCGATCACATCTCCCTTATGATGTTCAGGAGTTAGAATATTTGCATGATCTAGAGATACAGCATAAAGGCAAACCACGCTACACTGAGGATTTTGTTCTGCAATTGGAGACGGAGCTAGTGCAAGCAAGGTTAAGAGAAGCTGAATCGCAGTGTGCACTTAAAGATATGCAGAAAAAAATCTTGGACATGGAAAAGAGAAACGCTTCTTTACCTGATGTGAATAATGTGGCCATGTTGCAAGAGGAGCTTATAGGGGCGAAACTGAAAGAAGCTAAGCAAAGGATGTTGGAACTTGAAACACAGAACCAAATCAGCAGTAACCAGCTATGTCGAGCAGAGAAGGAGTGCCATGGTCTACATGAGAAGGTGCAATATCTCTCAGCCCAGAATAAGGGACTACTCACTCAGTTAAATGAAAGTAATCGGAAAATGGCTGAGATAGACTGCAAGAATAAAGAAGATTTGATGGCAGTGAGACTTCGAGAGGCAGATAGCATAGCAGCCTTGGCTGAACTCCAACAGGAAATTGCGAAAGAAGCAAATGAAGAGGAATCTTCAGGAAGCCAGGATGTTATTCCAGTTCTTCTCTACGACTCCTTACAAGCAGAGTGTGAGAAGTTGAAAGAACAGTATGAACAGGCCCAGGCTACAATTCTGGAGGGGGTTAACTCGGCAACCTCCGAAAAGCTAGTTTCAGTAGAAGCATATGAACAACTAAAGGTTGAACATGAGCAAGAAGTCCAAAGGCTGCAGGAAATTCTTGATGAGCTCAAGGCCAAGACAGACTCATCGGTAGAAGTTCCATCCATAGATGAGAAATTAGAGGTGAAAGACATGGCAGAACATGAAAGACAAGATGTCCAAGAACTCATAAAAATATTGAAGGAAACCCAAGACAAATATGAGGCGGCAATGTCCGAGGTTCAACAACTTGAAGAACAGATTCAACTGGGAATCCTTTCAGTGGAAGAAAAGGAAACTGTAAGAAACAGAGACTGTAAGAATGGTCCCTGAACATGAGCTAGAGAGCATCCGGGCGCAACTTTTCCGAGCGCTGAAAGCCAAAGTACAAGAAGAACAGAAGGTGGAAGCATTGGAGGAAAAGGTGGATGAAAGGGAGAAGACTCTGATCCACAGTGTTCCCGTGGAAGAGTTAACGGTCAGCCAACTCCTTTATATGTTGAGGGAAAAGACTCTGCAATGGGAACAATCTGAACACGAGCTTCAATCTTCAACGGGAAGAAGTTCGGAGCTCTCAAAAGTTTGGGAAATAGCTGAGGTTGCAAAACAGACTTTACTGGGATGCCAAAAGTACGCTGAATCGCATCTATGTGAACAACAGAATGTTGAAACGGCTGCTCCAGTAGAAGGATTGACTAGCCCGATCAATCAATCCCCGAGGGAAGGGGAAGTGTTGAAATCACAAATGAGGTCATTAGTGAAGGATTTGCAGGAAACCCAGGAAGAGCGGGATGAAGATGAATGCATGAAGAAGTCTTTTCAAGAAAGATGTCTAGGGAAGGAACCACAGTCAGCTAACGTCCAGATGGGTAAGGAGGAAGTAGAAGGCCCTCTCGCTGGCCTAACTCAGGACGAACCCGAATATTACCATGACCTGTTGAGTGACACTGAATATTTTGAGGATGTGGTCTGCCCAGTTTGTGATGAAAACTCCCAAAGTGCTGAAATCAGGATGAAACGCTTAAGGTCTAAGGAACATAGAGAGTTGGTGGCACTACAGCTGGCAGCCGAGAAAGGAGCCCCGAGAGTCTCAAAAAGGCAGAAAAGAAAAAGAAGAGGCAGAAGACAATAACTATCTAAAATATTATCACTTCTACCAGCTCAGGAGGGGACCTACGAAAGGAGCTAAATTAGTGGAAAAGTGGGAAATTATCAAGACAGCCAGTTGGTTATAAAAGTCGGCACTGCCGGTTCAACAGGACGAAAGTTCAAGCTGTTACGTCAAGGAAAAGGCTATGGAGGAGTCACACTATCCATGTGAACCGGCTACACCAAAGAGATGTTGTTCGGACCAAGTCAAGATCGGAGACTGAATCTGTGAACTGTTCCCGCAGAGACTGACTTTGTGAATTGTTTCCCACCGAGATTATATCTGTAAAGTGTTTTATATGAAGTTGAAGATATGTATGTTAATGGGACTCTAAGTAATAAGCTAAAAAGGGAGGATTGTAGTGTATGTACCCGTCTACCTTTAAGGAAACTATTGTATGTAACCGTTAACCTTTAAGAGAACTACTTTAGGTGTGGCCCTACTTGTTTGGCTTCTGTATACTGTAATACTGACAGTGACCACACCAGTATATAAGTGTTGTGGCAGGATTGCTGGGGCTGATTCGCCCTGACCTTCGAATAGTAAAGACCTGTTTGTTTGTTATTCCTGAAGTCTGTGTCGTTATTAACTGTACAACCCACAGACTTTACAAATAGCATCCAGGACAAAGTAGCCCACTTGATTGGCACCCTATCCACTACATTAAGCATTCACTCCCTCCACCACCGGCGCACCGTGGCTGCAGTGTGTACTATCCACAAGATGCACTGCAGCAACTTCCAAACCCGCGACCTCTTCCACGTAGAAGGATAAGGGCAGCCGGTGCATGGGAACACCACCACCTCCAAAGATTCCTTCCAAGTTGCACACCATCCTGACGAGGAAATATATTGCTGTTCCTTCATCGTCACTGGGTCAAAATCCTGAAACTCACTCCCTCCCTTCTTAACAGCACTACCTTCACCACACAGACTGCAGTGTTTCAAGAAGGTGGCTCACTACCACCTTTTCAAGGGCAATTGGGAATGGGCAATAAATACTGGGCCTGCCAGTGACATTCATGGTGATGAATGATTAAAAATAACACTAAGAACTAAGCTGTTGGTTCCTGAATCTGACACGTGAAGACCAATTCTGATAAGCAAGCTGATTTGACTTCTACCTCAATGGGTGAATTTTGGGAGAGAAGGGCTTTAGAGTAAGAAAAGGGGGAATGTATTCTATTTTGTCCTTGAGCTATTTTGTGTTGCTCCAATGTAGTGGAAGAAGGTATAGAGCACTCCAGCCCCACACCCAAAAATGATTACAAGCATGAGGGTCTTTGTGTTGTCCTCCTGCTTTCATCTTTGCTTAATTTAAATCTGGAATCCTCCCCATTACCCCTTTGGCAGAGAATCAAGGGTGTAAATCAAACAGGGCCACAGTAAATAATAATTCTAAAAGGACGAAGAGTGTTAAAAAATCAATCCTGAAGGCTTTGTGTCTTAATGCGAGGAGCATTCGTAATAAGGTGGATGAATTAGCTGCGCAAATAGATGTAAACGGATATAATTGGGATTACGGAGACATGGCTCCAGGATGACCAAGTCTGGGAATTCAACATCCAGGGGTATTTAATATTCAGGAAGGACAGGAAAAAAGGAAAAGGAGGTGGGGTAGCATTGCTGGTTAAAGAGGAGATTAACACAATAGTAAGGAAAGATATTAGCTCTGATGATGTGGAATCTGTACGGACAGAGCTGAGAAATACCAAGGGGCAGAAAACGTTAGTGGGAATTGTATACAGATCCCCAAACAGTAATGCTGAGGTTGGGGATGGCATTAAATGGGAAACTGGAGACACGTGCAATAAGAGCACAGCAGTTATCATGGGTGACTTTCATCTACATATAGATTCGGCTAACCAAATTAGTAATAATACTGTGGAGGAGGAATTCCTAGAGTGTATGTGGGATGGTTTCCTGGACCAATATGTCAAGGAACCAACTAGAGATCAGGCCATCTTAGACTGGGTATTATGTAATGAGAAAGGATTAATTCGCAATCTTGTTGTGCGAGGCCCCTTAGGGAGGAGCGATCATAATATGATAGAATTCTTCATTAAAATGGAGAGTGAAGTAGTTGACTCAGAGATTAGGGTCCTGAATTTAAGTAAAGGAAACTACGATGGTATGAAGCACGAGTTGGCTAGGATGGATTGGGGAACGTTACTTAAAGGGTTGACGGCGGATAGGCAATGGCAAACATTTAAAGATCACATGGATGAACTACAGAATTTGTTCACCCCTGTTTGGCATAAAAATAAAACAAAAAAGGTGACTCAACCGTGGCTAATGAGGGAAATTAGGGATAGCATAATATCCAAGGAGAGGACATATAATTTGACCAGAAAAAGCAGCAAACGTGAGAATTGGGAGCAGTTTAGGATTCAGTAAAGGAGGACAAAGGGATTAATTAAGAGGGGGAAAATAGATTGAGAGTAAGCTTGCAGGGAACATAAAATCTGACTGTAAAAGCTTCTATAGATGTGAAGAGATAAAGATTGGTGAAGTCAAGCGTAGGTCCCTTGCAATCAGAATCAGGGGAATTTATAATGGGGAACAAAGAAATGTCAAACCAATTAAATACATACTTTGGTTCTGTCTTCACAAAGGAGGACACAAATAACCTCCCAGAGATGTCGGGGAACATAGGCCTAGAAATTCGATGGGCTGCGCCACCAGTTAGCGCCTAAAGAGGGCACTCAGTGGCTTTAGCACCACTGGCCACGCCTCCCGTGATATTTAGCGGGGCGCTAATGGTGGCATTAGCCTGTAGTGCTGCGCCACCACCGATGACGTCATCGGTGTGCGCAGCGCCCCGCTACCGCCCCGATTGCAATATTTGGTCGTGCCCGCCTCTAACGCCGGTCGCAAATCACCTGTGGCGGTAGTGGCGCAAATTAAGGTGGAGGTGTGGGGCGGCCATTTTTATCGGTGGCCGCCTGCCAGCACCTCCGTCCCCGGCCTCCTGATTTCTTCCCCACCCCCCCGGGCAGTGCCGGCTGTGTCCCAAAAGCCTGGCACTTCTCCTCGGTGCCGGGCTCTTTTGCCGGCACTCGCGATCGGTCATCGAGCTGGTGCAGGCCCCTCCCTCTTAAGAAGGGGAGGAAGGCCTGCGGTACCACAGCGCACCGTGCCGCAGCGTGTGGTGCTGTGGCACGTTGCGCTGCGATATTCAGTTTCAGCGCCCCAAGAGGGACGCGGGGCGCCTCGAGCAGCACCCCGTGTCCTCCTTGGGGCGCTCCAGCTGAATTTCCGGCGGGTGCAACGGCTCCGATTGCAGTGGTAATTCCGGCGCCCAGGCGAGCTTGGGCGCCACCAAATTTCTAGGCCATAGAGTCTAATGAGAGGGATGAATTGAATGAAATCAGTATTTGTAGGGAAATTGACGGGATTGAAGGCCGATAAATCCCCAGGGCCTGATAATCTACATCCTAGGGTACTTAAGGAAGTGGCCGTAGAAATAGTAGATGCATTGCTGGTCATCTTCCAAAATTCGATAGACTCTGGAACAGTTCCCATGGATTGGAGGATAGCTAATGTAACTCCACTATTTAAAAAAGGTGGTAGAGAGAAAACGGGGAATTATTGACCGGTAAGCCTGACATCGGTAGTGGGGAAAATGCTAGAGTCCATTATAAAAGATGTAATAGCAGAGCACTTGGAAAACAGTGACAGGATCGGACAAAGTCAACATGGATTTACAAAAGGTAAATCGTGCTTGACTAATCTACTGGAATTTTTTGAGAATGTAATTGGTAGAATAGATAAGGGAGAACCAGTGGATGTGGTGTATTTGGACTTTCAGAAGGCTTTCGATTAGGTCCCGTATAAGAGGTTAGCATGCAAAGTTAAAGCACAAGGGATTGGAGGTAAGGTACTGTCTTGGATAGAGATCTGGTTGGCAGACAGGAAGCAAAGAGTTGGAATAAACGGGTCTTTTTCTGAGTGGCATGCAGTTACTAGTGGGGTACCGCAGGGATCGGTCCTTGGACCCCAGCTATTCACAATATATATAAATGATCTAGACAAGGGAACTGTTATGTTCATAAATAAATAGAGGTTTTCATTATGAACAGCTAGCTTGAGTTGGTCATTTATTCAGCCATGTGGACTAGTGTACAGGCATCCATCTTGACTACTGCCTTCTGGGTAGCCCCCTATTAAACATACAGCTCCACCTAGTGTACCATTCTAGAATGACATGTTACTGATCATTACAGGAACTAGATGTAATATCTCCGTTTGCAGATGACACAAAGCTGGGTGGGCATGTGTGCTGTGAGGAGGATGCCGAGAAACTCCAGTATGATTTGGACAGGTTGGGTGATTGGGCAGATGCATAATGAATGCAGTATAATGTGGATAAATGCGAGGTTATCCACTTCAGTGGCAAAAACATGAAGACAGATTATTATCTGAACGGCAATAGTTGGGAAAAGGGGAAGTGAAATGAGACCTGGGTGTCCTTGTGCACCAGCCGCTGAAGGTAAGCATGCAGGTGCAGCAGGCAGTTAAGAAGGCAAATGGCATGTTGGCCTTCATAGCGAGTGGATTCAAGTACAGGAGCAAGGATGTCTTGCTGCAGTTGTACAGGGCCTTGGTGAGACCACACCTTGAGTATTGTGTGCAGTTTTGGTTGCCTTATCTGAGGAAGGATGTTCTTGCCATGGAGAGTGTGCAGCGAAGATTCACCAGACTGATACCTGGGATGGCAGGAATGACGTACGAAGAGAGATTGGGTCGATTAGGCTTATACTCACTAGAGTTTAGAAGAATGAGAGGGGATCTCATTGAAACTTATAAAATTCTAACAGGACTAGACAGACTAGATGCAGGAAGGATGTTCCCGATGGTGGGGAGTCCAGAACCAGGGTCACAGTCTAAGGATAAGGGGTAAGCCATTTAGGACTGAGATGAGGAGGAATTTCTTCACCCAGAGTGGTGAACCTGTGGAATTCTCTACCACACAAGGCAGTTGAGGCCAATTCATTAAATATATTCAAAAAGGAGTTAAATATATTTCTTAAGGCTAAAGGGATCAAGGGATATGGGGAGAAAGCAGGGACAGGGTACTGAATTTGGATGATCAGCCATGATCACATTAAATGGCGGAACAGGCTCAAGGGGGCCGAATGGCCTACTCCTCCTATCTTCTATGTTCTATAATTCAGAGGATTTTGAAACTAAAATGTCACTTCTTTTGATTTATCCCATCTTTTATTTACTCTTCAATTGGTTGGTCTCCAATATCTTGAAATGACATCTTTACTAAATTTCAAGAAGTACAAGTAAATCGCCGTTTCACCTGGAAGGAATGTTTGGGTCCCTGGATATTGGACAGGGAGAAGGTAAAAGGGCAGGTGTTGCATCTCCTGCGCTTGCATGGGAAGGTGCCATGAGAAGGGGGTGATAGAGGAGTGGACCAGGTTGTTGCGGAGGGAGCGGTTCCTTCGGAATGCTGAAAGAGGAGAGCAGGGGAAGATGTGTGTGGTGGTGGGATCATGCTGGAGGTGGCGGAAATGATGGAGAATGATCCGTTGAATGTGGAGGCTGGTGGGGTGAAAGGTGAGGACAAGGGGAACCCTATCATGGTTTTCGGAGGGAGGGGAAGGGGGTGAGAGCAGTAGTGTGGGAAATGGAATGGACATGGTCGAGGGCCATATCAACCACAATAGAGGGGAATCCTCAGTTGAGGAAAAAGGAAGACATATCAGAAGCACTAGTATGGAGGTGGCATCATCAGAACAGATGCAGCGGAGAAGGAGAAACTGGAATCGAGTCCTTACAGGAAGCGGGGTGGGAGGAAGTGTAGTCCAGGTAGCTGTGGGAGTTAGTGGGCTTATAGTGGATGTTGGTCGATAGCCTATCCCCAGAAATGGAGACAGAGAAGTTGAGGAAGGGAAGAGTCAGAGACGGACCATGTGAGGGTGAGGGAAGGGTGGAAATTGGAAGCAAAGTTAATGAAATTTTCTAGTTCAGGGTGAGAGCAGGAAATGGCACCAATACAATCATTAAAGTACCGGAAAAAGAGGTGAGGGAGGGGACCTGAGTAGGACTGGAATGAAGAATGTTCCACATATCCCACGAAAAGGCAGGCATAGCTAGGGCCCAAGTGGGTTCCCATAGCAACACCTTTAATTTGGAGGAAGTGAGTGGAATCAAAGTGTAATGATCAATAACATGTCATTCTAGAGTGGTACACTAGATGGAGCCATAGAGCTGTATATTTAGTTGTATGTGTTTAAGACTACACTACCCATGATGCACTAGGCTACCCACAAGGCAGTAGTCAAGATGGCTGCCTGCACACAGAAGTACACATACTGAATCTCTACAGATGCTGTACCTAGAGAACGTGTACTGAATACATGACTAGCTAGAAGCTAGCTGTTCATAATAAGAATGTCTAGTTATTAATGAACATAACATGGTACCAGGATTGGTGAAGATCTGCTCAAAATTGTGAAACGCGACATGGAGAATTTGAAGCCACCAGAGTTTTTGAATCTCATGGGAAATGTCGACTACAATTGGCAGACTTTCAAACAACAATTCGAACTCTACATTGCTGCCATTGGGTTCGGTATGAAGCCAGACGCAAGGAAAGTAGTATTGCTGCTTATGGTTGCAGGCCCACAGGCGATAGAGGTATTTAATACATTTGTATTTAATCCAGAGGAGAACAGAGAAAAGT
Source organism: Somniosus microcephalus (assembly GCF_052327205.1). Lineage (NCBI taxonomy): Eukaryota > Metazoa > Chordata > Chondrichthyes > Squaliformes > Somniosidae > Somniosus > Somniosus microcephalus. Next base: position 104,950,282 of record NC_140999.1, read on the forward strand.
TAGACGATGTGCTAAAGAAATTTGATACACATTGTTCTCCCAAAAAGAATGAAACCTATGAAAGATACATGTTCCGTTCAAGGACACAGCAGCAAAATGAGACTTTTGATAGCTTTGTGACAGATCTGAAACTGAAAGCACAGACATGTAATTTCTATGAACTGAAAGCATCCATGATTCGTGACCAGATTGTGTTTGGTATTCATGATAAAAAGGTCAGGGAACGTCTGTTGAGAGAAACCGAACTAACATTGGAAAATGCTGTGACAATATGCCAAGCCGGCGAGCTAGCTCAAAAGCATGCGAAGACTTTCAGTGAAATCAATAATGATGCGATTGTAGTAAGTGCTGCTGTTGGTGCTGTGTCCTACAAAGGGAAGAAACATGGGCAGAACAGAAATGAAAAGCAATCGGAGGATGAAATTTTTAATGGTAAACGCTGTGGTTACAAACACCAGTTAAGACTATGCCCAGCGTTTGGAAAAATGTGCACAAAATGTCATGGAAAGAATCACTTTGCCAAACAATGCTTTTCAAAAGTAAAAACAAAGAAAGGGCAACAAGTCCAAGTCAATGTGATTGAGGACACTGATTTAAGTGAGACATTTTTTGTAGGAATGGTGTCATGTGACAATATAGAAAAGGATACAGAAAATGTGCAGCCCTCAGGAATAAACAATGCTGAACATAATGTTAATGCAGTAAAAGAGGACAAATAGATGATCCCACTGTAGGTAAATGGCGCATTAGTTACATTGAAACTAGACACTGGGGCAAAAGCAAACTTAATCAGTATGAGTGACATTAAAAACATGAAAGAAAAGCCCAAAATACAGAAAAAGTCAGTACTACTGAAGAGCTATAATGGACAGAAAATAGATAGCTTAGGTGTATGCAGACTTAAAGTGACAGTCAAAGACAAAGTGCATCATCTCATGTTTTCTGTTGTGGCTGAAGGACTTGATTCACTACTGGGTGACAAAGCTTGTGAGGACTTAGAACTGGTCAAGAGAGTCTACCATATAAACTGTGCCATAAGCAGACCAGATGACTCTGGATTCTGTACTGAATAATTTCCAGGATGTGTTCAAAGGATTTGGAGTTCTACCATTCACTTACAAGATCCAGCTAAAGGAGGATGCTCAGCCAGTGGTACATGCTCCACGAAGAGTTCCAGCACCCCTGTGTGACTGGCTCAAGAAAGAACTGGACAGAATGGCCACACTAGCAGTCATCAGGAAAGTTGAAGAGCCAACAGACTGGGTTAACTCCATGGTATGTGTAAAGAAAAAGAACAATGATCTAAGAATATGCATGGATCCAAAGGACTTAAATGCAAACATAAAACGTGAACACTACCAGATTCTCAAGCGAGAAGAAATCACCAGTGAAATGTCAGGTGCCAGATACTTTACAAAGTTCGATGCCTCACAAGGATTTTGGCAACTAAAACTGGATGAAGAGAGCACCAAATACTGTACCTTCAACACACCATTTGGCAGGTATTGTTTCCTCAGAATGCCTTTCGGGCTAATATCTGCATCTGAAATCTTTCATAGAGCAATGGAACACATAATTGAAGGTCTGGAAGGAGTCCGGGTCTGTGTTGATGACATCATCATCTGGGGCTCCACACTGAAATAACACAATGAGCGACTGACTAAAGTGCTACAGAGCATACGCTGGAATGGACTGAAGCTCAACAAAGCCAAGTGTCAGTTTGGTGTCCAGGAAGTCACTTTCCTAGGAGATAATCTATCTGGTAAAGGAATAGAGCCAGATATGGAAAAAGTAAACGCCATACTCAACATGCCCCGACCCACTGACAAAAGGAGTGCTACGCATCATGGGGATGATAAACTTCATTGGAAAGTTCATTCCTAACTTGTCAGCCAAGACAACCTGTCTGCAAGACCTGCTGCATAAAACAAATGAGTTCGCATGGACAGAAAGACATGAACAAGAGTGGATGAATCTCAAAACAGTGCTGACAACCACACCTGTACTCAGCTTCTTTGACCCAACAAAGAGAATCAAAGTGTCAACAGATGAATCAAAAGATGGCCTAGGCGTGGTCTTGCTACAAGCAGAGGGTGAAGATTGGAAGCCTGTTGCCTATGCCTCCAGGTCTATGACTGATACTGAGTGTCGATACGCCCAGATTGAAAAGGAATGTCTAGGCTTGGTAGTTGGATTAGAAAAGTTCCATGGCTACATATATGGACTTCCCACCTTCACAGTTGAGACAGACCGCTGCCCACTGGTTGCCATCATTAAAAAAAAATCTGAATCAGATGTCTCCAAGGATTCAACGACTCATGATGAAGCTGCAAAGATATGACTTTGAACTGATCTACACACCAGGCAAATACATAGTGTTAGCAGATGCACTATCCCGAGCACCCACAATGAGTCATGTGAGCTCTACTGAAGAAGACGTGCATATTCATGTGAGTATGGTCACTGCTGCGCTGCCCGTGTCAGACACAAAATCAAAGCAAATAGCAGAAGAAACAGTAAAAGATAGTGTTACAAACAGTAATAGAGAACATTCATCATGGTTAGCCAAAATGTTCCTGTCCAAAATACTTTCACATGAGGTCAGAATTGAGTGTTGCAAGTGGACTATTACTAAAACAGAACAGAATAGTCATTCCACAGGCTCTACGTCAAGACATGCTCAAAAGGATTCATGAGGGACTCCTCTGAATTGAAAAATGCAAAAGGAGAGCAAGAGACTCTGTTTATTGGCCTGGCATAAATAAGGACATTGAGAACATGATAGGCAAATGTGAGACATGTCAGAAACACCAAAACAAACAAACAAAGGAACCAATGATAGTAGCTGACTTACCAACAGCACCATGGCAAAAGGTTGGTATGGACCTCTTTCATTTGAATGGTAAAGAATATCTAATAGTGATTGACTACTATTCTAACTATCCTAAGATGGCGCTGCTCTCAAGCACCACAGCAAGCAGTGTCATAATGCATGTGAAATCCATCTTCGCCAGACATGGAATTCCCAGGATTGCCATTAACGACAATGGTCCGTGCTTCAACTGTAAGGAGTGGCAACAGTTTGCAGCACAGTATGACTTTCAGCACATCACATCCAGTCCTTTTGTATGCTCAGTCAAATGGTAAGGCAGAGAAAGGTGTTCAAGTTCTCAAGCAGCTACTGAAGAAAGCGACAGAAAGCAAGCCTGATCCTTATCTCGCCCTGCTGAGCTACCGAGCCTCACCTTTAGACTCTGGTTCTTCACCTGCTGAACTACTAATGGGTCGCAAGTTGTGCACCACGCTACCCTGCTGTGCAAAAGAAAAGCAGAGTAAGGAACTGAGACAGAGACTTCAACTGCTAAAGCTGAAACAGAAATCATACTTTGACAAGTCATCCAAAACTCTGAAGCCATTGACAAGGGATGATGTTGTCAGGATTGAGGATCCAGATGCATGGAACAGGAAAGCTACAGTTCTTGAGGAAGTACGATCAAGGTCATACACTGTTAGAACTGAGGAAGGACAGATTCTCAGGAGGAACCGCCGTTCCCTCCTAAAAACACAAGAGACTATCCAAGAGCAGATTGATGACAATGCCGCAACTGAATCTTGTCACTCACCACCAGAACAATCTCATGAAAACACATCAGACTTACCCATGCTGAGAAGATCCACACGTGAAGTAAAAAAGCCTGATCGACTTAATCTTTGAGTATAAAGTAAAGCTTTGAAAATGTATTGACTGTTGTGAAAATGTTTATGTTTATAGAGCACTAACAAAAGTGTTACTGATATCATCTTTATCGTTTTTCTTGAAAGTTGATTGATATTGATTGTGGTATCTTGAGGTGGCCATAGATGGAGACGGACACCGGTTAACTCCTTAACATGGTTTAATCAACACTTGCTCCTAAAAGCTTCTGCCATGAGGCAGCCAAAACAAAGAGTACAACCAGTACAGATCAGACTTAACTCAGGAGAGCAATTGCCACAGCACCACTTGGTGGATCAGGTTACTCATAACCTCTGAGGTTACTAAATTGATTTTGTTAACCTCAAAGAATGGGGGATGTAATGATCAATAACATCATTCTAGAGTGGTACACCAGATGGAGCCATAGAGCTGTATAGAGCTGTATATTTAGTTGTATGTGTTTAAGACTACACTACCCACGATGCACTAGGCTACCCACAAGGCAGTAGTCAAGATGGCTGCCTGCACACAGAAGTACACATGCTGACTCTCTACAGATGCTGTACCTAGAGAACGTGTACTGAATAAATGACTAGCTAGAAGCTAGCTGTTCATAATAAGAATGTCTAGTTATTAATGAACATAACACAAAGGAGAAGTTTTTCAATGAGAACAAGTTCAGCCAGGTGGAAGAGGGCGGTGGTGGAAGGGGACTGGTTAGGCCTTTGTTCAAGGAAGAAGTGGAGCGCCCTCGGGCCGTCCTGGTGAGGTATGGAGGTGTAGAGGGGTTGGATGTCCATAGTGAAGAGGAGACGGTTGGGGCCAGGAAACTGGAAACTGTTAAAGTGGCATAGGGCATAGAAAGAGTCGCAAATGTAAGTGGGAAGGGACTGGACAAGGGGAGAAAAAATAGTCGAGATAGGTGACTACCCAAATGGTTTGAATAGACATTTCTTCTGTTTGGGCCTGGCCGCTGGTGTTAGGAAAGATTCCTGCTCTTTTTCCATTCCAGGTAACTCCTTATGCAATTAACCTCACTGGGGATCGGGTGATTAGTCATCAGTGGATCTGCCCGAGCTGGCCAAGGTTTTTTTTCTAATTACTACTTGATCTGGCCTGGAAAATGTAATTAACAGTGCTATATTGGCCGAGTATTGCTTTGTACCTCTTAATTGGATGGCAGAAATCTGAGGTGAGTGTGTATTAGCAAATCATAGCATTGAAGGCAATGATCAGAGGTGTCTTTTTTCCACTCCCTCAACGATTGATGACTAGTGGCAGGTGAAATGGGTTTATTAGGTACTGTTTATTCTGGTAGTGATTTCCCCCCCATCCACTCCGGGATGAATATTTCCTGCTTGGCCTTCTATTTCAATAGAAGTGTCAACCAACTCTCATTTAATATCAATATACATGTCTACAGAGTGCACCATTTGCAATTCCTGCAACTTCAGAAGCAAGGAGCGATGTGAAATGTTGGGTCTCCTTTTGAAGCCAAAGCTGTCACTTGAATTAAAATTTCTCCTGAAAGGTAGACGATGCCTGGCTTTTTACATACAGCAGAGTATTTGGAGAAGGAAAGGCCCAGGGAATATGTTCTGTGCTAAGAGAAACCATTTGAATCCAGCAAACATTTGTTTCATATATTTTGCATCCTACATTACAGGTTAGCTGCTATTTTGTTGGGAGGCTGCATATCGCTGATCCTGGTGGTATTGTCTTACTTTCCGTCCATCTCTGTTCCCAAAGCATCACATTTTCAATATCCGGGCAATAGCTATCGTGAGAGGAGTTCTAAATAAAGGAAAACATGAAATTTTTAAACACTAGTTTTCACCCCCCCTTCTCCCTCAGCAGTCAAGGCTGTTGTCATGAGGTTATCAAACTCATCCTATTTCTAACTTAACCCCACTGTGGAGTGACCAGTCCAGTCTAGGGCTAGTTCTAAGCGGGAACAGTGTTAAAATGAATGAGATGCAATTTGACTTTGCATCCACTACTGCTTTACATGTTTAATAGCTGTTGGGTAAAATATTGCAGAACATCTTCTCAGACAGCTTCTCGAAGATTTAGCTCTCGAAAGCTGTAGCATTTTGAAACTCTCATCTCTTGCCAATTTTTAATGATAAACCAAGGAGAAGAGCTATGGTCTGTTCAACGAGGACACCAAGTTTGAAAAGATTAATCCTGAAGACCATGTAACTCGAGCAGCAATGGTTAAGCTTGGGTTTTTGAATCTTCTAGATCGTAAGAGGAAAGGGATTCTGTCATTTTTGTTAAAGATGGTTCAATGTGTCTTGATTACAACAAAGTGAGGATGTAGGGAGGAAAAAGATTATACAAGTCCTTATTTGTAGCTTAGGAGCAAAACAGAACAGTTAGAGAGGAGTGCCTTAGCCGTATTGGAAATATAGAGAGATGGGAAGTGTGTGCAGCTGGAGGTAAGAAGAATCACCTATTGGACAAAAAGCTTTTTCACGGGAGATGATGAGTCTGAAAGTGTTGAGATGGAGCAGGACTTCAGGGTGAAGCCACAAAAGGCAAGCGGTAGTGGAACGTGCAAGAGATGTGAAACTGCATCTTAAAAAGAATTGAAAGAAACATTGGCCCAGAACTTGGTGTCGGGGGCTTGCTGCGCGTGCAAGCCCCCGATCTGCACTCACCCGGCGCGCTGAAATCTGAAGCCTGGGCCTGCTTGCATTTCCTGTCACAGGCCCGGTTCAGATGTCAGCGCGCAGTGCTTACCTGATCCAGCGGCGTAGTTAGTGTGATGTGCCGGCTGGGATCAGGTGAGCACTGTACAACCAATTGGGGGGCCCAAAACACTATTTAAACTTTAAATAAAAATTTAAAAAACATCCTAATCATTAAATTAAGTATAAATAAGTTTAGAAAAATAATTTAAACAATAATTCTTTTTTTGAAAAAAAATTTTTTTTTAATAAAAAGGGTCTAAAACTAAACTTACCTTATTGTAGATTCTTTAAAATAATAAACCTGTGGGGGAAAAAAAATTCTAAATTACACTAAAACACCACTTACCTGTAAAAAATAAATACTTACGTGTGCTTTTTACAAGCGTAAAGACCGGAGGCCTTTAGACATGCGCAAATCCCCCAAAACAGAGGAAATCCAAGACGCACGCGCTGCCCCCTACAGCGCACGCGCTAGCCTCTTCAACTTTTGGGTTGGAGGAGAGGAAATGCCGGTTTTCAGCGCATGCGCTGTGCATGCTGAAAACTGGCATTTCCTCCGGCCAGACGCGTGAGTACCCCTTCCGTACTCACGCGTTTGGGGAGGAATTACTGCCCCATTAAAGGGCACAAATATTAAGGTGTAATGATTTAACCACTGCACTGAGGGTGTGAGATCTGAAGGAAGCTTATCAATGAAGAGTGGCTGTATTTGAATGATTAGTATAGGTGGTCATGATGTAGAAATGAACAGTGTGTGAGTGAATCACAGGCATGCGGAATCTCTGAGTTGATACAAGGAGAGTTAGAGCACAGGACAATTAGAGGATAGTAGATAGCTATGGAATTAGCTTTAGTGCAGTGATAACTCACTTAGTGTCCAAGGCAATGCTGAGCAGAAAATGGGCGGATTTGGGTGGGCTGCTCATTTTATGCCCCACCTAATTTTATACACTATTGACTTCAATGGAAAGTGAAATCGGGCGGGGTGTAAAATGGACAGTCGACCCTATCCTGTCATCTTCCCGCTCGGTGGGTTAGGTTTCAGTGATCTCTCTCATTACTATTTTAAATTCAGTGATAGCCATCCATTATTATGTGTAGTGGATGAAGTTTCAAAAATATTTTGATTAAAATGTAGTAATAGCCCAGTGACTAGTTGCGCAGAGTTTGTGTCAGCTCCCAAATCCTTATGTTGCAGGTAAACCTCTCGCACTACCAGACAACGCCAATGGCACTGCGGTTGAGAGTTGGTCGCCAGCTAGGATCCTCCAGGATATATTGAGAAATCCGCATGCCATGCCAAGATCAGTCAGCACCAATGTCCCCTCTAATTTTTCTTTTGGGTGCGCAGTCCCTTTAACTGGCTGCGAGGCCCATTCAATTTTTCGCGCATGCGCGGTTTCTTCCATGTAATAGCTGGCGAGCGGCCTGCGCGGATCTCCAGACCACTGCGTGGTCGCGCAGCTTAGTGGAAACGTTGGTCAGCACCTGAAGGAGGGGAGTGAGAGAAAAATGAAAGTGTCGTTCTAAAACTGTCTCTAAGCCCATTAAAAATGGTGATGGTTTAACTGATTAAACTTTTCTGAATTTTTTTCTATAATGTTAAAGGCAGACGAATGGACTTCTATTTCTAGAGCGCTTTTCACCTCCGGATGTCCCAAAGTGCTTCACAGTCAGAGGTACTTTTTGACATGTGGTCACTGTTGTAATGCAGGAAAGGTGGCAGCCAATTTGCACACAGCAAGCTCCCACAAACAGCAAGGTGGTAATGACCAGATTTTTTTTTAAAGTGATGTTGGTTGAGGGATAAATATTGGTTAGGGCACTGGGGAAAATCCCCTGCTCTCCTTCAAAATAGTGCCATGGGATCTTTACATCCACCTGAGAGAGCAGGTTGGGCCTTGGTTTAAGGTCTCTTTCTTTTACAGTGCAGCACTAGGCATGATCTGCTTGGTCTCAGCCCAGATGAAATCTTGATCTTTTGACTGGTAAATGGGATACTAGCCTGAGGTAGCCACTTCTGCTTTGGGACCATTCCAATTACCTCGTGATTCAGACACACCTTGTGCTCGTTAATCCTTTTGTTATTCCTTTCAAGGCATTTGATAAAGTCCGTCATAAGAGACTGTTAGCTAAATGTGAAGCTCATGGAATTGAAGGCAAATTATTGACCTGGTTAGGAGATTGGCTGAGCGACAGGAGACAGAGAGTAGGGATAATGGGCAGGTACTCTAACTGGCAGGATGTGACTGGTGGTGTCCCACAGGGATCTGTGTTGGGGACTCAAGTGTTCACCATATTTATTAACGACTTAGAAGTCCAAAGATGTGCGGGTTAGGTTGATTGGCCATGATAAAAATTGACCCTTAGTGTTAGGGGGGATTCAATATGTGGGGTTACAGGGTTACAGGGATAGGGCTTGGGTGGGATGGCTGTTGGTGTAGGGACCGAGTGCTAGGGTTTGGATGATCAGCCATGATCTCGTTGAATGGCGGAGCAGGCTCGAAGGGCCGAATGGCCTACTCCTGCTCCTATCTTCTATGTTTCTATAGAGCCACATTTCCAAATTTGCTGCTGATACAAACAGAGGTGGAATTGTAAACAGTGTAGATGGAAACATAAAATTATAAAGAGATATTAATAGATTAAGTGAATGGGTAAAACTGTGGCAAATGGATTTCAATATAGGCGAGGTACTTTGTACCTAAAAAGGATAGAACAGAGTACTTTCTAAATGGTGAAAAGCTAAAAACAGTGGAGGTCCAAACAGACTTAGCGGCCCATGTACATAGATCATTAAAGTGTCATGGGCAGGTACAGAAAATAATCAAAAAGGCTAATGGAATGCTGGGCTTTATATCTAGAGGACTAGAGTACAAGGGGTTCAGTATATTCAGTTCTGGGCACCACACCTTAGGAAGGATATATTGGCCTTGGAGGGAGTGCAACGTAGATTTACCAGAATGATACCCGGACTCCAGGGGTTATATTACGAGGAGAGATTACACAAACTGTGGTTGTATTCCCTGGAATTTAGAAGGTTAAGGGGTGATCTGATCGAAGTTTTCAAGCTATTAAGGGGAACTGATAGGGTAGATAGAGAGAAACTATTTCCGCTAGTTGGAGAGTCTAGGACTAGGGGGCATAGTCTAAAAATTAAATCCATACCTTTCAGGAGTAAAGTTAGGAAACACTTCTACACACAAAGGGTGGTAGAGGTTTGCTGCCTGATCTGAGTATTTCCAGCATTTTCTGTTTTAATTTCAGATTTCTAGCATCCACAATATTTTGCTTTTTGGACTAAACAGTATTGGTTTAATAACTGTTCTACATTAAATGGCGAGCAATTATTACAATTCATTTATCTTTCCACAAAGTCTTGTTCAAGTTGATCAGACTTGTAATCTTTTATGGATGGACTTCCGACTACCCCCGAGATTTTTCTGATCTTTAAAAGAAACATAACCCATTCTTATACTATTCGGCTACCTTGGGCTGCATCTACGTACAACACATGCTTAGATGCACGTTTGCTGAGGCCACGTATTTAGGGGTTTACCCCGCTTCTAATCTTTCGGCCTTCATCTCTGTTCTACAAGCTTTGTATTTGGTTCTGGAAAATGTGGAAGCTAATTGACCTTGCATATTGTGTCTTAGCAAATGCTCCCTTATTTTGGTATGGGCCATCTCTTGACCTGGGTGTTTATCATTCTCTGTCTATTGAGTTTCCAAACGTCTTTCCTCATACATTTTCCCTTTCCTCCACATTGGCTTTTGGACTAAAATGCTAAAAAGCATGCTGGGATACTTTGACCAATTTAAACCATTTTAAGATATTCTAACAACAGTCTTCACCCAACCTTATATTGCTGTTTGGTTACCACTGAACTTGTAGATCTATTAAAGGAACACCCTCTCTTGTGCAATTAAAAGTAAACCACTTCTCCAGGCTTTGTCCCTCTAGTTGTCTATTCCAGTCTATCTCCATTAACTTCTCCCTCATTCCCCCAAAGTCCACCTTCCCACAGAATCCCTGAACATTCCACACAATTAATGTTGTGGAACATTAATGATGTGCAATGTCTGGGAGCCCATACATTAATCAGGGCCAGTTTTATGATTAAGTCTCTCTTTCATGGTCTTTAGAAAAGTAAAATAAAAGTAGAAATTGGTTGAAATTTCGAAGCTTTGCCTGAGCATAAGGGGGACTTAATAGATGTTGTGTTATTCGGAAATGCAGAGTGAATGGACCAGGCTCATTTGATCATTAGTTAGTTGTGTAAAATTGGGGAAAGAGGCACTGAGATTAAGATTGCAGGGAACTGCTCATTCTGAAGGAATGGAATTTACTGTTGATGTAATAGTAAGAATGATTAACACCCATCATTTCAAATTCCTTTCTCTTAGAAATAGGTTTGTGCCTTTGTGTCAGCTTGACCTTGTTGGGAGCACTCTCGCCTCTGAGTCAGAGGCTGTGGCTTTAAACCCACTCCAGGACTTGAGCATAGAATTTATGAACATACGAACAATGACGGACAGGTAAAGACCCTTTGGTCCCTCGAGCCTGTCCCACCCAATTGCGATAGCTTGTGTATCACAATATGTACATCCACCCCACCCAATACAATGTGATCTCCTGGGAGAGCCAAAAAAAACAGATAAAAAACCCAGGCCAAGTTGGGGAAAAAAATCTGGAAAGTTCCTCTTCGACCCATTTAGGCGATCAAAATTAGTCCAAAAGATCACTCTAGCCCTGAATTCCCTGCAGTATCTATCTTCTGTAAGAGGTGATCTCTGGTCCAGCTCTCGCTTGAAGGAATTCAGCGAATAAACATCCACCGCCGAGGTATATGTTAGGCACTAGTTTGCAGACCGAGTGAATTGCAAGCAGAGTGAGGAATTTTGTGAGCGCAGGAATTCAGTGGAGATGTCGGATTGAAAAGGAGGAGTGGAGCCACAAAACCCAAGGTCTCTAAGTTAATAGACACGAGAGCAGACCTGTGGGAGAGCGAGAGGAGTGGCCGCAGAAAAAGGTAGGCACAAGAGCCCAGAGGGAGCGCGAGTGTCCGAGTGAGGTAAATGAAGTCAGCGCAAGGGAAGGAGCAGATTGAGTAGTTGGTGATTTTTTTAAAAAGTCTTATGTTTATTTCTGTTAAGTTACTTAATACTCTATTATGTAGAGGCATGGCAGGGCACCCCGGTCATGTGGAATGCACATATTGTGCCATGTGGGGACTCCAGGATGCTTCCCGTGTCCTGGACAATCACATGTGCAGGAAGTGTTGTCAGCTGGAGGAGCTCAAGCTCCGGAACTATAGAGTAGTGATAATGGGGGACTTCAATTATTATCCTAATATAGACTGGGATAGTAATAGTGTAAAGAGCAGAGAGGGGGAAGAATTTCTGAAGTGTGTTCAGGAGAACTTTCTTGATTAATGTGTTTCCGGCCCAACGAGGAAGGAGGCATCTGGTTCTGGGGAATGAAGTGGGTTAAGTAGGTGAACATTTAGGGAACAGTGATCATAGTGTCATAAGGTTTAGATTAGCTATGAAAAGGACAGGGAGCAATCTCGAGTGAAAATACTTAATTGGAGGAAGGCCAATTTCAGTGAGTTGAGAATGGATCTGGCCTGGGTAAATTGGAATCAAAGATTGGCAGACAAAACTGTAATCGAACAATGGTCTGCCTTTAAAGAGGAGATGCTTCGGGTACAGTCGAGGTACATTTCCACAAGGGGGAAAGGTAGGGCAACCAAAGCTAGAGCTCCCTGGATGACAAGAGATAGAGAGTAAGATGAAGCATAAAAAGGGGGCGTATGGCAGACTTCCAGTTGAGAATACAAGTGAGAACCAGGCTGAATATAGAAAGTTCAGAGGGGAAGTGAAAAAGGAAATGAGAGGCAAAGAGAGTATAAGAATAGATTGGCAGCTAACATAAAAGTGAAACCAAAAGTCTTCTATAGGGATATAAATAGTAAACAGATTGTAAGAGAAGCGGTGGGGTTGATTAGGGACCAAAAAGGAGACCTATGCATGGATGCAGAGGGCATGGCTGAGGTAATAAATGAGTACTTTGGCAGCATCTTCTTCCTTGGTAAAGACAGATGCAAAGTCATAGTGAAAGAGGAGGTAGTTGAGATATTGGATGGGATAAAAATTAGTGATGAGGTACTAGAAAGGCTGGCTGTACTTAAAGTAGGTAAGTCACCAGGACTGGATGGGATGCATCCTAGAAGGCCGAGGGAAGTTAAGGTGGGCCGAATGGCGGCCTCCTGTGCTGTACTATTCTATGATCTATGAAATTGTGGAGATATTGGCCATAATCTTCCAATCCTCCTTGGATATGGGGCTGGTGTCAGAGGACTGGCGAATTGCAAATGTTACACCCTTGTTCAAAAAAGGGTGTAATGATAAACCCAGCAACTACAGGCCAGTCAGTTTAACCTCGGTAGTGGGGAAGCTTTTAGAAACGATAATCAGGGACAAAATTAACAGTCACTTCGATAAGTATGGATTAATTAAGGAAAGCCAGCATGGATTTGTTAAAGGCAAATTGTGTTTAACTAACTTACATTACATAGGATATATGGCACAGAAATAGGCCATTCGGCCCAACCAGTCCATGCTGGTCAAAGAGTCATAACGGCACAGAAGGAGGCCATTCAGCCCATTGAGTCCGTGCCAGCTCTCTGTAGAGCAATCCAGTCAGTCCCATTTCCCCGCTCTATCCCAGTAGCCCTGCAAATTTATTTCCCTCAAGTGCCTATCCAGTCTCCCCTTGAAAACATTGAGTGTCTCTGCTTCCACCACTTCTGTTGACAGCGAGTTCCACGTCCTATAACTCTATGGGGTAAAAAAATTGGTTAGTGCTACCCTTGGGGCGCTACCTTCGGCGGGGCGCTAAAATTATCGTTAGCACCCCCGCAGCCGATTTTTCCAGGTAGCACCCTGAGAGGGAGGAGGGGAAATACTGGAAGCGCCCCGCGTCCCTCTTGGGGCGCTGCAAGGCAATATCGCGGTGCTACGTGCAGCAGCCCCATGCGAGGTAAGTGAAGTCAGCGTAAGGGAAGGAGCAGATTGACACAAAACTTGGAAGTCTAGTAAAGAGTGAGGAGAAGAGTGATAGACTTTATGAAGACCTGAATTCTTTATTGCTGCCTTATTACCCAGAAGATTAGGATGGCACCTGTAAGACTGAATTTCAGAGGGATAAGTACACTCAGCCTTCCCCTGTGACCTAACGATTTTGACTAAGTTTTATGAAATGTAAAGTAGATGCGTTTATTATATTTACAGCAGTCTTCTTTCAAATGAATAGATGGGGCATAATGGCATTGACTGACTTGATCAATTTTATGGCATTTTGGTTCCTGTCCCAGAACTGCAAGCATAGAAATTTGAAATGACAAACCATTTTAAAGTAAGTCTATTAATTCCAAATGAGTCATTAAGGTTTGTACTATTAATGGGATGTTATATCAATGCTTCAAAGTCATGGACTTGGAGCACCTGACAACTTTTCAGAACAAAAGGGTGGAATTTCTCATTCTGAAATTGCTGCTATTCCGCAATAAGGAACAAAAAGACTTTGGATTAGGAAGTGGGTAATAATTTTCACCACTCCAAGAGATACATTGAACAAATTTTAAGATACTTCGTAGAGTTTCTACACCAGATGTTTAGTAATTTACGCAGTCAGATTAAACTCCGTTTAAGCTGTGGGATGGGCAGTACTTTCTTGACATTGGGTTCGCCTGTAGGACCATTTACTCCTACTCCTACTCCTCCCATGTGTACTAAGTATTTGTCCAGGTACGGTCATGCGTGATGCTTTAAAAACACAAACTCTGATTGTAAACCTGATCACAATTGTCCATTTTGTCTTTTCCATTCCAACTCTCCATTTGCTCCTCTTATTTTTCTCACCTTCCTTTTCTTCTTGTCTTATCTTACTGTATACATGCCCTGGGAAACTAGTTGCATAAGCACCCTGTAAATGCCCCCTTAGGAGAGATAGGAAAGCAGGTTCCCAGTGACCCGTGCAGATACACTCTCCCCTCATTATGGTGAAGGAGTCTGACACCTGCCAAACACCTCCACCATTGGCACATCTCCGATATATAACTCGCCTATATTCTACCAACCCTCCAGTATGGCATGATGAGCCCCCAATGAGCTGTGCCACCTTAATGCCTGCTCTATAATCCAGCCAAAGTCTCCTTGATCGTCAGTGTCTGAAAGAGAAGTAAGCAGGAAAATCAACCCAAAGATCGGAAATATAAAGGGAAGTAAAAACAAATATAAAAAGGCTAAGCGGGATGGGAATGAAAAAAAATTGGCAGGGAATATAAAGGGAAATAGGATGGATTTTACAAACAAATAAAAAGTAAAACAATATTTAAAGAAAGGGCGGGGCAATTTAGAGATGAAACAGGAACTCTTGGGGAAATGAAAGATATAAAACGAGTACTGTAATAATTTGGATTTTATTTACTATCACACTACAGGATTTTTTGACTATTTTCCCACAACGGATTTGGGAATGAGTTATGTTTAAGTGTGTTTTAAAACTAAATGAGTTCACACAGGTTTAAAATCCACATTACAGCTGCCAAGACAGAGAGACGATTGATATGTTCATTTTCGGTGTCAAATTTTGTTTGATAATGCTTCTGTGAAGTGCCTTGGGGATTTTGCTATGTTAAAGGTGTTATATAAATGCAAGCTGTTCTTGTGTTAATGAATCAACCATCCTTACTGTTTTCGACAATTCATCGTCTTGCTATAAACAACCAATAGGCCCTCCACTCTGCTGAGAGTATACTCTTGGAAAGGAGGTAACTGATTTGGTTGACAGGCCTAGTGGCGAATCACTGAATGAAGTTGGGGGGGGGCAGCCCTTCCACCTCCTGGGAAGGCTGGGAGGAAGAGAGAACATGTACAGTCAGTGCGTCCATCCAGTGAGGTCAGGGAAGGGAAAGCATCCTAGTAGGGGGAAAACTTCCTTAAGTTCAAGGCCAGTCAGAATCAGAGGGCTGACGAGAAAATTTAAATCAGCCCTCTAACAGGATAGTGTGGAGTAATTCATTATTTCATTTTTATTCATAAGGGGGATTTGAAGAAAGTGAAGTAAATGAGTTTTGATTATTACTGTCATACTGTTCACTTCCTGTCTGTAAAATAAAGCAGATTTATATTGTAGGGGGTTTTTGCACAGGCGTGTTCGGGTCAGTCAGCTTTGCCTCTGACTACCTTCCTTGAGCGGTTCGAATCGCTCGCCCCCTGGGTTCTGGACACCGGACTTAGATACAGGCAGCGATACAGAGAAAACTCAAGTAGACAGGTGGTTGGATGCAAACAAAACCAAGATTTTATTGAAGAGGAAAAACTTGATACAATCTTATGGAAAATTATTAGCGTACACTTCTACAGGCAAAAATTACAAGAGAGTCATAATAATACTATATACTTATACAGGGAATGGGGAACACATGGCACATCGAGGGAAAACAACTATCTTAACAATCCCCTTATCCTTAACCCACCTCCTATACCTAACTAGGTTAATCTATGAGGGGTCAGAATTCATGCTCACCAATAAAAGGGTTTGTTAGACTCAAAACAGCGGTTGGCTTCGGGGTTCGCTCTTGGTGCTCTCTGGAGCCTGCCGTCGTCACGTGGGCTCCGGGGGCTGCAAGGGCGTTGTCCAGGTTCGAGTACCCCAAAGTTACAGTCTCTGCTTGGGTACTTTACCTTGCAGGGATGATTCTTCACCAGCAGCTTGAGTTTGTATGAAGATACTCGCAGGTCGGCTGAGGCTGAAGGCCCGATAATTCGAAGCCTACCCTCTGTTGGCCTTCCCCGGGTGGTCTTCCTCCTCTCCTCATTGCGTCCCGCTTCGCCTGGCCTGAATTGCCCATGTTCACCCGACCCGGTGTCAGGGCGAGTCCGGATGGAGTTGGAGAGGGCACGGGCAAAGGCTAGTGGGTAAGTGTGGGACGGGGGAAGAGCGGCAGCCACGAGGGCGAGGGGCCGAAGGACCAGGGAGCGGCAATACCGACAGCAGCCGAGCAGCAGTCGTCGTCTTCTTCCAACGACTACCCCTTATTGCTACCTGGGGGCCTTCAATTATACCTTTGTCGAAAAACCTTATCTGCCCACCAAATCAGGTTAGTTCTTTGTTTTATTTTTGGCGGGCTAGTTAAAATAATGGTAGCAATCTATACTGACGGGTTTTAGATGGCTGGTAATTGCATCTACCGGCCCGATAATTGACTCGTATTGTCCTGAAAGTCCTTGATGGGTTTGTCCGGCCTCGATGAATGTGTTTAATCTGTTTCCGGTTATGTATGCAGACTGTTTGTTGGCTTTAACTGTAGGCCTCATTGAATTCAGATCTGCCTCTAATTCGGCCTAATACATAATTCACAGTTTGTCTGGGTCCCAAATCACAAAGTTCTTTTCACAGGAAACCTGCAGCCTTAGTTTTGATTTACCTCAAACGGCCTGGGCTGCAGAATCCATTTTGGAGACCCGCAGGCTTTCTGCCACGAGGCACGGACGCCATCTTGGGTACCCTTTTTAATTTCAAAAGAAATGTCCACGCAGGGTCCTTTTTATCGATAATAACCTTCGGGGAAATGCACAAATTTTGCGACTCTTACATTCCCCCCATGATACTAAAACTTGCTTGAAGTATCATACTTTTCCAAGGTGAGCAAAATTTTTCTGACCCTCCATCGTCAGCCTTCCCCTGTAACTATATCTAATATACCCATGACACATGCACTTCCCATTCCACGAAAATGTAGTGTACATCAGCATACAAAGAGTAAAGTTACAGGCTTTACACACACATCCAAGCGTGGAGGGGGTCCTACACCCCTGCACCACTTGGCACACATATCTTTATTAAACCGCGTCGCAAAAGAAAACAACAAAAGAAAAACCTTTAATTAAAAAAACAAACACAAAGAAACAACAATTCTTCAATCGAAATACGGGAAAACTTAAACCGGCGTATCTTCCTCCACCTTTACATAATGTTCTTTCCAAAAGCTCTGGTTTCGGAATTCTGACCACCGACCTTTTCTCTTACACTGGATGCAAACTAAATACAGCACTATTCCTAACTGGCAAACCACGAGAATGTGAGAAGCCAGTCTGACCCACGAAGGGACCTCTATTATTGAAAAGGTTCCACCAGGGTGGAGTCACAATATCCAATATCTTAGTCCCTATCTCTACTGTTTTCTGCTCGAGAGTGTAGAAATGTTTCTGTGAAACTATAACGGCTTTTAGAATTTTGGTCAAATGTTCAGGGAGAGGGGGAATTTCATAGCCAAAGTGCGCTACGTACTTCTGCAAGTTCGTAAAATTCTCCTTCACAGTGAGGTGAACAGTGGAGGGTTCAGGGATGGGGACAATTCGCTCCTGGGCCACTCGAACTTCTGCCTTGGGTTTAAAACACAAACTGCTGTCACTAACTGGGCACCAGCTGTGCTGTCCGTGCTGGTAGTGGGACGCGCCGGTGGTGACACAGTATGTCCCACCCCCTATATATGCTACCTGCGGGGGAACATGGTCTTGTGCCATTGCCTCCATGGTGCAATTTATAGGCTCCGCGTCAGCAGCTCTGAACCCACACTGCGGTCTTGAGAAGGCATTCAATTGCTGGGGGCACAGGATTATGTGTGCTCCCCGGCTCCGGCACCCTGAGAGGTCAGTACCTGTCATAGCGTGCTCCCACTTAATGATGTAAGGCGGGACCGCTGTGAACTGAATGTGTGCACCCCCCTGAATTACTCCAATGTTCTCTACCCTGTATACTGGGGCGGGTCGGGCTGTCTTATCCATGACCGGCATCCTAACTACTACTCCCATGATTGTGTGGTTGGACCGCCCACAATCCACGGGGACTGGATAGGCTTCGGAGGCTAGCTGGAGTTGGCACGGGCTCAATGCATTCTCAAAAGGGTGGAGGGCTGCGAGGTGCTTGTTGCTAATCCAGGAGGGGACCAAACCTTGTTTTAAATCCTCCAGGTTACTGCGGCCCTCGCCCAGTAACCACGCCCCGTAAAACACGCACACCTCATTCTGTGCAGCTTGGTCAGAAGCATTTCTGTCCTCCCTTATGAGAGCATTTACCATCTTTGCGTGCTTTTCCAACTCGGCTATAATCTCTTTTAAATGGACCGTCATGGCCTGGTCCTCATGCAACTCCGAGCCCACTACCTTGTTCTCATCCAGCAATATCCCTTTTATCTGTTTTTAAACCGTTTATCTGGGTCTGCAGCTCTATGTCATCCAAGCTGTTGATGACAGAGGACCCAGTGTTAAACGCAGTAAAAACATCATTCCATACACCCCTTCTTTGTCTCCCTGGGTTACCCAAAAATTCCCGGCGTGTGGTGTAGAGTTCGGTCTTGTCCATGTGGGCAAAATCGAACTCGTAAAACTTTCGGAACATGTCTTTTAATAGGGCCTGGTATAATTGCTCTGTTTCTTTGGGGCACCACTCCGGCAAATGTACCTTGGTGAGATTTAAAATCACGGAGGCTACCGCGTAGTGTACCCCCTGGTACAGCATCTGATCGGTGGGGACTAGTACCAATCCATTCACTGGTCCCTTGGTGGTGGGGCAATCTTCCCTGGATAACCTCGCCGCCTGCGCCGTGGGTGGGGGCTTATGGGGGCGGGTTACCAGCTCCGTGGCATTGACTGGGATCTGGGAATACGGGACCGCACACACCTTCCGGCTGGCATCCCACCTTATCCCCTTCCCGGTGTCGTGCCACTGCTGGTGGAACATAATGGATATGCCTGCGGGGCAGACCGTCTCTGACCCCCACATACAGATGTAAATCCCTTGGTCCGGTTCCCACCACTTGTCCCAACACACACTCAGTCCTCCATGAGTCCCGGTAATTGTCCGATGGGTGTTATTCCCCAGGCGTTCCCATTCGACTTCGGGGTTCCTCATGTCCTTGCTCAACTTTCGGCGCCACCACCATTGGTCCAGTGGAATGTGTCCTTTGCATGTTAAACATATTCGCTTTCCAACGGTGACGCTGACCCTCGTGGAAACGACTCTCACTCGGGGGCACAGGAGGGAGGCTTCCCCGTACGTGAATCCGGTTTGGCTGGAGTACTGAGATGAATTGGACCCCAACCATCCTGGCCACCTTCACTCGTGGAAGAAGACAGCGGTCTCCTCCGCATCCCGTTCGCCACTCCCATCGATCGCCAGGGGCACTTTGTCTCCCGAACACCCATAGATGTGGGAGTCTTGGACGTCTCCCCTCCTCTCCTCGCTCATCCTGATCAGGATGAATAGGACCACGATCCAGCCCATCCCGCACATCTTTCTGCAAAAAGATGTAAAAACATGCAGCCAGGTCCCAAAGAGATTCTCTGGCTTGGTGAGGCATAGTCGGGTCCTGCGACCTCGACCCAAATATATACACTCTCGGCAGATTTCTTATTCAAACTACCCATCACCTTATTTAACCTAAGCTAAACACCCAAACTTAAGTTCAATAATTACACCTACTTAAACTTAAGCTTACACTATACTATATACATCCGCCGCCCGTCTCCGGGCGGCCAGGTTAATCCCTGGTCGAACTGCGGCTCGCCGCTACCCCTGGCGTGACTGCACCTTCCTTCACGGTTGGTCCCTCACAGCCCGAGGCTGCTGGCTGAGGACCTCTGTCCTTGGATCTCTCCCTGGCTCGAGGGGCGGCCTTTGGGAACTGGAGGGCTGGTGACCATGGCTTTCTTGGCTGGGGCGTCTGCGGGGACTTTCTGGGGGCTTTGGTGAGTGGGGCTTTCTTGGCCGCTGGGCCTTTTACCCGAACCGCTGCTCCCCCAGGCTTGACTCCTCCCGAACCCGGGCTGGGGGTAGGGACCTTTTTGCAGCCTGCTGCTGCGAGCTGAGAGTCTCCGCCCCTAGGTCCCATGGTTGGGTCTGGGGCGGGGTTTTCGACCTCAGGTCCCTCCCTCTCATCTGGATCCCAAAAGAGTGGGGGCGTGTCCCAATTGATGGGCTGGATGGTCCCTCCCTTCAAGCAAGCCACAGCGCCTGCCTGTGTGGTCTGTGAACTCGCTCGTGCTGCAGGCTGAGGATCTTTATCCTCAGACCTTACCCCGACTGGCTGTTTTCCCCTTTCAGGCTGAAACAGTTTGCACTGGTTGATATAACCAGCGGCCTGTTTTAGAACCTGTGTTGAGGGCTAGCTCGCTGCCCCGAGCGGACCTTCTAGGGGCTGTCTTTTTTCTCACTGGGACAGTCTTGCAGACGGGATCTCGGAACCGGACCCGCTTCGGGTCCGGGGCCAAAACTACCCCCCGTTGTTATGTTCATTAATAACTAGACATTCTTATTATGAACAGCTAGCTTCTAGCTAGACATTTATTCAGTACACGTTCTCTAGGTACAGCATCTGTAGAGATTCAGCATGTGTGCTTCTGTGTGCAGGCAGCCATCTTGACTACTGCCTCCTGGGTAGCCTAGTGCATCGTGGGTAGTGTAGTCTTAAACACATACAACTAAATATACAGCTCTATGGCTCCATCTAGTGTACCACTCCAGAATGACATGTTATTGATCATTACATCCCCTTTCTTTGAGGTTAACAAAATCAATATCAATCAACTTTCAAGAAAAACGATGAAGATGATATCAGTAACACTTTTGTTAGAGCTCTATAAACATGAACATTTTCACAACAGTCAATACATTTTCAATATAGTTTTTCTTTCTACTCAAAGATTAAGTCTATCAGGCTTTTTTACTTCACGTGTGGATCTTCTCAGCACGGGTAAGTCTGATGTGTTTTCATGAGATTGTTCTGGTGGTGAATGACTCAGTTGCGGCATTGTCATCAATCTGCTCTTGGATAGTTTCTTGTGTTTTCAGGAGGGAACGGCGGTTCCTCCTGAGAATCTGTCCTTCCTCAGTTCTAAAAGTGTATGACCTTGGTCGTACTTCCTCAAGAACTGTAGCTTTCCTGTTCCATGCATCTGGATCCTCAATCCTGACAACATCATCCCTTGTCAATGGTTTTAGAGTTTTGGATGACTTGTCATAGTATGATTTCTGTTTCAGCTTTAACAGTTGAAGTCCCTGTCTCAGTAGAGGTAAACAAGTATGATTTGATTGGGATTACAGAAACGTGGCTGCAGGGTGGGCAAGGCTGGGAACTTAACATCCAGGGATATACAATATTTAGGAAGGATCGGCAAAAAGGTAGGGGAGGTGGGGTAGCATTGCTGGTAAAGGAGGGGATTAATGCAATGGAAAGGAAGGATATTAACTCGGATGAAACGGAATCTGTATGGGTAGAAATGAGAAATAGCAAGGGGAGGAAAACGTTAGTGGGTGTGATATATAGGCCTCCAAATAGTAATATGGAGGTGAGGGAAGGCATAAAAAGGGAAATTAGAGAAGCGTGCGATAAGAGCACAGCTGTCATCATGGGTGACTTTAATTTACATATTGATTGGACTACCCAAATTAGTAAAAATTCTGAGGAGGAGGAATTCCTGGAATGTTTTCGGGACGGTTATCTGGACCAATATGTCGAGGAGCCGACTCGAGATCAGGCCATTTTAGACTGGGTATTGTGCAATGAGAAGGGACTTATCAACAATCTTCTTGTACGAGACCCCTTGGGTCAGAGCGATCATAATATGATCGAGCTCTCAGTCGAGATGGAGAGTGAGGAAATTGAATCAGAGACTAAGGTCCAGAACTTAAATAAAGGGAATTACGAGGGTATGAGACGGGAATTGGGTAAGATTGATTGGGTGGTGTTTCTGGGGGGATTGACAGTGGATAGACAATGGCAAGCATTCAAAGATAGAATGGAAGAATTCCAGAACATGTTTATACCGGTTTGGCATAAAAATAAACCTAAAAAGGTGGCTCAACCGTGGATAACGAGGGAAATTAGGGACAGCATAAAATAAAAAAAAAGGGCATATCAACTGGCAAAAAAAAGCACCAGACCGGAAGATTGGGGGCAGTACAGGATACAGCAAAAGAGGACAAAGGGATTAATCAGGAAGGGGAAAATAGAATACGAAAGTAAAATTGCAGCAAACATAAAGACAGACTGCAAAAGCTTTTATCGGTATATCAGGAGGAAAAGACTGGTAAAATCCCAAGTCGGTCCCTTGCAGTCCGATTCGGGAGAATATATAATGGAGAATAAGGAAATGGCTGACCAATTAAACTCATACTTTGGTTCTGTATTCACAAAGGAGGACACAAATAACCTCCCAGGAATATCGGCAAACATAGGGACTAATGAGAGGGAGGAGCTGACAGAAATTAGTATCTCTAGGGATATGGTGTTGGGTAAGTTGAGGGGACTGAAGGCCGACAAATCCCCGGGGCCTGATAAACTACATCCTAGGGTACTTAAGGAGGTGGCCCTGGAGATAGCAGATGCTCTAAGGATCATCTTCCGGAACTCCATTGACTCGGGAACAGTACCCGTGGATTGGAGGGTAGCTAATGTTACCCCAATATTTAAAAAGGGGGGTAGAGAGAAAGCAGGGAATTATAGACCAGTAAGCCTTACATCGGTTGTGGGCAAAATGCTAGAGTCCATTATTAAGGATAAAATAGCGGAGCACTTGACAAATGGGGAAAGGATCGGACAGAGTCAACATGGATTTACAAAGGGTAAATCGTGTTTGACTAATCTGCTGGAATTTTTTGAGGAAGTAACTGGTAAAATAGATGGGGGAGAGCCAGTGGATGTGGTGTACCTTGACTTCCAGAAAGCCTTCGATAAGGTTCCACACAAAAGATTATCATGCAAAATTAAGGCTCATGGGATTGGGGGCAAAGTATTAACGTGGATAGAGAACTGGCTGGCGGATAGAAAACAGAGAGTTGGAATAAACGGCTCGTTTTCGGAGTGGCAGGCAGTGACCAGCGGGGTGCCGCAAGGATCTGTCCTGGGACCCCAGCTGTTCACAATATATATAAATGATCTGGATCAGGGAATTGGATGCAATATTTCCAAATTCGCTGACGACACTAAACTAGGAGGAGGGGTGGGCTCTGATGAGGATGTCAGGAGGCTACAGTGCGATTTGGACAGGTTGGGGGAATGGGCGGATACGTGGCAGATGCACTATAATGTGGATAAATGCGAGGTTATCCACTTTGGGGGTAAAAACAGGAGGGTAGATTATTATCTAAATGGCAATAGATTGGGAGATGGGGAAGTGCAGAGGGACCTGGGTGTTCTTGTGCACCAGTCACTGAAGGAGAGCATGCAGGTGCAACAGGCGATTAAGAAGGCAAATGGTATGTTGGCCTTCATATCAAGGGGGTTCGAGTATAGGAATAGGGATACCTTACTACAGCTGTACAAGGTGCTGGTGAGACCGCATCTGGAGTATTGTGTACAGTTTTGGTCGCCCCATCTGCGGAAGGATGTTCTTGCCATGGAAAGAGTGCAGCGGCGATTCACCAGGCTGATACCTGGAATGGCGGGAATGACCTACGAGGAGAGATTGAATAGTTTGGGCTTGTACTCACTGGAGTTTAGAAGATTGAGAGGGGATCTCATCGAAACATATAAAATTATGGCAGGCCTGGACAGGCTGAATTCAGAGAGAATGTTTCCAATGGCAGGGGAGCACAGAACCAGGGGCCACAGTCTAAAAATAGCGGGCAAATCATTTAAAACAGAGATGAGGAAGAATTTCTTCACTCAAAGAGTGGTGAGCCTGTGGAATTCCCTGCCACAGAGGGCTGTGAAGGCTAATTCAATAAATATTTTCAAGAGAGAATTGGATATATTTTTGAAGGCTAAGGGGATTAAGGGTTACGGAGAAAAGGCGGGGACGGGGTACTGAACTGGTAAGATCAGCTAAGATCTCAGATGAAGATCAGCCATGATCTCATTGAATGGCGGAGCAGGCTCGAAGGGCCGAATGGCCTACTCCTGTTCCTATCTCTATGTTAGTCTATGTTAGTTCCTTACTTTGCTGTTCTTTTGCACAGCAGGGTAGCGTGGTGCGCAACTTGCGACCCATTAGTAGTTCAGCAGGTGAAGAACCACAGTCTAAAGGTGAGGCTCGGTAGCTCAGCAGGGCGAGATAAGGATCAGACTTGCTTTCTTCAGTAGCTGCTTGAGAACTTGAACACCTTTCTCTGCCTTACCATTTGACTGAGCATACAAAGGACTGGATGTGATATGCTGAAAGTCATACTGTGCTGCAAACTGTTGCCACTCCTTGCAATTGAAGCACGGACCATTGTCGCTAACAGCAATCCTGGGAATTCCATGTCTGGTGAAGATGGATTTCACATGCATTATGACACTGCTTGCTGATGTGCTTGAGAGCAGCGCCATCTCAGGATAGTTAGAATAGTAGTCAATCACTATTAGATATTCTTTACCATTTAAATGAAAGAGGTCCATACCAACCTTTTGCCATGGTGCTGTTGGTAAGTCAGCTACTATCATTGGTTCCTTTGTTTGTTTGTTTTGGTGTTTCTGACATGTCTCACATTTGCCTATCATGTTCTCAATGTCCTTATTTATGCCAGGCCAATAAACAGTGTCTCTTGCTCTGCTTTTGCATTTTTCAATTCCAAGGTGTTCCTCATGAATCCTTTTGAGCATGTCTTGACGTAGAGCCTGTGGAATGACTATTCTGTTCTGTTTTAGTAATAGTCCACTTGTGACACTCAATTCTGACCTTATGTGAAAATATTTTGGACAGGAAACTTTTGGCCAACCATGATGAATGTTCTCTATTACTGTTTGTAATACTGTATCATTTACTGTTTCTTCTGCTATTTGCTTTGATTTTGTGTCTGACACGGGCAGCGCAGCAGTGACCATACTCACATGAACATCCACGTCTCCTTCAGTAGAGCTCACATGACTCATTGTGGGTGCTCGGGATAGTACATCTGCTAACACTATGTATTTGCCTGGTGTGGAGATCAGTTCAAAGTCATATCTTTGCAGCTTCATCATGAGTCGTTGAATCCTTGGAGCATCTCATTCAGATTTTTTTTATGATGGCAACCAGTGGGCTGTGGTCTGTCTCAACTGTGAAGGTGGGAAGTCCATATATGTAGCCATGGAACTTTTCTAATCCCAACTACCAAGCCTAGACATTCCTTTTCAATCTGGGCGTATCGACACTCAGTATCAGTCATAGACCTGGAGGCATAGGCAACAGGCTTCCAATCTTCACCCTCTGCTTGTAGCAAGACCACGCCTAGGCCATCCTTTGATGCATCCATTGACACTTTGATTCTCTTTGTCGGGTCAAAGAAAGTGAGTACAGGTGTGGTTGTCAGCACTGTTTTGAGGTTCATCCACTCTTGTTCATGTCTTTCTGACCATGCGAACTCATTTGTTTTATGTAGCAGGTCTCGCAGACAGGTTGTCTTGGCTGACAAGTTAGGAATGAACTTTCCAATGAAGTTTATCATCCCCATGATGCGTAGCACTCCTTTTTTGTCAGTAGGTCGGGGCATGTTGAGTATGGCGTTTACTTTTTCCATATCTGGCTCTATTCCTTTACCAGATAGATTATCTCCTAGGAAAGTGACTTCCTGGACGCCAAACTGACACTTGGCTTTGTTGAGCTTCAGTCCATTCCGGCGTATGCTCTGTAGCACTTTAGTCAGTCTCTCATTGTGTTCTTTCAGTGTGGAGCCCCAGATGATGATGTCATCAACATAGACCCGAACTCCTTCAATTATGTGTTCCATCGCTCTATGAAAGATTTCAGATGCAGATATTATTCCGAAAGGCATTCTGAGGAAACAATACCTGCCAAATGGTGTGTTGAAGGTGCAGTATTTGGTGCTCTCTTCATCCAGTTTTAGTTGCCAAAATCCTTGTGAGGCATCGAGCTTTGTAAAGTATCTGGCACCTGACATTTCACTGGTGATTTCTTCTCACTTGGGAATCTGGTAGTGTTCACGTTTTATGTTTGCATTTAAGTCCTTTGGATCCATGCATATTCTTAGATCATTGTTCTTTTTCTTTACACATACCATGGAGTTAACCCAGTCTGTTGGCTCTTTGACTTTCCTGATGACTCCTAGTGTGGTCATTCTGTCCAGTTCTTTCTTGAGCCGGTCACGCAGGGGTGCTGGAACTCTTCGTGGAGCATGTACCACTGGCTGAGCATCCTCCTTTAGCTGGATCTTGTAAGTGAATGGTAGAACTCCAAATCCTTTGAACACATCCCAGAAATTACTCACTACAGAATCCACTGAGTCATCTGGTCTGCTTATGGCAGTTTATACGGTAGACTCTCTTGACCAGTTCTAAGTCTTCACAAGCTTTGTCACCCAGTAGTGAATCAAGTCCTTCAGCCACAACAGAAAACATGAGATGATGCACTTTGTCTTTGACTGTCACTTTAAGTCTGCATACACCTAAACTATCTATTTTCTGTCCATTATAGTTCTTCAGTAGTACTGACCTTTTTTGTATTTTGGGCTTTTCTTTCATGTTTTTAATGTCACTCATACTGATTAAGTTTGCTTTTGACCTAGTGTCTAGTTTTAATGTAACTAATGCTCCATTTACCTGCAGTGGGATCATCCATTTGTCCTCTTTTACTGCATTGACGTTATGTTCAGCATTGTTTATTCCTGAGGGCTGCACATTTTCTGTATCCTTTTCTATATTGTCACATGACACCATTCCTACACAATGTCTCACTTAAATCAGTGTCCTCAATCACATTGACTTGGACTTGTTGCCCTTTCTTTGTTTTTACTTTTGAAAAGCATTGTTTGGCAAAGTGATTCTTTCTATGACATTTTGTGCACATTTTTCCAAACGCTTTGCATTGTTTTAACTGGTGTTTGTAACCACAGCGTTTACAATTAAAAATTCCTTCCTCCGATTGCTTTTCATTCCTGTTCTGCCCATGTTGCTTCCCCTTATGGAACACAGCACCGACAGCAGCACTTACTACAATCGCATCATTATTGATTTCACTGAAAGTCTTCGCGTGCTGTCGAGCTAGTTCACTGGCTTGGCATATATTCACAGCATTTTCCAATGTTAGTTCGGTTTCTCTCAACAGATGTTCCCTGACTTTTTTATCATGAATACCAAACACAATCTGGTCACGAATCATGGATGCTTTCAGCTCAGAAATTACATGTCTGTGCTTTCAGTTTCAGATCTGTCACAAAGCTATCAAAAGTCTCATTTTGCTGCTGTGTCCTCGAACGGAACACGTATCTTTCATAGGTTTCATTCTTTTTGGGAGAACAATGTGTATCAAATTTCTTTAGCACATCGTCTAAATTTTCTCTGTTCTCCTCTAGATTAAATACAAATGTATTAAATACCTCTATCACCTGTGGGCCTGCAACCATGAGCAGCAATGCTATTTTCCTTTCGTCTGGCTTCGTACCGAACCCGATGGCAGCAATGTAGAGTTCGAATTGTTGTTTGAAAGTCCGCCAATTGTAGTCGAGATTCAAAAACTCCGGTGGCTTCAAATTCTCCATGTCGCGTTTCACAATTTTTAGCAGATCTTCACCAATCCTGGTACCATGTTATGTTCATTAATAACTAGACATTCTTATTATGAACAGCTAGCTTCTAGCTAGACATTTATTCAGTACACGTTCTCTAGGTACAGCATCTGTAGAGATCCAGCATGTGTGCTTCTGTGTGCAGGCCGCCATCTTGACTACTGCCTCCTGGGTAGCCTAGTGCATCATGGGTAGTGTAGTCTTAAACACATACAACTAAATATACAGCTCTACGGCTCCATCTAGTGTACCACTCCCGAATGACATGTTATTGATCATTACACCCGTGTACCTCCCTTGTCCTGGACTGTGGCTTCTGGGCCTGCCCGATAGGGGTCTCGGGATTCTCCTTCACCAGCCCTATCTATGGCCCTTTCTCCAGCGCGTAGGGTCAGACCGAGGAATTTCACCTCCTGCTGGCCGATCTGCGCCTTCTTGGGATTCACCTTGAAACCCTTCTGCTCTAACAGCTCCAGCAGTTCGGCCAATAGTGGACCATGCTCCTCTTTTGAATCAGTGAATAGGAGCAGGTCATCCACATATTGTACCAACTGCCCAGGCTGGCTAAAGTCCTTCAAACTGTCTGCCATACACTGATGGAAGATGCTGGGGCTATTATGGAAGCCCTGAGGCAAGCAGTTCCATGTGTACTGTTGCTCTTTAAACGTAAAGGCAAACTTGTACTGATCTTCCCTCCTTACGGGGATGGACCAAAACCCATTGGAAATATCCAGCACCGTGAAAGTGGTCGCGGATGCTGGAATACTCCCGATCAGGTCGGCAACTGCTGCCACTGTGGGTGCACAGGCTGCGATGTTACTATTAAGCACCCAATAGTCCACCGTGGCCCTCCAGGAATTGTCTGGTTTTCTAACCGGCCACAACGGAGAGTTCACATGGGTGGCTATCGGCCTCAGAACTCCCTGCCGTACTAACGAGGACATGGCTGCTTCCATATCCGGCTCTGCTTCCCAGGGGAAGTTATACTGTTTCTGTGGTTGGGCCATGGGGTCCCCGCCTACTCTGACCTCAAACCCTGTGACCCTCCCGCAGTCATGTTTGTGAGTGGCAAATGCGGCTAGGTGGGCCTGCACAAATGCCTGGAACTCTGGTGGGGTGTTGCTGACCATGAGCCCGAGGTTATAATCCTCTTTGGGCTTCATGGTGCAGATGGTCCCCTTCCCTTCCTTACCCGGGATAACTACGATCTCACCGTTCTTTACCTTTCCTGCCCCCCCAGAGTCAGTGATTCCTTAAATCCACCAGGGTCCCATGACCTACGATAAAATCGGCCCCCAGGACCCCCCTTCCACCCTCCACTTCCCAATTCATCAGGACGCATGTCCATGTGGAGCGGAGCGGTCCTATCCGATTGGCGAGCGGGATGGAAACCGAGCCAGCCTGTTCCTTGCCCGTGAACCCAGATAGACTGTATGGGACCCCGCTAGAGAGAGGTGAGGTGGTGGGGTTAGCTGAGTAGATCACGGTGCGTGATGCCCCCGTGTCCAACAGATAGGTCCCCGCTACCTTTTCCACCTCCACCTCCATCATGGGTCTCCTCCACTCATCATATCGGAGCGAGCACAGATACACAGGCTGCGCCGGCTCTTGTCACTGTTGTGGGTGGGATGGGGCTGACTGGGTGAGAGCACCGGTGGCGGCTGCTACTCTCCCCTGGCCAGTCAGTAAGGACCTCATGCGTCCAAAAGCGACTCAACTGCTGCGGAAGGGGCCCCTACCCCCACCTTTTGGGCCGGGGCTGTGGGATGCTTTCCCTTGTTATCCTTCCAAGGGTTCTTACACTCCTTCCGCCAGTGACCATCCTTCCCACACCCGTAACAATTGGTCTTTGTGTTGGGGGGGTTACTCCCTTCCTGGTGCCACTCTTTCCTACCCGGTCCGGGTTTTAGCTCATGCAGCTTACCCTTGGGTGGGTGTGCATCGGCTCCCCTACCATTTTTATAGGCCAGAGTGAGCTGTCTAATTACCGTGATTTCTGTGGCCTGGGGATCTTTGGGGTCGAACCAGGCTTCTGCCTTGGCCTGGATCTGTGGCAAGCTGTTCGCCACCAGACAACGGAGCCAATGCGTCGGAGAATCCCCGTTCAGGAATCCCCGGTCCCGCGTCCCCGGACAGGCTTTCCGGTATACTGGCCACAACCGGTCCACAAAAGCCTGCGGGGTCTCCCCTGAGAGCTGTACCGTCTTCTCCACATGGGAGAAAGGACTTCCCTTATCCATCCCCATGGCCTCCAGAACCACGTCTCTAAGCTCCTCGTACCCGCTCTGTCCCCTCTTACACTCTTCAGAGAGGGATTGGAGGAGATTACTCTCCTGGGAGAATAGCAGCATCTTGGCCTTTTCAGCGTCATCACAGTCGTTGATACTGGCGCCCTGCTCTATTTCCCTGAAGTGAATCAAGGGGTCTCCCTTGGCGGAAAGCTTTGCGATATGGTTGACCATACCCTTTAACACCCAACAGCTTAGGGTTAATACGAACTGGTTTTGGAGGGGTCCCTCATCTTCGCCATTGACGGGTGGGCCGAACCTCCGATGCCGTGCTGGGCACATCGGCTCCGGTTCCGACTTTTCGGGCGGAGGTTGCTCTACCTCCGCCTCCACCTCTGGCTCCACCCTGGGCTCCACTCCCCCTTGCTGCCAAACCTCACTGAAACTTGGCGCTATGGGTGGTGGCCAGTGAGGTCTCCTCTCTCTCAACCGGGTCGTCCCTAGACACTACCGTTGACACTGGAACTGTTCTCCCCTCGTTCCCCATAAATTCTGCCTGACCTGCCTTTGGGCTTATGAGGCATAACATGCCTTTTGCCTTGTGGAGGGCCCGGCTCAGATTTTCTATTTTCTCTTGGCAGGGGCCGTGGTCTGCCTCCTCAAACCCCTGTTCATTTGCTAGCTTGTAAGCGGATTTTACCTCCTGTACTTTCTCTTCCTGTTCCCTAACCTGCCTTGCCACGCGGGCGTTTTTCTCCCGCAACCTTGACTCATTTCCCTTGGCCTCGGTGACTTGACACCATAGGTATTCCAACTGGACCTTGTGTTCCCTTACTAGATGTACTCTTTCTTGGTTCAAAGCCTGCAGAGCTACTAACAACTGTTCCCCTGCGAGAGCCTTATCCTGGATCTCCAGTGCTGACTCCCTTAACTCGATTGCCTGAGCGGCAACAAGCCCGTCCAGAAGCAGGATCTGCTTTTTAAAGCACATCAGCCAAACTGCTTTCTCTAAGGACTTCTTGGGTTCCTTTCCCTCTGTCCACTTGGCTGCTGCATCTACCGGACGCCCAGCCTTTAACAGAGTGGTGATCCACTTCTTAGTGATATTCACCTTGCTAAAAACATAATCAGAAATCCTTTCCTCCATCATGGTTCACTCATCCAAACCACTGTCTACCGTATCGCAACCTTGATGCCGGTGTCCTGCCGCGGTCGCCATTTCTCTAGGGGTTTTTTGCACAGGCGTGTTCGGGTCAGTCAGCTTTGCCTCTGACTACCTTCCTTGAGCGGTTCGAATCGCTCGCCCCCTGGGTTCTGGATACTGGACTTAGATACAGGCAGCGATACAGAGAAAACTCGAGTAGACAGGGGGTTGGATGCAAACAAAACCAAGATTTTATTGAAGAGGAAAAACTTGATACAATCTTATGGAAAATTATTAACGTACACTTCTACAGGCAAAAAGAGTCATAATACTATATACTTATACAGGGAATGGGGAACACATGGCACATCGAGGGAAAACAACTATCTTAACAATCCCCTTATCCTTAACCCACCCCCTATACCTAACTAGGTTAATCTATGAGGGGTCAGAATTCATGCTCACCAATAAAAGGGTTTGTTAGACTCAAAACAGTGGTTGGCTTCGGGGTTCGCTCTTGGAGCTCTCTGGAGCCTGCCGTCATCACGTGGGCTCCGGGGGCTGCAAGGGCATTGTCCAGGTTCGAGTACCCCAAAGTTACAGTCTCTGCTTGGGTACTTTACCTTGCAGGGATGATTCTTCGCTGACAGCTTGAGTTTGCATGAAGATACTTGCAGGTTGGCTGAGGCGGAAGGCCCGATAATTCGAAGCCTACCCGCAGTTGGCCTTCCCCGGGTAGTCTTCCTCCTCCCCTCATCATGTCCCGCTTCGCCTGGCCTGAATTGCCCGTGTTCGCCCGACCCGGTGTCGGGGCGAGTCCGGATGGAGTTGGAGAGGACACGGGCAAAGGCCAGGGGGTAAGCGTGGAACGGGGGAAGAGCGGCAGCCACGAGGGCGAGGGGCTGAAGGACTGGGGAGCAGCAATACCGACAGCAGCCGAGCAGCAGTCGTCGTCGTCTTCCAACGACTACCCCTTATTGCTACCTGGGGGCCTTCAATTATACCTACACTGAAAAACCTTATCTGCCCGCCAAATCAGGTTAGTTCTTTGTTTTATTTTTGGCGGGCTAGTTAAAATAATGGTAGCAATCTCTACTGATGGGTTTTAGATGGCCGGTAATTGCATCTACCGGCCCGATAATTGACTCGTATTGTCCTGAAAGTCCTTGATGGGTTTATCCGGCCTCCATGGATGTGTTTAATCTGTTTCCGATGATGTATGCAGACTGTTTGATGGCTTTAACTGTAGGCCTCATTGTAGTTGACTCAGAGACAAGTGTAGGGTTTGCAAAATTTCCCCTGTTTCCCTGAAGATTGAAAATATTGGTCCACAATGTGTACGAAGAATTGGGTGATGTGACTGGTCTACAGTGTTTTAAAATGTGCCGAGAACCCCAAAAGACTGCTCTGAGATGGAGAGAACGTGGACAACACGGGAGTCGAGGAGCTCTGTGGAAAATATTCACACACCTTAAGACAGTACTTTATTAATAAAATCGTTCCCTGGAGGTTTGGCAATTATAAAAGGTTTTAAAATGGCCAGAGAAAGCATGGCAAAAGGACAAGCAGCTTGCAGCAAGGATGTCGGTGTATAAAGTGGGAGGATCTAGCAGTGGCTGTGAGTCAGAATGCCAATCAAAGGGAGGTTCCCTTCAGAAGCACTTGAAGTTGTTTATTTACTTAAGAGATTAGCCCACTTGAGATAAGCAGGACAATCGATTTGAAACTGCTTCTGTTTATATAGCCATTCAAAGCATTCACAGACAATGAGACACTAAAATCCTGAAATGGACTTTTGAAAGGCAACAGTTTAAGAATGAATGAGGTTTAAATCACTCATCATTCTGGACAATAGAGCAGTTGAATTTCCCTTTTGTTTTAGCCCAGGTGGGCTCCGGATGTGGGCGGGAACATTTCGGCCCCACAATGCAGACACACTAACCCAGTCCAACCACTTTGAGTTAGCCAATCACAGCTTTTCTTTTGTGAATTGGAACTTTTTGGGCACGAATTTTCCAGACAGGCAAACAGCAGAGGGGGGAGGGGGCTCACAAGGTATATATGATAGCTCCTGAGAAGCTATCGCTCTCTTTACTTCCTGGGACCACAGGCGAGCCTCTCTCTCTCTCTCTCTCTCTCTCTCTCTCACTTCGCTGGACCACATGTGAGCAGAGTTTCTGACTCCTCAGCAAAGCAACGTAATAAGGAGTTTGGGGGGATGGTAATTAAGGGGATATTGCTAAGATTGTTTCATTAGCATTGTAGTCACTTACCCCTCGTTTTTACCGTCTGCATTCCCCCATTTAAGCAATTTTACTGTAATTACTGTGTTCGTGTGGGATAGTTTGATATTTTGATTATAGTTTCTTTTAGTTAATAAAACTTGATTTTTCTCTCATCCAAACCACGTGTCCATTTTAATATCATTAATTATAAGTCCTGCAGTCAGAACTGGAAGGTGGGGTAACGATTTGAAACCGCTATTTTAAAATTGGTTTATTTGGAATTGGTCAGAGTGCAGGCAAAGGCTGCAGACCAGGTGAATTACCTTAAACCAGTTAAATGAAGCCCCCTTACAAAATGGCGACCACGGCAGGACTGCAGACCGTTTTTTGATTTGATGAGTGGTTTGGATCTGGAGAAAGTACCAGCTCTTTCTCTCATTTTCAGTATGTAGGTAGCCCTGTGAATTTTAGCAGCAGCGTGTAGGCTGACCTATCATGGTATAGGTGGCTGGATTAAGAAGGGTGAGATGAGGGAGCAGGAGGAGGTTAAAGAGGCCAAGAATCGGGAGTCCCAGTTTGAAAAATGCCAGGCATTTATAGAGCGCCTGGTGCAGGAAGTCACTGAGACCAGAGAAAGTGAGATGAGACTGCGGGAAGAGAATGCCCGGCTCATCTCAGAAGTAAAAGAGCAGGAGGAAAGGTTTAGGGAAGTAAAGGCAGCCTATAAGCTGGCCTGCGCCCAAAGGTTTAGTGAAGCAGATCATGGCCCCTGTAGGGCAGAGATAGAAAGCCTTAATGTGGCTTTAAAGGGAGCAAGGGGAATGATTTGCGTGATCAGCCGAAGGCAGGTCAGCCGGATTTTACTGGCAGCCCAAATCAAACCGCCCCAGAGGCAACACCCAGGGAAAGGCTGGCTAGGGAATTAGAGACCCCAAGACAGCAGCCCACAGCTCCAGGTTCTGAGGAGCTCTGGCAGCAAGGAGGGGTGGACAATGGGGTGGTAGGAGAATGCCAGCAGGTCCCGCTAGGCAGGCGGGGACCAGGACCAGTGTATCCCCTCTGACAACGGAGGTACGGTCCGCCCGTGAGGGGTGAACCTGAGAATAGGAATCCTCAGCCCACAGCAGGCACAAGTTCACAGGCAAGCTCTGTGGCTTGTGTGGGGGGAGGAGCAATTCATGAACAGAGTAAGCTGCTTAAGCAGGGGAACAGGGAAGGAGAGTTCTGGGACCCATGTGGAGCAGGTCCAGTAGCAGAAATCCGGGACAAGGGAGGCACAAAGGGGATAGTTTTGGCCCCAGACCAAAGGCAGGTCCAAGTCCAAAATTCCCCATTTAAAGCCACCCAGGTAAGAGGACATGAGTTTGCCCACAAGACAAGTTCGAGTTCACTGAAGGTAAAAACAGGCACTGTAGCTTGTTCTAAAGGAAAAGTTATCCAGCCCTCAAATTGGGACACTTCCCTACCCCAGTGGGACCCTAGTTTTGGCAAAAGTTCGAATTTGAAATCGTTAGGTGGCGTAGAAACAGAGAAACAGCAGCCTGGGATCAGAAAACTGCAGGCTGCTGCTACTCCATCCACTGAAACTGCTCGCGCAGGCACGGTTCCCCAGCCCGTACCCCCAGTGGATCCTTTTCAGTTTTCCCACGCAGGTGCAGTCGCGCGCCTGAGGG
This sequence comes from Somniosus microcephalus, assembly GCF_052327205.1. NCBI lineage: Eukaryota > Metazoa > Chordata > Chondrichthyes > Squaliformes > Somniosidae > Somniosus > Somniosus microcephalus. The sequence goes on from NC_140999.1 coordinate 104,985,498, forward strand.
GAGAGTTTTGCCCACAGGAGGTTCGCGCAGGCACAGCCGCGTGCCTGAGAGGAGAGGTTTCTCAACACCGGGTTCGCGCAGTCGCGAACCCAGAACCCCCAGCGGCTTTTGCTCAGTTTGAGGCCGAGCGCGCAGGCGCAGTCGGCCATTTAAAGATCCCTGCTGCTCAGTTTTTACGCGCAGGCGCACAGGCCTGCTTGGAAGACTCAACGGTTCTTCCAATCCTTTTCAAACAAATCGGACGCGCAGGCGCGTTTGCCTGTGGGACCCTAGTGAGCCCCTTTTCTGTTTTCCCGCGCAGGCGCGATCGCCTGTTTGAAGCCAGAGGTTTCACAGCCTCTGCCATGGGACAAGCGGGAGGAAGTTTGAGCAGGCGCGGCCGCCTGTTTGAATACAGAGGCTTCACAGCCTCTGCCGAGGGACTCCAAAAAGATTTTTCACACAGGCGCGGTTGCCTGCGGGACCACAGCGGCTCTTCCTCAATTTTTTCAAGCAGGCGCACCTGCTTGTTTGAAGACACAGGCTTCACAGCCTCTGCCGCAGGACTCAGGGGAGAAGGTTTGCGCAGGCGCACTCGCCTGTTTAAAGGGACCAGCTTCACAGCCAGCCTCTAGAATGGTCCCCCCCATGATGTGGGACCCTGGGGGGGCAGGGATAGCAATTCCCCTTGAAGGGGAGCTGGTAACAGGTTTTGGACATAGGGGAGAAGGTTCCCAGCCAGCTAGGGCTGCGACCCTGGCTCAGGGTCCGCCAGCCAAAGTTTCCCCCACTGAGATGCCCCTCAGAAGGTCTCAGCGGGCCCGCAAGCCCAAGAAAAGGTGGTCACCAGGGTACCTGCCACAAAGAGCAATCTCCCAAACCGGGGAGAAGCCAAAGGGCAGGGGTCCCCACTCAACAGCCATAAGCTGCGGGGGACCAGAGACAGGAGGCAGTCCAGCTTCGCTGCAGCCAGCAGCAATATGCGGCAGTGCCAGAGATTTGCCTGGCTGTCCGGAGACGGGCGGCATTTGTATTATAGCTTTGGTGTGAATATAGCGTGCTTTAAGGTGTATTTTAAGTTTTGTTGATATAACTAGTTTTAAGTTTAAAGAGTTTAAGTTCACGTGTGCCAAATGTTTGCATTTTGGTCTGAGGTCAAGGGACCTGACCATATCTCCGCCTAAGGCAGCAGGTCAGTGAGACCTGGCTGCATGTCCTTTTAAGTTTTGCAGGAGATTGGACCATGAAGCAGCCATGTTTGCCCAGCCCGAGCTGGGCATCGAATGAAAATACGGATATGGAATGTTGGGGGATCACCTCGCCACTGGACGAATCCAGGAGACCCCGCAGCGATCTTCGGGAAAAACTGGACAGGGTCCGGAGGAACTTGCCTACTCCTCCTATGGGGAGGAGATGGCCCCAGCTGGGTGGGGCACGGCCCCCAACCCAGCACTATCCTGACCGAAGTTCATTTGCGGGAGACCTCGCTGTTGAGGAGTCATGATGGGGAAGCACGGGCGCCTTGTCTGATAGGGACGCGTTCCCCCGGGGGTGGGTGGTGATGGCCCGGAAAAGATTGTAAAGGGAGGGGGAGGCCCAAGAGTTGGGTGGGTGCGTTCGGGGGAGGGAGGAACTCGCCCGGGGGCCCACGGGCAAAGTGGGTAAGTGTGGCTGGGAAGGATGAGTGGGTGGCCGGATCTGGGATCCAAGTCAGTGTGGAGCCAGGGAGAGCCGCCACACAGGCACCCATTATTTTCTGCAGCCAGTTGAGGGAAGACGGGAGGGGGAGGGACTGGGAGTCACGGTCCCATACTCCCCGGTCTCGGTCTGTGCCAGGGAATTTTAAACATGAGGGGTACCCCGCCTCCACAAAAGGACAAGGGAACGGCTCGGGGCTGGAGGAGCAGGCTGGTCTGTAAAGTCATTCTGTCTGTTGTAAAGTTTAAGATGATCATAGGGGGGGTGGAAGGTACTTTTACTGCCTGGGTGGGAGGAGCAATACCCACTCGAATTTCGCGACCTATCATCGGCACGTGATGGTCAGGGTTTTGTTTAAGCATGTTGTTCAAGTTTTTTTGTATTTTGTGTTAAAGCCCCAAGTTGCGCAGAGGCGTAGGATCCTCTCTGTGCTTGGGATCATTTTGATTACATTGGGTAACTTAGATTACAACATTTTGTAATAGGTTTTAATGTAAAAAGTGATTGTAAATTTTGATTGCATTGTAATTTTACAAGCGTGTAGGGGTATGAGACCCCTTATTGAAAACTGATGTATCTGTAAGATGCCTACCGTACCACGGTTTTTCTCGAATTTTAGGGGAAAGGACGGTTCAGGGGATCAGTGGCAGATAGCTGTTAGGTAAAGACAGGGGATAGTTGTTTGTGAGGGGGTCTGAAAATTTTGCTCACTCTTTCGAGTTGATACTACAAGCAAGTTGGGAGTATCAAAAGGGGGGAATGTAGGGGTTGCAAAATTTCCCCTATATCCCTGAAGATTGAAAATATTGGTCCACAATGTGGATGAAGAATTGGGTGATGTGACTGGTCTACAGTGTTTTAAAATGTGCCGAGAACCCCAAAATACTGCTCTGAGATGGAAAGAACGTGGACAACACGGGAGTCAAGGAGCTCTGTGGAAAATATTCACACACCTTAAGACAGTACTTTATTAATAAAATCGTTCCCTGGAGGTTGGGCAATCATAAAAGGTTTTAAAATGGCCAGAGAAAGCATGACAAAAGGACAAGCAGCTTGCAGCAAGGATGTCGGTGTATAAAGTGGGAGGATCTAGCAGTGGCTGTGAGTCAGGCCTGCCAATCAAAGGGAGGTTCCCTTCAGAAGCACTTGAAGTTGTTTATTTACTTAAGAGATTAGCCCACTTGAGATAAGCAGGACAATTGATTTGAAACTGCTTCTGTTTATATAGCCATTCAAAGCATTCACAGACAATGAGACACTAAAATCCTGAAATGGACTTTTGAAAGGCAACAGTTTAAGAATGAATGAGGTTTAAATCACTCATCATTCTGGACAATAGAGCAGTTGAATTTCCCTTTTGTTTTATTCCAGGTGGGCTCTGGATGTGGGCGGGAACATTTCGGCACCACAGTGCAGACACACTAACCCAGTCCAACCACTTTGAGTTAGCCAATCACAGCTTTTCTCTTGTGAATTGGAACTTTTTGGGCGTGAATTTTCCAGACAGGCAAACAGCAGAGGGGGGAGGGGGCTCACAAGGTATGTATGATAGCTCCTGAGAAGCTATCACTTTTTTTTACTTCCTGGGACCACAGGCGAGCCTCTCTCTCTCTCTCTCTCTCTCTCACTTCGCTGGACCACATGTGAGCAGAGTTTCTGACTCCTCAGCAAAGCAACGTAGTAAGGAGTTTGGGGGGATGGTAATTAAGAGGATATTGCTAAGATTGTTTAATTAACATTGTAGTCACTTACCCCTTGTTTTTACCGTCTGCATTCCCCCATTTAAGCAATTTTACTGTAATTACTGTGTTCGTGTGGGATAGTTTGATATTTTGATTATAGTTTCTTTTAGTTAATAAAACTTGATTTTTCTCTCATCCAAACCACGTGTCCATTTTAATATCATTAATTATAAGTCCTGCGGTCAGAACTGGAAGGTGGGGTGGCGATTCGAAACCGCTATTTTAAAATTGGTTTATTTGGAATTGGTCAGAGTGCAGGCAAAGGCTGCAGACCAGGTGAATTACCTTAAACCAGTTAAATGAAGCCCCCCTTACAAAATGGCGACCGTGGCAGGACTGCAGACCGTTTTTGATTTGATGAGTGCTAAGATTGTTTAATTAACATTGTAGTCGCTTACCCCTCGTTTTTACCGTCTGCATTCCCCCATTTAAGCAATTTTACTGTAATTACTGTGTTCATAGAAACATAGAAGATAGGAGCAGGAGTAGGCCATTCGGCCCTTCGAGCCTGCTCCGCCATTCAATGAGATCATGGCTGATCATTCAAATTCAGTACCCTGTCCCTGCCTTCTCCCCATATCCCTTGATCCCTTTAGCCTCAAGAAATATATCCAACTCTTTCTTGAATATATTTAATGAACTGGCCTCTACCGCCCTCTGTGGCAGAGAGTTCCATAGGTTCACCACTCTCTGGGTGAAGAAATTCCTCCTCATTTCAGTCCTAAATGTCCTACCCCTTATCCTTAGACTATGACCCCTGGTTCTGGACTCCCCAACCATCGGGAACTTCCTTCCAGCATCTAGTCTGTCCAGGCCTGACAGAATTTTATAGGTTTCGATGAGATCCCCTCTCAATCTTCTAAACTCCAGTGAGTATAAGCCCAATCAACACAATCTCTCCTCATACATCATTCCTGCCATCCCAGGTATCAGCCTAGTGAATCTTCGCTGCACCGTCAAGGGGATTTATCAGCCTTGACGGTGCAGTTCATGTGGGATAGTTTGATATTTTGATTATAGTTTCTTTTAGTTAATAAAACTTGATTTTTCTCTCATCCAAACCACGTGTCCATTTTAATATCATTAATTATAAGTCCTGCAGTCAGAACTGGAAGGTGGGGTAGCGATTCAAAACCGCTGTTTTAAAATTGGTTTATTTGGAATTGGTCAGAGTGCAGGCAAAGGCTGCAGACCAGGTTAATTACCTTAAACCAGTTAAAAGAAGTCCCCCTTACACAAGGGTCCTCAATTTAAATAAAGGAAACTACGATGGTCTGAGGAGCGAGTTGGGTAGGATTGATTGGGGAATGGCACTCAAAGCGTTGATGGTGGATAGGCAATGGCAAACATTCAAAGACCGAATGGATGAGCTACAGAAATTGTTCATCCCAGTTTGGCATAAAAATAAAACAAAAAAGGTGACTCAACCGTGGCTAACAAGGGAAATTAGGGATAGCATAAGGTCCAAGGAGAGGACATATAAATTGGCTAGAAAAAGCAATAATCCCGAGGATTGGGAGCAGTTTAGGAGTCAACAAAGGAGGACAAAGGGATTAATTAAGAAAGGGAAAATAGAATATGAGTGTAAGCTATCAGGGAACATAAAAACTGACTGTAAAAGCTTTTATAGATATGTGTGAAGAGAAAAAGATTGGTGAAGTCAAGCGCAGGTCCCTTGCAGTCAGAATCAGGGGAATTTATAATGGGAAACAAGGAAATGGCAGACCAACTAAATACATACTTTGGTTCTGTCTTCACAAAGGAGGACACAAATAAGCTCCCAGAGATGCTGGGGAACATAGGGTCTGATGAAAGGGAGGAACTGAAAGAAATCAGTATTTGTAGGGAAATGGTGTTAGGAAAATTGATGGGACTGAAGGCCGATAAATCCCCAGGGCCTGATGGTCTACATCCCAGGGTACTTAAGGAAGTGGCCCTAGAGATAGTAGATGCATTGCTGGTCATCTTCCAGAACTCAATAGACTCTGGAACGGTACCCATGGATTGGAGGGTAGCTAATGTTACCCCACTATTCAAAAAAGGTGGTAGAGAAAAAGCGGGGAATTATAGACCGGTAAGCCTGACATCGGTAGTGGGGAAAATGCTAGAGTCTATTATAAAAGATGTAATAGCAGAGCACTTGGAAAGCAGTGACAGGATCGGACAAAGTCAAAATGGATTTACAAAAGGTAAATCATGCTTGACTAATCTACTGGAATTTCTTGAGGATGTAACTGGTAAAATAGATAAGGGAGAACCAGTGGATGTGGTGTATTTGGACTTTCAGAAGGCTTTCGATAAGGTCCCACATAAGAGATTAGCGTACAAAATTAAGGCACATGGGATTGGGGGCAAGGTATTGACTTGGATAGAGAACTGGTTGGCGGACAGAAAGCAAAGAGTTGGAATAAACGGGTCGTTTTCCGAGTGGCAGGCAGTGACTAGTGGGGTACCGCAAGGATCGGTCCTAGGATCCAGCTGTTCACAATATATATTAATGATCTGGACAAGGGAATTGTATGTAATATCTCCAAATTTGCAGATGACACAAAGCTGGGTGGGAGGGTAAGCTGTGAGGAGGATGTCGTGAAACTCCAGTACAATTTGGACAGGTTGGGTGATTGGGCAGAAACATGGCAAATGCACTATAATGTGGATAAATGTGAGGTTATCCACTTTGGTGGCAAAAACAGGAAGGCAGATTATTATTTGAATGGCAATAGATTGGGAGAAGGGGAAGTGCAAAGAGACCTGGGTGCCCTTGTGCACCAGTCGCTGAAGGTAAGCATGCAGGTGCAGCAGGCGGTTAAGAAGGCAAATGGTATGTTGGCCTTCGTAGCAAGAGGGTTCGAGTACAGGAACAAGGATGTCTTGCTACAGTTGTACAGGGCCTTGGTGAGACCGTACCTTGAGTATTGTGTGCAGTTTTGGTCACCTTACCTGAGGAAGGACGTTCTTGCCATGGAGGGAGTGCAGTGAAGATTCACCAGGCTGATACCTGGGATGGCAGGAATGATGTATGAGGAGAGATTGTGTCGATTGGGCTTATACTCACTGGAGTTTAGAAGATTGAGAGGGGATCTCATCGAAACCTATAAAATTCTGTCAGGTCTGGACAGACTAGATGCAGGAAGGATGTTTCGGATGGCCGGGGAGTCCAGAACCAGGGGTCATAGTCTAAGGATAAGGGGTAAGCCATTTAGGACTGAAATGAGGAGGAATTTCTTCACCCAGAGAGTGGTGAACCTGTGGAATTCTCTGCCACAGAGGGCGGTGGAGGCCAGTTCATTAAATATATTCAAGAAAGAGTTGGATATATTTCTTGAGGCTAAAGGGATCAAGGGATATGGGGAGAAGGCAGGGACAGGGTACTGAATTTGGATGATCAGCCATGATCTCATTGAATGGCGGAGCAGGCTCGAGGGGCCGAATGGCTTACTCCTGCTCCTATCTTCTATGTTTCTAATTCAGATCTGCCTCTAATTCGGCCTAATAAATAATTCACAGTTTGCCTGGGTCCCAAATCACAAAGTTCTTTTCACAGGAAACCTGCAGCCTTAGTTTCGATTTACCTCAAACAGCCTGGGCTGCAGAATCCATTTTGGAGACCCGCAGGCTTTCTGCCATGCGACACGGACGCCATCTTGGGTACCCTTTATAATTTCAAAAGAAATGTCCATGCAGGGTCCTTTTTATCGATAATAACCTTCGGGGAAATGCACAAATTTTGCGAATCTTACAACATGTAGCCTCATCTCACTAAGGTGTTTCCAGTCAGCTTACTGAAAGATTGGAAATATGCATATGTGGGAACATGTGAAAGACACAGGGCAGGATATTCATTCAGCAGTCGGGAAGGAGGCGGGACTACAACTTTCGGGTTTTAGTCCTGCCTCCATCGACGTCCGGCCAATCTATGCGATTTTCCCTTGATTGACCTTGTTGAGCCCGCCCAGCGGGCTCAGCAGGCCAATTAAGGGCCACCCGGCAACAGGTGATGTCACACACTGAAATTTCATCTGTCAAGAGGTGTTGCCAGATGAAATATCAGTGTTTCACAGCTGTTTGAAGCTGTCAAACACTGACAGTCTGACTTGTAACCTGAGTCCTTCTACGCAGACTCAGTTAGAACTCTCATCGGCACTGAAAGCTGAAGGCTGTCACTTTTGATAGATCGCAGCCATTCGGCTTTCAGTGCCAGCTGAGTGATGGACTCCCAACGCCTAGAGGAAGAAATGGTGTGGAGATGCCGGAGTTGGACTGGGGTGGACAAATGTAAGAAATCACACAACACCAGGTTATAGTCCAACAGCTTTATTTGAAATCACAAGCTTTTGGAGCGCTGCTCCTTCTTCAGGTGAAGTGGAGAAATGCATAAAGACACAGCTTATATAGTCAGAGAATCATGTCAGATGTTTACAGGTAACCTTTCCAACTGCCATTTATCGCACCTCGGCAGAGAGATAATCACAGCAGTCAAAGGTGTGAATGGTGTCCAAACAGGTCAGTCAGGGAAACATTACATCAAAGAACAATGAGGTGGGGTCACAAGGGGTCAAATATTGCAGATGCTGGGGTCTGTATGAAAAACAAAAAAACAGACAAAAAACATTTTTTTTGGCTGGAAATCACAGCAGGTCCAGCCGCATCTGTGTAGAGAGAACAAGCCAATGTCGACTCGAGTCTGGATGACCCTGCATCAGGTGGGGTTACATGTAGCGTGACATGAACCCAAGATCTCGGTTAAGGCCATCCTCATGGGTGCAGAACTTGGCTATCAGTTTCTGCTCGACGATTTTGCGTTGTCGTGTGTCTCGAAGGCCACCTTGGAGAATGCTTACCCGAAGATCGGAGGCTGAATGTCCTTGACTGCTGAAGTGTTCCCCGACTGGGAGGGAACACTCCTGCCTGGTGATTGTTGCGCGGTGTCCGTTCATCCGTTGTCGCAGTGTCTGCATGGTCTCGCCGATGTACCATGCTCCGGGGCATCCTTTCCTGCAACGTATGAGGTAGACAACGTTGGCCGAGTCACATGAGTATGTACCATGTACCTGGTGGGTGGTGTCCTCACGTGTGATGATGGTATCTGTGTTGATGATCTGGCATGTCTTGCAGAGGTTGCTGTGGCAGGGTTGTGTGGTGTCGTGGTCGCTGTTCTCCTGGAAGCTGGGTAATTTGCTGCGAACGATGGTCTGTTTGAGGTTAGGCGGCTGTTTGAAAGCAAGTAGTGGAGGCGTGGGGATGGCCTTAGCGAGGTGTTCGTCGTCATCGATGACATGTTGAAGGCTGCGAAGAACATGGCGTAGTTTCTCCGCTCCGGGGAAGTACTGGACAACGAAGGGTACTCTGTTGGTTGTGTCCCGTGTTTGTCTTCTGAGGAGGTCTATGCGATTTTTCGCTGTGGCCCGTCGGAACTGTCGATCGACGAGTCGAGCGTCATATCCCGTTCTTACAAGGGCGTCTTTCAGTGTCTGTAGGTGTCGATCGCGTTCCTCCTCGTCTGAGCAGATCCTGTGTATTCGCAGGGCTTGTCCATAGGGGATGGCTTCTTTAACGTGGTTAGGGTGGAAGCTGGAGAAGTGAAGCATCGTGAGGTTGTCCGTGGGCTTGCGGTAGAGTGAAGTGCTGAGGTGTCCGTCTTTGATGGAGATTCGTGTGTCCAGGAATGAGACTGATTCTGAGGAGTAGTCCATGGTGAGTTTGATGGTGGGATGGAACTTGTTGATGTTATCGTGTAGTCTTTTCAGTGATTCTTCGCCGTGGGTCCATAGGAAGAAAATGTCGTCGATGTATCTGGTGTATAGCGTTGGTTGGAGATCCTGTGCAGCGAAGAAGTCTTGCTCGAACTTGTGCATGAAGATGTTTGCGTATTGGGGTGCGAATTTGGTCCCCATGGCTGTTCCGTGTGTTTGAGTAAAGAACTGGTTGTCGAAGGTGAAGACATTGTGGTCAAGGATGAAGCGGATGAGTTGTAGGATGGCGTCTGGAGATTGGCTGTTGTTGGTGTTGAGTACTGAGGCTGTCGCAGCGATGCCGTCATCGTGGGGGATACTGGTGTAGAGTGCCGAGACGTCCATCGTGGCGAGGAGTGTTCCTGGTTCAACTGGTCCGTGGGTGCTGAGCTTCTGTAAGAAGTCTGTAGTGTCGCGAAAGAAGCTGGGGGTTCCCTGTACGATGGGTTTCAGGATGCCCTCGACATATCCAGAGAGGTTCTCACACAGGGTTCCGTTGCCTGATGCGATAGGACGTCCAGGTGTGTTGGCTTTGTGTATCTTTGAGAGGCAGTAGAAGTCACCCACGCGGGGAGTACGTGGGATGAGAGCATGTAGGATGCTTTGAAGGTCTGGATCGAAGGTTTTGATCAGTCTGTTGAGTTGGCGGGTGTGTTCTTTGGTCGGATCTGCGGGTAACTGTCTGTAGTGTTCCTGGTTGTCCAGTTGTCGGTATACTTCTTTGCAATAGTCCATTCTGTTCTGTATGACGATGGCACCTCCTTTGTCTGCTGGTTTGATGACGATGTTGCGGTTGGTCTTGAGAGCGTGGATGGCGTTGCGTTGTGCTCGGGTGACATTCTGGACTGTCTTGTGAGTGCGGCTGATGAATCTGGCATTGATGCATCTCCTGACAGCTTGAGCATACATGTCAAGCTTAGGGCAGCGACCCTCCGGAGGGGTCCAATTTGACTCTTTCTTCTTCGGTCGCTGCACTGCGGATCCCTCTGTCTGCTGTTCCGGATCATTGATTGTCTCATTGGGTTCGCTGCTGACATCTTGGGATTTGTGGAAGAATTCCCGGAGCCTCATTCTCCTGATGAATTCCTCTGTGTCTGCCGCGAGACCGATGGGGTCCATTTTGGTGGTGGGGCAGAAATTGAGACCTCGGCTGAGAACTTCAATTTCGTCTAGTTGAAGGGTGTGGTCGGACAGGTTGACGATGGATTTCCCTGTGGTTTCAACCGTGGTACCGGGGGAGGCTTGGTTGCTGCTGCTGGTGATGCCAAGTTTCTCAAGCTTCCTGTTCTTGGTGTGCATGTAGGTAGCGTAGTTCCGTTGCCTTGTTTGTTTGGCGGTGTCTCGTAGCTGGTCTGCTGCGTCCTGAGCACAGGCTGAGAACATGGACTCCATCCCGACCAAAGAACACACCCGCCAACTCAACAGACTGATCAAAACCTTCGATCCAGACCTTCAAAGCATCCTACATGCTCTCATCCCACGTACTCCCCGCGTGGGTGACTTCTACTGCCTCCCAAAGATACACAAAGCCAACACACCTGGACGTCCTATCGCATCAGGCAATGGAACCCTGTGTGAGAACCTCTCTGGATATGTCGAGGGCATCCTGAAACCCATCGTACAGGGAACCCCCAGCTTCTGTCGCGACACTACAGACTTCTTACAGAAGCTCAGCACCCACGGACCAGTTGAACCAGGAACACTCCTCGCCACGATGGACGTCTCGGCACTCTACACCAGTATCCCCCACGATGACGGCATCGCTGCGACAGCCTCAGTACTCAACACCAACAACAGCCAATCTCCAGACGCCATCCTACAACTCATCCGCTTCATCCTTGACCACAATGTCTTCACCTTCGACAACCAGTTCTTTACCCAAACACACGGAACAGCCATGGGGACCAAATTCGCACCCCAATACGCAAACATCTTCATGCACAAGTTCGAGCAAGACTTCTTCGCTGCACAGGATCTCCAACCAACGCTATACACCAGATACATCGACGACATTTTCTTCCTATGGACCCACGGCGAAGAATCACTGAAAAGACTACACGATAACATCAACAAGTTCCATCCCACCATCAAACTCACCATGGACTACTCCTCAGAATCAGTCTCATTCCTGGACACACGAATCTCCATCAAAGACGGACACCTCAGCACTTCACTCTACCGCAAGCCCACGGACAACCTCACGATGCCTCACTTCTCCAGCTTCCACCCTAACCACGTTAAAGAAGCCATCCCCTATGGACAAGCCCTGCGAATACACAGGATCTGCTCAGACGAGGAGGAATGTGATGGACATCTACAGACACTGAAAGACGCCCTTGTAAGAACGGGATATGACGCTCGACTCGTCGATCGACAGTTCCGACGGGCCACAGCGAAAAATCGCATAGACCTCCTCAGAAGACAAACACGGGACACAACCAACAGAGTACCCTTCGTCGTCCAGTACTTCCCCGGAGCGGAGAAACTACGCCATGTTCTTCGCAGCCTTCAACATGTCATCGATGACGACGAACACCTCGCTAAGGCCATCCCCACGCCTCCACTACTCGCTTTCAAACAGCCGCCTAACCTCAAACAGACCATTGTTCGCAGCAAATTACCCAGCTTCCAGGAGAACAGCGACCACGACACCACACAACCCTGCCACAGCAACCTCTGCAAGACATGCCAGATCATCAACACAGGTACCATCATCACACGTGAGGACACCACCCACCAGGTACATGGTACATACTCATGTGACTCGGCCAACGTTGTCTACCTCATACGTTGCAGGAAAGGATGCCCCGGAGCATGGTACATCGGCGAGACCATGCAGACACTGCGACAACGGATGAACGGACACTGCGCAACAATCACCAGGCAGGAGTGTTCCCTGCCAGTCGGGGAACACTTCAGCAGTCAAGGACATTCAGCCTCCGATCTTCGGGTAAGCATTCTCCAAGGTGGCCTTCGAGACACACGACAACGCAAAATCGTCGAGCAGAAACTGATAGCCAAGTTCCGCACCCATGAGGACGGCCTTAACCGAGATCTTGGGTTCATGTCACGCTACATGTAACCCCACCTGATGCAGGGTCATCCAGACTCGAGTCGACATTGGCTTGTTCTCTCTACACAGATGTGGCTGGACCTGCTGTGATTTCCAGCCAAAAAAAATGTTTTTTGTCTGTTTTTTTGTTTTTCATACAGACCCCAGCATCTGCAATATTTGACCCCTTGTGACCCCACCTCATTGTTCTTTGATGTAATGTTTCCCTGACTGACCTGTTTGGACACCATTCACACCTTTGACTGCTGTGATTATCTCTCTGCCGAGGTGCGATAAATGGCAGTTGGAAAGGTTACCTGTAAACATCTGACATGATTCTCTGACTATATAAGCTGTGTCTTTATGCATTTCTCCACTTCACCTGAAGAAGGAGCAGCGCTCCAAAAGCTTGTGATTTCAAATAAAGCTGTTGGACTATAACCTGGTGTTGTGTGATTTCTTACATTAGAGGAAGAAAGGCTGTTAAGGTAAGTACAGGTAATTTAAACTTCTTTACACACTTTAGACACAACAAACACACTTACCTTTGCACTCATGCACCCATCACTCACCTGAACACCGACATCGCGACCCCTCCAAGTCCTTCAACCCGACGGTCCGCCTGCTCTAACCTGGCGTGGTTTGGAGCCGTCGGGAATCCCACACGACACCTCTCAAAATAGAGATTAGGCTAATAACTGCCTGTTAACTACCTGTTAACAGGCAGTTAATTGGCACTAATCCCTTCCCGCCTCGGGTCGGCGGGTCCCAGTGCGGGGTAGGTACCCGCCTCCTCTGAAACTTGCGTGGAGGCGGGTTTTGGACGGGATGGTGTCGGGACCCCCGAATTCGGGATTTTTGCCCCTGCATGCCTAAAAGCCCGCCTCACGGCACACTGAAAATCTGGCCCACAATATCCAGTTCAGATCAACAAGGGGGACATCAGTGATATGCCTCTGAGTTATGCTATTGTATAATTAGCTATTGGGCAGTACAGGCACACTCTTGAATGCAAGGCACTTCGGCCTAGAAATTCAGTGGGCTGCTCCACCCGTTGGCGCCCAAAGAGGGCACTTAGTGGGTTTTGCGCCACTGGCCACGTCTCCCGATAAATTTAGCGGGGCGCTAATGGCGGCGTCCCGCTACCAACCCGATCGCCAAATTTGGTAGCACGCCCTGCTTTAACGCCGGTCGCAATTTGCGACCGGTTCAGGGGGGCCTACCTGCGGCAGTAGAGGCGCTGAGGTGCAGGGCGGCCATTTATTTTGCTGGCCGCCTGCCAGCACCTCTTCGCGCCGCCGTCCCCAGCCTCCTGAGCTGCCCCCCCCCCCGCGTTGTGCCAGCTGTGTCCCAAGAGCCCGGCACTTCTCCTCGGTGCCGGGCTCTTTTGCCGGCACTTGCGATCTTAGATCGTGCTGCAGCAGGCCCCTCCCCTTTAAGAAGGGGAGGAAGGCCTGCAGTACCGCAGCGCGCCGTGCCGCAGCATGTGGCGCTGCGACACGTTGCGCTGCGATTTTCAGTTGCAGCACCCCAAGAGGGATGTGGGGCGCCTCGAGTAGCGCTGCGCTTCCATTTGGGGCGCTGAAACTGAATTTCCGGCGGGTGCTCGCGACTCCTTCTGGGGCAGTACTTCCGGCGCCCTGGCGAGACTGGCACCCCAAACGGGGTGCTAGTGAATTTCTAGGCCTTAGAGTGCATTGGGAGTGATCAACACCACTGTACTTAAGAGAATCTCTAAGGCAGACCCCAAATTTAAAACACCTATATTGCTTGAACAGAATTTCTTAACCTATAATGTTTCTGTCACGTTAAATTCAACATTTTTTCTCTTGAGAGCAGAGAGTTGCCTGCATTATAAGCACCAGTTTGCTTGGAATAGTCTAACTCGAAAAGTCAGCCTACACCTGGCGAGAGAGTAGGGTGACGTCTATTATTTTCCTATAACCGAGGAGTATAGGAAATTGACTGTTGTAACTGTGAAAACTGTTCATTCTTGCATTTTACATTAAACAAACTAAATATTGGTTTGAAGCTTTGCCTGTTTCAATAAAAAGCTTCTTAATCAGTCTTGCATGAAGAGAGAATATACATGGCAGCTCATGTGACATTTCAGTGCCAGCACAGGGTGCTAAGGCTTTCTGCCATTGTTTAACTAGACATTCATAGAATCACAGAAACTTACAGGATAGGAGGAGGCCATTCGGCCTGTTGTGCCTGTGCTGGCTCTTTGAAAGAGCAGTCGTGCTTAGTCCCACATCCCCGCTTTTTGTCCGTGACCCTGTAAGTTCCTCACCCTCCAGTACCTGTCCAACTCCCTTTTAAAATTATTGATGGAATCAGCTTCCACCACCTTTTCAGGTCAAGCATTCCAGATCCTGACAACCCTCTGAGTGGAAACAATTCTCCTCGTCTCCCCTCTAGATATTTTGCCCATGATTTTAAATCTATGACCTCTGGTTATTGACCCACTCGCCAGAGGGAATAATTTTTCTCTATCTACTCTGTCCAAACCTCTCATCATCTTGAAAACCTCTATTAGGTCACCTCTTAACCTTCTCTGTTCCAAGGAGAACAGTCCTAACTTTTCCAACCTCTCCTCATACCTGATGTCCCTCATCCCTGGGCAGTAAAGGCGCACTCCAGATCATAGGGGTTGCAGGGTCCATTACCAGAGTGAATGGTGATGCTGAACTTAAGAGAATATAGAGTGAAAAAATCCCAAAAAGTTACAATTACTTTGTCTCTGTTTTCACAGCAGAGTGTGGAAGCAGAAATTAATCTAGAGGCCTGGACTAATAATCTGGAGACGTGAGTTCAAATCCCACCATGGCAGTTTGTGAATTTAAATTGAGTTAATTAAATAAATCTTGAATTAAAAAGCGAGTATCAGTAATGAAGCTATCGGACTGTCGCGAAAACCCAACTTACTCACTAATGTTCTTTTAGGGAGGGAAATCTGTAGTCCTTACCTGGTCTGGCCTCTATGTGACTCCAGACCCACAGCAATGTGGTTGACTCTAAACTGCCCTCTGAAATGGCCGAGCAAGTCACTCAGTTATACCAAACCGCTACAAAGAAGTATAATAAGAATAAAAACAAAGTGCTGGAAATACTGAGCAGGTGAGGCAGCATCTGTGGAGAGAGAAACAGAGTTAACGTTTCAGGTCAATCACCTTCCGTCAGATACGTTAACTCTGTTTCTCTCTCCACAGATGCTCCCTGACCTGCTGAGTATTTCCAGCATTTTCTGTTATTATTTCAGCTTTCCAGCATCTGCAGTATTTTGCTTTTATGTAATAAAAATAAAACCGAATGGACCACCTGGCAGCGACCTAGGCATCGGATTCGGACACGACAAAGGCAGACTCGGCCCAGTCGACCCTACAACATCTTCCTCACTAACATCTGGGGACTTGTGCCAAAATTGGGAGAGTTGTCCCACAGACTAGTCAAGCAACAGCCTGGCATAGTCATACTTGTTAAGTATGTGTATTGTATTGAACAATTAACACAAAGACTTAAACGTATAACTCAAACAGGTCTTTACTGGTTGGAGGTAGGGACTATACATAGGTCTTTACTTCATGCCCACAGGCGGGAACTGAGGGGAGATCAGTACCCACAGTACTATTTATACCCCTATGGCCAGGAGTGGTACTGCGTATCACTACGCCCAACAAGTAGTGCAGTCCTGTCCATAGGTTCAAAGTAGCACACATATTACATACACAACATTCCTCCCTTCCTAGCTTTACAGTCATCTCCCCATTTAACATAACGTAATAACATATATACATATATAACTTCAGGTTTACATAACAGAATAACATAGATACATAGATAACTTCATGTCAAAACAGATCACAGATTCAGTCTCTGCGGAAAACAGTTCACAGATTCAATCCCTGTGGTGGAGTCGGTTCACGTTGCTGGAGTGACTCATTCAATAGTCCTTCCATGGATTTAACAGTTTGAACTTCCGAACTGAATTGGCTCCGTTCGGAGGGACGACGTGTGTGATCTGGTAGAGGTAATAATGGTTCAGATGGGTCATCTTCTGTTTCGACTTTTCCTTTTCTGCTTCTTGGAGACTCTCTGGGCTCCACTGTCAGCTGCCAGCTGCATGCGCAGTTCCTCCTTCTCTCCCTCCTTTTTCCGTAGTAGAGCCACCTTCTCCCGATGTTCCGTAGACTTTCGGTGCTCCTCCATGATTTCTGTATGGTGGGAGTCGAAGTTACAAGTTGGGCAGGACAGGACATAGTAATATTCGGTGTCATCCTGATCTAGGCCAGCGAGAGGGTCTTCTATTTCCTCCATACCCAGCTGGGCGTTAGCCAGCTTTTGTTCCAAGTCCAGACATCTTTCCTGAAGAGACTTCTTCATGCGTACCTCTTCATCCAGCTTTTTCTGGGCTTTCAGCAAGTCGTTTACTAATGACCTCATTTGAGATTTTACTACTTCAACTTCTTTTGGAGATTGATTGATCGGACTATTCAATCCCTCTACCGGAGCAGCTGTTTCAGCGGTCTGTTGTTCTACGTTGACGTGAGTCAGCGTACTTTTGGCATCCAAGGGCTGCTCTGTTGCAGTCATCTCAGTCTGTGTTGCCACCTCAGCTCTTCCAATAACCTTTGAGAGCTCCGAACCCCTTTCGTTTGAATATTGAAGTTCGTGTTCAAGTTTTTCCCATTTCAGAGTCCTGTCCTTCAGCATGTGCAGGAGTTGGCTGACCGTTAACTCCTCTGACATCAGACGTTTTGTGTGCTCCTGCTCCATTTTCTCCATCAGCTGCTTCTGTTGTCTTTCCAGATTCTCCAACTCTATATCAAAGAACTCTTTCGTTGCATTCAACTCTTGCTCACAACGGCGAAGCATTTGTTCTAATTGCTGTTGTAGTTTGAAATGGAGTTGAGTTCGAGCCCGGTGTCCCTCAGAAATGGGCACATCAGTAGACTTGCCAGACTCAGAATCCACAGTTAAACTATGTTGTTGTTGCTCAGTGGAATTCTGTGCTGAAACTTTGTCTTTTGCACCTGAGTTGGGCTTACCATCATCCGTTCCAGAGTCTGGGCCGACTATCTTCACCGAGTTCTCACTCGTTATTGTTTGTAGGAAATGCCAGTCCATATTCATTTTCCTAATCCACTCCCGTCCTAGTAGTGGAGAACCTCCTTCAGATATCACATATAAGTCCATTATTTGACTGTCTTCGCCCTTGTGGACCACTGCAACCTCTATTTTCCCGATGGGGTACACTCTTTGCCCCGTGTATGTTTTCAATATAATCCCCGTACCCTGTAGGGGAATATGTTGGAATAACTTTCCGTAATCTTTCTTATTTATGACCGTCAATGCCGATCCAGTGTCCAATTCCAGTTTTACTTGGACTCCTTCTATCTGAAGAGTGACCCAAATTGTCTGGAGGTCTGCACCCTTACCAGCGTTGAGTACTCTTAAGCTAGCCAGTTCATTACAGCTTAAGCTAGCCAGTTCATTACTGCTAGCGTCTGAATCGGACTCCTGCTCGGTCACCTTGTGTACCTTTGCGTATTTTCCTTGCGGTGACTTCTTGTTGCTGGTCTTCTTCCCTGACCTGCATACTCTAGCTATATGTCCAAGCCTACCACAAGTTCTACATTCTTGGTTTTTAAACCAACACTGGTTCTGATCATGCGTTGTCTTTCCACAATGATAACATTTGCCAGAACTCACACCCAATTTGTGTGCACTGAGCTCCGGTGACCGTAGCTGCATTACTGCCGTGCCTCTCGCTGCGGCTTCGTGTGCTGCTGCCATAGTGACCGCCTTCTCAAGCGTCAGCTCATTCTCCTCGAGCAGTCGCTTTTGTGTATCCTGTTTAAATAAACCACACACAAATTTGTCTCGAAGTGCCTCTGTCAGTCCCGTTCCAAACTGGCAATATTTCGCTAATTTACGCAATTCCAGCAAATAATCAGCATTGCTTTCATGCTGTAGCTGCCTTCTGTCGTAAAATTTAAATCGTTCCGCTAGCATCAGCGGCGTGGGGTTTAGATGATCTTTCAGGACAGTAACAATCTCATCGAACGTCTTATCCGCCGGTTCATCTGGTGATAACAGGTGTTTCAATTGCCCGTATGTCTTCGCACCCATTAAATTTAATAATGTTAGAGCTTTATCTTGGTCATGAATTTTATTGGCCTTACAATAATTTTTTACTCTTTCAACATGTATGGCCCAATCTTCGAGGTCACTATCAAAGGTGCTAATATTCCCATGTTTAGGCATTGTAGATTTGCAATTTCTCAGATTTTATTTTGTTTACTTGTTATCAAAGATGGCGGCTTCCCGCTCTTGCCGTCATCCTCCGCCCACAAAATGGCGGTTTTCCCGCGCTTGGCGGTCTTCACCCGTCCCCCGACGCCGTCTCCCTTCAGCCCCCGAGTGCGGCCCTTATCTTTGGTTCCAATCACTGGCCCGCGCTGCGCCTCGCACTTGAAGCGGCTCCCGGGCTCTGGCTTACCCGCTCGCGCGTTTCACCGCGGCTCTTATCAGGGATTGCGATCGCCCTTATCTTCTCCAACTTCCCCAGCCCTGTCTTTGCAGCCAACACTGCACGGCTTACCCCACCACCTAGGTTGAACAAGGAAACTGCAGAAAGACTTCTGTCAGTCGCTGGAAGCTGTCAGGATGTTTGCTGCACTCCAGTGCTCAGTCGCTGATGGAGGCTTCAGAGTCCTAAAGCCTGTCGCTTCTAGTGGGGTGGTGATATTTGAAACCTCTCTTCAACTGCCGCAGGGTAAGAACCTGACTCGTCGCCAGTGTTAAGTATGTGTATTGTATTGAACAATTAACACAAAGACTTAAACGTATAACTCAAACAGGTCTTTACTGGTTGGAGGTAGGGACTATACATAGGTCTTTACTTCATGCCCACAGGCGGGAACTGAGGGGAGATCAGTACCCACAGTACTATTTATACCCCTATGGCCAGGAGTGGTACTGCGTATCACTACGCCCAACAAGTAGTGCAGTCCTGTCCATAGGTTCAAAGTAGCACACATATTACATACACAACAATACTCACAAAACCATAGCTATCAGCCAAAGTCCCAGGCTCCTCCATCACCATCCCTGGGTATGTCCTTTCATAAGAACATAAGAATTAGGAGCAGGAGTAGGCTATACAGCCCCTTGAGCCTGCTCCACCATTCAATAAGATCATGGCTGATCTTCGACCTCAACCCCACTTTCCCGCCCAATCCCCATATCCCTCAATTACCCTAGAGTCCAAAAATCTATCGATCTCAGCCTTGAATATACTCAACGACTGAGCATCCACAATCCTTTGGGGTAGAGAATTCTAAAGATTCACAATCCTCTGAGTGAAGAAATTTCTCATCTCAGTCCTAAATGGCCGGCCGCTTATCCTGAGACTATGACCCCTGGCTCTAGACTCTCCGGCCAGGGGAAACAACCTCTCAGCATCTACCCTGTTAATCCCCCTCAGAATCTTATATGTTTCAATGAGATCACCTCTCATTCTTCTAAACTCCAGAGAGTATAGGCCCAATCTATTCAATCTCTCATCATAGGACAGCCCTCTCATCCCAGGAATCAATCTAGTGAACCATCATTGTACCGCCTCTAAGGCACGTATATCCTTTCATAGGTAAGGAGACCAAAATTGTGCACATTACTCCAGGTGTAGTCTCACAAAAACCTGATACAATTGTAATAAGACTTCCTTACTCTTGTACTCGAACCCCCTTGCAATAAAAGCCAACATGCAATTTGCCTTCCTAATTGCTTGCTGTACCTGCATGCTAACTTTCTGTGTTTCCTGTACAAGGATACCTAAATCTCTCTGAACACTAACATTTAATAGTTTCTCACCATTTAAAAAATATTCTATTTTTCTATTCTTCCTACCAAAGTGAATAACCTCACATTTACCCACATTATACTCCATCTGCCACCTTATTTCTCACTCACTTAACCTGTCTATATCCCTTTGCAGGCTCTTTGTGTCCTCCTCATAGCTTACTTGCCCACCTAGCTTTGTATCATCAGCAAACTTGGATACATTACACTCAGTCCCTTCATCTAAGTCATTAATATAGATTGTAAATAGCTGAGGCCCAAGCACTGATCCTTGCGGCACCCCACTAGTTACAGCCTGCCAACATGAAAATGACCCATTTATCTCAACTCTGTTTTCTGTCCGTCAAACACTCCTCTATCTATGCTAATATATTACCCCCAACCCCCATGTAGCAACCTTTTATGTGGCAACTTATCGAATGCCTTTTGGAAATCCAAATACTACATCCACTGGTTCCCCTTTATCTACCCTTTTAGTTACATCCTCAAAATCTCTTAACAAATTTGTCAAACATGATTTCCCTTTCATAAAACCATGTTGACTTTGCCTAATCATATTACGATTTTCGAAGTGCCTTGTTACCACTTCCTTAATAATGGATTCTAGCATTTTCCCGACAACTGGTGTCAGGCTAACTGACCTGTAGTTCCCCATTTTCTCTCTTCCCTCCTTTCTTTCTCACTGGCAGGACAGACCCACCTGTGGTAGTGGCACAGTGGTATACAATCAGGAGGGAGTGGCCCTGGGAATCCTCAACATTGACTCCAGACCCCATGAAGTCTCATGGCATCATCTCATAGACAAGGAAATCTCCTGCTGATTACCACCTACCGCCCTCCCTCAGCTGATGAACCATGTTGAACACCATTTGAAAGAAGCACTGAGGGTAGCAAGGGATACCCTTGTACTCTGGGCGGAGGACATCAATGCCCATCACCAAGAGTGGCTCAGTAGCACCACCACTGGCTGAGTCCTAAAGGACATAGCTGCCACACTGGGCTTGCAGCAGGTGGTGAGAGAACCAACACGATAAAAACCTACTTGACCTTGTGCTCACAAATATATCTGTTGCAGATACAACTGTCCATGACCGTATTGTTAGGAGTGATCACCGCACAGCCCCTGTGGAGATGAAACCCCATCTTCACACTAAGGACACACTCCATCGGGTGTGTGGCAACACCACTGTGCTAAATGGGATGGATTCAGAACAGATCTAGCAGCTAAATCCATGGGGCACTGTGGGCCATCAGCAGGAGCAGAATTGTATTCCACCACAATCTTGTAATCTCATGGCCCGGGATACCCCCTCACTCTACCATTACCATCAAACCAGGGGACCAACCCTGGTTCAATGAGAGCTTGCCAGGATCAGCACCAGGTATACCTGAACATGAGGTGCCAACCTGATGAAGTTACAACACAGGACTACATGAATGCTAAACCATGGAAATAGCATTGCTATAGACGGAGCTGAGCAGACCAACAACAACAACAACTTGTATTTATATTGCATATTAACGTAGTAAAATGTTCCAAGGCGCTTCACAGGAGCGTTATCAAACAGAATTGGATGCTGAGCCACATAAGGAGATATTAGAGCAGATGAACAAAAGCTTAGTCAAAAATAGTAGGTTTTAAGGAGCGTCTGAAAGAGGAAAGAGAGTTAGAGAGGTTTAGGGAGGGAATTCTAGAGATTAGGGCCTAGGCAACAGAAGACATGAAGGACCAGAACAAAGCTCTGCAGCAAAAGCAAAATACTGCGGATGCTGGAAATCTGAAATAACAGAAAATGCTGGAAATACTCAGCAGGTCAGGCAGCATCTGTGGAGAGAGAAACAGAGTTAACGTTTCAGGTCGATGACCCTTCACCAGTCCAAAGGACCAGACTAATAATCCAGAGAATGCGAGTTTGAATCCAAACAAAGATAGTTTGGGAATTTGAATTCAGTTTAAAAAAAAAATAACCTGGAAATAAAAAGCTGGTGCCAGTTAAAGTGACCATGAAGCTGTCGGATTGTTGTAAAAATCCAACAGGTTCACTAATGTCCTTCAGGGAAGGAAACCTGCCGTCCTTACCCGGTCTGGTCTACATGTGGCTCCAATAAAACACAAATGTGGTTGACTCTTAACTGCTCTCTGAAGTGGCCTTGCAAGCCACTCAGTTTTATGAAACCATATTCGGATGTTAATTAGGGATGGGCAGTAAATGCCGGCCTTGCCAGCGATGACTGGGTCATTAAAGGTCTGATTTTAAACTGGCCTGCCCGACGTAAATAGGGCTGGTAGGCAGTTAAAATGGCCATGGTGACTTGCCCGCTGCGATCCCGCTGCCTTTTTTACACGTTTTTAGCAGGCGAGTGGGACACCCAGGAACGGCATCGGGGTCCTGCTTTAAATATGCAGGTCAGGCCTCGATGATGTCACCATTTGAGAAAATTGAATAAATATTTGAAACAGAGGAAGAAACAGGACAATGAGGAGAGTTCACTAATGCCCTTACTCAGTCTAGCCTATGTGTGACTCCAGACCCACAGCAATGTGGTTGACCTTTAACTGCCCTCTGAAATGGCCTAGCAAGCCACTCAGTTGTAGCAAACCACTAGGAAAAAAAATAAAACCAGATGGGCCACCCGGCATCGACCTAGGCACCGGATTCAGACACAGCAATGGCACACCCAGCCCAATCAACCCTGCAAAGCCCTCCTCACTAACATCTGGGGGCTTGGGCCAAAATTGGGAGAGCTGTCCCACAGACCAGTCAAGCAACAGCCTGACATAGCCATCCTCACAGAATCATACCATTCAGCCAACATCCCAGACTCCTCCATCACTATCCCTGGGTTTGTCCTGCCCCACCAGCAGTGGCACAGTGGTATACAGTCGGAAAGGAGTGGCCCTGGGAGTCCAGACTCCGGACCCCATGAAGTCTCATGGCTTCAGGTCAAGCATGGGCAAGGGAACCTCCTGCTTACCACCTACCGCCCTCCCTCAGCTGATGAATCAGTACTCCTCCATGTTGAACATCACTTTGAAGAAGCATTGATATAGCAAGGGCATAGAATGTACTTTGGGTCAACGTCAATGTCCATCACCAAGAGTGGCTCGGTAGCACCACTACTGACCGAGCTGGCCGATCCCTGAAGGACATAGCTGCAAGACTGGGCCTGCAGCAGGTGGTGAGAGAACCAGCATGAGAGAAAAACCTATTTGAACTCATCCTCAACAATCTACCTATTGTAGATGCATCCGTCCATGACAGTATTGGTAGCAGTGACCACCGCACAGTCCTTGTAGAGAGGAAGTCCTGTCTTCACACTGAGGACACGCTCCATCGCATTGTGTGGCAATACCACCGTGCTAAATGGGATAGAATCAGAACAGATTTAGCAGCTCAAAACTGGGCATCAATGAGGCGCTGTGGGCCATCAGCAGCAGGGGATATAGACAGGCTAAGTGAGTGGGCAAGAACATGGCAAATGGAATATAATGTGGAGAAATGTGAAGTTATCCACTTATGTAGGACAAATAGAAAAGCAGAGTATTTTTTAAATGGTGAGTGATTGGGAAATGTTGGTGTTCAGAGTGACCTGGGTGTCCTTGTACAAGAATCACTGAAAGTTAACATGCAGGTACAGCAAGCAATTAGGAAAGCAAATGGTATGTTGGCCTTTATTACAAGAGGATTTGAGTATAAGAGTCTTACTGCAATTAAATAGGTCCCTGGTGAGACCACAGCTGGAGTATTGTGTACAGTTTTGGTCTCCTTACCTAAGGAAGGATATAATTGCCATAGAGGGAGTGCAACAAAGGTTCACCAGCCTGGTTCCTGGGATGGGGGGATTGTCTTATGAGGACAGGTTGAGTAGACTAGGCCTATATTCTCTAGAGTTTAGACGAATGAGAGGTGATCTCATTGAAACATACAAAATTCTTACTGGGCTTGACAGGATAGATGCAGGGAGGATGTTTCTCCTGGCTGGAGAGTCTAGAAGCCGAGGTCACAGTCTCAGAATAAGGGGTCGGCCATTTAGGACCGAGATGAGGAGAAATTTCTTTACTCAGCGGGTGGTGAATCTTTGGAATTCTCTATCCCAGAGGGCTGTGGAGGCTCAGTCGTTGAGTATATTCAAGACAGAGATCGATAGATTTTTGAATATTAAGGGAATCAAGGGACATGGGGATAGTGCAGAAAAGTGGAGATGAAGTAGAAGATCAGCCATGATCTTATTGAATGGCGGCTCGAAGGGCCAAATGGCCGACTCCTGCTCCTATTTCTTATGTTCTTATTGTATACTACCACAGAAGAAGCACTGAGGGTATCAAGGGCATTAGCCGCAGCAGAATTGTATTCCACCACAATCTGTAACCTCATGGCCCGGCATATCCCTCACTCTACCACTACCATCAAGCTAGGGGACCAAACTGGTTCAATGAGGAGTGTAGAAGGTCATGCCAGGAGCAGCGCCAGGTGTACCTAAAAATGAGGTGCCAACCTGGGGAAGCTACAACACAGGACTACATGCATGCTAAACAGTGGAAGCAGCATGTTATAGACAGAGCTAAGCAATCCCACAATCAACAGATTAGATCAAAGCTCTGCAGTCCTGCCACATCCAGTCGTGAATGGTGGTGGACAATTAAACAACTAACGGGAGGAGGAAGCTCCATGAATATCCCCATCCTCAATGATGGTGGAGCCCAGCACGTGAGTGCAAAGGATAAGGCTCAAACGTTTGCAACCATCTTCAGCCAGAAGGGCCGAGTGGATGATCCATATCGGCCTCCTTCAGAGGTCCTCACCATCACAGAAGCCAGTCTTCAGCCAATTAGATTCACTTGATGTGATATCAAGAAACGGCTCAGCGCACTGGATACAGCAAAGGCTGTGGGCCCCGACAACATCTCGACTGTTGTGCTGACGAATTGTGCTCAAGAACTAGCCGTTCCTCTAGCCAAGCTGTTCCAGTACAGCCACAACACTGGCATCTACCCAGCAATGTGGAAAACTGCCCAGGAATGTCCTGTCCACAAAAAGCAGGACAAATCCAATCCGGCCAATTACCGCCCCATCAGTCTACTCTCAATCATCAGCAAACTGATTGAAGGGGTCGCTGACAGTGCTATCAAGCGGCCCTTACTCACCAATAACCTGCTCACCAATGTTCAGTTTGGGTTTTGCCAGGACCACTCAGCTCTAGACCTTATTACAACCTTGGTCAAAACATGGACAAAAGAGCTGAATTCTAGAGGTGAGTTGAGAGTGACTGCCCTTGACATCAAGGCAGCATTTGACTGAGTGTGGCATCAAGGAGCCCTAGTAAGATTGAAATCAATGGGAATCAGGGGGAAAACTCTACACTGAATGGGGTCATACCGAGCACAAAGGAAGATGGTTGTAGTGGTTGGAGGTCAATCCTCACAGCCCCAGGACATCACTGCAGGAGTTCCTCAGGGCAGTGTCCTAGGCTCAACCATCTTCAGCTGCTTCTTCATTGACCTTACCTCCATCCTAGGGTCAGAAGTGGGGCTGTTCACTGATGATTGCACGGTGTTCAGTGCCATTCGCAACTCCTCAGATTATGAAGCAGTTCGTGCCCGCATGCAGCAAGACCTGGACAACATTTAGGCTTGGGCTGTTAAGAGGCAAGTAACATTCGCGACACACAAGTGCCAGGCAATGACTATTTCCAACGAGAGAGAGTCTAACCACCTCCCATTGACATTCAATGGCATTACCATCACCAAATCCCCCACCATCAAAATCCTGGGGGTCACCATTGACCAGAAATTTAACTGGAGCAGCCAAATAAATACTGTGGCTACAAAAGCAGGTCAGAGGCTGGGTATTCTGCAGCGACTGACACACCTCCTGACTCCCCAAAGCCTTTCGACCATCTACAAGACACACTTACCTGGATGAGTGCAACTCCAACAACACTCAGGAAGCTCAACACCATCCAGGACAAAGCAGCCCGCTTGATTGGCACCCCATCCACCACCTTAAACATTCACTCCCTCCACCACCGGCACACGGTGGCTGCAGTGTGTACAAGATTCACTGCAGCAACTCGCCAAGGCTTCTGTGGCAGCACCTCCCAAACCCGTGACCTCTACCACCTGAAGGACAAGGGCAGCGGGCACATGAGAACACCACCACCTGCAAGTTCCTCCCCAAGTCACACATCATCCTGACTTGGAAATATATTGCTGTTCCTTCATTGTCGCTGGGTCAAAATCCTGGAATTCCCTCCCTCCATTAGAGATGGGCAATTAATGCCGGCCTGCCAGCGACACCCACATCCCATGGATGGGAAAAAAAGAGTGGGATCAAATGGCCACCCTCAGTGCTGTAAGAAAGAACTTGCATTTATATGCAAGTCAACGACCTCAGGACATCCCAAAACACTTTACAGCCAATGAAGTACTTTTGGAGTGTGATCTCTGTTGTAATGTAGGAAGGGCGGCAGCCAATTTTCTTACAGCAAACTCCCACAAACCGCAATGTGATGATGACCAGGTCATCTGTTTTAGTTGTTGGTTGAGAGATAAATGTTGGCCAGGACACTGGGGAGAACTCCCCTACTCTTCTTCCAATAGTGCCGAGGGATTTTTTATGTCCACCGGAGAGAGCATCTGAAAGACAGCACCTCTGACAGTGCAGCACTCCTTCAGTCTAGATTATGTGCTCAAGACTCTGGAGTGGGACTTGAACCCATGACCTTCTGACTCAGAAGATGAGAGTGATTGATATCCACTGAGGCACGGCTGTCACCTAAAAGGCTGTAAAATTCAGTGGTTCTAATCTAATGATATAGGTGTTCACACGAGAGGGGCAGTGCAGGGATGGTGAAACCTGAGCCAACATCTCTTTTTTTTTCCTGGGCAAGAACATTTTCAAATATCAATGGGGTACGCCCAAGTATTAGTGAATTATCTATGGCCACGCCAGGTTTATTATCATCAATGTTTCCTCATTATCAATCAAGATATTGAAACTTGCAGGATCGATGTACAGCAGCTGTCACACAAACAGTGAAAATGAAACTTAAATGATAATGGAGTTGAGAAAGGTTGTGTAGCTGATTGATTGCTGTAAATGATTCCAACCTCTAGTCTGCCAAGCAATTGACTGTTATTTATCTGAGCTCTTATAACCAAACAGTACCTGTCTAGCTCTATAAATGTGGCTATTTTCTTAAAGAGCCTGGCTTTTTTGACATCCACTTTTCTATCCGTCAGCCATTCTGGGTGACGCATATTTTTCCATACCCCTACCCGTCTACATGTAGGTCGGTGTTTCTGTTCCTCTAGTTCTCTTCCTCTCCTAAAGGTGCTGAATCTTGTTGGGATACCATTCCAAGTAGCCACTGTTCATGTGTAATGTTAGACAGTACGTGGCAGTCGGCTATATGATCATGGAGGAGCATCCTGGTTGAGTCCAAGCCTGTCCTCAACCAAGATCGACACGCATGAACTTCCCAGTGTGAGTCACTGCACTGCTATCAGGAGTGCGAACCTGGCTAATTTATTTTTTATTGATTCTTGGGATGTGGGCATCACTGGAAAGGTCAGCATTTATTGCCCATCCCTAGTCGCCCTCGAGAAGGTGGTGGTGTGCCGCCTTCTTGAACCGCTGCAGTCCTTGTGGTGAAGGTACTCCCACAGTGCTGTTCGAGAGGGAGTTCCAGGATTTTGACCCAGCGATGATGATGGAACAGTGATATATTTCCAAGTCAGGATGGTGTGGAACTTGGAGGTGGTGGTGTTCCCATGCGCCTGCTGCCCTTGTCCTTCTAGGTGGAAGAGGTCACGGGTTTGGGAGGTGCTGTCGAGGTGAGAAGGTGGCAGTTAATGAAGGTTCTGTTTTGTTTCCTAGCCCAAGGACATTGAGGCAAACTATAGGACCTCTTGCCATTGCACAAACTCAACACAGAGGGGCACTGAACGAGGACCTTGGCTCAGTTTCACATTGGGCAGTGCATTTAACCACTGAACCACTAGTGCGACAGTTTACTTGTGTATTCCAGCGCAGCACATCTCCACTTAGAAGGTTTTTGTTTTGAAAATCTGTGAATGTACAAACCTGCTATAAGAACATAAGAAATAGGAGCAGGAGTAGGCCATTCAGCCCTTTGAGCCTGCTCCACCATTCAATGAAATCATGGCTGATCTTCTGCCTGAACTCCATTCAACGGCCCTATCGCCATATACCTTGATGACTTTACTAGTCAGGAATCTATCGACTTCTGTTTTGAATATACCCAATGACTGAGCCTCCACAGCCCTCTGGGGTAGAGAATTCCAAGGATTCACCACCCTCTGTGTGAAGAAATTTCTTCTCATCTCAGTCCTGAATGGCCTACCCTTTATCCTGAGGTTGTGGCCACTGGTTCTAGACTCCCCAGCCAAGGGAAGCATTCTCCCAGCATCCACCCTATCGAGCCCTGTAATAATTTTGTATGCTTCAATGAGATCCCCTCTCATTTTCATATGACAGTCCCGCCATCCTAGGAATCAATCTCGTGAATCTTCATTGCACTCCCTCTATGGCAAGTATATCCTTCCTTAGGCATGTAGAAGTGCATCAGCATAGATATATATATCCACACATATTAGTATAAAATAAGCACACATACTCTGTTATATTAAAATGGAGTCTGGAACGTTCAGCAGGCCAAAATGGCTTCACACAGTACAAAATAAGGGGAAACAGGCAGGCCCATATTAGGAAGTGGTTTAAGGAAGAGGATGTGACTCCTTTGTAGCTTGCAGGCTAGACAGTTCCATAAACAAGATAAGCTTAGCAGAACAAATTAATGATAACCGAAGGACATGTACTGTAAACATTCGTATGAATGCCCAGAACCAAAGTGAGAGACAAACCGTCTCCATTGTATAAAATTAATTAACTTTATCTAAAGGTATTCCTGCATCATGACTTTTGATTATCTATTGGCTAACCTTATCTTAAGACACCGAGGCTCTGCTGACCCTTTAGTCATCTTCTTGTTGACCTTAAACATTCCTTACTCATCTCTTTCTTAATGTTATTAATTGTGTCTCTCAATACCATACCATGTGATAAAAGGTTTTGATCTTTGTGTATAAAAAGAGGTGTTTTTGTCCATGTATTCGGAGAAGTCACGATAGCCTTTGCCTACGTGAAGCTCCCCTTGCTAGCAAGTAGTTAATAAAGTCTGCCTTTGACGATCACTTTGTTTCACAGAGTCTTATTGAACAGTCGAAACTTCGACAGTTTCTTGGAGGTTCCACCGAGATCGCTTGCTACCTTTCGGTAAGTCACGGACGAGGACACCATTCTTTGCTAACGACAAATCCTGAATGGCCATAAGTGAGGTTTTCTCACAGAAAAAGAAAAGGATTTCTCTTTAGATACATAGTTGGTGTAGTCTGTTACTTCCGACGGGAGCACTGCGATCGGTTAAGACTCATGTGTGTTTGGAACTTGAGTTAACTTGTTGTAACCTTTTGCTTCTTTTTGACATTAAAAGGAGGAGGATACTGCCGGTTCAGGTTTCAAAACTATCGGACAAAGGGAGACAACAGAAAGGTCACGACCAGGTTGAGTTCCGGAATATATGTGAGTGTACTATGAAGGGATTAGCCTGAAGGATAGACACAAAAGGGTACCAGAGGGCCTGTGAAGAGACTAGCTCGAAGGATAGGCAGAGAGTGCACAGCGACGTAAATCTGTGAAGGGACTACCTAGTAATCCCGAAGGATAGATCGGTAGTTAAGTATAGAATAAGGATTTGGAGGTAGAATACAACTGTTTTGTAAAATAACGCTTATATGTATATGTAAAATTGTAAGGATTAAAAAAAAACTGTTGGTGACTGAGTTGATCGACTAGGACAAGGAAGTGCCTGTCTCAAACGCGCAGCCTTAGACCGGTTGTTAAGAGGGGAAATCCCCCACGCGAAGGTCAGGACCCTAAAGTGGGCGTAGAGGCATAAAGGCACTTGGGATCGTGATACTCAGTCATTAGTCGTTAAAAGCTTGTAAAATAAGGCCTCAATCTGTAGAGCGTACCACACAGATCGAGAAAACTGTCGGATTGTAATTTAGCTTTTGTAGAAAGCCTGCATAACTGTACTTACATTATTTAATGTCTGAGTTCTTTTGTGTACCTGTTTGGACCTTCAAGTTATTCCTTAGTATTTTCTTGATTGTTATTATTGTATGTTATTGTTCATCGCTCTCAGCACTTTGGTCAGCCTGTAGGGGTCGTAAGAGGGTTGAGGGTAAAACTTGCGACCCAGAACAAGTGCAGCTAGTGGAAATTAAGAACTAACTAGGATGGGAGCTGCAGAAAGCAAGGTACCCGAAAGGGGAACCCCAGCTTTCCATATTTTTCAAAATTGTGGCCGATCATCCACAAATGATTTACCTAAATGGTCTAATTGGACCAAGAATGACAAATACCCATTCCCTATAGATGGAACCTTTAATTTAGACAGAATAACATGTCTAGAGAATTGCCTCGTAACTAGAGACCCACAGAGAAAAGGAAAAAAAGCTGTAAATTGGTCAGCCTTTTCAGATTGGAAAAAGGAAGCACAGACAATTAACGAACTTAAGAGCATCGTTATTTGCCATCAACCCACCATTGTGGATGCTGACCAGTTGTTTAGAGCTTGGCTGAAAGATTCAAAGTATCGCTTGTTAACCGAAGGCGAAGAAGGATTTAAAAATTTTAATGATCATAAAACCAACAACAATTGGAATCCAGAAACACTACCAAGCGAGCAGTTCTGGACTGAGTTATATAGAACAATGCATATTAAATTCCCAAAAAGAATTAATTGGTCAAAAATAATCGAAACAACACAAAAAAAGGACAAGGATGTTGAGGATTATATTGAAAGAATAGAATTAATCATGGGACAACATTCCGGGATGGCTAAGGAAAATTATCAAATTCCCCTGATTAATGCCCTTGTAAACGGTCTCAGATCAGAATTTAGGGAACCATTGACTCTAGTCTGCTTAGACTGGAGACATAAAACAACCCCCAAATTAACACAAATTCTGAAAGGAATCCAGGAGAGGAATAGAGACCAAAAGAATAAGGCTTCTCTCTTTATGGAACAATCGGCTATGGAAACCCCGACTGCCAAAACCACTATCTGTTATCAAGGTCAGCAAGGCGGACGGGGCAGAGGGGGTAACAGGGGTGGATTTGGAGGACGTAATAGGAGAGGCTTTGGCAGAGGACAGTGGAATGGAAGAGTCACAAACTCTGCGTGCTATAACTGCGGTCAGATCGGACACTGGAAGTCTGACTGCCCGCTTCCAAAACAGTCAAACCAAGGCTGGGGAAGTGCACCTAATAATATAAATACCCAAGCCCAGGTTTACACTCGTCCGCAACCAAATTTTACAACAGGGAATCCTTGGGGAGGTCAAATTATTGGAGAACAATTCGGACCCCCAGGCCAAAACTATGCATGACGCAGAGACAAAGTCCCGACCGTTACCCACCCGACACAGTTACCTTCAGTTTCAGTAAATTCTAGGGAAGAGCCAGTTTTATCCATAAAAGTACAAGGTAGGAAAGTCCCATTCTTAGTTGACACCGGAGCCACAACCTCGCTGCTAACAAAGCAACATGCAAGAGGAACCCCGTTCACTGACGCACAGGTCACGTGCGTGGGACTCTCCGGTGCCCTACAAAAAATGACGTGGTCAGAGCCACTAGAAGTACAGACAGACAGTTTTTCTGGTCAACATGCCTTCCTCTTATCAGACGATACCCCTATGAACCTATTGGGAAGAGATTTACTGTGCAAAATGCAAGCAACAATAGTTTGTTCATAAGAGGGACTGCAAGTATATATCCCTACCGAAAGATGCATTATGTGTCCTTTATATGAAGTTACACAAGAAAACCCACCTCTAAATATCCCAAGAGAAACACAACAATTGCTTGATCAGGTTCCGCCGCAAGTCTGGTCTAACCATCCAAATGAGGTCGGCAAAATGATAACCGCTCAGCCATATAAAGTTACACTAAAACCATCCATTCGACTGCCCCGGCGTTCCCAGTACCCGCTGTCAGCGGCAGCTGAGCAAGGAATTCAGCCTGTCATTAACTCTTTATTGCAACAGGGAATAATCGTCCCGACACAGAGCCCGTGCAACACACCGATTCTTCCTGTCGAAAAGAAAGAAAGTGGGAAATGGAGACTAGTGCAGGATTTAAGAGCAGTTAATGAATCAGTACTACCAGTTTATCCAGTTGTGCCAAATCCTGCCACAATCCTAACTAGTATTCCTTCTGGATCAAAATACTATACTGTTATTGATTTATGCTCAGCATTTTTCAGCATTCCTATCCACCAAGATTCGCAGTTTCTGTTCGCTTTTACGTTCAAGGGAACACAGTATACTTGGACAAGGCTCCCGCAAGGATATACAGAAAGTCCCACAATCTTTTCTCAAAGTCTCAGGCATGATCTAGAGGACGTTACCTTTACGGGAGGGTCCACATTAATCCAATATGTTGACGATTTACTAATAGCCTCGCCTGATAAACAGTCATGTCAAATCGACTCACTTATTATGCTGCATGCCTTGGCCGCAAAGGGACATAAAATATCACGGTCCAAGATGCAGTTTGTATCAGAGAAAGTGCAGTATTTGGGACATGAACTCCGTGGAGATAGTCGCTGTCTGACACAGAGCAGAGTAAAAGCAATTTACGAAGCACCATTGCCCGCCACTAAACAACAACTGAAACATTTTCTTGGCATAACAGGATACTGTCGCCAATGGATTATGGGATATTCGGATCTGGTCCGACCATTGCTAGATATCTCTATGCCACTACAGGAAGATCCTCTCGTTTGGGATCAAAAGGCAAAGGATGCCTTTGAAAACGTGAAACAAGCCCTGTTGTCAGCTCCAGCATTGGGGCTACCAGATTATCAGAAACAGTTCAATCTTTTTGTGCATCATAAAGCAGGATTCGCCCAGTCCGTTTTGACTCAAACCCATGGAGATAAACAAAGACCTTTAGCCTATTTTAGTACTCAGTTAGACCCCGTAGCACGTAGTCTGCCTGGATGCTTGCCAATTTTGGCAGCCGCTTACTATGCTGCACAACAAGCTCAGAGTGTTACGCTTAATCATCGAACTGTTTTGTTTGTGCCACATTCAGTTGAAGTACTATTGACGAAATGTGCAACCCAACATCTGACGTCAGCCTGCAGCAGTAAATATGAGGTTGAATTATTATCTAACCCCAACCTCATAATTCAGAGATGTTCAGTTCTCAATCTGGCCACATTGTTACCCACAGAAGAAGATGGAATCCCACATTGCTGCGAAACAGTCACCCAATTAGTGACCAAGCCTCGGGCAGACCTAACAGAGACTCCCATTCCTAACAGCGACCTGACATACTATGTAGACGGGTCGGCTCTTAGAGATGAGATGGGATCACCTAAAGCTGGATACGCCATATCAGATGACCACACAACTATAGAAGCACACTCACTACCTCAGTCCTTTTCAGCACAACAAGCAGAACTATTTGCCCTTACAAGAGCGTGTATACTAGCAACAGGCCAATCAGTTAACATCTACACTGATTCCAGGTACGCCTTTGGAGTCACTCATGACTACGGACAGATTTGGAAATTAAGGGGATTCCTAACCTCTTCAGGATCAACCATTAAGAATGCAGAACAAATTAATAATCTTCTGAAAGCTTTGATGTGTCCCGCTAAAATTTCCGTTATAAAATGTCAGGCTCACACAGGTAGTCAGGATCAGATATCATTGGGTAATGATCGGGCAGACAAAGCTGCTAAATCAGCAGCTCTGTCCAAAACAGGGCTGCAAATATCAATCTTTGCGCTGCGTCAGCAAAAAAATCAGATAATGACCCACCTTCAATTAAAGATGTTTTAGCCTTCCAATCACAGGCTGATTCGGACGAAGTGTTAGGTTGGGCAAGGGATTCCTGCTTTAAAACACCCGAAGGGATATGGGTTCACCAGGCCGCATGGTGGCTCCTAAATCTTTAATTCCGTGGATTGCCCGATGCGTTCATATGTTCACGCATGCGGGCAAAGGGGGGATGGCAGACTATATTAATCAAACATGGTATGCACCAGGAATTACGACAGTTGTAAAACAAATTAGTGAAAGGTGCACCACTTGCCAGGAAATGAATCCAGGCAAGACAGAGAAAGTACAGGCTGCCTCCCACCCAAATCCATCAGGCCCTTTTGAAAATTTGCAAATGGATTTTATTGAACTACCTGTATGTCTCGGATTCAAATATGTATTAGTAATCGTAGATATGTTTTCAAGATGGGTGGAAGCTTTTCCATGTAGGAAAAATGATGCTGTAACGGTTGCGAAATGTTTACTGAAAGAAGTCATACCAAGGTTTGGAATACCTACGCAACTTTCATGCGACAACGGATCACACTTTACTGGAACTGTTATAAAGGAATTATGTAAAGCTTTACAGGTCAACCAACATTTTCACTGCAGCTACCACCCGCAATCTGCAGGATTAGTAGAAAGGTACAACGGGGTACTGAAGAATAAACTTTCTAAACTTTGCAATGAAACTGGACTTAAATGGGTCGAACTATTACCCCTAGCATTGGTGATAATGCGAGCAGCAACTAACAGGACAACCGGACTATCGCCACATGAGATTGTTATGGGACGACCCCTAAGACTGCCATTTTCAGCGCCACTTACGGTTAAGCAAATGGACATCCATAAAATGGATGAGAACATGTTAAATTATTGTATTGCATTAACGAGATGTATTTCCAGCTTTCACCAGCAGGTTAAAGAGGCGCAAACAAAACCAGCGGAAGGAAGGTGCCATAACTTGGAACCAGGAGATAACGTATACGTAAAGGTCTTCAAAAGAAAGAACGGACTACAGCCACGCTTTGAAGGGCCATACCAAGTACTCCTGACAACAAACACAGCTGTTAAAATCAAGGAAAGACCGACTTGGATACACGCATCCCATTGTAAGAAGGCACCAGACGGGGACATTTTTTTTAAAAAGGGACTTGAAACGATGAAATTATTGTTTACGCTGTATGTAATCATCGAGATGGTATGCGTAAGCTGTCAGAGAGATAACGAAGAACCCCGAAAGAAACGAGGACCGACAAAAGGGACTGAAAGAATTAATGTGGGCTATATTGTCCTAGGAAGGACAAAATGGGGGAATGTAGAAGTGCATCAGCATAGATATATATATCCACACATATTAGTATAAAATAAGCACACATACTCTGTTAGATTAAAATGGAGTCTGGAACGTTCAGCAGGCCAAAATGGCTTCACACAGTACAAAATAAGGGGAAACAGGCAGGCCCATATTAGGAAGCGGTTTAAGGAAGAGGATGTGACTCCTTTGTAGCTTGCAGGCTAGACAGTTCCATAAACAAGATAAGCTTAGCAGAACAAATTAATGATAACCGAAGGACATGTACTGTAAACATTCGTATGAATGTCCAGAACCAAAGTGAGAGACAAACCGTCTCCATTGTATAAAATTAATTAACTTTATCTAAAGGTATTCCTGCATCATGACTTTTGATTATCTATTGGCTAACCTTATCTTAAGACACCGAGGCTCTGCTGACCCTTTAGTCATCTTCTTGTTGACCTTAAACATTCCTTACTCATCTCTTTCTTAATGTTATTAATTGTGTCTCTCACTATCATACCATGTGATAAAAGGTTTTGATCTTTGTGTATAAAAAGAGGTGTTTTTGTCCATGTATTCGGAGAAGTCACGATAGCCTTTGCCTACGTGAAGCTCCCCTTGCTAGCAAGTAGTTAATAAAGTCTGCCTTTGACGATCACTTTGTTTCACAGAGTCTTATTGAACAGTCGAAACTTCGACAGGCAAGGAGACCAAAATTGTACACAGTACTCCAGGTGTGGTCTCACCAAGGCCCTATATAATTGGAGTAAGACTTCTTTACTCCTGTACTCAAATCCTCTTGTAATGAAGGCCAGCATACCATTTGCCTTCCTAATGGCTTGCTGCACCTGCACATTCACTTTCAGTGACTCATGTACAAGGAGCACACCTCTCCCTGTTTTCTGGATATGTCCTATATATAAATAACCAGTGGTCTTGCTGACAGTCTGGAACAAGGTTATATTGTTTAATTTCTAACCTGGCCTGTCCTTTAAGGCCCCTGCTTAGGTATGCACTGAATGTGGAACTGGTCTAAATAGGCCCAATGCAGCTAATTGTAGATGCTTGTAAATTGAAGGCAATAGTAACTGCTTGTAAATTTCAAGCTCCAGTCAATGATTAACTTTTTTTTAAGAAAAACGTTGTTTTGCATCTTCGAAGTATGACACCTGTTATGTCCGTGTATCTTAATGTTGTGTCCTTCAATAATCAGACAACAGACTGCAGGGAACGATTCAACAGGTGTTTACTGAATGAGGGTTACTCTAGAACTAACTGTACAGATCACTACTCAGGGTTTATATACAGGTGTGGTCACTGCCGGTACTACAGTATACAGGAGCTCTAAAAAGTAGTTCTCTCCCTTAATAAGGTATATATACATTACATACATTACAACACCCAGCCTGTGACATCTGGGAATGTGATGGATGTGTGTCAGGCGAAAGGTTTTTTTATTTGTACTAGTGAATCTCCCATGGCATTGCTCATGGTGCGTTGAAAGCTATGCTGCTGTGGGAACTCTGCTCTGCCCATGGACCTCAGCCCCGAACTTCAGAAGAGCGGCCTCTGTGGTAGGAATGTGATATTGTTTCCATTTCCCACACCAGCGGTGCTGTGATCCCCCTGAGACTCATTGAGTTGCCAGGCCACTGTCTAATCCAAGGAGCCACCATGTTGATTAATCAGCAGGAGATCAATGAATTCCACCAACACACAGCTGTATTTGTAGCCTGATCACTATGATAAATTGTGCAAATGTTACATGACAGCGGACACTAGTAAAGCTGGAATCCATTGGCATATTACTCCTCGGCCCCGCCTTGGCTCAGTGGGAGCACTCTCACATCTGAGGCAAAAGGTTAGATGTAAAAAATCCCACGGCACTATTCAAAGAAGAGCAGGGAAGTTCTCCCGGTGTCCTGGCCAACATTTATCCCTCAACCAACATCGCTGAAACAGATTATCTGGTCATTTACTTCATTGCTGTTTGTGGGAGCTTGCTCTGCGCAAATTGGCTGCCGCATTTCCTACATTACAACAGTGGCTACACTTCATAAAGTTCATCAGTGGCTGTAAAGCACTTTGGGACGTCTGGTGGTTGTGCAAGGCATTAAATAATTGCAAGTCTTTATTTACATGATGTTCGATTTCGGGATTGAACCATTCTGCTCACCTGGGTTCCCCAGCTGCAGATTAACTTGTAAAGTCGGGAGGGTGAGTGTCACAGTTAAAAACAAATACAGCGACAAACTATCTGTCTTTAAATCAGGTGACTGTTTGTGTGGGAGAGAAAGTGTAAGTTTAAGGGGTCTAACTATAGGCGCGTTATAAAGCCGTGCTTGCATCCCATTTAATTTACTGGAATTTTATTGTGAATGTTTTCTCTGAATCCTTACCGCAGGACACTCCATTACCAGCAAAATACATTATGATCAGCTCCGGAGGTAGCTGAATGCAGAGTCAGCATTTCGCTGTTGCAATGGATATCTCTGGTTCTGAAACAGTGGGCCAAATGAGAAAGTAATGGAAATCAATTTCCTATTTTAAACGAGAGATTTACCCCGTGGAGCTGAGGCATTCCTGTCTCTGCAGCACTCTCCCTTTGGTCCCAAAATAACTGCAAAAATAGCACCGTTTTTCTATGATACAGTTAAAACCAATCTTAGCCTGCGAGCCAGAGGTACTGGAGCCTGGAAATGAGTGCTGTCCATATCGGTGGGCAGGTATTTGATGCTCTTATTGTCTGTTTTCTGGTGCTTGGCACACTTTCCGACACTTCCTCTGCCTGCTCTTTGAGCACAGATTAAAGCCCTCTTGATCGTAAATGGGTATCACCTCCTAAAACAGCAGGCCAAGGAATATGGTATATGCACTTTAAACATTCGGCTAATATTGGGCCCGAATTTGCTGGAAAAATAATGGTGTGTTAATGACCCACGCTGCTGCTAGTGCACAAATCAGCCAGCAAGTTCAGGGAATGAAGAGATACGCAGTGAGTTACGACTCTTCAGAACTTGCGGGTCGATTTATGCCGCTCAGCTGTTTGCTTTGCATCTCGTCCTCAACCACCCCATTATTTTTAAGAACTTGCACATTAGTTGCCCGTTAAACTCGCCACAGAAAGTTAAGTCTGCTAATTAACAGCGTAAGTACCCTTTTAACAATGTGATAATTGTTAATGAATTGCCAAACAATCTCTCTGGCCCAGAAAGGGAATAATTGAAACTGTGGTGTCTCATTCCTGCAGGTGGTAAATTGTTGTTAGAGATCTATAAAAAAATGTAATTTTAAACTTTTTTATTATTTTTCCTTTCTGTCATTTTTCTCTCTTAATCCAATCTTTCTTTCCTCTCTCTTTAGTTCTCTTTCTGTACCTGATTTGACTCTAATTCACCCTATTTCCTTCTCCATCGTTCCTTTGTTTCTTTCTCAATCCTTAAATCTCATTGGTTAAGGAGACAGACTGTTGGTCCCATCGTTCACTAAGGTCCCAGATGCCCTGTTAACCTCGCCGTGCCATTATCAGCTCATGCTTCCAGCAAATTACAGCACAAATTTTTTTCAAGCTGAAGGGTGCAGAATAAAGTCTAACTAACGGCGCACTACCTGCCTCCATCCCGCCCCCACCCGATTTTCGTGATAGTCTGTTCAGCTGCTCCCAAACTGACCCGACTCCAACCGGTGGGACAGGTAGTTAAGAGCCTGTTAACTGCCTTGCTAATCCTATTTTTATAGTTATTTCCCATTTTCATGCTTCTGGCTCCTGTTTCCCAACTTGTCAGAAACAGGCCAGGTTCAAGGAGACGAGTTGCTGGTTGGTGGAGCACTTTAAAAGCTCCCCTGAAACATGGCTGACATTCAAATGCAACAACTTTGCTGTTGTAGGTATGGGATAAGATTTTGCACATCTACTGACCTTGTGACTGTTCAAGCTGACACCCATCTACAGTGTGACCTGAATGGAATAATTTCAGGCCACTTTTCTACTGTGCGCTTGCAAGCTTGTTGCCTCAAATGAAATCTGTAGCAAGGGGATGGAAAAAATTGATGTCCTCTCATCCTGGTCCTCATAATTGGAGGAGTAGCAGCCACGTGGCTCAGTGCAGATCTTCCTGGGAAGAGGAGGAGGAGGAGGAGGACGAGGGGCGCCTTGCATGCCCTGTTGTGACCAATGCAGCATCCCTCCAGTTCACTGCTGCCCGTCAAGCAGGGTATGCACACTGCCATGCCACATTAGCATAAGCTTACTCTTCAACCATAGGTGGCTACGATATGGCTCTGTAATTGCAGGCGACATTTATCCAACGTCATACACCATCTCTGCTATACCCTGTTATTTCCCATCACTTTCACCATAAGCATTCAAAAGCAAGTCGCCCTGAGCCCTCAACGCACCTTTGCCATTTCCCAGAACACACAAGCCACACAATCAACTGTTTGCCATAATTTTTCTTTTACACATGACAAAAGATTATAAACCAACAACAGTCAGAACAAAAAAGACAAAACACCCAAGTGAGTCCCCTTGTGACTGTAGGTGCTTAATCTTTCTCTTACGTGTGCTTCTACGTGGTGCTTCCCCTGTGGCTTCAGCAGATATAGAGGCACCTTGCTGACTAGGATGCTGCGCCTGCTGGGTTTGAGAGCCTGGAAGGGCTCTTCAACAGCCTGCTCTTCCTGCGGCTGTGCAGGGGATGAAACGGCCATCTCAGTTGTCTCCGCCACGTGGGTCTCTGACCGAGG
This sequence comes from Somniosus microcephalus, assembly GCF_052327205.1. NCBI lineage: Eukaryota > Metazoa > Chordata > Chondrichthyes > Squaliformes > Somniosidae > Somniosus > Somniosus microcephalus. The sequence continues at coordinate 105,025,531 of NC_140999.1, forward strand.
GCTCCGCAGTGGCATGGTTGTGTGAGCGCTTTGTGAAGAGCCCACACTTCCTTCTGTCCTGCCAACAACATCCCTCTCATGGGTCAGCTGCACCTCAAGTCTGGCAAGTGGCTGGAGTGCACCTTGCTGCACATCAGGGGGACGATGAGGACCCGTATCTGCACTGGCAGTCCTCATCACAAGGACGTCCATGAAGCTCTAGTCTCTCTGCTTAATAGCTGCCCAGCGCTCCTCCAGAGATGATGTTCTATTTTGAACAGTTACCATGTTTTCCTGACTCTGGTGACTTAGTTCCTCCATGGAGGTTGCCATCCTATCCATGGTGGTACGTTCATGCGCCATTGCCTCCACCATGGCAGTGCTGATGTTAGAGATGGACTCCTCCTCTTTTGACACCATGTAGTTCTGTCAGTGATGTTGTAAATATTGAGCAATACCAACAATCCAGGCCCCAGACCTCCTGATCTGCACCCAAGGCCTGGACTGAGCTACATGCCACTGTTATGAATCTATCTGTATTGTCTGTGATCCATTAGGTGTACTTGCCTTTCTGATCTATTAGTCACCCTTAGAATAGAACCTGTCATATAGAACATTTGTGTGTGTGCGGCAACTGCGCACTGAGACCTTGCCAGATTCCTCTTTCCATGCTGTAGCAGCTCTACGTACATCTACCCTTTATTTCATCTATTTTTAATTCAAGGCCGGCATTTACTGCCCATCCCTAGTTGCCCTTGAGAAGGTGGTGGTGGGCTTTCTTCTTGAACCGCTGCAGTCTATGTGGTGAAGGTACTCCCACAGTGCTGCTAGGTAGGAAGTTCTAGGATTTTGACCCAGCGACAATGAAGGAACGGGGCCTAGAGTGTGGTGTTGTGTACACGTTACCCGCTGCATGGAGTTGGTGTGATTGTGTTGTTCCTCCTCGAGCTCTCTGCAGGTATCTCTCAAGATATTCATTTATCATGTGGCTTTAGTATTTACAGACACTGTTTGCCTGCAATCCATTTGCTTTTAATTCATGGGCGTTGTACAATTGTGTTGGCCTGACTGGGAATGTAATTTTAAAACTAACCCCACCCCAACCAAATAATCTAATTAATAGAGTACTGTAGGGTTTTGGGAAGAGTGTTTCAGCACAGAAATGTGCCTGGAATATCCGATCAGTAAGAACATAAGCTAAATATGTTTGAATAAAAAATTCTTATCCACTCAATGAAATTTCCCCCAAAACAAAATGCTTCCAAAACCTTCATTAAAAACTCATGAGAGACCCTATCAAAGGCTATCTTGATCTATCTTTAATACATAAGCCTCCCTCCCACCCTCTTCCATGAGCTCTATCGCATCTCGGATTGAGACCACAGAGTCTGCGATGTCCCGGCCTATGACTCCATAGGACTGAGAGGGCCAAACTATCTGCGGTAATACCTCCTTCAAACGATTTGCCATAACCCTCGCCAAGATCTTATAATCCACATTTAATAATGTGATGGGCCTCCAATTCTTCAGATCCCTTCTATCCCCTTTATTTTTATAAGCTAAGCTTATGACACCTCTCCTCATAGATGGGCCCAGGCTTCACTCAATTTTAATTTCCTTAAAAACTTCTAAGAGCAATGGACTTAAAATCTCAAAAAATTCTTTATAAAATTCTGCACTTAGTCCATCAGACCCTGGGTTTTTCCCCCCTTCATTCCACTTATTGCAACTCTTATTTCCGCTAATTCTACTTCTTTGTCACACATGCTTCTCTCATCCTCCTTTAAACCCTCTTCAATAAAAGCAGTAACCTTCTCCATCGCCAAATTGGAAATGTCTTCTTTTGTATATAACTCTTGATAAAAGCTGCTAGCCGCCTCTAAAATCTCCCCACTTTCATGAATGATCTTCTCCCCAACTTCAACTCTCCAATTAATGATAATCTCTGTCACAGCGTCTCTTGCTCTAGAAAATATCTAATGCATCTTTCGCCCTCCAATGCATCTCTAGCCTTTGACAGAGAATGGCCCCCTTGCATTTTTCAGCTTGCAATAATTCCCACTCTTCCATTAGCACCCGGAACTTAGTCTCAGCTCCCTTATCCCCTCCGTCAACTGCTTTACAGACATCCGTAAACCTTTTGTTTATATTCTCTTCTCGATGCCGGTTAGCTGCCGCTCTCTTTTTCCCATAAAGTACCGAAAAAACTTTTACCTCATATTTGAAATTGTCCCACCAAACTCTTCTTTCTTTCAAGAACAAAGGTTCCTTCTGAGCATTTTTATTATATTTAAAATCCCTTCTTTATAAGCAATTTCTTTCAGGTATTGATTGTTTAAAATCCACAGCCCTGAACCGATCTTAACTCTGCTGTTCCTAATTCTAAGAACCAAAGCCGAGTGGTCACTAAAAAATACTTTTTTATCATAAATTTCCATCACCTCAGAACTTAACCCTTCCCGCATTAACACAAAATCTATTCAGCTCAGTTTTAAAACATCACCCACCCAACCTGTTCTAGAGAACTCCCTTTTTATGGGGTTCCGGTCCCTCCATAAGTCTCTCAAATTTAAATTTGCCATCATTTTTACAATCATCCCTCTGGAGTTATCATCCTTAAAGGTCATCTGGGCTGAAATGTCCATCCGAGATAAAAATACATTAAAATCCCCCACTATACAAGGATTTTACACCTCTGCCACTTCAGTGAATAACCCCTGAAAAAGCTTGCGACGCTTGCAATGGTCGTTCGATGCATAGATATTAAAGAGATCGCAATTAAATTCCTCCATTTTTACCCTTAGCCGTAAAAATCTTCCCTCAGTGTCCTTATCCACCAAGGCAATGTTCTCTTTTATGGACGGACTCACCAAAACAGCCACACCTCTACGGTTATTGTTTGCACAACTTGCAAACACCTCTCCCTTCCAAACCTTCTGACCTCTTTCTAGGATATCCTCATCCCAAAAGGTTTCTTGTAGACACAAGTCCGTGCCTTTAAAACCCTGCAACAACTGCTGAAATTTCTTCTCACTCTCAGTCCATTCACATTAATCGAGACCAATGTAATCATAGCTCCGAAGAAGGGAAGTGATGTAAGAAAACTACTAGACACTTGGTCTAAGCGTTAAACAAACTTTAATCAACTGTTTTACAACATGGAGGTCTAGTTGTGTCCTTCACTAGTTCCTGTTAAGAATGTCCTGCGCAAGCTGGGCCCGTGCCTGCGTATTTATACTCTACCTGGACAGTGCCACCCGCAGGCCGCTGAGTTGATTCATGTCAGGAAGTATGCCCGATAATCTCCCCATCATTTAATCTCTGATCCTTCCCTCCTCTCATGCTCCTTTCCAACTTTTCAGCCAGCTGTTACTTTTACCTGCAGCCTCCAACTCTTCCACCTCCTGTTTGAACCTTCCCTGCTGTTTCAGCCTCTTCCTTGCATTAAGTTTGGGCCAAGGAGTCATAGAGTTATACAGCACAGAAAGAGGCCCTTCGGCCCATCGCGTCCGCGCCGGCCATCAAGCCCTGTCTAATCTAATCCCATTTTCCAGCATTTGGTCCGTAGCCTTGTATGCTATGGCATTTCAAGTGCTCATCCAAATGCTTCTTGAATGTTGTGAGGGTTCCTGCCTCTACCACCCTTTCAGGCAGTGAGTTCCAGATTCTAACCACCCTCTGGGTGAAAAAGTTTTTCCTCAAATCCCCACTAAACCTCCTGCCCCTTACCTTGAATCTATGCCCCCTTGTTATTGACCCCGCTACTAAGGGGAAAAGTTCCTTTCTATCTACCCTATCTATGCCCCTCATAATTTTGTACACCTCAATTAGGTCCCCCCTCAGCCTTCTCTGCTCCAAGGAAAACAACCCCAGCCTTTCCAGTCTTTTTTCATAACTGAAGCGCTCCAGCCCAGGTAACATCCTGGTAAATCTCCTCTGCACCCTCTCCAAAGCAATCACATCCTTCCTATAGTGTGGCGACCAGAACTGCACACAGTACTCCAGCTGTGGCCTTACCAGCGTTTTGTACAGCTCCATCATAACCTCCCTGCTCTTATATTCTATGCCTCGGCTAATGAAGGCAAGTATCCCATATGCCTTTTTAACCACCTTATCCACCTGGTCTGCTGCCTTCAGGGATCTATGTACATGCACACCAAGGTCCCTCTGATCCTCTGTCTTTCCTAGGGTCTTCCCATTCATTGTGTATTCCCTTGCCTTGTTAGTCCGTCCAAAATGCATCACCTCACACTTTTCAGGGTTAAATTCCATTTGCCACTGTTCCGCCCATCTGACCAACCCATCTATATCGTCCTGTAGCCTGAGGCTTCCCTCCTCGCTATTAACCACCCTACCAATTTTTGTGTCATCTGCGAACTTACTGATCATACCTTTTACATTCACATCCAAATCATTAATGTAGACCACAAACAGCAAGGGACCCAGCACCGATCCCTGCGGTACCCCACTGGACACAGGCTTCCAGTCACAAAAACAACCTTCCACCATCACCCTCTGCCTTCTGCCACTAAGCCAGTTTTGGATCCAATGTGCCAAGGCACCCTGGATCCCATGGGTTCTTACCTTCTTGACCAGTCTCCTATGCGAGACTTTGTCAAAAGCCTTACTGAAATCCATGTAAACCACATTCACTTCACTACCCTCATCCATACCAATTGGTCAGGCATGATCTTCCCTTGACAAAGCCATGCTGGCTATCCCTAATTAATCCTTGCCTCTCCAAGTGGAGACTAATTCTGTCCCTCAGAATTTTTTCCAATAATTTCCCAACTACTGATGTTAGGCTCACTGGCCTGTAATTTCCTGGTTTATCTCTACTACCCTTCTTGAATAATGGTACTACGTTAGCTGTTCTCCAGTCCTCTGGCACATCCCCTGTGGCCAGAGAGGTTCTGAAAATTTGTGTCAGAGCCCCTGCAATCTCCTCCTTTGCCTCACATAGTAGCCTGGGATACATCTCGTCCGGGCCTGGGGATTTATCCACTTTTAAGCCTGCTAAAACTGCTAGTACCTCCTCCCTCTTGATGCTAATATGTTCAAGTATATCACAGTCCCCCTGCCCGATTTCTATGTCCACATCGTCCTTCTCCATAGTGAACACAGATGCAAAAAATTCATTTAAAACCCCTGGCTCTACACACAACTTGCCACGTTGATCCCTAATGGGCCCTACTCTTTCCCTAGTTATCCTCTTGCCCTTAATATACTTATAAAACACCTTAGGATTTTCCTTTATTTTGCTCGCCAGTGTTATTTCATGGCCCCTCCTCGCTCTCCTAATTTCTTTTTTAAGTATCCCCCTGCACTTTTTATACTCCTCTAGGGCTTCCTCTGTCTTTAGTCCTTTGTATCTGCCAAAAGCCCCCCTTTTTTTCCTAATCCATTCTCGTATACCCCTGTACTCTCTCAATTTCCTTTCTGAAAGACTCCCATTGCTCCGATGTGGATTTTCCTTCAAGTAGCTGATCCCAGTCCACATTGGCCAGAGCCTGCTTTATCATATTAAAATCGGCCTTCCCACAATTTAGAACCTTTATTTCCGGTCCATCCTTGTCCTTTTCCATGACTACCTTAAATCTCACCGAATTATGGTCACTGTCACCAAAGTGCTCACCTACTAACACTTCTACCACTTGCCCAGCCACATTCCCTAGAATTAGGTCCAGTTCCGCCCCCTCTCTTGTAGGACTTTCTACATGCTGGCTCAAAAAGCTCTCCTGGATGCACTTTAAGAATTCTGCACCCTCTAAGCCTTTCACACTCTGACTGTCCCAGTTAATATTGGGGAAGTTGAAATCCCCCACTATTATTACCCTATTATTTGCACACTTCTCTGAGATTTGCCTGCATATCTGTTCCTCTATCGCCCCCTGACTGTTTGGGGGCCTATAGTACACTCCCAGCAAAATGCTAGCCCCCTTTTTGTTTTTAAGTTCAACCCATATGGCCTCATTAGAGGAACCTGTTAATATATCATCCCTCCTTACAGCAGTAATTGACTCCTTAATTAATATTGCAACACCCCCTCCTCTTTTACCCCCCCCCCTCTGTCTTGCCTGAAGATTCTATACCCCGGAATATTGAGCTGCCAGTCTTGCCCCTCCCTCAACCATGTCTCCGTGATAGCAACAATATCATACTCCCATGTGTTCTTCAACAACTTCAGTTCATCCACCTTATTCGTAAGACTCCTTGCATTAAAATAAATGCCATTCAGCCTTGCCCTACTCCCTTGTGCCATTACATATTTGCTCTACCTTCCAGTCTGACTTGGTTTTTTCCTCTATATTTGGCTGTACATCACCCCCTATTATAGCTCCACTCTGTATCCCATCCCCCTGCCAAGTTAGTTTAAACCCCCCCGAACAGTGCTAGCAAACCTCCCCGCAAGGATATTTGTCCCGTTCTGGTTCAGGTGCAAACCGTCTGACTTGTACAAGTCCCACCTTCCCCAGAAGCAGGCCCAGTGATCCAGGAAACTAAAGCCCTCCCTCCTGCACCAACTCTTTAGCCACGCATTCATCTGCTCTATCCTCCTATTCCTCTATTCACTAGCACGTGGCACCGGGAGTAATCCAGAGATTACAACCTTTGAGGTCCTGCTCTTTAATCTGCTACCTAGCTCCCTAAATTCTTGCTGCAGGACCTCATCCCTCTTTCTACCCATGTCATTGGTCTCAATGTGAACCACGACCTCTGACTGTTCACCCTCCTTCAGAATGCCCTGCAGCCGTTCAGTGACATCCTTGACCCTGGCACCAGGGAGGCAACAAACCATCCTGGAGTCACGTCTACGGCCACAGAAACGCCTATCTGTTCCCTTTACGATAGAATCCCCTACCACTATTGCTCTCCCACTCTTTTTCCTCCCTTCCTGAGCAGCAGAAGCACCCCTGGTGCCAGGAAGTTGGCTGCTGCTGCCTTCCTCTGGTAAGTCATCCCCCTCAACAGTATCCAAATTGGTATACCTGTTTGAGAGGGGGATGGCCACAGGGGTCCCCTGCACTACCTGCCTGCCTCTACTGCTCTGCCTGATGGTCACCCATTTCCCTTCTGCCTGTGCAGCCCTTACCTGCGGTGTGACCAACTCACTAAACGTGTTATCCATGACCCTCTCAGCTCCAAAACTCATCCATCCACAGCTCCAGTGCCGCAATGCGGTCTACTAGTAGCTGCAGCTGGATACATTTCTGGCACACATGGTCATCAGGGACACCGGCAGCATCCCTGAATTCCCACATAGAGCAAGAGGAGCATAACACGGGGCTGGGCTGTCTTGACATGACTTACCCTTTAATTAATTTAAATTAATTCAATACCACCAATTAAAGATATACTCTAGGGCGCTTGTATGGTTTACCAACAGTCCCCGCTACACCAGAAAGACCCTAGCAACTATAAACCACAGAGTTAAAGTTTAAAAAATAGAGAAATACTCACCAACCAATCACTTACCTGCTCCCTGGTGACATCACACTCTGTTTACTTTTTACCTCTCTCCCCGCTGCTGAGTTGGTAAGCCTTACCTCGCTGCCGGTTTTATACTCGGCCTCGCTGCTCCCAGGTCCGATCTGGTCGGGCCTTACCTCGCTGCCGGTTTTATACTAGGCCTCGCTGCTCCCAGGTCCGATCTGGTCGGGCCTTACCTCGCTGCCGGTTTTATACTCGGCCTCGCTGCTCCCAGGTCCGATCTGGTCGGGCCTTACCTCGCTGCCGGTTTTATACTCGGCCTCGCTGCTCCCAGGTCCGATCTGGTCGGGCCTTACCTCGCTGCCGGTTTTATACTCGGCCTCGCTGCTCCCAGGTCGGATCTGGTCGGGCCTTACCTTGCTGCCGGTTTTATACTCGGCCTCGCTGCTCCCAGGTCCGATCTGGTCAGGCCTTACCTCGCTGCCGGTTTTATACTCGGCCTCGCTGCTCCCAGGTCCGATCTAAAAAGACCACATTGGGATTCGAACCCAGGCTCAGCCTGTTTACTAAACAAGCACATCGACCAGCTAAGCTACGGAGCTAACTCACAGCTGCCCTTTCTCCCCCCTTCTGCCCCTCACTAACCTTTCCCTTTCCACATGATGCCACCCCACCCCCCACTTCCATGTCTCTGTCCCCCTCTAATTCCTCACTCTCAAGCTCTCCTGTAACCCTCTGTGCCTGCTCCCCGTCAGATACAAAATCCTGCTCCCCTCAGATACATCATCTCCCATAGAGTCTCCTGCTATCCCGGTTTCTCCAACAGCGCCGCTCCCTTCAACCTCATCTCCACCTCTGACCCTTGCTCCCTGATCCTTCTCTCTCTGGGACAATGGCACACCTATATTGCTCCCTTCTGGCGTCTTTGTCTCGCCGCTCCTGTCCTGCTGCCCGCCTCTTGCACCCTCTCCTTGTCTTGCCCCCTCCTGCTCACCGAGATGTCCGACTCCCCATCTTTCTTTGGAGTACTTACATTTACCACGCACACCGCTCCCGCCTCCGCTCCCTCTGCAGACACCAGATTCTTTATGGAGAGCTGAACCATATTAAGGCTCGAGTCTGCACTCAACCCTTGCTGCCCTCTGCTATCTTTGTTCTTTTCCACTGTACTCGTTGTGTTTTCCACCATCTCCATCCTGTTCTCTGCTCTGCAATTTTCTGCCTCTTCCTGTGCTCTTTTCTCCTTCAATTTACCAGCTGTGTCCTCCGACTGCTCTGCTCCTCCGGCCATTCCATTCACACCTCTTGCTCCTTCTCCCATCTCCTCATCACTCATAGAGCTTCCTTCTGCCTCACACTCACAGTGGGTGGGGCCTTTGCGACACACCCCACAGCTCTCCGCCTTGCAGCTCCGAGCGATGTGTCCAGACTCGCCGCAATTATAACAGTACAAGTCTGGACAGTTTCTTACAAGATGGTCGTGTCCAAGACAATAATAACAAACCTTCACTTGGTTATCATGCAGTACTCAGAAGTACTGCACTCCTTCCATTGTCTCAAATTTCATGCTGTACGGTAATAACTTCACCCCCTCTGGGAACCGCACCTTTACGTAATGGATTCCATCTGCTGCCCGTGTTCCTGGATAGTACCTCCTCTTTATTGCTGAGCAAATTTTAATGTCCCACGACTCCAACTTTTTGATTAGCACTTCGTCCTCAATATAAACTGGCAAGTTTAAGAATGAGACCACCACCTCTTCCGAATATAGCAGAGATACCTCCAAGAACTTAGCGCCAACTTTCAAACTGAGTAAAAGAATTTCCTCCTCCTCTCGGCCACTGACCGTCACCTCGAACCCCACATTCGGCTTTGGTCGGCAGGCAAAGCAGCTTCCCTCACCACAGTCCTCATGTACCGCTTGGCTAATATCCCAAGCTCGTATCTCCTTATCCTCGCACTGAACCACCACCGTGTTTTCTTTTCCAAACCTCCTGGGGTCCCGGCCCAAATCTTTGGGCCTTTTTCTTTCCCTTCCAACCACAGTTTCTCCCCTAATTAAATTAATCTTGGGAACACTGTCCTCTGAGGGGCCCAGCACTCCAGACCCCTCAGCAGCCATCTGGCTATTGTTTATAGGCCAAAAAGGCCCTAAACCTGAAAAAAAAAACACCACCAACTTTTTACAAACTCACGCCAACTCCCTGCAGCAATCAGGCAACCAGTAACACCTGTTCACTCCTAGCCCCTCCCACCTAGAGAGTGCTACCCACTGAGCCACAGCTGACAGGTATGGGGTTCTTGCTATCTGTGCGGATGAGGGAAAAGCCTGCAGGGTGGATGAGCAAGTTGACCATGGCACCATGGTGCAGGAGGCCATTCAAGTGGGGGGAGTGAAAAGGAATGTAGTTGTGGTAGGGGACAGTATAGTCAGGGGGATAGATACTGTTCTTTGCAGCTGTGACCGAGAGTTCCGAAGGTTGTGTTGCCTGCCCGGTGCCAGGGTTAAAAACTTCTTCTCACGGGTGGAGGAGAACTTGAAATGGGAGGGGGGGGGTCCAGTTGCCGTGGTCCACGCAGGAACCAATGTCATAGGTAGAACTAGGAATGAGGTTCTGCCGAGGGAGTTTGAGGAGCTAGGATCCAAATTAAAAAGCAGAACCTCAAAAGGTAATAATCTCTAGATTGTTACCTGAGTCACTTGCAAATTGGCATAGGGACAAACAGATTCGAGTTTTAAATGCGTGGCTCAAAGAGTGGTGTGGGAGGAAGGGGTTTCAGTTCATGGGGCACTAGCACCAGTACTGGGGAATGTGGGAGCTGTTCCATTGGGACGGGCTCCACTTAAACCAGGCTGGGACTAGTGTCCTGGTGAACTGAATAACTAGTGCGGTAGACAAGGCTTTAAACTAATGAACGGGGGTGGGGGGAAGGATTCAAGAAAGAGTAAATTTAAAAGCAGCGAGAGAAATGTCAAAGTTCTAGAAGAGAGTAGAGTTTTGGGTAAAAATAATCAGAGTGGGTCAGGAAGGGACAGAGAGTAACAAAGGTAATAAGGCATCAGTGACAAAATTGACATTAGGGAAATATAGAAATAAGTCAAAATTAAAGGCACTATATCTGAATGTAGGAAGCATTCGCAATGAAATAGATGAATTAATAGCGCAGATAGAAATTAATAGGTTTGATCTAATACCCATTACGGAGACAAGGTTGCAATGAGGCCACGGTTGGGAACTAAATATTCCAGGATACTTACTTTTAGAAGAGTTAGGAAAAGGAGGAGGGGTAGCCCTGATAATAAAGGATGGGATAAAGACAGTAGAGAGAAAGAAACTTAGCTCTGAAAATCAAGACATAGAATCAGTTTGGGTGGAGCTAAGAAACAGCAAGGGGCAGAAAACGTTGGCGGGTGTTGTTTATAGGCCCCCAAACAGGGCAGAGTATAAATCAGGAAATTAGAGGTGCATGGAATAAGGGTAATACAGTAATCATGGGAGACTTTAATCTACATATAGACTGGACAAACCAAATTTGCAGTAATAGTGTGGAGGACGAATTCACGGAATGTATGCAAGTGTAGGTATTCGGGTTCACCTAAGTAGGTATTGGACGAATGCCTACTAAATAATCGAGTTCGACTTCAGGAGAACAATCAAGAAGTTCTTTAATTCAAGAATAACTGAATTCCAACAGGTAGGTACAGGAAACAGATGAAATACAGCAGGTAAGAGAGATGGATGCAGGAGAGCCTTGGAGTAGGTCTTTCCCCAGCGGGGACGCCACGAGGACTGAGTTCGCAGTCTTGTGGATTGCGTGATGACGTCATCACGTTTGCGTCGTGATGTCATCACGTTGTCCGCGTTTTCCCGCGCTTGGGGCGGTCACGTGATGCGCGTCGTGACATCACCATGTTTGCCCGCGCTTAGGGCAGTCACGTAATGTGCGTGATGACGTCAGCGCGTTAGCCCGGCACTGCAGCTGGCTGTTGCGGCCGAAGTCGGGAGCAGGAGGCCGAACTGGGCCGGCGGCCGCCGCGGGAGCGAGAGGCCGAACCGGGCCGGTGGCCGCCGCGGGAGCGGAAGGCTGAACTGAGCCGGCGGCCGCCGCGGGAGCGGGAGGCTGAGCTAGGCCAGCTCGTGTCTCGGTGAGTCACATGATGCGCGACATGACGTCACCACGTTACGTCGCATTCTTAAAGGGGCAACGGCCCGAACAGGTAAGTTATATACATACATAGTTAAGTTAAAGGGAATTATGTATTATAAGTAAGGGACACCCGGTGGTACCGCCACACAAGATAGTTTTCTAGATCAGTATCTTGAGGAACCAACTAGGGAACAGGCTATTTTAGATCTAGTATTGTGCAGTGAGAAAGGGTTAATTAATAACCTTGTAGTAAAGGGGCCTTTAGGGAATCACAGAATCACAGAAACCCCACAATGCAGATAGAGGCCATTTCGGCCCATCGAGCCTGCACCGACACATATCCCACCCGATCCCCGTAACCCCTACACCAACACATATCCCACCCTATCCCCGTAACCCCACGTATTTAATCCCCCTAACACTAAGGGTCAATTTATCATAGCCAATCAACCTAAACCCGCACATCTTTGGACTGTGGGAGGAAACCGGAGCACCCGGAGAAAACCCACGCAAACACAGGGAGAATGTGCAAACTCCACACAGACAGTCACGCAAGGCCGGATTCGAACCCGGGTCCCTGGCGCTGTGAGGCAACAGTGCTAACCACTATGCCACCATAATATGATAGAATTTTATAGAGTTTGAAAGTGATTTCGTTAAATCCAAAACTAGGGTCTTAAATCTAAACAAAGCAAACTACATAGGTCTGAGGGATGAGTTGGCTAAGATAGATTGGAAAACTACATTAATAAGTATGATGGTAGAGAAGCAATGGCTAGCATTTAAAGAATTAATACATAATTTACAACAAATATACATTCCTTTAAGGCACAAAAACCCCACAGGAAAAGTGGTCCAACCATGGCTAACAAGAGAAGTTAAAGATAGTATTAGATCAAAGGAAGAGGCTTATAATGTTGCCAAAAAGAGTAGTAAGCCTGAGGATTAGGAGGATTTTAGAATTCAGCAAAGAGAAATTGATAAAGAAAGGGAAAATAGAATGAGAGTAAACTAGCAAGAGACATAAAAACAGACTGTAAAAGCTTCTATAGCATTGTAAAAAGGAAAAGATTAGCAAAAGTAAGTGTGGATCCCTTACAGGCTGAGACAGGAGAAATTATTATGGGGACTAAGGAAATGGCAGAGAAATGAAAAAAATACTTTGGGCAGGATTTTAACTCGGGTGCGGGATGGTGTCATGTTATCCGCATTTCATGTTATCCACCCAAATCTAAATGGATGTGGGAGATTGATGCAATTTTAACTTAATTGTCCAATTGATTTCCAACGTGTGGGAACCCTTGACAAATGGGTTTTTCATGACAAAGTCGCCTCCAATGATGTCATCATTACTGCTGCATTTAAGGTCTACAGCAAGCCTTGCTTCTTCTGCAGGCTTCCAAGCTTTCTCCATTTGTTATGAGAGGGACCTGCAGGAAACATGACAAGCGGGAGGCCCAGATCAGCTCTGTTATGTTCATTAATAACTAGACATTCTTATTATGAACACAGCTAGCTTCTAGCTAGTTATTTATTCAGTACACGTTCTCTAGGTACAGTATCTGTAGAGGCTTCCATGTGTGCTCCTGTGTGCAGGCTGCCATCTTGACTGTTGCCTTGTGGGTAGCCTAGTGCCTCATGGGTAATGTAGTCTTAATATAATATATAGCTGGGTAGTGTAGTCTTATACATACAGCTATATACAGCTCTACTGCTCCACCTAGTGTCCACCACAGAATGACGTTATTGATCACTACATCCTCCTTTCTTTGAGGTTTAACAAAATCAATATCAACTTTCAAGAAAACAATAAAGATAATATCAGTAACACTTTTGTTAGTGCTCTATAAACAAACATTTTCAAAACAGTCAACACATTTTCAAAGCTTTACATTGTACTCAAAGATTAAGTCTATCAGGCTTTTTTACTTCACGTGTGGATCTTCTCAACACGGGTAAGTCTGATGTGTCTTCATGAGATTGTTCTGGCGGTGAATGACAAGATGCAGTTGCGGCATTGTCATCAATCTGCTCTTGTATAGATCAAGGTCTCCTTGCGATCTTTGCTTGGAGAGGGTTTCAGTGTTTCCTTCACTCTTCATGCCATAACTCTCAATGTAGTCAATGCACTCTCAAAAAACTGCTGGCAGCTGGATCCCATTATACAGCATAGTCCTCTCAGCAGCCTCAGCTAATGGAACACCAAAGATTGGCCTGAGGGAAGAAGGAGTATCCACCGGAACTGCTTCCTGCTCTGGTGCAGGCTTCTTCTTTTTCTCTTTCTCTTTCCACTGCTTAACAGCATCTGCTGCGGTTATATCTTTGGACTTTTTCTCCTTGTGTTTTTCCTCTTTGTGCTTTTCTTCCTTTGGCTTCTCTTTGACCTTAAAGTCTTTTTCTTTCTTCTTGGAGAAACTAGGCTTTTTGAAGACATGGATACCCTTTGGCCTTTTCATCCTTGATGGGCTCTCTGCTTCATCACCTGAGTCATCTGGTCTGCTTATGGCACAGTTTATACAGTAGACTCTCTTGACCAGTTCTAAGTCTTCACAAGCTTTGTCAGCTAGTATCGAATCAAGTCTTTCAGCCACAACAGAAAACATGAGATGATGCACTTTGTCTTTGACTGTCACTTTAAGTCTGCATACACCTAAGCTATCTATTTTCTGTCCATTATAGTCCTTCAGTAGTACTGACTTTTTCTGTATTTTGGGCTTTTCTTTCATATTGTTAATGTCACTCATACTGATTAAGTTTGCTTTTGCCCCAGTGTCCAGTTTCAATGTAACTAATGCTCCATTTATCTGCAGTGGGATCATCCATTTGTCCTCTTTTACTGCATTAACTTTATGTTCAGCATTGTCTATTTCTGAGGGCTGCACATTTTCTGTATCTTTTTTGATATCGTCACATGACACCATTCCTACAAAAAATGTCTCACTTAAATCAGTGTCCTCAATCACATTAACTCGTTGCCCTTTCGTCGTTTTTACTTTTGAAAAGCATTGTTTGGCAAAGTGATTCTTTCCATTACACTTTGTGCACATTTTTCCAAACGCTGGGCATTGTCTTAACTGGTGTTTGTAACCACAGCGTTTACAATTAAAAATTTCATCCTCCAATTGCTTTTCATTTCTGTTCTGCCCACGTTTCTTCCCCTTGTAGGACACAGCACCGACAGCAGCATTATCACTCATTACATTCGCATCATTATTGATTTCACTGAAAGTCTTCGCGTGATTTCGAGCTAGCTCGCTGGCTTTGCATATTTTCACTGCATTTTCCAAATTTAGTTCGGTTTCTCTCAACAGACGTTCCCTGACTTTTTTATCATGAATACCAAACACAATCTGGTCACGAATCATGGATGCTTTGAGCTCAGAGAAATTACATGCCTGTGCTTTCAGTTTCAGATCGGTTATAAAGCTAACAAAAGTCTCAGTTTGTTGCTGTGTCCGAGAACGGAAGATGTATCTTTCATACGTCTCATTCTTTTTGGGAGAGCAATGTGCATCAATTTTTTTTAGCACATCTTCTAATTTTTCTCTGTTCTCCGCTGGATTAAATACAAATGTATTAAATACCTCTATTGCCTGTGGGCCTGCAACCGTAAGCAGCAACGCTATCTTCCTTGCGTCTGGCTTCGTACCGAATCCGATGGCTGCAACGTAGAGTTCGAATTGCTGTTTAAAAGTCTGCCAGTTGTAGTCGATTTCTTTTGTGAGATTCAAACGCTCTGGTGGCTTCAAATTCTCCATGTCGCTTTTCACAATTTTCAGCAGATCTTCACCACCCTGGTACCATGTTATGTTCATTAATAACTAGACATTCTTATTATGAACACAGCTAGCTTCTAGCTAGTTATTTATTCAGTACACGTTCTCTAGGTACAGTATCTGTAGAGATGCAGCCTGTGTGCTCCTGTGTGCAGGCTGCCATCTTGACTGTTGCCTTGTGGGTAGCCTAGTGCCTCATGGGTAATGTAGTCTTAATATAATATATAGCTGGGTAGTGTAGTCTTATACATACAGCTATATACAGCTCTACTGCTCCACCTAGTGTCCACCACAGAATTACATTATTGATCACTACAGTCCACCACAGAATGACGTTATTGATCACTACAAGCTCCTCGTTTCGACGAGGTGGCCCTGCAGGCATTGGTGGATGGGGCTAGGGCCAACAGGGAGGTGCTCTTCCCTTCCTCAGGGAGGAAGAGGCCTCCCAAGCAGACTAAGGCAGTGTGGATGCAGGTGGCTGAGGAGGTAAACTCCTTGGGAGTCATACGACGAACCTGGATTCAGTGCCAGAAAAGATTTCATGACCTTCAGCGCACTGGAAAAGTGAGTATAAATTTCCCATCACCCTCAATCTGACCCCATTGCCTTTCCTCACCAGCACTCAGCTTTAGCAATCTCTTCCTCCACATCCCACTTGACACTGACATCCATGCACCCTTACCCAGTCCCTCTCTCTCTATGCTCACATTCACATAACTATTTGACTCTGATGCTATGAAAACAACTGACAACACACAGGGAGGGCCCTTGGTCTTGCCACCTCACTCCATCTTTGTCTCCTAAGTATCTATGCTATGCAATCTCTACACTCACTCCTTCATTCTCACTCAACCTCCACTTGTCTCCCTCATTGCAGGAAAAGAGAGCTCACAACAGAGAGCGAGCGAGTACAGGAGGAGGGACAGCCTCAATAGTCCACCTGACCCCCTGGGAGGAGGCGGTACTCGAAATAGTGGGATTGGAGGATGATGCTCATGTGCGGGACGGACAGATGGGTGCAACACAGCAAGCTGATGACAGAAAAGTTTCCCATCTCTCTCTTTGACATTGCATGAGTCGCTGATAATGATTGTGAAGCACTAACAGATGGACTTATGAGCATCTGCAAAAAGCAATGTGCATGTAGCCTTGGCATCACATCTCTGACTCTTTCCTTTACTCCCCCACAGGACCATCACATGCATCCGTCCCCCCTAGCCAGGAAGAAGAGGCTGAGCAGCCAGACTCCTCAGAGGAAGCTGCAACCTCTGAGGGCACAGCGTCACCAGAAATCTGCGCACCCAGCACCAGCGCAGACACTCACACCTCGGTGGGACCTTCGGGACATAGAGTAGTGTTGTCACCTGGTGTATCACAGCTCACAAGTGAGCATCAGCAGATTGTGGAGACAGGGACAGCAGTGGAGAGTCCTAGTCGGAGGGCGCAGGACTCTGCCAGCTTGGCTCAGCAGCATGTCGACCCTCTGCCTCTGGGTCCATCCACGAGATCAGCAGTGATAGAACTCCAGGCACAGATGCAGGAGTCTCTGGCAGGTTTTGTCTCTAGGGTCGCTGCGAGTGTGGAGCGAATGGAGGAGTCCATAGCGACCATGACCAGAGCCTTTGTGGAGTCATTGGTGCGGAAAGGATGGCAACCTCCGTGGAAAGGATGGCTATGGTAGAGGAGAGGATGGCTACAGCCATGGAGGAGCTTAGTCACCAGGGTATGGAAAACATGGTCATTGTTCAGAATAGAATGACATCTCTTGAGGAGCGATGGGCATCTATTGAACAGAGAAACCAGACCTTCATGGAAGTCCTTCTGAGTAGGACAGCCATTGCAGATACGGGTCCCCATGGCCCCCCTGATGTGCAGCAAGGTGCTCTCCAGCCACTTGCAGCTGCTGCGGGGGACCTGACCCATGAGAGGGAGGTTGGTGGCAGACCTCAAGGAAGTGGGGGCTCCTCTCCAAGCGCTCACACTTCCATGTCACTACAGAGCCCTCGGTCAGAGCCCCACTGGAGTCCACACCCAAGTGAGATAGGCGTCTCAACCCCTGCACAGCCACAGGAGCAGCAGACTGTTGAGGAGCCCTCACAGGCTCGCCACCCCAGAGGACGCCCGCCAAAGGTGTCTAGACAGGAGCAGCAGCAAAGTAAGCAAGGGGCCTCCACATCTGCTGAAGCCACAGGGGAAGCACCATGTAGGAGCACGCGTAAGAGCATAATTCTGCACAAATAGTCACAAGGGTAGTCACTTGGGTGCAATTTTGTGTTTACTGTAAAAATGCCATCACTTCGTTATTGTACATAAAATTTCTGATGGCAAATGTTGCAGTTGTATCGTCTGTTATTTCGCTATTAGGACTTCCACATTGAGGGCTTAGGCATACTAGCAACTGTTAGTATGGTGGTCAGAGTGCTAGGAATCCTCTGGTTCTTGGCCATTGTCAATGCTCTGGTAAGAAGCTGCGAGGCAGAAGTGTTTGATTGACTAGGCTAAGCAAATCTGGCCAGGATGAGCGCGTTCCTTGCATCCCGGGCAGCAATGTTCTCGCGTAATGCTGCCGCTGGTTGATGGGCCTCTGCAGGATGGTCGTTTTCGCCCTCTTCCTCCTCCTCCGAGGAGGAGGAGGACATGTGAGGAGCCACTTGGTCCTCAGGAATCTTCAAGCCACGATGCTGTGCCATGTTGTGAAGTGCACAGCAAACCACAATGATTCTGGAGACCCTGGCTGCTGAGTACTGCAGGGCTCCACCTGATCTATCCAGGCATCTGAAGCGCATCTTCAGCAAATCGATGGTTTGCTCGATTATGGCTCTGGTGGACATGCGGCTGGAGTTGTAGCTCTCCTCAGCTTTGTTGGATGGTCTCCTCAACGGCGTCATTAGCCACGTCCTCAGGGGACAGCCCTTGTCTCCAAGTAGCCATCCGTTAAGTTGGTCTGGCGGACTGAATAGCGGAGGCACACTAGACTGGCGCAGTATGAAGGAGTCATGGCAACTGCCAGGGTATTTGGCACAAACATGCAAAATTTCCTTCTTGTGGTCACCCTCCAGCTGAACGTTAAGGGAGTGGAAGCCCTTGCGGTTGACAAAAGTACCTGGATTGTGATGGGGTGCCTTAAGGGCCACATGTGTGCAGTCAACGATGCCCTGCACCCTTGGAAAGCCTGCCAGATGAGCTAATCCAACCGCTCGCACCGTGACACTTGCTCGATCCTTGGTGAAATGGATGTGATAGTGCGCGAGGGCAAAGAGGGCATTGGTTACCTGTGTGATGCAAGTGTGTGCGGCCGCCTGGGAGATGCCGCTGATGTCTGCTGCTGATCCCTGGAAGGAGCCTGAGGCAAAAAAGTTGAGTGCGGTGGTGACTTTGACGACCATTGGTAATGCTTGTCCACCTGGTCCTCTGGGCAGCAGGTCTTGCTGTAGTATTGCGCAGATGTCACTCACTACCTCTCGTGAAAGTCAGTGCCGCCTTTGGCACTGCTGCTCAGACATGTTGAGATAGCTGACCCTGTGTCTGTAGACCCTGTTTGTGGGGTATCTCCTGCGTCGACGGGCTTCCAGGCGCTGGCCCCTTCTGGCCTGTGCAGCCTCAGGTGGGTGAGCAGTAGCCTGGCGCTCCTGCTGCTGTTGCTGGTGCTGCTGTTGTTCCTGGTTCTGCTGCTGCCACGGCTGGTGCTCAAGTCCTCTAATGCCCAGGTGGGAAGGAAATAGATGGCTCCCATGCTTTTGGTATATGCCTCAGTTGAGGAAGCGCTGAGGGAAGGTGGCGAGAGGGGTTTCCCAGGAGGTCACACTGGAGATGGGTGTCAGGCTCCAACCTTCCACAGGTGTGGTTAATCCTTCTAAAAGTTGCCCCAGACCTGAGACCACTAAGTCCTGCCACCTGCAAATGATGGCTGATCAAATCTCCTCTTTAATGGTTGACCTGCAGTTGATAGTCAGCAATCAATAGTGCTCCCGCCAGGTTTCACCGTCATGTTTCCCACCAGGCGTGTTTCACGTGGGAAAAGGGTTAAAATCGCAAGGGCCTTTTAAAATAGGATTATAGAGGCCATTTAATTCTTGTTAAGTGCCTTAACGACCAGTCCTGCCTGTTGGATGCGGGACAGAGTCGGGACCATCAGACACATCCGAGTTAAAATAGCTCGGAGTCGGGAACCAGGCGGGTGGGGGGGGGGGTCCCGCACGCCAGTTTTTGCGAATTTAACCCCCCACACGCCTCCAATCCTGACTCCACGGCTCAATGAAAATCCTGCCCTTTGTGTCTGTCTTCACGGAAGAAGACGCAAAAAACTTCCCAGAAATAATGGAGAACCAAGGCTCTAGCGAGAATGAGGAACTGAAAGTAGTATTAGTAAAAATATAGTACTGGAGAAATTAATGGGACTGAAAGCCGATAAATCCCCTGGACCTGATAGCCTACATCCTAGGGTTTTGAAAGAGGTGGCTATAGAGATAGTGGATGCATTGGTTGTCATTTTCCAAAATTCCATAGATTCTAGAACGGTTCCCGTGGATTGGAAGGTAGCAAATGCAACCCCATTATTTAAGAAAGGGGGGAGAGAGAAAACAGGGAACTACAGACCAGTTAGCCTGACATCAGTAGTAGGGAAAATGCTAGAAGCTATTATTAAGGACTTGGTAACAGGGCACTTAGAAAATAATAATAGGATTGGGCAGAGTCAACACGGATTTATGAAAGGGAAATTGTGTTTGACGAATCTGTAGAATTTTTTGAGGTTGTAACTAACAGATTAGATAAGGGGGATCCAGTGGATGTGGTGCATTTGGATTTTCAGGAGGCATTCGATAAGGTGTCACACAAGATTTTACTAAACAAAATTAGGGCTCATGGGATTGCGGGTAATATACTAGCATGGATTGAGGATTGGTTAATGGATAGAAAACAGAGGGTATGAATAAATGGGTCATTTTCGGGTTGGCAGGCTGTAACTAGTGGGGTACCGCAAGGATCAGTTCTTGGGCCTCAGCTATTCACAATCTATATCAATGATTTGGATGAGGGGACCAAATATAGTATATCCAAGTTTGCTGATTAAACAAAGCTGGGTGGGAATATAAGTTGTGAGGAGGATGCAAAGAGGCTTCAAGGGCATTTAGATAAGCTAAGTGAGTGGGCAAGAACATGTCAAATGGAATATAATGTAGAGAAATGTGAAGCTATCCACTTTGATAGGGAAAATAGAAAAGCAGAGTATTTTTTAAATGGTGAGAGATTGGGAAATGTTGGTGTTCAGAGGGACCTGGGTCTCCTTGTACTCGAATCACTAAAAGCTAACATGCCAATACAGCAAGCAATTAGGAAAGCAAATGGTATGTTGGCCTTTATTACAAGAGGATTTGAGTTCAAGAGTAAAAATGTCTTACTGCAATTAAATAGGGCCCTGGTGAGACCATACCTGGAGTATTGCGTACAGTTTTGGTCTCCTTACCTAAAGAAGGATATACTTGCCATAGAGAGAGTGCAACGAAAGTTCACCAGGCTGATTCCTGGGATGGGGTGGGGGGTTGTCCTATGAGGAGAGATTGAGTAGACTAGGCCTATATTCTCTAGAGTTTAGAAGAATGAGAGGTGATCTCATTGAAACATACAAAATTCTTACAGGTCTTGATGGGGTAGATACAGGGAGGATGTTTTCCCTGGCTGGGGAGTCTAGAACCAGGGGTCACAGTCTCAGAATAAGGGGTTGGCCATTTAAGGCTGAGATGAGGAGAAATTTCTTCACTCAGAGGGTGGTGAATCTTTGGAATTCTCTACCCCAGAGGGCTATGGGGGCTCAATCATTGAGTATATTCAAGACAGAGATTGATAGATTTTTGGATATTAAGGGAATCAGGGGAAATGGGGATAGTGCAGGAAAGTGGAATTGAGGTAGAATATCAGCCATTCTGACAGGTCTAGACAGACTGGATGCAGAAGGAATGTTTCCCTTGGCGGGTGAGAACAGAACTAGAGGACATAATTTAAGGATAAGGGCTAAACCATTTAGGACAGAGATGAGGGGGAATTTCTTCACTCAGAGAGTGGTGAACCTGTGGAACTCATTGCCACAGAGGGCAGTGTACGCCAGCTCATTAAATATATTTAAGAGGGAATTAGATATATTTCTACGGGCAAAAGGGGTTAAGGGTTACGGAGAGAAGGCGGGGACGGGATACTGAATTAAAGGATCAGCCATGATCTCATTAAATGGCGGAGCAGGCACGAAGGGCCGAATGGCCTACTCCTGCTCCTATCTTCTATGTATCTATGTATCTATGATCTTATTGAATGGCGGAGCAGGCTCTAGGGGCCAAATGGCCTACTCCTGCTCTTATTTTTTATGTTCTTATGTCTCCATTAGTGCCATACTCAGTCAAATGTTGCCTTGATGTCGAGGAAGCCATTATCACCTCTTCTCTGACATTCAGCTGTCTGACTCAAGGCTGTAATGAGGTTCAGAGCGAGTAGTTCTGACAGAACCCGAACTGAGTGTCAGTGAGCAGCCCATTGGTGAGTAGGTATTGCTTGGTGGCAGTATTGATGACTCCTTGCATCAATTCACTGATAGGGCGGTAATTGGTTTAAATTTGTTCTTTTTTGTGGATAGGGCATGTCCGCCAAATCTTCTACATTGGTGGGTTGATGTCAGTGTCAGGGTTGTACTGGAAATGCTTGGCTACAACATCAGCAGCAACTTGCATTTATATAGCACCTTTATCGTAGTGAAACATCCCAAGGCGCTTCACAGGAGCGTTATCAAACAGAAATTGACACTGAGCCAAAGGAGAAGACATTAGAGCAGGTGATCAAAAGCTTGGTCAAAGAGCTAGGATTTAAGGGGCGTCTTAAAGAGGAAAGAGAGATGGAGAGGTTTAGGGATGGAATTCCCGAGCTTGGGGCTTAGGCAGCTGAAGGAAATTGGGGATGCACAAGAGGACAGAATTGGAGGAGTGCAGAAATTTTGGAGGGTTGCAGGGCTGGAGGAGGTAACAGAGATAGGGAGGGGTGAGGCAATGGAGGGATTTGAAAAAAAGGATGAGCATTTTAAAATTGAGGCGGTGTGAAACCAGGAGCCAACGTAGGTGAGCGAGCACA
Source organism: Somniosus microcephalus (assembly GCF_052327205.1). Classification (NCBI taxonomy): domain Eukaryota; kingdom Metazoa; phylum Chordata; class Chondrichthyes; order Squaliformes; family Somniosidae; genus Somniosus; species Somniosus microcephalus. The sequence goes on from NC_140999.1 coordinate 105,047,979, forward strand.
GGGATGATGGGTGAATGGAACTTGGTGCGAGTTAGGCCACAGGCTGCAGAGTTTTGAATTAGCTCACTTTTATGGAGGGTAGAGGCCAACCAGGAGAGAACTGGAATACTCAAGTCTGGCAAAGCGTGGGTGAGGGTTTCAGCAGCAGGTGGGATGAGGCAGCAGCGGAGATGGGCGATGTTATGGAAGTGGAAGTAGGCGGTCTTTGTGACGGTCTTTGAAGATTTGGAGTTGGAAGCTGAACTTGGGGTCAAATAGGACACTGAGGTTGTGAACAGTCTGGTTCAGCATGAGACATGGAAGGGGATGGAAGCAATGGCTAGAGAACAGGGTTTGTGGCAGGGGTCGAAGACAATAGCTTCAGTTTTCCCAAAGTTTAATTGGAGGAAATTTGTCTCATCCCGGTCTGGATGTCGAAAAGCACAGAGCTAGTAGATGGGTCCAGAGGTGGTGATGAGGTCAAGCTGGGTCTTGTCAGCATATATGTGGAACCTGACGTAGTGTCTTTGGATGATGTTGCCAAGGGGCAGCATGTAGATGAGAAATAGAAGGGGCCAAGGATATATCCTTGGGGGTCTACAGAGGTAACGGTACAGGGGCGGAAAGAGTGGCTAGTTCTAAAAAAAGAAAGACTTACATTTATATAGTGCCTTTCATGACCACCAGACATCCCAAAGCGCTTTACAGCCAATGAAGTACTTTTTAAAGTGTAGTCACTGTTGTAATGTAGGAAACGTGGCAACCAATTTGCGCACAACAAGCTCCCACAAACAGCAATGTGATAATGATCAGATAATCTGTTTTAAATGTTGATTGAGGGATAAATATTGGCCAGGACACCGGGATAACTCCCCTGATCTTCTCTGAAGTAATTCCATAGGATCATAGAAACATAGAAGATAGGAGCAGGAGTAGGCCATTCGGCCCCTCGAGCCTGCTCCGCCATTTAATGAGATCATGGCTGATCATCCAAATTCAGTACCCTGTCCCTGCTTTCTCCCCATATCCCTTGATCCCTTTAGCCTTATGAAATATATCTAACTCCTTCTTGAATATATTTAATGAATTGGCCTCAACTGCCTTCTGTGGTAGAGAATTCCACAAGTTCACCACTCTCTGGGTGAAGAAATTCCTCCTCATCTCTGTCATCTCTGTCCCCTTATCTTTAGACTGTGACCCCTGGTTCTGGACTCCCCCGCCATCGGGAACATCCTTCCTGCATCTAGTCTGTCTAGTCCTGTTAGAATGTTATAAGTTTCAATGAGAACCCCTCTCATTCTTCTAAACTCCAGCGAGTATAAGCCCAATCGACCCAATCTCTCCTCATACGTCATTCCTGCCATCCCAGGTATCAGTCTGGTGAATCTTCGCTGCACTCCCTCCATGGCAAGATCATCCTTCCTCAGATAAAGGGAACAAAGCTGCACACAATACTCGAGGTGTGGTCTCACCTGTAAAGTCCGCACCTCAATAATACACGGACTTCGGGAGAACAGTTTAACAGGTACTTTACTGAACAAGAGGCAGCTTGAAACTGAAACTACAGAAGCCTGCTAGGGCCTTTTATACAGGGGTGGTCACTGCCGGTACTGCAGTCTAAGACCAGTTATTCCCTTAAAGGTACATACACAACAATTCCTCCCCTTTTAGATAAACAGTACATAACATTCATTTAACAACTAAATAATAACTAATTACAATTACAATTTTCGCAGTAATATATACATCAACTGAAATAGTCATTTATAAGTTCAGTCTTTGAGGAGGCTTCCTGATCCGGACTGGATAGCGCCTTTCTCGAGTATCCTGTTCTGGCGGTGGAGTCAATTCTGGCTCATTGTCATTGGTTGGTTCGTCAGCTTCCAATACCCCTGCTTCTGAGGTAGACGCAATCTGTACTTCGGGCTCATTACCAGGTGCACATGCTTATGGTACAGGTTTGGCTTGTTCCTGTGACTCTAGAATCTGGTCAGCATGGCGTCTCATGATGCTCTCTCCAACGTCCACTGTGTACATTAGTGGTCCCTGCTGTGTGCATATCGTGCCTGGCTGCCATTTTACTGTTCGGTAGTCGTGGGCCAAGACTGGTTGCCCTATCTTGAAGCTTCTGGTTGGCTTCTCATTTATGTGCTGGAACTGCTTATCCTCAACATCTCGTCTTATGTTTGGTTTGAGCAAATCCAAGCGACATCTTAGTCTCCGGTTGAAAAACAGTACGGCTGGAGTTTGGTTGGTTACTGCATGTGTCGCATTCCGGTAAGCAAACAGGAAGTTGTCCACCTTGTGTTGCAGTGGTATGTCGTCATTATACATTGCCTTCATGGCCTTTTTAAAGGTCTGAACAAACCTCTCAGCCAATCCATTTGTGGCTGGATGATATGGGGCAGATGTGTAATGTTTCACCCCATTATTCTTCAGGAACCTCCGGAAATCCTCAGACACAAACTGTGGGCCATTGTCGGAACAGATCTGTTCTGGCAACCCATTCCTGGCGAAGATGGTCCTTAGGACTACAATAGTTTTCTCCATGGTGGTGGAGGACATTTTAATGACCTCTGGCCATTTCGAATGGGCGTCCACAGCGATTAGAAACATTGAGTCCATAAATGGACCAGCGAAATCAATGTGTACCCGTTGCCATGGAGATGAGGGCCACTCCCATGGATGTAATGGGGCCTGTGGTGGAGCGTTTTGGACCTTCTGGCATCCTGTGCATCTCTTGGTCATATCTGTTGTGTATGTAACCTGTTCCACCTTAAGAGAGCTTAAGCCTGTTCCACCTTAAGAGATGTACTACTTTCTCAGGCTGCTGTAGACGTAATACCGGGGGTGAACACACCGGTATATAAGCACTGTGCAGTAATCTTGTATTCAGTATAGTCCCTACCTCCAACCAGTAAAGACCTGTTTTTATTGTTACTCATTAGTCTGTGTCTTAATTAACTAAATAATTCACAGACTTAACACTGGCGACGAGTCAGGTTCTTACCCTGCGGCAGTTATTCCATGGCGGTTGAAGAGAGGTTTCAAACCACACCACCCCACTGGAAGCGACAGGCATTAGGACCCTGAAGCCTCCATCAGCTTGTGAACCGGAGTAGAAGACAGGGCTGGGGAAGACAGGTACAGGGCGATAGCGATCGGCAGATAAGGGCCGGGCCGCTTTGAAGTGAGGGGCGCAGCCGGGCCATCGATCGCAAGCACTGATAAGGGCCGGGCCGCTTTCAAGTGCGAGGCGCAGCCGGGCCATCGATCGCATCCGCTAATAAGGGCCGCACTCGGGCGATCGCGGCGAAGATAAGGGCCGCACTCAGGGGCTGAAGGGAGACGGCGTCGGGGGACGGGTGAAGACAGCCAAGCGCGGGAAAACCGCCATTTTGTGGGCGGAGGACGACGGCAAGAGCGGGAAGCCGCCATCTTTGATAACAAGTAAAGAAAATAAAATCTGAGAAATTGCAAATCTACAATGCCTAAACACGGGAATATTAGCACCTTTGATAGTGACCTTGAAGATTGGGCCATATATGTTGAAAGAGTAAAAAATTATTGTAAGGCCAATAAAATTCGTGACCAAGATAAAGCTCTAACATTATTAAATTTAATGGGTGCGAAGACATACGGGCAATTGAAACACCTGTTATCACCAGATGAACCGGCGGATAAGACGTTCGATGAGATTGTTACTGTCCTGAAAGATCATCTAAACCCCACGCCGCTGATGCTAGCAGAACAATTTAAATTTTACGACAGAAGGCAGCTACAGCAGGAAAGCAATGCTGAATATTTGCTGGAATTGCGTAAATTAGCGAAATATTGCCAGTTTGGAACGGGACTGACAGATGCACTAAGAGACAAATTGTGTGTGGTTTATTTAAACAGGATACACAAAAGCGACTGCTCGAGGAGAATGAGCTGACGCTTGAGAAGGCGGTCACTATGGCAGCAGCACACGAAGCCGCAGCGAGAGGCACGGCAGTAATGCAGCTACGGTCACCGGAGCTCAGTGCACACAAATTGGGTGTGAGTTCTGGCAAATGTTATCGTTGTGGAAAGACAACGCATGATCAGAACCAGTGTTGGTTTAAAAACCAAGAATGTAGAACTTGTGGTAGGCTTGGACACATAGCTAGAGTATGCAGGTCAGGGAAGAAGACCAGCAACAAGAAGTCACCGCAAGGAAAATACGCAAAGGTACACAAGGTGACCGAACAGGAGTCCGATTCAGACGCAAGCTGTAATGAACTGGCTAGCTTAAGAGTACTCAACGCTGGTAAGGGTGCAGACCTCCAGACAATTTGGGTCACTCTTCAGATAGAAGGAGTCCAAGTAAAACTGGAATTGGACACTGGATCGGCATTGACGGTCATAAATAAGAAAGATTACGGAAAGTTATTCCAACATATTCCCCTACAGGATACGGGGATTATATTGAAAACATACACGGGGCAAAGAGTGTACCCCATCGGGAAAATAGAGGTTGCAGTGGTCCACAAGGGCGAAGACAGTCAAATAATGGACTTATATGTGATATCTGAAGGAGGTCCTCCACTACTAGGACGGGAGTGGATTAGGAAAATGAATATGGACTGGCATTTCCTACAAACAATAACGAGTGAGAACTCGGTGAAGATAGTCGGCCCAGACTCTGGAACGGATGATGGTAAGCCCAACTCAGGTGCAAAAGACAAAGTTTCAGCACAGAATTCCACTGAGCAACAACAACATAGTTTAACTGTGGATTCTGAGTCTGGCAAGTCTACTGATGTGCCCATTTCTGAGGGACACCGGGCTCGAACTCAACTCCATTTCAAACTACAACAGCAATTAGAACAAATGCTTCGCCGTTTTGAGCAAGAGTTGAATGCAACGAAAGAGTTCTTTGATAGAGTTGGAGAATCTGGAAAGACAACAGAAGCAGCTGATGGAGAAAATGGAGCAGGAGCACACAAAACATCTGATGTCAGAGGAGTTAACGGTCAGCCAACTCCTGCATATGCTGAAGGACAGGACTCTGAAATGGGAAAAACTTGAACACGAACTTCAATATTCAAACGAAAGGGGTTCGGAGCTCTCAAAGGTTATTGGAAGAGCTGAGGTGGCAACACAGACTGAGATGACTGCAACAGAGCAGCCCTTGGATGCCAAAAGTACGCTGACTCACGTCAATGTAGAACAACAGACCGCTGAAACAGCTGCTCCGGTAGAGGGATTGAATAGTCCGATCAATCAATCTCCAAAAGAAGTTGAAGTAGTAAAATCTCAAATGAGGTCATTAGTAAACGACTTGCTGAAAGCCTAGAAAAAGCTGGATGAAGAGGTACGCATGAAGAAGTCTCTTCAGGAAAGATGTCTGGACTTGGAACAAAAGCTGGCTAACGCCCAGCTGGGTATGGAGGAAATAGAAGACCCTCTCGCTGGCCTAGATCAGGACGACACCGAATATTACCATGACCTATTGAGCGACACTGAATATTATAGTGACCTGGTCTGCCCAGCTTGTGATGAAAACTCCCAAAGTGCAGAAACCATGATGAATCACAAAAAGTCTAAGAAACACCGGGAGATGGTGGCGCTACTACTGAAAAAGGAGGAAGAGAAGGAGAAACTTTGCATGCAGCTGGCAGCTGACAGTGGAGCCCAGAGAGGATCCAAGAAGCAGAAAAGGAAAAGTCGAAACAGAAGATGACCCATCTGAACCATTATCACCTCTACCAGATCACACACGTGGTCCCTCCGAACGGAGCCAAATCAGTTCGGAAGTTCAAGCTGTTAAATCCATGAAAGGACTATTGAATGAGTAACGTGAACCAACTACACCACAGAGATTGAATCTGTGAACTGTTTTCCGCAGAGACTGAATCTGTGATCTGTTTTGACATGAAGTTATATATGTATATATGTTATTATGTTACGTTAAACATGAAGTTATATATGTATATCTGTTATTACGTTAGGTTAAATGGGGGGATGACTATAAAGCTAAGAAGGGAGGAGTGTTGTGTATGTAACCTGTTCCACCTTAAGAGAGCTTAAGCCTGTTCCACCTTAAGAGATGTACTACTTTCTCAGGCTGCTGTAGACGTAATACCGGGGGTGAACACACCGGTATATAAGCACTGTGCAGTAATCTTGTATTCAGTATAGTCCCTACCTCCAACCAGTAAAGACCTGTTTTTATTGTTACTCATTAGTCTGTGTCTTAATTAACTAAATAATTCACAGACTTAACAATATCCTCCATTTCTTTATCGACTCCCGGCCACCACACAAACGCCCTGGCTAGGCTCTTCATTTTTACCCCTCCCAGATGACCCTCGTGAAGCTCATTGAGTACTCTATCTCTCAACTTGGGTGGAATTACCACTCGGGATCCACACATCAAGGTTCCCCGGCACACTGATAGCTGTTCCCTCCTTGGCGAGAATGCTGGCAACAGTGAGTCGCCATATGCTGGCCATCCCTTCACCGTCAAATCATAGACCCGAGAGAGTGTCGGGTCATTTCGGGTTTCCTTCTCAATACTTGCGTTTGTAACAGGCAAACATTCAACTATGGTCGCATGGAATATCTCCACCGGGTCCACTGCAGGTGCTTCTTCCGCCGTAGGCAACGGTAGGCGTGACAGCCCATCAGCGTTTCCATGTTGTTTCGTACCTTTGTACTCTATGTCATACTGATGTGCCCCTAGAAAAAGTGACCATCTTTGCAGCCGCTGCGCCATCATCACCGGAACGCCCTTCTTTGGGTTAAAAATTGAGACCAGGGGTTGATGATCAGTCAGTAGGGTGAATTTCTGCCCGTGCAGATAGTGATTGAACTTCTTCACCCCCCACACCAGGCTGAGGGCCTCCCTGTCAATCTGGGCGAAGTTACGCTCAGCTGAGGTTAGCGAGCGCGATGCAAAGGCTATTGGCCTCTCTGAACCGTCACAGAATTTGTGTGAAAGCACTGCTCCAATGCCGTAAGGTGACACATCACATGCCAACCGAATCGGTAGTGTTGGGTTGTAGTGGGACAATACTTCTTTTGAAGTGATTTGGCATTTACATTCCTGAAAGGCACGCTTACACTCATCACTCCATTTCCATGTTACACCAGTTTGAAGGAGGGCGTTCAGTGGGTGCAGAATTGTAGATAAATTCGGCAAGAACTTATGGTAGTAGTTCACCAACCCGAGGAACGACCTCAGTTGCGACACATTTTCTGGTGCTGGAGCCTTGACTACAGCCTCAATCTTGTCCGGCGACTTATGCAACCCTTCCTCATCAATCATGTGGCCACAATACGAGATTTGTCTCCTGAAGAACTCGCATTTGGGATGGTTGGCTCGTAGCCCATATTCCTGCAATCTCGTGAGCACCTGTTCCAGGTTGGCAAGGTGTTCATTGTCATTTTTGCCCGTAACCAGGATGTCGTCCAAATAACACTGGGTCCCCGGGATCCCTTGCAGGACTTGTTCCATTGCCCTCTGCCACATAGCCGGGGCCGATGCTACCCCAAATACCAGTCGATTGTACTGGTAAAGGCCTTTGTGAGTGTTTATCGTGAGGTATTTCCTAGATGCTTCTTCCACCTCCATTTGTAGATACGCTTGAGCCAGGTCAATCTTTGTAAAACGTTTCCCTCCAGATAGTGAGGCGAAAATATCTTCTATCCGCGGAAGCGGATACTGTACTGTGTGCAGGACTGGGTTCACAGTCACCTTGAAGTCCCCACAGATGCGAACCTTCCTTGGCTCCCCAGGCGTGCTGCTCAATGCTTTATTCATTACAGGAACGATGGGTGTGGCCCACTTGCTCCAGTCCACCTTAGACAGCACCCCCGAACGCTCCAGACTCTCCAGTTCAGCTTCCACAGCTGGGCGTATCACGTATGGCACCGGTCTGGCCTTGAAAAATTTTGGGGTTGCGTTATCCTCAATCTTTATGGTTGCCTTTACTCCTTTTAGAGTCCCAAGTCCTTGTTGGAACACCTCTTCCGCGTCAGATAGAATTTGTGACAGACGTCCAGGTGCGACGTCATCATCTTTTTTGTCAGTCACAGTTAGTGCCAGAATGGAATGCCAATCCAATTGTAGTCTTCGGATCCATTCACGTCCCAATAATGGTTGTCCTCCATCTCGTAGTATATACATGTATAGTTTCTGTGTTTCCTTTCCGTTATATTCAACTGGCACCCTTATTTTTCCTCTGGGGTAGACCTTTTGCCCCGTGTATGTCTTCAATACAATGGACGTGTCCTTTAAGGGTATGTGTGAGAATAGCCGCTCATAGTCTCGTCGATTCATGACAGTTAGGGCTGATCCTGTGTCCAATTCCATCTTCACTGGGGACCCTGCTATCATGAGGGTGACCCAAATGGTTCGGTGATCTTTTGCGATCACGTTGTGTAACTTTAAACAACTTAGTCACCTGCTCCCGGAGTCCTTATCACTCTCCTGATCTTCTGAACTACTATCTGTCAGTTTCTTTACTTTCCTGTACTGTCCCTTAGTAGTTCTTGTCATGTTGGTCTTCTTTCCCGACCTGCAGACTCTTGCTATATGTCCCATTTTCCCGCATTGCACGCATATTTTGTCTTTAAACCAGCAGTCCTTCTGCTCATGGGTTGTTCTGCCGCAGCGATAGCACTTTTCAGCTCCATACGCCATTTCGTTAGCGCTGTATTCTTGTGGTTTCTGTTGTATTTCCGCAGCTCCCCATGCGGCTGCTTCGTAGGATACTGCCACGCTGAAAGCCTGTTCTAGCGTCAGGTCCTTTTTTGAAAGTAGTCGTTTCTGGGTTCCTTCACTCTGGAGCCTGCAGACAAACTTATCCCGTAAGGTGTCTGCCAGTCCTGCTCCGAACTGGCAGTGCTTCAATAACTTGCGTAGTTCCGTAAGATAGTCAGCATTGCTCTCATCTTTGTGCTCGTTTCTTTTATGAAACTTGAATCTTTCTGCTATCAGCAGCGATGTAGGGTTTAGGTGTTCCTGTAAGATATGAACAATCTCCTCAAAACTTTTCTCCATTGGTTTAGCTGGGGTAATTAAATTCCACAATAGGCCGTACGTACTCGCACCCATCAGATTTAATAATACCGACGCCCTCTTTCCATCAGCCACCTCATTTGCCTTGCAGTACACTTCAATTCTTTCCACATACGTGGTCCAGTCTTCTACCTCGTTGTCGAAAGCAGTGATACTGCCACTTTTCGGCATCTTGGGCGATTTAAAATGGCGCCTCCCGCGCTTTTGCTTCTTCCCCAATGGGATAAAATGGCGCCTCCCGTGCTTTTGCTTCTTCCCCTTACTGCCACGCTGCTCCTAGCATTCTACGGGGTAATGGCGGCATCCCGCAGCTTCGGCGCGTCTCGCTTTCCTTCCCCCCCGTTTAGTTTCTCTCCGCTGTCCTGTTTTCGAGCACCGACCGCGCCTTGTGCGCTCCACCCTCTCTCTCTTGTTTTCTTTTCCCGGCGACGCTGCGCGGCCTGATTTGTAGAGCCGCTCGATCGAGCTTGAGCCCGCCACAGTCCAGAAGGGTCAGCGCGCTACCTGCTACCAGCACGATTCGCTGGAACCACAGTCTCTCCCGCAATTCTCCAAACACCGATGGATTCTTTGGGCGGTTGCCCTCGGTCAACGCCCGTTGCTCAGACTACGACCTTCCAGGACCTTCCTTTCAGGCGAGATCCCCATGAGATGATGCCACACTGCAGGTGAGTTCGAACTTACTCGTCGCCACTGTAAAGTCCACGCCTCAATAATACACGGACTTCGGGAGAACAGTTTAACAGGTACTTTACTGAACAAGAGGCAGCTTGAAACTGAAACTACAGAAGCCTGCTAGGGCCTTTTATACAGGGGTGGTCACTGCCGGTACTGCAGTCTAAGACCAGTTATTCCCTTAAAGGTACATACACAACATCACCAAGGCCCTGTACAACTGCAGCAAGACATCCTTGTTCCTTTACTCGAACCCTCTCGCTACGAAGGCCAACATACCATTTGCCTTCTTAACCGCCTGCTACACCTGCATGCTTACCTTCAGCAGCTGGTGCACAAGGACACCCAGGTCTCGTTGCACTTCCCCTTCTCCCAATCTATTGCCATTCAGATAACAATCTGCCTTCCTGTTTTTGCCACCAAAGTGGATAACTTCGCATTTATCCACATTATACTGAATCTGCCCAATCACCCAACCTGTTCAAATCATACTGGAGTTTCTTGGCATCCTCCTCACAGCACACATGCCCACCCAGCTTTGTGTCGTCTGCAAACTTGGAGCTATTACATCTAGTTCCCTCGTCTAGATCATTAATATATATTGTGAATAGCTGGGGTCCTAGCACCGATCCCTGCGGTACCCCACTAGTCACTGCCTGCCACTCAGAAAAAGACCTGTTTATTACAACTCTTTGCTTCCTGTCTGCCAACCAGTTCTCCATCCAAGACAGTACCTTGCCCCCAATCCCATGTGCTTTCACTTTACACACTAATCTCTTATGCAGGACCTTATCAAAAGCCTTCTGAAAGTCCAAATACACATCCACTGGTTCTCCCTTATCTATTCTACCAGTTACATCCTCAAAAATTTCCAGTAGATTAGTCAAGCACGATTTACCTTTTGTAAATCCATGTTGACTTTGTCCGATCCTGTCACTGTTTTCCAAGTGCTCTGCTATTACATCTTTTATAATGGACTCTAGCATTTTCGCCACTACCGATGTCAGGCTTACCAGTCTATAATTCCCCGTTTTCTCTCTACCACCTTTTTTGAATAGTGGGGTAACAATAGCTACCCTCCAATCCATGGGAACTGTTCAAGAGTCTATAGAATTTTGGAAGATGACCAGCAATGCATCTACTATTTCTAGGGCCACTTCCTTAAGTACCCTAGGATGTAGATTATCAGGCCCTGGGGATTAATCGGCCTTCAATCCTGTCAATTTCCCTAACACCATTTTCCTACAAATACTGATTTCATTCAGTTCCTCCCTCTCATTAGACCCTATGTTCCCCGACATCTCTGGGAGGTTATTTGTGTCCTCCTTTGTGAAGACAGCACCAAAGTATGTATTTAATTGGTCTGCCATGTCTTTGTTTCCCATTATAAATTCCCCTGATTCTGACTGCAAGGGACCTACGCTTGACTTCACCAATCTTTTTCTCTTCACATATCTATAGAAGCTTTTACACTCAGTTTTTATTTTCCCTGCAAGCTTACTCTCATACTCTATTCTCCCCCTCTTAATTAATGCCTTTGTCCCCCTTTGCTGAATCCTAAACTGCTCCTAATCCTCAAGTTTGCTGCTTTTTCTGGCCAATTTATATGTCCTCTCCTTGGATCTTATGCTATCCCTAATTTCCCTTGTTAGCCACGGTTGAGTCATCTTTTTTGTTTTATTTTTATGCCAAACAGGGATGAACAAATTCTGTAGTTCATCCATGTGATCTTTAAATGTTTGCCATTGCCTATCCACCGTCAACCCTTTAAGTAATGTTCCCCAATCCATCCTACCCAACTCGTGCCTCATACCATCGTAGTTTCCTTTATTTAAATTCAGGACCCTAGTCTCTGAGTCAAATACTTCACACTCCATCTTAATGAAGAATTCTATCATATGATCGCTCCACCCCAAGGGGCCTCGCACAACAAGATTGCTAATTAATCCTTTCTCATTACATTTTTTTCTCATTACGATCTTTTACGTCCATCCGAGAGAACAAATGGGGCCTCAGTTTAACGTCTCATCCGAAAGACGGCACCTCCAACAGTGCAGCGTTCCCTCAGTGCTGCACTGGAGTGTCAGCCTAGATTTTTGTGCTCAAGTCTCTGGAGTGGGACTTGAACCCACAACCTTCTGACTGAGGCGGGAGTTCTGGTGTAAAGGCTTCAGTACTACAGCCAAGAGGTTGTCAGGGCCCATAACCTTTTCTGTGTCCAGAGCACTCAGCTGCTTCTTATTGTTATGTGGAGTGAAGCAAATTGCCTGGTCACTGGTACCTCAGGAGCAAGTCAGGTAGGACGGTCCACTTGGCAATTTTGGTTGAAGATGCTGGCAAACACTTCAGCCCTGTCTCTTGCACTTAAATGCTGGGCTCCACCATGGATGAGGATGAGATGTTGATGAAGCCTCCTCCTGTTAATTGTCTGATTATCCACTAACATGGATTTGGTAGGGATATGGAGTTTTGCTCTGATCCATGGGTGTGGGACTTAGCTCTGTTTACAGACTGCTGCTTTTCATGTTTAGCAATTGGTAGCCCTATGCAGCAGCTTCACTAGGTTGGTATGCCTGGTGCTGCTCCAGCCACACCTTTCTACACTGGCTTGATAGTGATCAAGGAGTGAGGGGTGTGCCGGGCCATGAGGTTACTGATTTTTGTGGTATACAATTCTGTCCCACTTAGCCCAGCGATCATGTCACACTAAATGATGGAGAATGTCCTCACTGTGGAGATGTAATTTTGTCTTCACATGAACCATAAAGTGATCACTCCTACCAATATTATCATGGATAGACAAGGCTGTGAAAGATAGGTTGGTGAAGGTGAGGGCAAGTAGGTTACTTCCTCATGTTGGATCCCTCAACACCTCATGCAGAACCAGTCCTTCAGTACTTGGCCAGCTTTGTCAGTAGTGGTACTACCAAATTATTCTTGATAATGGAAAGTGAAGTTCCTCCACCCACAGCTCTGAGTGAAGGACTACAAAGAACAGTACTTGGCAGGTTACACTGAACACAGTATTTAGACCAATATACTTTAAGGTCGTGGTTGGGATTGACTCTACATCCAGAATGATCACAATGGATCATCAAGAATCTACCATTGCTGGAGCTGGGGAAGAGATCAAAATACTTTCTACCTTTTTTGCCTTGTTAGGTCGATAATTTTGTTAAAAGAACTTGCCTTTATAAAGCGTGTTTCATTTCCTCAGGATGGGAGTATGATATTGTTGCTATCACAGAGACATGGTTGAGGGAGGGGCAAGACTGGCAGCTCAATATTCCGGGGTACAGAATCTTCAGGCGAGACAGAGGGGGAGGTATAAGAGGAGGGGGTGTCACAATATTAATTAAGGAGTCAATTACTGCAGTAAGGAGGGATGATATATTAGCAGGTTCCTCTAATGAGGCCATATGGGGGGAGCTTAAAAACAAAAAGGGGCAAGCACTTTGCTGGGAGTGTACTATAGGCCTCCAAACAGTCAGGGGGAGATAGAGGAACAGATATGTAGGCAAATCTCAGAGAAATGTGCAAATAATAGGGTAATAATAATGGGTGATTTCAACTTCCCCAATATTAACTGGGATAGTCAGAGTGTGAAAGGCTCAGAGGGTGTAGAATTCTTAAAGTGCATCCAGGAGAGCTTTTTGAGCCAGCATGTAGAAAGTCCTACAAGAGAGGGGACAGTACTGGACCTAATTCTAGGGAATGTGGCCGGCCAAGTGGAAAAAGTGCTAGTAGGTGAGCACTTTGGTGACAGTGACCATAATATGGTAAGATTTAAGGTGGTCATGGAAAAGGACAGGGATGGGCCGGAAATAAAGGTTCTAAATTGGGGGAAGGCCGATTTTAATAGGATAAGGCAGGATCTGGCCAAAATGGACTGGGATCAGCTACTTGTAGGAAAATCCGCATCAGAGCAATGGGAGGCTTTCAGAAGGGAGATTGGGATCATACAATGGCAACATGTTCCCGTAAAGGTCAAGGGTGGTTCCAAAAACCACAGGGAACCTTGGATGTCAGGGGATATACGAGAATGGATTAGGAAAAAAAGGAGGGCTTTTGGCAGATACAAAAGGCTAAAGATGGAGGAAGCCCTAGAGGAGTACAAAAAGTGCAGGGGGATACTTAAAAAAGAAATTAGGAGATCAAGGAGGGGCCATGAAATAACACTGGCGAGCAAAATAAAGGAAAATCCTAAGATGTTTTATAAGTATATTAAGGGTAAGAGGATAACTAGGGAAAAAATAGGGCCCATTAGGGACAAAAGTGGCAATCTGTGTGTGGAGCCGGAAGATGTAGGAGGGGTTCTAAATGAAATTTTTGCATCTGTTTTCACTATGGAGAAGGACGATGTAGACATAGAAATAGGGCGGGGGGACTGTGATATGCTCGAACATATTCACATCGAGAGGGAGGAGGTATTGGCAGTTTTAGCTGGCCTAAAAATGGATAAATCCCCAGGCCCGGATGAAATGTATCCAAGGCTGCTGTGTGAGGCAAAGGAAGAGATTGCGGGGGCTCTAACACATATATTCAGGACCTCTCTGGCCACAGGGGATGTGCCAGAGGACTGGAGAACCGCTAATGTAGTACCATTATTCAAGAAGGGAAGTAGGGAAAAACCGGGGAACTACAGGCCAGTGAGCCTCACATCAGTGGTAGGAAAATTATTGGAAAAAATTCTGAGGGACAAAATTTGTCTCCACTTGGAGAGGCAAGGATTAATCAGGGATAGTCAACATGGCTTTGTCAAGGGAAGATCATGTCTGACTAATTTGATTGCATTTTTTGAGGGGGTGACTAGGTGTGTGGATGAGGGTAACGCAGTGGATGTGGTATATATGGATTTCAGTAAGGCCTTCGATAAAGTCCCGCACAAGAGACTGGTCAAGAAGGTAAGAGCCCATGGAATCCAGGGTGCCTTGGCACATTGGATACAAAACTGGCTTAGTGACAGAAGGCAGAGGGTGATGGTCGAAGGTTGTTTTTGTGACTGGAAGCCTGTGGCCAGTGGGGTACCACAGGGATCGGTGCTGGGTCCCTTGCTGTTTGTGGTCTACATTAATGACTTGGATATGAATGTAAAAGGTATGATCAGTAAGTTCGCGGATGATACAAAAATTGGTAGGGTGGTAAATAGTGAGGAGGGTAGCCTCAGTCTGCAGGACGATATAGATGGGTTGGTCAGATGGGCAGAACAGTGGCAAATGGAATTTAACCCGGAAAAGTGCGAGGTGATGCACTTTGGGGGGACTAACAAGGCAAGGGAATACACAATGAATGGTAAGACCCTAGGCAAGACGGAGGGTCAGAGGGATCTGGGTGTGCAAGTACACAGATCCCTGAAGGCGGCGGAACAGGTGGATAAGGTGGTAAAAAAGGCATATGGGATACTGAAATAAAGAATAGATTTGCCTTCCAAAGCTAGGCTTTATTAACTTTAAAATCTGCAGCACATCTTCCCACATCCAGTCCCAACCAAAGCTGGAAAAGAACTGAATTTAAGGTGGCCACAACACATCATGTGATCATCAACTACCAATGAGATTACAACATATATCCCAAGGCAGTTAACAAACAACCAATCACAATACTTTTACTAAACAAGGAATAATCACCACATTCACCCCTCCTTTTAAAATATACTCCAACCTAAATAACCTTTACAATTTATAATTAATTATTTACAACTAAAACTATGCACAACAAAAATAAAACTGTTCACATGACACAATACTAAGTGAACAACAACAAATAGTAACATTGCACATAAGTATTAAGTATCTCTCAACTAAAACAATATACTATAATATTTCAACAATTTTAAAACATTACTATCAATTTAAAAGTCCATTTTCAATCGGTCGACCGGATATCTTGTTCGTGTCGACCTTCTTAACCTTGGTGAAATTCCTTGCCCTCCCACACCAGAAGGCACAGAAGTATCTTCAGCAGGAAGGCTATCCATATCCCGATTTTCCACGGTTTCCGGATTAGAAATCCCATCAGAAGGTAAACTGGGACGGTCATGAACATCTATCAAGGGCTGACTAATAGAAGTATAATTATCTGCAATCGGATTGGAAATATTCGTAGTATCTGTAACAGCATCCACATTATCTGAATCATGACTATTGTTAATATCCTCAGAAGAGGGCTGGCCCCCACAAGGAGCCAAGTCTTTAATTGAAACAGTACTTTCTTTCCCATCTTGGAATCGAATATGAGCATATTGGGAATTTGCCTCCAACAGCTCCACCTCCTCCACCAAAGGATCATATTTTGACAGTCTAACATGGCGTCGAAGCAGCACAGGTCCCTGCATAGTAAGCCATGAAGGTACCGAATATCCCGTAGTAGATCTCCGTGGATAGTTAAAGAGCCTTTCATGGGGGGTCACATTAGTAGCCATTGAAAGCAATGATCTAATGGAATGCAGGGCATCAGGCAGTACCATTTCCCCACTGTGTATTCTTAAGGTTCCGGGATGTCAAAGCCAACATAACTGCCTTCCAGATCACCCCATTGTATCGTTCGCACTGTCCATTACCCTGGGGATTATACGGGGTAGTTCTACTAGTAGAAATTCCCCGACTCTGAAGGTATTCCTTCAACTGGGAAGACATAAAAGAACTTCCCTGATCCGAATGGATATACGCAGGCATCCCAAAGATGACAAAAAGTTGAGTCAGACATTTAATAACTGTAGCAGCTGATACATCTGCACAAGGAAAAGCAAAAGGGAACCTTGAAAACTCATCCACAACAGTAAATATACATCGGTTTTGAGTAGTTGAAGGAAGAGGCCCCTTAAAATCGACACTCAAACGTTCAAAAGGAGAAGTAGCCTTTATAAGATGAGCTCGTTGAGGCTTAAAGAAATTCGGTTTACACCGAGCACAGATAGAACATGATGAAGTCATCCGCTTGACGTCTTCAACTGAAAAAGGCAAGTTCTTACTGCGTACAAAGTGTATCATCCTCATAACCCCAGGATGACATAAGGCATTGTGAAGATTAATAAGCGTATCTCCGTGAATCACAGAACAATAAGCCCTCGACAGTGCATCAGCAGCAACATTATCCTTCCCCGGACGATAAACTATGTCAAAATGGTAACATGCCAACTCAATCCTCCATCTCATTATTTTATCATTTTTGATCTTTCCAAAATGTTTAACATCAAACATAAAGGACACAGATTTTTGATCAGTTACCAACGTGAAATGTCGCCCCGATAAATAATGTCTCCATTTACGCAATGCTTCTACTATTGCGTATGCCTCTTTCTCTATTGAAGAATGTCTTTTTTCACTATTGTTCAAAGTACGTGAGAAAAAGGCCACAGGTCTTCCATTTTGGTTCAGAGTAGCCCCAATTGCAAAATCCGAAGCATCCGTCTCGATCACAAAGGGAAACTGCTCATCAATAGAATGCACAACTGCTCCTAAAATATCCTTTTTAAAATTCTCAAAACATGTCCTGGCCTCCCATGATAGAGGATATGTCGTAACCCGAATAAGAGGCTGGATCTTCCATGAAAAATTTGCAATCCAATTAGAATAATAAGAAAACAGTCCAACAACTCGTTGCAAAGCCTTAGAATTAGTAGGACAAGGTAAATCAATCAATGGTCGCAGACGTTCTGGATCTGGTTTAATCTTGTTTCCCGAGATAATATACCCCAATAGATTTACCTCAGTAGTCGAAAAGATACATTTCTCTTTGTTAAAAGTTAAACCAACTTTTTCCGCAGCTTGAAGGAATCTTTTTAAATTAGAATCATGCTCCACCCTTGATTTGCCACACACTGTGATGTCATCTAAGTATGAAAAGGTGTCAGAGAGGGAGTTATCACTTATAAAAGCATCCATTGCCCGCTGAAAACAAGCAACACCATTAGTAACACCAAATGGTATTCGGCAAAACTGATACAGCTTTCCACCAGCCTCAAAGGCCGTATATGGTTGATCCTTCTTAAATAGGAATCTGATGATAAGCACTCTTTAAATCAATAGTGCTAAAAACCTTATACTGAGATACTTTGTTGATAAGCTCATCAATCTTAGGCAAAGGGTACGCATCTAATTGAATATACCTATTAATAGTTTGGGAATAGTCTATCACCATTCGTTTCTTGTGTCTCTCGTTAGTTGTGACAACTACCTGTGCTCGCCAAGGTGAACAACTAGGTTCAATGATTCCTTCCAATAAGAGACGTTGAACTTCAGAATTAATAAATTCTCTATCCTGACTACTATATCTTCTTGACTTGGTAGCAATTGGCTTACAATCCGACATCAAATTGGAAAAAAGTGATAATGGAGAAATAGATAAAGAGGTTAATCCACAAATAGATAAAAGTGGCTTAGTCCCTCCAAATGAAAGACTAAGAGACTCGTGTAACTGAAGCACATCATGTCCAATCAAAATATCCGCACAGAGATTAGGCAAAACAGATAGGCGTATATCAGTATACGTATTACCTAGAAGAATCATTTTCACAAAGCAACAACCAGCTATTTGTGAAGTAAGGGTCGTCTGAGCCATACACACCTGATACGTAACAGGCAAAATTTTCAAATGCTTCTCCTTCGCAAACTGAAGACTTATAAAACTCTCAGTACTGCCCGTATCTATAAGGGCCTTCACTTCCAACCCATTAACTTGAGCCGTAACTATAGCTTTGTTTAGGCCATGAGCAAATGCAGCAGAAATTGATGCAATAAACGCCCTATCTAAAGGCTGAATAGTCACAGAGGAGGAGGTGGTAGAGGAGGGCCCTCCCACACCAGGAGAGGAGGAGGTAATTGAACCTGATGATTTGCACACGCGTGCATAATGACCTCTCTTGCCGCATTTACTACACACAGCCTCCCGAGCAGGACACTTCAGACGAGGGTGCCGGATATTCCCACAAAAATAACACTTCTGAATCCTAGAGGCAACAGCCGCCGAAGTAGAAACTGTTTCAGAATCTAGTAAACCACTCCCATTAAGTCCACATAATTCCTTTTCATCCGAAACTGCCAAAACCATAGTCGCAGGCCGATTAAAAAGAGCATAAGAATCTGAACTTCTCTGAGCCACATCCAATGTAGAAGCTTGCTCAAAAGCACTTTTAAGATCCAAAGTCTTATTTTCTAACAACCGCTGACGAATTGATCTAGACAGTAATCCATTAATAAAAGCATCCCGTACCGATTCTTCCTTATATTCTTCAGCCGTCACGGCCTTATAATTACAGTTAACACTAAGGCACCGAAGTGCTTGTAAATAAGTATCCAAAGATTCTCCCACCTGCTGCCTACGGGCAGATAGAAGGTGACGTGCAAATACCTCATTCTTTGGTTTAACAAAAATCTTTTCCAATGTAGAAATAGCCACTTCATAAGTTTTACAGTCCAAAATATATTTATATACATCCGGAGTAATGTAGTTGATCAGCATATTCAGCTTATTTAGAGACTCCTGATCCAACACGCCCAAAAAGTTTTTAAATGTACAATACCAATGTTTCCATTTATCATCCACTCCAGCAGAATTGGGGTCAGCCTTGAATCGTTCTGGTTGAAGATATTGCTCCATTCTAACATAAAGTTAATAAATTGAAATAAAGAATAGATTTGCCTTCCAAAGCTAGGCTTTATTAACTTTAAAATCTGCAACACATCTTCCCACATCCAGTCCCAACCAAAGCTGGAAAAGAACTGAATTTAAGGTGGCCACAACACATCATGTGATCATCAACTACCAATGAGATTACAACATATATCCCAAGGCAGTTAACAAACAACCAATCATAATACTTTTACTAAACAAGGAATAATCACCACAGATACTTGCCTTCATTAGCCGAGGCATTGAATATAAGAGCAAGGAGGTTATGATGGAACTGTGTAAAACACTGGTTAGGCCACAGCTGGAATACTGTGTGCAGTTCTGGTCGCCACACTACAGGAAGGATGTGATCGCATTGGAGAGGGTGCCGAGGAGGTTCACCAGGATGTTACCGGGGCTGGAGCGCTTCAGCTATGAAGAGGGACTGGGCAGATTGGGTTTGTTTTCCTTGGAGCAGAGGAGGCTGAGGGGGGACATGATTGAGGTGTACAAAATTATGAGGGGCATAGATAGGATGGATGCTGAGGAGCTTTTTCCCTTAGTAGAGGGGTCAATAACTAGGGGGCATAGATTCAAGGTAAAGGGCGGGAGGTTTAGAGGGGATTTGAGAAAGAACTTTTTCACCCAGAGGGTGGTTGGAGTCTGGAACTCACTGCCTGAAAGGGTTGTGGAGGCAGGAACCCTCACAACATTTAAGAAGCATTTGGATGAGCACTTGAAATGCCATAGCATACAAGGCTACGAACCAAATGCTGGATTATGGGATTAGATCAGACAGGGCTTGATGGCCGGCGCAGACACGATGGGCCGAAGGGCCTCTATCCGTGCTGTATAACTCTATGACTCTATGACTCTATGATGTCCCAAAGTCCTTCACAGCCAATGAAATACTTTTTAAGTGTAGTCACTGTCGTTATGTGAACAAACATGGCACCCAATTTTCACACAGTAAAGTCCCACAAACAACAATGAGATGAATGACTAACTGATCTATTTTAGTGATGTTAATTGAAGGGGGACTGTTGACCAGGATAACAGGAGAACTTCTTGATCTTTGAATCATGCCATGAGATCTTTTCTGCCTGTTCTGTTTCACAGTCCTGCCTGCAACAGGGAAGAGAGACTAACCTTATCCATTTTCCACCAGTTAATCTTTCCATATGGCCATCAATCACAGTAGAATTAACAATGCTTCTGCGCAAGCCCTTATCCCAAACCATCCTGTTGTGCCTTGCTGGTTGGACAACATTGTATATTGGCAGATTGGAAAGAAATTGGAGAGAAAAATGCAACCAAAACAAATATTCATTACTGTTGGAAGTGAGTTCCTACAAATCTGACAGGCATTGATTTTCCAGTACTATAGTGAAACAAGAGATAAATTAGGATAAGTAATAACTGATATGGTTACAGGAGCTGCACTCAGCAGTTCTGAAGACAAACACCATGTCCCGAGGGCTTCATCTAGTCTCATATTTACTTTAAACATGTTCTAATTGCTATCAGGCAAAGACTTGAGTGCATTGTAATACAACAATGAACTAATAAAAGGCATCTGCAGTACATGATGAACACACCAAACATGCAAAATCAAGTCAGCATGAAAATGGCAATTGGCCAGAAAGCGGAAGGATGCAACACTCCTAATTTCAGAGGGTCAGCTTGGTCTGAATTGACCCAAACCTGCCTATTGCAGAATCGACAATAAAAGGGCAGTTAAATGGATTACTAATGGGCCTGTGGCTCTCTGCCCCTTATAGATCTGTGTATACAGGAGAGGGGGAAGCAGTTAATCCAAAGTACACTGTGCAACACATCCTAAGGGTGCCTGGTTACCAGACGTGCTGGTAGTTTACTCTCATCCACTGCCAGTCAGAATCTTCGCAGGAACCTGCAGCAAAGGAGCATTGCCACTTGGGGGCCTAAGAACAGTAGAGGAATTCAAGAACAATCCTTTTAGGTGGGTTATTATACATTGAGCATTGACTGTGTGCGAGATCATGTGATCGGGTGAATCCATGTTGGGGTTACTGACTCGCTGTCCCACCCAGTGCACGGAAACCATTATGTGCCTGTGAATCATTTGCAATATTAATTTCAACAAGGCCCCATGAGGGATTGAGGGGAGAGGTGTTCTTATTCCAATTGGAGCCAGAGGGAGGGAGATACGCCAATCTGAGTTGGCACCTAGTTCTTAGCACGGAAGTGATCAGAGTGCTTTTCCTATAATGTACTGAAAATACCGCCACACCTGTTGCACTCTGAAATTTTCATTTCACTGCCCTGCAGATCTTTTTAAACCTTTTATTTGTGATACAGTTGGTTTTACAGTATTTAATTTTCACACAGTGCATCACTTTATCAATGTATAAAGCATTAGCCTTGGTTTACTGGTAGCTCTCTTGCCTCTGAAGGCAAGTCTTGTTCCAGGCCCATAATCCAGGCTGACACTCCAGTGCAGTACTGAGGGAGTGCTGCACTGTCGGAGGTGCCATCTCTCGGATGAGACATTAAACCGAGGCCCCGTCTGCTCTCTCAGGTGGACGTAAAGGATCCAATGGCACTATTTCAAAGAAGAGTAGGGGAGATCTCCACAGCGCCCTGGCTGACATTTATCCTTCAATAAACACCACTACACCAGATTAACTGGTTTATCACCTCATTGCTGTTACAGGACCTTGCTGTGTGCAAGTATTGGGCTGTCCCATTAGCATACAAAACAACAGTAACTACACTTCAAAAATACTTAATTGACTGTGAAGCACTTTGGGACATCCTGAGAATGTGAAAGGTTATATATAAATGCACATTCTTTCTTTTATTATTTGCCTGTCATTGCAAAAGAACAGCATTCCCTTTAATTGAGGATCTTTGGAGTAGTACAACAGTGGGACTGATGGATGGGGTCAATTTAGACATATCAGAGGGTGAGTGACTGGATCTTGCTATTGGTAACAGAGTATGATACGGGTCGGGCAGGTCGGAGAGTGTCAGCAGAGAAAGGAAGCAAATGGAACCAGAAGAATTGCGTATGTTCAATCTGTCATGTTTGAGTTTTCTACGTCTATAATATTCTAAATTGCGATGTTTTGCACACTCCTTACTTGGGCATTGGTATTCTGACACACAGTCACGCCTGCAGATGCACACTTCTATCACTAGTTGGAGCTTCAGTTGCCCCGGAAGCTGCCGATCCCCATATCAATACCTACAGCCTCATTGATGCACTCTGAGGGGATTCGCTGTGTCCTGACTTTATGCAGCAAGTTGGAATTGCACTATATGTTGAATATTGTCGTGTTTAATATATTATCAGAAACAGAGGGTTGAGCATCTGAGTGTTCTTTTTCATGTATTTGGCATTCATTTTCTTTGATATATGCAAACATCACTTTCTGAGCCCTTCATTCACTGTCACTGTATTACTGAGCCCTTCATTCACTGTCACTGTATTACTGAGCCCTTTGTTCACTATCACTGTATTACTGAGCCCTTTGTTCACTATCACTGTATTACTGAGCCCTTTGTTCACTATCACTGTATTACTGAGCCCTTTGTTCACTATCACTGTATTACTGAGCCCTTCATTCACTATCACTGTATTACTGAGCCCTTTGTTCACTATCACTGTATTACTGAGCCCTTTGTTCACTATCACTGTATTACTGAGCCCTTTGTTCACTATCACTGTATTACTGAGCCCTTTGTTCACTATCACTGTATTACTGAGCCCTTTGTTCACTATCACTGTATTACTGAGCCCTTCATTCACTATCACTGTATTACTGAGCCCTTTGTTCACTATCACTGTATTACTGAGCCCTTCATTCACTATCACTGTATTACTGAGCCCTTCATTCACTATCACTGTATTACTGAGCCCTTTGTTCACTATCACTGTATTACTGAGCCCTTCATTCACTATCACTGTATTACTGAGCCCTTCATTCACTATCACTGTATTACTGAGCCCTTCATTCACTATCACTGTATTACTGAGCCCTTTGTTCACTATCACTGTATTACTGAGCCCTTTGTTCACTATCACTGTATTACTGAGCCCTTCGTTCACTATCACTGTATTACTGAGCCCTTTGTTCACTATCACTGTATTACTGAGCCCTTCATTCACTATCACTGTATTACAGAGCCCTTTGTTCTCTATCACTGTATTACTGAGCCCTTCGTTCACTATCGCTGTATTACTGAGCCCTTTGTTCACTATCACTGTATTACTGAGCCCTTTGTTCACTATCACTGTATTACTGAGCCCTTCGTTCACTATCACTGTATTACTGAGCCCTTCATTCACTATCACTGTATTACTGAGCCCTTCATTCACTATCACTGTATTACTGAGCCCTTTGTTCACTATTACTGTATTACTGAGCCCTTCATTCACTATCACTGTATTACTGAGCCCTTTGTTCACTATCACTGTATTACTGAGCCCTTCATTCACTATCACTGTATTACTGAGCCCTTCATTCACTATCACTGTATTACTGAGCCCTTTGTTCACTATCACTGTATTACTGAGCCCTTCATTCACTATCATTGTATTACTGAGCCCTTCATTCACTATCACTGTATTACTGAACTCTTCGTTCACTATCACTGTATTACTGAGCCCTTCATTCACTATCACTGTATTACTGAGCCCTTTGTTCACTATCACTGTATTACTGAGCCCTTCGATCACTATCACTGTATTACTGAGCCCTTCATACACTATCACTGTATTACTGAGCCCTTCGTTCACTATCACTGTATTACTGAGCCCTTCATTCACTATCACTGTATTACTGAGCCCTTTGTTCACTATCACTGTATTACTGAGCCCTTCGTTCACTATCACTGTATTACTGAGCCCTTCATTCACTATCACTGTATTACTGAGCCCTTTGTTCACTACGTGGGGGTTTGTGGACAGCGAGACTGTCCCGATTGCCACATCTGCTGTAAATATTTTTGACTTGAGACACTCCGACGCATAAGGGAGGGGGAGGAATTTTTTGATAGTTTTCTCTGGAGTATAGTCACACCTCAGAGGAAAACACAGGTGCAGGAAGGGGAGAGTGTGACTGTTAGTCAGCCGGGTAAGGGGAACCAAGGGGTGATAGAGAATGAGGTCCTGCAGACCATGCTCCTGTCCAGTAGGTACAATGTAATTGCAACCTGTGAGGATAAGGATGCAGGCTGCGGGATGGACAGCCAGAATGCTAACCATGGCACCGTGGAGCAGGAGGCATTCCAAGGGGGTTGGGAGTGGGGTGGGGGGGTGGGGGTGGGTGGTGGATGGAGAGCGGAAGAGAAAGGTTGTTATCACAGGGGATTCGATAATTAGGGGGATAGATAGCGTCCTCTGCAGTCGCAACCAAGAGTGCAGAAGGGTGTGCTGCCTCCCTGGTGCAAAGAAAAAAAGACTTGCATTTATATAGCGCCTTTCACGGCCACCAGATGTCTCAAAGCGCTTTACAGCCAATTAAGTACTTTTGGAGTGTAGTCACTGTTGTAATGTGGGAAATGCAGCAGCCAATTTACGCACAGCAAGCTCCCACAAACAGCAATGTGATGATGACCAGACAATCTGTTTTTGTTATGTGGATTGAGGGTAAATATTGGCCAGGAAACCAGGGATAACGCTCCTGCTCTTCTTCGAAATAGTGCCTTGGGATCTTTTACGTCCACCTGGGAGAACAGACGAGGCCTCGGTTTAACGTCTCATCTGAAAGACGGCACCTCCAACAGTGCAGCACTCCCTCAGCACTGCACTGGCATGTCAGCCTAGCTTTATGTGCTCAAGTCCCTGGAATGACCCACAACCTTCTGACTCAGAGGCGAGTGTGCTACCCACTGAGTCACAGTAAAGGATATCGCAGAGCAACTGAAAAGGAACTTGGAAATGGAGGGGGAAGATCCAGTTGTCGTGGTCCATGTTGGGACCAATGACATAGGGAAGAAAAGGGAGGATGTCCTGCTAAGGGAATATCAGAAATTAGGAACTAAATTAGAAAACAGGACATCACGGGTAATCTCAGGATTACTACCCAAGCCATGTGTTACTTGGCATAGGGATAGGCAGGTCAGATAGGTGAATGTGTGGCTGAAAGACTGTTGTGGGAAGGAGAGGTTCCATTTCATGGGACACTGGCACTAGTACTGGGACAGAAAAGAGCTGTACCAATGGGATGGGCTCATCCTGAACCAGAGTGGAACCAGTGTCCTACCGGAAAGGATAAATAGAGCTGTCGATAGGACTTGAAACTAGTAAGACGGGGGGAAGAGATTTGGTGAAAATAACATAAGTCTGAAGATAAAAGAAATAGAAGATGAGAGTAAAGGTCAGGCTGAGGTCAGGAACAAGGGTAACATCAACGGTCAGGGAACAAATACAGTTATAAAACAGAAGTATAAAAGTATTAAAAATATTGGGGCTGATGAACTTACCTGATGATCCTGGATCCATGGAGACTCGCGCTCCTGGGCCTCAATGTGTAGACGCCCACGTATCCCAGGCGTGCACGCGGTTCATAAGCGCCACTGGGATCACATGGGCTGGCCCAACAAATGAAAGAAGGGAATCCCCATTCATGAAGATTCTTGACAGATTGCAAGTTCTGGGTTTCTGTGCGTGCACCTCATACGGGCCGCAAAATACGGGCCAATGTAAAAGGAACAACTACTAAAGACGAATTAAACTGCCTGTACAGCCATGTACACAGCATCCAAAATCAAACGGGGGAACTGGAGGCAATAATCCGTAGTGAGGAACCAGGTGTAATAGGAATAACTGAAACATGAGTCTACGTACAGAACAAGACTGGCAACTAAATATTGCAGGTAATAACATAATCAGAAAGGATATGGAAGGAAGAAGGACAGGTGGGATAGTTGTACTAATTAGAGATAACATAATGGCAGTAGAAAAAAGGGACATAACTAAGAGAAGGTTAGATACAGAATCCAAAGGATTGCAATAAAAGATAAGAAGGGATCAATCACCTAATAGTGGAAAGGAGGTGGAGGAATAAAAAGGTTAGTATCAGTAATGGTGACCATGAAACTACTAGATTGTCGTAAAAACCCATCTGTCTCACTAATGTCCTTTAGGGAAGGAAATCTGAATCTGCGTCCTTATCTGGTGTAGCCTATCCAGATCAACAGCAATGTGGTTGACACTTAACTGCCCTCTGAAATGGCCTAGCAAGCCACTCAGCCCTAATAAACCGCTACAAAAATGTATAAGAAGAATAAAACCGGGCGGACCACTCAACATCGATCGAGGCATCAGATTTGGATACCACACGATCCTGCAAAATCCTCCTCACCAACATCTGGGGACTTGGGAGAACTGTCCCACACACTCATGAAGTGGGACATAGTCATAATCACAGAATTGTACCTTTCAGCCAACATCCCAGACTCCTCCATCACTCTTCCTGTCCCGCTGGCAGGACAGACCCACCAGGGGTGGTGGCACAGTGGTATACAGTCAGGAGGGAGAGGCCCTGGGAATCCTCATCATTGACTCCAGACCCCATGAAGTCTCATGGCATCAGGTCAAACATGGGCAAGGAAACTTCCTGCTGATTATCACCTACCACCCTCCCTCAGCTGATGAATCAGTACGCCTCCATGTTGAACACCACTTGGAAGAAGCACTGAGGGTATCAAGGGCATCAGCAGCAGCAGAATTGTATTCCATCACAATCTGTAACCTCATGGCCTGGCAGATCCCTCACTTTATCATTACCATCAAGGCAGGAGACCAATCCTGGTTCAATGAGGAGTGTAGAAGAGCATGCCAGGAGCAGCACCAGGTATACCTGAAAATGAGGTGCCAACTTGGGGAAGCTGCAACACAGGACTACATGCATGCTAAACAGCGGAAGCAGCATGCTACAGACATCCCACAGTCAATGGATCAGATCAAAGCTCTGCTGTCCTACCACATCTAGTCATGAATGGTGGTGGACAATTAAACAACTAACAGGAGGAGGTGGCTCCATGAACATCCCCATCTTCAATGATGGCAGAGCTCAGCATGTGAGTGCAAAAGACAAGGCTTAAGCAGTCGCAACCTGTAAAGTCTGTAGGTATTATGGCGAATTAATACACAGACTACAAGAGTAACTTTAACAGGACTTTACTATTCAAAGGTCAGGGCGAATCTGCCCAATAAATCCTGACACAGCACTTATATACCGGTGTGGTCACCGTCGGTATTACAGTATACAGCAGCCAAGACAAAGTAGTGCCACACCTAAAATAGTTCTCTTAAAGGTGGACGGTTACATACAATAGTTCTCTTAAAGGTAGAACAGTTACATACACTACAATCCTCCCTTTTTAGCTTACAACATACTTATTCCCCATTAACATAACATCATAACATATATACAACTTATGCAAAACAGTTCACAGATTCAGTCTCTCTGGGGGCTTCCTGACTCTGTCCGGATAACGCCTCGGTGGTGTAGTAGTTTTCGGCGGGGTAGTAGGTTCTTCTGGCAAGGTCGATTCGGCTTGAAGGACAGTGTCAGGTTCATCTGATTCTAGTATTACCAGATCGGAGGTAGGTGCTCTGGGTATCTCTGCTTCAACATTAGCCGTGTAAGGTTGTGGAGTAGGTTGGTCCTTTGTGGATGACCCTATGATCTGGTCAACATGTCGCCTTATGATGCTGTCACTAATGTCCACAGTATACATCAGCGGCCCTAGCCTTTTCCCAATAGTTCCAGGCTGCCATTTCTCGGTACGGTAATCCCGGGCCAAAACTTGTTGACCTATCTGAAAGGATCTAGTTGGCCTTTCATTCATGCCCTGAAATTGCCGGTTCTCTATGTCCCTTCTGACGTTTGGCTTAATCAAATCCAGCCGGCATCTTAGTCTTCTATTGAAAAACATCATGGCGGGAGTTTGGTTTGTGACCGCATGTGTTGCATTCCTGTACGCCAACAAGAAGTTATCTACCTTATGTTGTAGGTTGATGTCTTCATTACCCATGGCCTTTATGGCCTTCTTGAAGGTCTGGACAAACCTTTCAGCTAATCCATTGGTGGCGGGATGGTATGGGGCTGACGTGTAGTGCTTGACCCCATTCCTTTTTAAGAACTTCCTGAATTCTTCGGACACAAATTGCGGTCCATTATCAGAACAGATCTGTTCCGGCAGGCCATTCCTAGCAAATATGGTCCGTAATACTGTGATGGTTTTTTCCGTGGTGGTGGAGGACATCTTTATTACCTCCGGCCACTTGGAGTGTGCATCCACCGCGATTAGAAACATTGAGTCCATAAATGGACCAGCAAAGTCGACGTGTACCCTTTGCCAAGGAGATGAGGGCCACTCCCATGGATGCAGAGGAGCTTGTGGTGGCGCGTTTTGGACCTTCTGGCATCCTAGACAGCTCTTGGTTATTTCTTCGATGTCTCCATCAATACCTGGCCACCACACAAACGCTCTTGCTAGGTTCTTCATTTTCACTCCACCCAGATGCCCCTCGTGAAGCTCCTTTAGCACCTTATGCTGAAGTTTGGGTGGAATCACCACTCTAGAGCCACACATCAAGGTTCCTCGGCACACTGACAGCTGTTCTTTTCTTTGCGAAAATGCGGGCAGCGTTGGTTCGCCATGTGCTGGCCATCCCTCCACCGTTAAATCGTAGACTCGTGAGAGAGTCGGATCATTTCTTGTTTCATTTTCGATCATCAAATTTGTTACTGGTAGACATTCCACTATGGATGAGTGGAACATCTCTACCGGGTCCACTGTAGCCGCCTCTTCTACTACTGGCAACGGTAGGCGCGATAACCCAGCAGCATTTCCATGCTGTTTGGACCTTTTGTATTCGATGTCATATTGGTGTGCCCCAAGTAACACGGACCACCTCTGTAGCCTTTGCGCTGTCATAGTGGAAACGGCCTTGTTAGGGTTGAATATGCACACCAACGGCTGGTGGTCTGTCAGTAATGTGAACTTCTTGCCCTGCAGGTAATGATTGAATTTCTTTACTCCCCACACAAGGCTGAGGGCCTCCCTATCTATCTGAGCATAATTTCGCTCAGCGGAGGTCAATGATCGGGACGCAAATGCGACTGGCCTTTCCGAGCCATTTGGTAACTTGTGTGAAAGTACTGCTCCAATTCCATAAGGGGAAGCATCACAAGCTAGACGAAGAGGTAACGTTGGGTTGAAATGAGCCAACACTTCCTCAGAGGTAATCAACGCCTTGCTTCTGCGAAAGGCCTTCTTACAGTCCTCGCTCCACTTCCATGGTACTTCTTTCCGCAACAGAGCATTCAGCGGATGCAGCACCGTGGATAGATTTGGCAGAAACTTGTGGTAATAATTAATCAACCCCAGAAACGATCTCAACTGTGATACATTTTCCGGAGCGGGGGCCTTCACGACAGCTTCTATCTTGTCAGGTGACTTGTGCAGCCCCTCTTGGTCAATGACATGACCGCAGTACGAGATCCGTTTCTGGAAGAACTCACATTTCTGGCGATTAACTCGAAGGCCATATTTCTTCAACCTGGTGAGCACCAGTTTCAAATTTGCGAGGTGTTCCTCCTCGTCCTCTCCTGTAATCAGGATATCGTCCAAGTAACACTGAGTGCTTGGAATACCCTGTAAGACCTGCTCCATGGCCCTCTGCCAAATTGCTGGAGCCGAAGCTACTCCAAAAACCAGTCTATTATAACGATACAAACCTCTGTGTGTGTTGATTGTGAGATACTGGCGCGACTCTTCCTCGACTTCCATTTGTAAGTATGCTTGTGCCAGGTCTATCTTGGTGAAGTGTTTCCCGCCAGACAATGAAGCAAAGATATCCTCAATCCGCGGAAGCGGGTATTGTACCGTGTGAAGCACCGGATTAACTGTGATCTTGAAGTCTCCGCAGATGCGGACCTTTCCCGGTCCCCCTGGCTTGTTACTTGATGAAGACTTCATGACGGGAACAATGGGCGTGGCCCACTCAGTCCAGTCCACCTTAGACAGTACCCCTGAACATTCAAGCTCTTCCAGTTCTGCCTCCACAGCAGGTCGTATCGCGTAAAGTACCGATCTGGCTTTGAAAAATTTTGGGCTTGCATGTTCTGCAATCTTGATTTTTGCCTTAATTCCTCTCAGTGTTCCCAGTCCTTGCTGAAATACCTCTTTAGCTTCGTCCAATATTCTGGACAACCGTTCAAGTTTGACATCTTCCTTTCCGGAATCTACCGTCATTGTGTTTAGTGAGTGCCAGTCTATCTTTATTTTCCTGATCCACTCCCGTCCCAGAAGTGGTGGACCTCCCTCGGGTAGCACATACATGTCCATTCCTCGGTGATCTTTGCCCTTGTGTCTCACCTTGACTTTTATCTTTCCGATGGGGTATACTTTATGCCCCGTGTATGTCTGCAATACTACCTCCGTATCCCGTAGGGGAATATATTTGAACAACTTTTTGTAATCTTGCTTATTCATGACCGTCAACGCCGATCCAGTGTCCACTTCCATTTTCACTTGGACTTTTGCAATCTGTAGTGTGACCCAGAAAGTTTGTCGGTCAGCTTCTTTACTCACATTGTGAATCCTCAGACTACCCAGTTCCTTGCTGTTGGAGTCTGAATCCGAATTCGGTTCATCTGTACTCTTCCCAGTCACCTTATGTACCTTTCTGTACTTCTTCTGCGGTGACTTATTATTGCTGGTCTTCTTTCCTGACCGGCATACTTTAGCTATGTGACCAGGCTTGCCACATTTCCTACATTCCTGGTTTTTAAACCAGCATTGGTTCTGATCGTGTGTTGTCTTCCCACAACGATAACATTTCGTTGTACCCGAAGTCATTTGATCCATACTGAGTACCGCTGTCTTCCGCTGCATTTCTGCCGTGCCTCTCGCTGCGGCTTCGTGCGATGCTGCAATAAGGACAGCCTTCTCAAGTGTAAGATCGTTCTCTTCGAGCAGTCATTTTTGTGTTCCTTCCTTCCACATTCCGCACACGAACTTGTCTCTCAGTGCCTCTGACAGATTTACCCCAAACTGGCAGTATTTTGCTAGTCTACGCAGTTCAACCAGGTACTCTGCGTTGCTTTCCTCTTTTAGTTGCGTTCTCACGTAAAATTTAGATCGTTCCGCTAACATCAGCGGTGCGGGGTTCAAATGATCCTTCAGGACAGCAACAATATAAGCGAAAGACTGATCCGCTGGTTTAGCTGGTGATAGAAGATGCTTCAATAACCCGTATGTCTTCGCACCCATTGAGTTTAGTAAGGTTAGAGCTTTGTCATAATTTGCTATCTTATTGACCTTACAATATATCTCGATGCGTTCTACATACGTGGCCCAATCTTCCACATCGGAATCGAAACCGTTGATGTTTCTACGCTTAGGCATCTTCACCCTCTTCCTGAGAAACAACAACAAAATATTTCTTTAACTTTTTTTAAAATCCAAAATGGCGGTTTCCCGCGCTTGTCTTCTTTCCCCGCCCACTTTCAAAATGGCGGTTTCCCGCTTCTGTCTTCTTCCCCGCCTACTGGCGGCTTCCCGCGTTTCTTCCCCTGGCGGGAGGGGTAAGCTTTTCCCTCGGGCGACGACCGCTGGCTTTCGGGGTTCGCAGCCTGCGCGTCGGCTTCAGTGCGTTCCTTGTTCCCTTTTCTTGGCAGGGCAACCGGCGCTGGGTACAACCCGTTGACGGCGAACAGTTTCAGCCGCTGGGCTGGATCTCGCTCAGTCTCCCTCGCTCGGGCTCTGTCTCTCCCGCTCGCTCGGGCTCTGTCTCTCCCTCAGCGGCTTCCAATCACGCCTCCCAGCCCTCTCACAGTCCGATGCTTTCCTCCCCGGCTGCGGCTGAGTTCTCCGCGATTTATTTATTTTTATATCTTCCCGCGCCTTACGATCCCGGTCGCAGCGCTTCGTGGCCTCGGTCGCTGCCCAGCCTTTTTCACTCCAATCGCGCCTCCCAGCCCTCTCGCAGTCCGGTGCTTTCCTCCCCGGCTGCGGCTGAGTTCACCGCGGTTTATTTATTTTTATATCTTCCCGCGCCTTACGATCCCGGTCGCAGCGCTTCGTGGCCTCGGTCGCTGCCCGGCCTTTTTCGCCGGTCGCGGTCTAGCTGTCTCACGACGCCGTTGCGTCTCCCAGCCCGCTTGTACCGCGGCTTCCGTGCTCCACGCTGCCCCAGTCTCAGCGCCTCTGGGCCCGACTTCTGTCCGGCTCCTTTCCCCCGACCGTGGTCGAGTTCACCGCCCTTACCCTCCGTTTATTTTTTTTATTTTCCCTTTACTCACAGTCACCATGGCCGACTTGCTTCTCGTGCTGATCGGCTCACTCACCACCGTGGCAGAAGGGACAATCAGTGCCTGTTGCTGATGGAAGGCTTTGTGTCTGAATTCTTCCTTCTTCCTTGCTCTGCAGACTCGAGTTTTCTCTCAGCAGAACGACGAGGGCGGGTGCCTCTTCTCGACGCTCGTTAACTGCTTCGGAAGCATTGTTGCCACAGGGTAAGATCGAACTCGTCGCCACTGTAAAGTCTGTAGGTATTATGGCGAATTAATACACAGACTACAAGAGTAATTTTAACAGGACTTTACTATTCAAAGGTCAGGGCGAATCTGCCCAATAAATCCTGACACAGCACTTATATACCAGTGTGGTCACCGTCGGTATTACAGTATACAGCAGCCAAGACAAAGTAGTGCCACACCTAAAGTAGTTCTCTTAAAGGTGGACGGTTACATACAATAGTTCTCTTAAAGGTAGAACAGTTACATACACTACACAACCATCTTCAGCCAGAGGTGCCTAGTGGATGTTTCATCTCGGCCTCCTCCCGAGGTCCCCACCATCACAGATGCCAGTCTTCAGTCAATTCAATTCACTCCATATGATATCAAGAAATGGCTGAGTGCACTGGATACGGCAAAGGCTATGGGCCCAGACAACATTCTGGCTGTAGTGCTGAAAACTTGTGCTCAAGAACTAGCTGCCCTCTAGCCAAGCTGTTCCAGTATAGCTACAACACTGCATCTACCCAACAAAGTGGAAAATTTCCCAGATATGTTCTGTCCACAAAAAGCAGGACAAATCCATTCCGGCCAATTAACCCCCATCGCCCTACTCTCAGTCATCCACAGAAGGTATTGTCGACAGTGGTATCAAGCAGTACTTACTCACCAATAACCTGCTCACCGATGCGGAGCTTGGGTTCCGCTAAGACCACTCGGCTCCTGACCTCATTACAGCCTTGGTCCAAACATGGACAAAGGAGCTGAATTCCAGAGGTGAGGTGAGAGTTACTGCCCTTGACATCAAGGCAGCATTTGACCGAGTGTGGCATCAAGGAGCCCTAGTAAATTTGAAGTCAATAGGAATCAGGGGGAAAACTTCACTGGCTAGAGCCTTACCTAGCACAAAGGAAGATGGTTGTTGTTGTTGGAGGCCAATCATCTCAGGCCCAGGACTTCGCTGCAGGAGTTCCATGGACTGCAGCGGTTTAAGAAGGCAGCTCACCACAACCTTCTCACGGGCAATTAGAGGTGGGCAATAAATGCTGGCCTTGCCAGTGATGCCCACATTCCATGAATTAATTAAAAAAAAGCTAGCATGAAGAAGCAGCAAAAGGGGTACAGGGAATGGAGTTTTTATAATGTGTGCAAGACTCCTTTCTTACCCAGTATGTACAAAGCCCAACACGAGAGGAAGCACTGCTGGATCTAGTAATGGGGAATGAACCAGAACAGATAATAAAAGTAAGTGTAGACCATAGCGATCACAACATAATCAGGTTTAAGATAAAGATTGAGAGGACTTGAGTAAGACAAAGACCAAAGTAATAAATTGGAAGAAAAGCTAATTTGAATGGGATGAGAATGGAACTAGGAAAAATAAACTGGAAAAATTTACTGACAAAGAAGTAGAACAGCAGTGGGAAACACTTAAAATGGTGATCGGTGGAGTCCAGGAGAAATATATCCCACTAAAAAGTGAGAACAAACTAACCAGTAACGACACATCATGAATGAATTAAGAAATAGGGGCAAAATTGAAACTAAAGTAAAAGGCATACACTGGGCTGGATTTTGATACTGGAGGCGTGTAGGAGGTGGGATTACAACTTTTGGGGTTGTAGTCCCGCCTCCATCGAGTTGTGGCCAACCCACGTGATTTTCACTTGATTGACCTTGTTGATCCCGCCCAGCGGGCTCAGCAGGCCAAGTAAGGGCCACCCGGCAACAGGTGATGTCACAGATTGACATTTCATCTGTCAAGAGCTTTTGACAGATGAAATATCAACATTTGACAGCTCTTTGAAGCTGTCAAACACTGACAATCTGTACACTAAGTTAATTCCTTCCTCTCAGGCTGATTTAGAGATCTCTCCAGAACAGAAAGCAGAATGCTGCAACTTTTGACAGCTCGCGGCCATTCTGCTTTCTGTGCCGGTGAGATCAGGGACTCCCGAGACCTGAAGGAAGGAAGGCTGTAAAGGTAAGTAAAACTTATTTAAACACTTTACACACACCAAACACACATACCTCTGCACTCACGCACACATCACTCACCTGAACACCGGACATCTCAAACCCTCCAAGCCCTTCAGCCCGACGGTCCGCCTCACTAACTTGGCGTGGTTTGGAGCCGTCGGGAATCCCACACTTCAGGGATTAAAAATAGGGATTAGGCTAAAAACTGCCTGTTAACTACCTGTTAATTGGCACTAATCCCCTTCCCGCCTCGGGTCCCAGCACAGGTCGGGTATCCGCCTCCTTTGAAACTGGCATAGAGGCGGGTTGGGGGCGGGATGGGTTCGTGCCCCCCGATTTTGCGATTTTAACCCCCCACATGCCTCCAATCCTGCCTCAACAGCCCAATGAAAATCGAGCCCACTATGTACATAGACAACAAAGGAGAGGATGACAAAAGGGAATCGGAAAAGGTTAGGAAAGAAGTAAAAAAAAATTAGGAAGGTAAAGAAAAACTATGAAATTAAATTATCAAGGGATATAAAAAGAAATAGTAAAGTATTCTACAGACACATAAATAACAAAAGAAAAATCAGGATAGGGATAGGGCCACGAAGGGATACACAAGATAAACTCACAGGTAATGACAGCAAAATGGCAGAAATATTACATAATCACTTTACCTCAGTATTTACCAGGGAGACTAACATGGTGGACATGACATTAGAAGAAGAGATCAAAAAGGATATAAAGACATTTAAGATAGAGAGGGGGCAGATAATTGATAAACCAATCAAACTTAGAGAGGATAAAACCTCTGGTCTGGATGGATTGCATCCACGCATATTAAAAGAGGTTCAGGAAGAGATAGCAAAGGCACTATTACATATATATAAAAATTCATTAGGAAAGGGAATAGTGCCAGAGGACTGGCGGATAGCTATTGTGATTCCTATATATTAAAAGGGAGATAGAACAATCCCAGGGAACTATAGACCAATTAGTTTAATGTTGGTG
The DNA here is from genome assembly GCF_052327205.1 of Somniosus microcephalus. Taxonomy (NCBI): domain Eukaryota; kingdom Metazoa; phylum Chordata; class Chondrichthyes; order Squaliformes; family Somniosidae; genus Somniosus; species Somniosus microcephalus. Next base: position 105,083,790 of record NC_140999.1, read on the forward strand.
GTAGGAAAGATAATGGAATCTAGAAACTGAAAATATAATAAAAAGTAGTCAGCACGGATTCCAAAAGTGAAGGTCATGCTTGACCAACCTTACTGAATTCTTTGAAGAAGTAACAGAAAGGGTAGATAAAGGTAATGTAATAGACATAATATAATTGGATTTCCAAAAGGTCTTTGGTAAGGTACCGCATAGACTCATGACTAAAATCAGAACATGTGGAGCCAGGGAACAAGTAGCAGAATGGATAGCAAGCTGGCTATAAAACAGAAAACAGAGAGTGGGGTTAACGGTAATTACTTAGATTGGCAAAAGGTGGGAAGTTGTGTTCCACAAGGATCGGTGCTGGGACCACTGTTGTTTACCATTTACATAAATGATTTGGACTCGGGAATCGGAAGTACAATTTAAAAATTTGTGAATAACACCAAATTGGTGGGTGTAGTTAATATAGAGAGGAGGACTGTGACAAAATACAGGAGGACATTAATAAACTTGCAGAATTGGCATGTAATCGGCAAATGAACTTCAATATAGATAAGTGCGAGGTAATACATTTCGGTAGGAAGAATAAGGAGGCCATATACTCCTTGGAAAATAAATATCTAAATGGGGTAGAGGAAAAGAGGGATTTGGGAGTACAGATACACAGATCACTGAAAGTAGCAACACAGGTTAATAAGGCCATAAGAAATGTAAACACTGCACTGGGTTTAATTTCTAGAGGGATAGAATTAAAAAAGCAGAGAAGTTATGTTAAACTTGTATAGTATCTTGGTTAGACCACACTTGGAATACTGTAAACAGTTTTGGTCTCCATATTATAGAAAGGATATAAAGGCACTGGACAAGTTGCAAAAAAGATTTACTAGAATGATACCAGAACTGAGAGGTTATACCTATCAGAAAATATTGAACAAATTTGAACATTTTCTCTAGAAAAAGTGAATACTGAGGGGTGCCCTGATAGAGGTCATCAAGATTATGAAAGGGTTTGATAGGGTAGACATGGAGGAATGGCCACTTGTGGGCAAGACCAGAACTTGGGGACATAAATATAAGATAGTCACTAATAAATCCAATAGGGAATTCAGGAGAAACTTCTTAACCAGAAAGTGGTTAGAATGTGGATGTGAATAGCATAGATGCATTCAAGAGAAAGCTAGATAAGCATATGAGGGAGAGAAGAATGGACGGATATGTTGATGGGGTTAGATGAAGAAGGGTAGGAGGAGGCTGGTGTGGAGCATAACACTGGTATGGACCAGTTGGGCTGAATGGTCTGTTTCTCTGCTGCAAATACTTTGTAATGCTATAGCTCACAGTATTACTGAGCCCTCATTCACTATCATGGTATTCCATTACTTAATGAAGTAACTGCTGCCAATGACCAGATGCTGCGCAGAAGTGTACTGTGAATTAATCTGGATGCTCCAACGACTGGAAGCATGATGTTTCTGATTTTTTTTTTTTAAACGAGCCCGCTCCTTTCCCGGCGAAGCGAACAACCAAAAAAACACTTAGACTGCGCATGTGCAACTACTTCAACTTCATTGGCAGCAGTCGTGTCCATTACTTAAACACCTTCTCTCCCTTCAAAAGCATCCTTAAAGTGCATCTGTTCAACTGTACTTGGTACCCTCCGTGCTACTCCTGCTCAGGTCTGATGCCTAACTGTGAATTGCCTTGGGCCATTTCACTACATTGAAGGTGCCAAATAATGGAGTGAGTATTGACACCACTTTTGTAGCCAATGGATTGCACTGTGTCAGCCAATGACTTGGAGACACAGCAGGGCTTACGGCAAACCCTCCATTTTACAGCAACCAGAACTCATGACCAAAACTGCAGCAAAGTCTCCTGATAAACACAGGATTATTTCTCCAGCAAAATGCAGTGCATGGAGGATAGTTAAATAATACAAATTATGTGGAAGGATTTTCAGATGGAGTTACATTTAAGTGTTGTGTTTTAAAATAAAGTGAATTCCTAAAGTTCAAAAGGAAAGGCCACAGGAAGCTGACATTTAGAGACTGTGGCTCCGAAACTCCTCATGGGGTTCTGCTGGTCTCCCACTGTCATTTTGGCATCTTGTGAAGGCACTGGTAAAAACCTCAGGACACCATGCAGTGACACTCCAGCGCAGTGCTGAGGGAGTGCTGCACTGTCGGAGGTGCCATCTTTCAGATGAGACTTTAAACCGAAGCCTTGTCTGCCTTCTCAGGCAGATGTAAAAGATCTCATACTATTTCAAAGAAGAGCAGGGGAGTTTTCCCCGGTGTCCTGGCTAATATTTATCCCTCAACCAACATTGCTAAAAGACAGGTTATCTGACCATTATCACAGTGCTGTTTGTGGGAGCTTGCTGTATGCAAAATTGGCTGTCGTGTTTCCTACATTACAACAGTGACTACACTTCAAAAGTACTTCATTGGCTGTGAAATGCTTTGGGACATCCTGAGGTGGTGTAAAATCGCTATAGAAATGCAAATTCTTTCTTTTTTAAAATCTTTTTATTCAGTGGCCATATTCACTGATAGTGGTGTTTAAAATCATGAAGGGTTTAGATAGAGTAAATAAAGAGAAACTCTTTCCAATGGCTGATGGGTCGGTAACCAGAGGGCACCGAATTAAGGTGACTGGCAAGAGGCGACATGAAAAGAACTTTTTTACGCAATGGGTGGTTAGGATTTGGATTGCGCTGCCTGATAGGGTGGTGGGTACAGATTCAATAGCAGCCTTCAAAAGGGAATTGGATAAATACTTGAAGGAGAAAAAAATTGCCAGGATATGGGGAAAGAGCGGGGGAGTGGGACTAACTGGATTGCTGTTTGAAAGAGCCGGCGCAGACTTGATGGGCCAAATGGCCTCCTCCTGTGCTGTACTATCCTATGATTCTATGATTCTAGGTCACATTAAGATATTGCACTTCAAAATGCTGAAGGTGTGAAGAAAGCCAGTAATTTCCTGTTGGTCTCCTTGACCTTGGGAGGGAGCCAGTGATTGACAGACAAAGGCTGGACCTCAGGATGTGCCTGTTTAAGGCAATTGTAAATTGAAGTTACATACAGTTCCATCAACTGGTCCGGGCAGCGGGCGGTCGAGGGGGGTCATTCAGCTCGACTGCCTGCCTCTCTTCCGCGGCCACGTTCGTGCCCGGGTGGCCCTGGAGATGGAGCACGCGGTGTCCGCCGGCACGCTCGAGGCCTTCCACGACCGGTGGTCACCGCAGGGACTGGAGTGCATCATCACCACTGGCAATGGAATTTTTATTTAAGTTGTTAAGTTTCATTTAATGTTTTTGTTAAGTTACAGTTTGTTTGTTTATTGTTTCCACTAAAAGAGCGACATACAGTTCCCCCTTAGTAGCGGAGTATTATATCGGCAGGGCTCCTGGCCATAGAACAGGTCGTCTTGCCACTTACCATGAGCAGCTCGATCATAGACCGGCCAAGCAACCACAAAAGACCAAATACTTACTCACCGGGGTGGGGGGGGGGCAACACATGTGCTCCCCCGAAAGAGTTAAGTTCCATGCAGATAGGTTCAAGTACTTAATGCTTCTCGGAAGCTTGGTCCAGCGTATTCTTGGCAATGGACCCTACAGTCTGAGCACTGAGGACAGATGTGTGGAGTTACCCGGCAACAGAGGCGTTTAGTTTCTTCCTTCCATTAACAGTGCTGACGCTGGGGTTACTGCAGAGGCTGTGCTATAAACTTCTGTTCGCTCCAAGCAACCCAACTCAGGACTGGCTATATGCCGCTTGTAGCTGCCGTTCAGCCCCAAGATCGGACTCTTTCATCGGACACATCCGCCCAGGGCTGCAGAGAGAAGAGAAATCAACAGCAGCTGAAACTGACCTGGCGAGACTGACAGCCTCGTCAAATTGACCAACTTTGGGGCATTGTGGGACACGTGAGCTCCGATTTTGGGAGAGAAGGCGGGCTGAATGGAGTTGGATGGAACCTCTCGAGTGTTGAGTTTCAAAGCGAAACTCCAACTGTGCTAGAGCCTGGAGCCTGTGAAACAGACCCCCCTCTACCTGGAGCCTGAGAAACAGACCCCCCCTCTACCTGGAGCCCGAGAAACAGACCCTCCTCTACCTGGAGCCTGAGAAACAGACCCTCCTCTACCTGGAGCCTGTGAAACAGACCCTCCTCTACCTGGAGCCTGTGAAACAGACCCTCCTCTACCTGGAGCCTGTGAAACAGACCCTCCTCTACCTGGAGCCTGTGAAACAGACCCTCCTCTACCTGGAGCCCGAGAAACAGACCCGCCTCTACCTGGAGCCCAAGAAACAGACCCTCCTCTACCTGGAGCCCGAGAAACAGACCCTCCTTTACCTGGAGCCCGAGAAACAGACCCTCCTCTACCTGGAGCCTGAGAAACAGACCCTCCTCTACCTGGAGCCTGTGAAACAGACCCTCCTCTACCTGGAGCCTGTGAAACAGACCCTCCTCTACCTGGAGTCTGTGAAACAGACCTCTTACTCGGCGCCATCCCTGAACATGACTTTTACTTGATGATGGCTCCCGTTGTCCCGTGTGGTTTAATCTTCAGACTGCTGCTGCCTCTCTGCCTCCTGACAGGTAAGAGTTAATCTTTTCCTGAATCCAACAGCAAGAATGCTGTGGAGTGGGACTTACACATTTCAAAGTCTTAAAATGAATCGTTCGGTTAAACCCCTGAGACCAAAGTTAGACTGTCAATATTAAGTCGCTGGTTACTAGCCTTCTCCACCTCCTTCTTGGATATGTCCAGGGGCAGAGGCTGAGATGAGGTCCACATTGGTTGTGGGCCCTCCGTGGCCTGTGGGTTGGGGCAATCGGCCATGGCAGGGGTTCTTGACCCGTGGCCCTGGGGGCACATACAGCCCCCTACCCCCACCCCTGAACCATGGCAGTCCAGCCCTTGGCGCCCAGGCACCTCAGTCCAATTTACACTTGTATTTCTTGTTTGTTGGTTTGTCCTGGTTGTATTTCATGGACCGGGAAATTTGGAAAGGGGCTGTTCTTGGTGCTGTTGCCTCACTGGTGGATAAATCCTAAATCAGAACTGTTAGTACCCGCAAACTCGGAATATATGCGAATTGATGGGTACATGGATTTAAACATCATCTGTCGCTGCCCCGAGGCCACCTGATGTACACCCATGAGCAACATAAAGACTGAAAGCTTGGGCATTCCGGTCTTTAATAACTTTCCCAGCAACAGATGATAACCTCTAATTAACCTCAGTGTGTAAAGAGCAATTAGCCTCTAATTAACCTCGGAGTATGGAGCAATTAACAACAACAACAACAACTATTTGTATTTATATAGCGCCTTTAACGTAGTAAAATGTCCCAAGGCGCTGCACAGGACAAGACAAAAAAATTTGACACCGAGACACATAAGGAGAAATTAGGGCAGGTGACCAAAAGCTTGGTCAAAAAGGTAGGTTTTAAGGAGCATCTTAAAGGAGGAAAACGAGGTAGTGAGGCGGAGAGGTTTAGGGAGGGAATTCCAGAGCTTGGGGCCTAGGCAACAGAAGGCACGGCCACCAATGGTTGAGTGATTATAATCAGGGATGCCCAAGAGGGTGGAATTAGAGGAGCGCAGATATCTCAGATGGGTGGTGGTGGGGCGGTGGTGAGGCATGGAGGGATATTTAAACAAGGATGAGAATTTTGAAATCGAGGCGTTGCTTAACCGGGAGCCAATGTAGGTCAGCGAGCACAGGGGTGATGGGTGAACGGGACTTGGTGCGAGTTAGAACACAGGCAGCCAAGTTTTGGATGACCTCAAAGTTTACAGAGGGAAGAATGTGAGAGGCCAGCCAGGAGTGCATTGGAATAGTCAAGTCCAGAGGTAACAAAGGCATGGATGAGGGTTTCAGCAGTGGATGAGCTGAGGCAAGGGCAGAGACGGGCGACGTTACAGAGGTGGAAATAGGTGGTCTCAGTTATGCTGCGAATATGTGGTCGGAAGCTCATTTCAGAGTCAAATATGACACCAAGATTGCGAACAGTGTGGTTCATCCTCATCCAGTGTGGAGAGGGATGGAGTCAGTGGCTATGGAACAGAGTTTGTGGCAGGGACTGAAAACAATGGCTTCGGTCTTCCCAATATTTAATTGGGGAAAATTTCTGCTCATCCAGAACTGGATGTCAGGCAAGCAATCTGACAATTTAGAGACTGTGGAGAGTTCGAGAGAGGTGGTAGTGAGGTAGAGCTGGGTGTCGTCAGCGTACATGTGGAAACTGACGCCGTGAAGAGCAATTAGCCTCTAATTAACCTTGGTGTGTGAAGAGCAATTAGCCTCTAATTAATGTTGAAATCAATGGAAATAAAAATCGGGTCATTTGTATACGGGCAACTGATCCATATCGCCAGTTTCACACCTGAGCATCAAGTTTAAAATCTTCATGTCAAACGCAGGAGATGCAACAGCTGCCCTTTCTCCTCCTCTCTTCCCACTGTCCAGGGTCTCAAACATTTCTTCCAGGTGAAACAGGGATTTACTTGTACTTCTTTCAACTTAGTATACTGTATACTCACGATGTGGAGACCAAATGCAGATTGGGTGATCGCTTTGTTGAACACCTCTATTCAATCCACAAGCGTGACCCTGAGCTTCTGGTCGCTTGCCATTTTAATTCTCCGCTCCACTCCCACTCTGACCTCTCTGTCTTCGGCCTCTTGCATTCTTCCATTGAAGCTCAACATAAGCTTGAGGACCAGCACCTCATCTTTCTATTAGGCACTTTACAGCCTTCTGGACTCAACATCGAGTTCAATAATTTCAGATCATAACCACTACTCCCATTTTTTTTTGGACAGCAGCTGTTGGTAATGATTCTGCTGTTGCCATTTGCAGCTCCTCTATTTCTTTACTTGTCCCATCAAAAGGGTGTCCTTTTGCCTTTCACCATTGATACGCTTATCAATTACTTCATAAAAGGTGATGAGTCGAAGAAGAGATGATGAGTCGAAAGAAGAGATGAATAAGGCTTTTATTAGCTAAGAAGAGACCATGCTTCTTCGTGAGTGACTGAACAAGTCTGAACGAAACCCACACAGTGGTGGGTGGAGTCAGCTGAGGCATGCCTCCATACACAGCGCCACCCAGAGGTGGCAATATACAATACAGTGGTTTACCACATTCACCCCTTGTTTAATGTGAAGTCCGGCGGGGTGAAGGGTACTACAAGTTAAGTCTATCAGGAGGCCTTGTCTGACGTCCTGATCGTCGTGGTGGCGGCGGTGGTGTTGCAGCATCCGACGTCGGGTCTGGTGTCTGGGTGGTTGGCGAAGATTCCTGGGGCTTTGGCATGCCGTCTGCAGGGGTTGGGTTGGGAGGGGTGGTGGGGGATAACAGTGGTAAGGGGGATAACGGTGGTAAGGGGGATAACGGTGGTAATTTAGGGGTACCCGAGGGTGCGAGATCTCGTATGGAGACCGTGTCCTCCCGCCCGTCTGGGTATGTCACCCAGGCACACTGGGGGTTGGCGTGTAGGAGGTGCACCCGCTCGACCAGGGGGTCCGTTTTATGCGTCCTCACGTGCCTCCGCAGTAGGACGGGCCCAGGAGAAGTCAACCATGCCGGTAGCGAGGTTCCCGATGTAGACTTCCGGGGGAAAACGAACATTTTCTCATGAGGGGTCGCATTAGTGGCAGTACAAAGCAGTGACCGAATGGAGTGAAGCGCTGCAGGGAGGACCTCCTGCCAGCGGGAGGTCGGAAGGCCCTTAGATTTTAGTGCTAAGAGGACTGCCTTCCAAACCGTCGCGTTCTCCCTTTCCACCTGGCCGTTCCCCCGGGGGTTGTAACTGGTGGTCCTGCTCGTGGCGATACCTCTTGTTAGCAGGTACTGCCGAAGTTCGTCGCTCATGAACGATGAGCCCCTGTCGCTATGTATATAGCTGGGGAACCCGAACAGAGCGAAGATGTCATTCAGACACTTGATGACCGTGGTACTGGTCATGTCTGGGCAAGGGATGGCAAAGGGGAAACGGGAGTACTCATCAACTATGTTGAGGAAGTACACATTGCGGTCAGCGGAGGGGAGGGGCCCTTTAAAATCGACGCTCAGGCGTTCGAAGGGGCGGGTGGCCTTGATCAGGCTTGCTCTGTCCGGCCTATAGAAGTGCGGTTTGCACTCGGCGCAGATTTGGCAGCTCTTGGTCATGGTCCTGACCTCCTCGATGGAGTAGGGCAGGTTACGGGATTTGATAAAATGGAAAAACCTGGTGACCCCCGGGTGGCAGAGGTCATTGTGGAGGGACTGCAGCCTATCACTCTGCGCGTTGGCGCATGTACCACGTGATAGGGCATCTGGGGGCTCATTGAGTTTCCCTGGCCGATACAAGATATCATAATTGTAGGTGGAGAGTTCGATTCTCCACCTCAAGATCTTGTCGTTCTTGATTTTACCCCTCTGCTTATTATTAAACATAAAAGCTACTGAACGCTGGTCAGTGAGCAGGGTAAATCGTTTCCCGGCCAGGTAATGCCTCCAGTGACGCACCGCTTCTACAATAGCCTGGGCCTCCTTTTCGACGGAGGAGTGTCTCGTCTCGGGGCCCTGGAGGGTCCTTGAGAAAAAGGCCACGGGTCTGCCCGCCTGGTTAAGGGTCGCGGCTAGGGCGAAGTCGGAGGCATCGCTCTCCACTTGGAAGGGGATGGACTCATCCACCGCGTGCATTGCGGCCTTCGCGATATCGTTCTTGATAAGAGTGAAGGCTGCACACGCCTCTGGTGTCAGGGGGAAGGAGGTGGCTTTGATGAGGGGCCTGGCTTTGTCTGCATAGAGGGGCACCCACTGGGCGTAGTAGGAGAAAAACCCCAGGCATCTCTTCAGTGCTTTTTGGCAGTGGGGAAGGGGTAGCTCCATTAGGGGGCGCATTCTGTCGGGGTCGGGCCCGATGACTCCGTTCTCCACCACGCAGCCGAGGATGGCCAGGCGCTTGGTGTGAAACATACATTTTTCCTTATTGTACGTTAGGTTCAGCCGTTGGGCCGTACGGAGGAAATTTGCTAGATTAACGTCGTGGTCCTGCTGGTCGTGGCCGCAGATGGTGACGTTATCCAAATAGGGGAAGGTTGCCCGCAGCGCGTTCTGGTCAACCATTCGGTCCATCTCCCTTTGGAAGACCGAAACCCCGTTGGTGACGCCGAAGGGGACCCTAAGGAAGTGGTAGAGGCGGCCGTTTGCCTCGAAGGCAGTATACTGGCGGTCCTCATGGCGGATGGGCAGCTGGTGGTACGCTGACTTAAGGTCGATGGTGGAGAATACTTTGTATTGCGCAATCTGATTGACCATATCAGATATGCGAGGGAGGGGGTACGCGTCCAGCTGGGTGTACCGGTTTATGGTTTGGCTGTAGTCGATTACCATGCGGCGTTTTGCAGTGGTTTTAACGACTACAACCTGGGCTCGCCAGGGGCTAGTGCTACCTTCGATAATGCCCTCCTTCAAGAGCCGCTCCACCTCAGACCTGATAAAAGCTCTGTCCCCGGCACTGTACCGCCTGCTTTTGGTAGCGATGGGTTTACAGTCGCGGGTGAGGTTAGCGAACAGGGGAGGGGGGGGGACTTTTAATGTGGAAAGGCTGCAGGTGGTTTGCAGCGGGCGATTTAAAAGTTGTTGGTTGCAGACTGTGAGTGGGGGGAGGGGTCCACCGTATGCTAGTGTGACACTCTTAAGGTGGCACTGAAAATCCAACCCTAGCAGGACGGCAGCGCAAAGACGGGGCAGGACTAGCAGTTTAAATTTTTGATATTCAGTGCCCCCTACTGACAGGGTCACCACACAGTAGCCGCTGATGTCCATTGACTGGGACTTGGACGCCATAGAAATGCGATGGTGCGTTGGCAGAATCGTGAGGGAGTGGCTACGTACCGTGTCGGGGTGGACGAAACTCTCTGTGCTCCCGCTGTCGATCAGGCAACTGGTGGCGCGGCCGTTTACCGCGATATCCATCATGGAGCTGGATAGATGGTGAGGGTGGCCTTGATCCAGCGTCACGGAGGCCAGTATGTGGCTTAGTGAGTCACTATAGTCATCCGCCGAGACGGTGGTCGGTTCCGGTGACGAAATGGCGGTTGAGTGCGTTGGATACGATGGCGGCGGATGCCATGCGGCCGGGGTACACAAAATGGCGGATAAGATGGCTGCTCCCACGGCCCGCACGCTGCGCTGCTGGCTGGCTTCCCCTTGCAGGCGTTAGCGTAATGGCCTTTCTTCCCGCAGCCCGAGCAGGTAGCTGTCTTAGCTGGGCAGTGCGCTCTGGGATGTTTTAACTGGCCACAGAAATAGCATTTTTGGGCCTGGTTACTGGGCATCGAAGCAGTTCTTACCGGAGGCTGCTGTCTCGGTTGGGTCGCTGCAGCGGTTGGTGCCGGGGGCGGCGGTCCCGTGTCCCACGGTTTCGATTGCCATGTCTCGGCGCCGTTACGGGGGTATGCCTCGAGGTTTCGGTGGGCCTCCTCTAACGAGAGCGCAAGGGCAATGGCCGTCTTCAGGTCGGGTTCCTTGCTTTCTAGCAGTCTCTGCCGGGTGTGGTCTGACTGGAGGCCCCTGACGAAGGCATCACAGGCGAGTCCCTGCGCGTGCTCCACAGCCGTTACCGCTTTACAATCGCAGTCTCTGCAGAGTGCCAGTAGCGCCCGTGCAAATGCCCCTACCGATTCTCCCGGTTGCTGCCTGCGGGATCCCAAGAGGTGTCGGGCGTAAATTGTGTTCACTGGGCGCGTATATTGCCCTTTTAGTAGCTCGAGGGCCGCCACGTACGTATTAGAGTCCCGGATTAGCATATATACTTGATGGCTCACCTGGGCGGTCAAAATTTTCAGTTTGTGATCCTCCTCTGTAACCTGTGAGATTGCGAGGAAGGATTCAAAGCAGCTCAGCCAGTGTTCAAACTTGGCTGATGCACCCACATCTTGAGGGTCGAGGTCCAGGCGTGGTGGTCTGAGGGCTCTCAGCAATGTCTGCTGTATCCGTTGCTGTTGTTGCTCCTCAGGTGTCGCCATTTAACTTTTAGCTAATAAAATTGATACGCTTATCAATTACTTCATAAAAGGTGATGAGTCGAAGAAGAGATGATGAGTCGAAAGAAGAGATGAATAAGGCTTTTATTAGCTAAGAAGAGACCATGCTTCTTCGTGAGTGACTGAACAAGTCTGAACGAAACCCACACAGTGGTGGGTGGAGTCAGCTGAGGCATGCCTCCATACACAGCGCCACCCAGAGGTGGCAATATACAATACAGTGGTTTACCACAACCATCATCCCTTTTGTCATTTAATCACTCCTGCCTTCCACCCTGTCACTGACCTTCCCTTTTATTTTTTCCTCTGTTAATCTGGTTCAAGTGATGTTGATTGAGGGATAAATATTGGCCAGCACACCGGGGAGAACTCCCCTGCTCTTCTTCGAAATAGTGCCATGGGATCTTTTACGTCCACCTGAGAGAGCAGACGGGGCCTCGGTTTAACGTCTCATCTGAAAGATGGCACATCCGACAGTGCGGCACTCCCTCACTGTAAATGTCAGCCTGGATTTTGTGCTCAAGTCTCTGGAGTGGGGCTTGAACCCACAACCTTCTGACTCAGAGACGAGAGTGCTGCCATCAAGTCGAGGGTGACATTTCTTTCTATTGTTAAAATTAACGGTGGGGTAAAGCGAGGGCTGGGAGTGCGGAAGTCCCCGATGTGAGCCCGCCACCCCTCCAACCCACCAAGAGCAAGGAAGAGGAAAATCCTGACCATGACCATTACTAAAGGCGAACCGTGGGAACGTTTATTTTGTCATTGAAAAACTGATGAACGCAGATAGGAAGCGGAAAAGTTGGTAAAATAAAAAGGTGAATTAACCCCAAACCTAAACCACACGCTATTCTGGTTTGGACTGGGAAAACCTGAGAGCAACAAATGAAACGTTAATGCTGGTTTACTCGTATCCCTTTAGCTGTTGTGGCTTGGAATCTGAGGCTGGCAGTAGCCCAGGGCTGAAGACCCAGCCTTCCTAACCCGAGCACACAAGCTGTGAGGTTACTAGAGTAAGCATCTGCGGAAGTCCCAGTGTGTTTAGTAACCGGCGCTGGCAAGACCGTTCTTTGTTAAGCAGATAGTGAGAAAGCTGCTTTCTACCTAGCAGGGAGAGGTTGTCTTACAATTATGGGGCACGGTGACGGATGGTGAGCAAAGGAGAAGCCAAATGCGATCATGAAGCGAGTAGAAGCGAGGCGGTGCAGAGCCTGTAGCAGTTGCCCACATTGGTGAAAATGGTGCGGAAAGCTGACCGTCTGACAGGGAAGTGTCGGCAAACGGTTAAGAGGCCAACAGATTGGAAACTGAGGGCTGGTGGTACACTGGCCCTCAAATAATGCTATGTAAATGTTGGTGTATTAGTGCTGGATGTGTTCAGACGAGATTCCTTTGTCTGTTATTTTAATGATAGTGTTAACCCTCTAAAATATAAATGGATTGAAGCCTGTGTCAAAATTGCAGACAAAGAAATGTCATAACATGTGGTCTTTAGGAACATGGGAACGGGAAGAGGCCATTCAGACCCTCGGGCCTGCTCCACCATTCAGTTAGATCATGACTGATCTACACTACAACTCCATTTTCCCTCTTTCCCTCCATATAGGTAGAGACAAGCGAGTGGCACTAATGCCTCCCTTAAGACATATGTAGCAATTCAGTAAAATATACCTTCTCTTTAAGTTATGGTTGGAGAGAAAGGAAGGTAATATCTTGCTAACAGGAGCTTGGAAAACCTGGTCAGAATTATGAGAAATATTTAAACCAGAAGCAGAGTGGGAGCGGAGAAGCTTTAAAGAGGATCAGCTGCTAGTAAACGCAATAGTTAACTGAGATATATGGACCAGTAGGTCCATTGTGTTGGCTAATCTGAGGTGGCAGTAGTGATTCTACAGTTGGCCTCAGCACCCCTAGGCCAGCAAGGGGGAAGGAATTCCACCAGAGTTCCTATTCCTGAATGCTATCCAGTGACCTGTGCTGGAACGAGCAGGTGTGTGATATCGGGTGAGGATGGAATTGGGCTCAGCTGTGATGTCCCTTGTGATCAAACAGCCTAGCGACTCTCCACTGTCTAAGCTCTCGCACGAATAGTAGACAGTGGGTGAGGTACCAGAGGGTGCCTGGCTCTGGTGGAACTGTACCTCAGTACGGAGTCAATGACATTACAAGAGAGGGAAAGGAAAGAGGAGGAAACAGACAAAATTAAAGGACACCACCTTCCTGGGAAGCCAAGCCTCCTTGTCCCAAGTGGTAATTTCTCCTGTCTAAGCCTAAATCGTGAATGCTGCTGTTCTCACTTGAGGTCCAAATCTATCTCTTTGACCATGCCTTTGGTAATATCGCCTAACTTTTCTACCATGAATGCTCTCCATCCATTTTTATCTCCTCTGATCCATTTTCTATGTTGAAAGTGCCGCCTTGTTTTTATTGGTGATGTGCCTCAATAATCCCGAGACTCGATGTTAGCGAAACAAAACAAGGCTTTTATTAACTTAGAAGATAACACGCAGTGGAGAGAGGTATCTTCCATCTGGAGCTCTGCAGTACTGGATATGAGGCCAGACTGAGCTGGCTTACATAGAGGCCAGGTATGGGCAGAGCCCTACACACAACACATTCCATACATTCCAATATACAATACAATGGTGAGGAGAAACCTGAAACCAACCACAGTCACAGGCAATACAATGGTGAGGGGAAACCTGAAACCAACCACAGTCACAGGCAGTGATGAGTGGAATATTTCATCACAATTGGTGGCATCGACACACCCTTAGAATCAAAGTGGAATTATTTGACTCGATGAAAAGAGGGTGTGGGGCAACAATTTATGGGTGAGTTTAACTACTGAGTGGAGTGATTAGTGAAGATCTTTCAAAAGGAGGCGTTACATTTCTGGAGTTATTACGCAAGATGCTAAGAGGCCTTATTTTGGCTTGTAACTTATTAGTTAGTATGAACTGGCGGCGACTTTAGACCCAGAGGGACACTGGAGTATCAGTGTGCGTAATGTCACTGGAGCCGAGATTACAGAGAAAGAGATGAAAGATGGAATGTCTCAGATCATAGGAGCACTGGTCAGAAGGCCATAAGGGTACAAAGGGAAGTAAAGACATATTGCTAGAGGGGAAACCGTGAATAAGCAATGATTTTAAGGACGTGCTGGTGATTTGCACAACATAGCAGTAGAATTACTAATACTAAAACCTAGACCAAAACACTAAATGGGAGGTTTAATGGCCCAGTGATACTGGAATTTCTGGGTTGAGGTCATATTGTATCAATGCAAAAACTGTGGCAAATTAAGGAGGGAAGTTGGCCCAACAGCCTGCACTTTGGTAATCAATATGAAAATAGCTCGAGGCAACCTCACACCAGCTGCAACCAGAGAGAACAGTTTAAACTCCATTTCGCACGAGCAAAGAATCAAGCGTGCAGTCAGCCTTTTGTTGAGGTTAAAGATTTAAAAGGCAATGGGACATCAGTGGAGCTGTGTGTGTGTCTTAGTAGGGAGCTCTTCTTGCGTGTGTCTTTTACAAAGGATGATATGAGAACTGAGAGGTTATAACTATCAGGAAGATTGAACAGGCTGGGGCTCTTTTCTCTAGAAAAGAGAAGGCTGAGGGCTGACCTGATAGAGGTCTTTAAAACTCTGAAAGGGTTTGATAGGGTAGACGCAGAGAAGATGTTTCCGCCTGTGGTGGAATCCAAAACTAGGGGCCATAAATATAAGATAGTCATTAATAAATCCAATAGGGAATTCAGAAGAAACTTCTTTACCAGAGAGTGGTTAGAAAGTGGAACTCGCTACCGCAGGGAGCAGTTGAGGCGAATAGCACAGATGCATTTAAAGGGAAGCTAAATAAGTTCATGAGGGAGAAAGGAATAGAAGGACATGTTGATGGGGTGAGATGAAATAGGGTAGGAGGAGGCTCGTGTGGAGCATAAACACCGGCACAGACCAGTTGGGTCAAATGTCAAATTTTTATGTGTGTGTCTGTGCATACCTGCGTGCATGTTTGCGTGTACCTCCGTAGGGGAGCTCCTCTTGCCTGGTGAAGAGGAGCGAGCAGTATAACTCAGCTCTGCACTGCCGTGCACAGGTACCAGGCTCTGGAGTATTACATAACCATAGAATAACACAAGGAAAACATGTTAAAAGATTTAAGGAGGGACGGAAATGGGAAAGCTACAATAGATAAGTCAGGATGATGAGGGAACATTTGAAAAATATCAATTGGAGAAGAAGAAATTCTTTGGATTGGAGATAAAATATTGAACAGCCCTCAAAGGCTGGAGGTGAGTTAGTGCCGAGGTAGAAATTGTGAGTGGTCTGCATCCGGAAACACGGGAGGGGGAAGAATGCATCAGAGTTTATGGAGAAAGCAGAAGTGAGTAATAAAACAGTAATCAGTAATAAGCACTGAAATATTCATGATGTCAGGAGCAGATGGAGCACATTAATGCAATATTTTAAAGGCCCTTTGGTACTGATACTGCGGTGGCTTTTTCCAGTGTAAAGCTATTGGCGTGTGTTCATATCGGAAAAAGTCAGAATTGTAGGGGGTGGCGTGTGTGTGCCCAGGCGGCGATACAGAAAACCGAATAGACAAGTGGTTTGGTGTAAGAAAACCAAAATTTTATTAAAAGCAGAATACAACAATCTTAAGAAAAATTACTGGTATGAAAATACAGGCATAAAACAATTACACTTATATGGGAATGGGGAACACACGCACATTGAGGGAAAACAACTACATTAACAATCCCCTTATCCTTATCCCACCCCCTATACCTAACTAGATTAAGCTATGAGGGGCCAGGAATTCATGCTCACCAATCCAAAAACCTGTTGCTTTAATTGGGCTGGTTTTGAGGTCCGCTCTTGCTGTCCTTTATGGTATCCCGTCACCATGTGGTCTCGGCGCGGTGCTGAAGTTGTTGATGCGAAGCACCCTTCTTTTCCTCAGCTACCGTCATCGTCTCGTTGCGATGGGTTTTCTTCTTCTTCTCCCTCGGGTGGTCGGTGGCGGTAATGTTACGGTCGGGGGTCAGTTGGCGGTTTTACCGCTTAGATGATTTCACTAACCAAGCTTCGAACGCCAGTTTAATCGTCACGGGCGCTGCCACCCACTCTTCGAACGCCAGCTTATTCGCACTGTCCATGTGACAAACGTCAGCTTATAACTAGGCTGTATGTCTCGATTTTGCTACCCATCCTTCGAATGCCAGCATATTCTTAAATTGGGGTTACACTATACGTTAACCTTATTCACCAAACACCAGCTTATAACTGAGCGTTGGTCCCCAAATGCGTCTTTCTGCTGCCCTTCTCTGCCTTTACCGGTTTACCACCTTCGTCTCGTCTCATCTGCCCATTTGTGGCCTGTGTGTCCTGTGTGGTTTTGAACTCGGGTCTCGTTCTCCTCCCGCACTTGGTCCCGGTGTAATGGGCGTCCTTGGTTGTTGAGCAGTGCGGGGAGCAAGAAGAGAGCCCGCCACGAGGCTAGGGCATGAGAACGAGCGGCAGCAGGCCAAGGCCACAGGCAAGAGGTCAGAGTCAAGGGAGCGATTACCACTGATGGGCCTACAATTATACCCGTTCTTCAACTCCTTATCTGCGCGCCAAATCAGGTCAGTCCATTGTTTAACTTTTGGCGGGCTTGTTTAAATGATTACAGCCATTTACTTTAACGGCTTTTGGAGTGGTTGTCTCCAGGTCTAATGGCCCTGATGTCCTGGTTGTTTGTCATGGATAAGACTTAATTGTCCCCATCCTAACTTGATGGCTACTGTGAGCTGTTACTGATTAAATATGCAGAAACCTAATGGCCACGATTATAGGCCCATTCTAGCTTGATTTGTTACAAGTCGAATGAATGCGTATTCTGTGTTTACTTTGTCTGGCTGGCTCCAGAGAGTCCTATTTCACAGATTCCTGCATTTTAAGTTTTGTCTCCAGGCCTGCTTGTCTGCAAAGCCTTGTTTTTTAAAAATCCTGTCAGTTTGGTCACGAGACTGCAGAAGCCATTTTGGGTACCCTGTTTTTAATAACTTGTCTGAAACAGGGTCCCTTGATCCATAATTTGGGGAGTGTGGGAATTTTGAGAACCCTGCAACTTACACTCCCCCCTGTTGATACTAAACTTGCTTTAAGTATCATCCTGACGAGGTGAGCAAAATTTCCGGCCCTCCATAGTCAACCTTCCCTTGTAATTATCTATCTAAGATACCCACGACACATGCACTTCCAATTCTGCAAAAATGTGGTGTACGTAAGTATACATAGAATAATTTCAGTCGTTTTTACACACATCCAAGCACGGAGGGGGTTCGACACCCCTGCACCACTTGGTACACATACATCTTTATTAACAACACGTTTGAAAATCTTTATTAAAAACGACAAACACAATAACAATCTTTAATCAGAAATACTAAAACTCAAGCAGGTGTATCTCCCACCACCCTCACATAATGTTCCTTCCAGGTCCTCTGGTTTCAGAATTCTAGTATTTGACCTTTTCCCTTGCACTGAGTGCAGACTAGGTACAATACTATCCCCAACTGGCAAACCACGAGAATGTGGGAAGCCAGTCTGATCCACGAAGGGACCTCTATATTATTGAAAATGTCCCACCAGGGTGGGATCACAATGTTCAATATCTTAGCCCCTATCTCTACTGTTTTCTGCTCCAGAGTGTAAAAATGTTTCTGCAAGACTATAACGGCTTTGAGTATCTTGGTAAGGTGTTCTGGGAGAGGGGGAGTTTCGTAGCCGAAATGCGCTACGTACTTTTGCAGGTTGGTGAAATTCTCTTTTACAGTGAGGTGAACAGTGGTGGGTTCAAGAATGGGGATAATTCGTTCCTGGGTCACTTGAACTTCTGCCTCGGGTTTAAAGCAGAAACTGCTGTCACTAACTGGACACCAGCTATGCTGTCCATGCTGGTAGTGGGGCGCTCCTGTGGTGACACAATATGTCCCACCTCCTATATATGCTACCTGCGGGGGAACATGGCCTTGTGCCACTGCCTCCATGGTACAATTTATAGGTTTCGCGCCAGCAGCTCTGAACCCGCACTGTGGTTTTGAATAGGCGTTCAAGTGCTGGGGACACAGGATTATGTGTGCTCCCTGGCTCCGGCACCCTGAGAGGTCAGTGCCTATCATAGTGTGCTCCCACTTTATGACGTAAGGTGGGACCGCTGTGAAACGAATGAGTGCACCCCCCTGAATGACTCCAATGTTCTCTACCCTGTATACCGGCGCAGGCCGGGCTGTCCTACCCATGACCGGCATCCTGACTACTATACCCATGATGGTGTGGTTGGACCGCCCACAATCCACTGGGACCGGGTAGGCTTCGGAAGCTAGCCGGAGTTGGCACGGGCTTAATGCATTCTCAAACTGATGGAGGGCTGCGAGGTGTTTGTTGCTGATCCAGGAGGGGACTAAACCCTGTTTTAAATCCTCCAGGTTACTGCGGCCCTCGCCCAGCAACCATGCCCCATACAACACGCACATCTCGTTCTGCGCAGCCTGGTCAGAAGCATTTCTGTCCTCTCTTATGAGGGCATTTACAGTCTTTGTGTGCTTCTCCAACTCAGCTATAATTTCCTTTTTAAATGGACCGTCATGGCCTGGTCCTCATGTAACTCCGAGCCCACTACTTTGTTCTCATCCATTAATGGGGCAGTAATTCCTCCCCAAACGTGTGAGTACGGAAGGGGTACTCACGCGTCTGGCCGGAGGAAATGCCGGTTTTCAGCATGCACAGCGCATGCGCTGAAAACCGGCATTTCCTCTCCTCTAACCCAAGAGGTGAAGAGGCTAGCACGTGCGCTGTAGGGGGCAGCGCGTGCGTCTTGGATTTCCTCTGTTTTGGGGGATTTGCGCATGTGCAAAGGCCTCCGGTCTTTACGCTTGTAAAAAGCACACATAAGTACTTATTTTTACAGGTAAGTGGTGTTTTAGTGCAATTTAGAATTCTTTTTCCACAGGTTTATTATTTTAAAGAATCTACAATAAGGTAAGTTTAGTTTTAGACCCTTTTTATTAAAAATTTATTTTTTTCAAAAAAAATAAAATATTGTTTAAATTATTTTTTTAAAACTTATTTATACTTAATTTAATGATTGGGATGTTTTTTAAAATTTTATTTAAAGTTTAAGTAGTGTTTTGGGGTGCAGTACTTCTCATGAGTTTGACAGTTCTTACTCTCAAACTTATGAATGAAGTTTCCCCTCCCCTGATTGGCTGAACAGTGCTCACCTGATCCCAGCCGGCACATCGCACTAACTACGCCGCTGGGTCAGGTTAGCACAGCGCGCCGACATCAGAACCTGGCCACTGAAAGGAAATCCACTGCGGGCCAGGTTTTAGATGTCGGCGCGCAGGGTGGGTGCACCAAGTTCTGGGCCATTATCTTCCTTAACTGAGTTTTTAAACCGTTTATCTGGGTCTGTAATTCTATGTCATCTAAACTGTTGATGACAGAGGACCCAGTGTTAAACGCAGTAAAAACATCATTCCATGCTCCCCTTCTTTGTCTCCCTGTATTACCCAAAAACTCATGGTGTGTGGTGTACAGTTCGGCTTTGTCGACATTGGCGAAATCGAACTCATAAAATTTCCTGAACATCTCCTTTAATAGGGCCTGGTATAGCTGCTCTGTTTCTTTGGGACACCACTCTGGTAAGTGTACCTCGGTGAGATTTAAAATCACAGAGGCTACCGCGTAGTGTACCCCCTGGTACAGCACCCGATCGGTAGGCACTAGTACCAACCCATTCCCTGGTCCCTTGGTGGTGGCGAGGCAACCTTCCCTGTGTGCCCTCACTGCCTGGGTCGTGGGCAGGGGCTTTCGGGGGCGGGTTACAAGCTCAGTGGCATTGACTGGGATCGGGGAGTATGGGACCGCGCATGCCTTCAGGCTGGTATCCCACTTCATCCCCTCCCCGGCATCTTGCCACTGCCGGTGGAAAATGATGGATATGCCCGAGGGGCAGACCTCTCTGACCCCCACATACAGACATAAATCCCCTGATCTGGTTCCCACCACTTGTCCCAACACACACTTAATCCCCCGTGAGTCCCTGTAATCATCCGGTGGGTATTGTTCCCCAACCGTTCCCACTCGACTGCGGGGTTTCTCATATCTTTGCTCAGCTTTCTGAGCCACCACCACCTATCCAGAGGAATGTGTCCCTTGCACGTTAAACATACACGCTTCCCTACGGTGACGCTGACCCTAGTGGCAATGGCCTATACGGGGCACAGGAGGGAGGCCTCCCCGTACGTAAACCCGGTCTGGCTGGAGTACTGAGACGAATTGGACCCCAGCCACCCTGGCCACTTTCCCTCGTGGACGTAGACGGCGGTCTCCTCCACATCCCGTTCGCCGCTTCCGTCGGTTGCTATCGGTGCTCTATCTCCTGAGCACCCATAGATGTGAGAGTCTTCCACGTTGCCCCTCTTTCCCAGGCTCAGTCCCATCAGGGCGAGTAGGATTACAATCCCCTTCATCCTGAAAGTCTTTCTGCAACAGATACAAAAACATACAGCCAGGTCCCCAAGGGATTCTCTGGCTTGGGTGAAGCATAATCGGGTCTCGCGACCTCGACTCAAATACACACACTCTTAGCAGATTACTACTTAATTAAAACTACCCATCACCTTACTTAACTTAAGCTAAAACACCCAAACTTAAGCTAAATACCTAAACTTAAATTACCTAAACTAAGTACATCCGCCACCTGTCTCCGGGCGGCCAGCCTAATTCCTGTTCGGGCAGCGGCACACCGCTCCCTCCGGCGTGGCCGCACTGTCTTGCACTTCCAGTCCCTCACAGCCTGTGGCTGCTGGCTGGGGACCTCTTTCCTTGGACTTACTCCTAACTCGGGAGGCTGTCCCTTTAAAATGGGGAGCCGGTGACCATGGTTTCCTTGGCTGGGGTGTCCGTGGGGACCTTTGGCGGGTGGGGTTTCTTGGCTGGTGGGCCTTTAACCTGAACCGTTATCCCCTCTGGTGCAGTCTGTGGGCTTACCACTGCCGCTGGCTGGGGATCCTTTTCCTCAGGCTTCACCTCTCCCGAACCTGGGCTAGGGGCAGGTAACTCTTCGCAGCCTGTTGCTGCAGGCTGAGAGTCTCCGCCCCCAGGACCCGAAACTGGGTCAGAGGCGGGGTCTTCACCCTCAGGTCCCTCCTCCTCTAAACCTGGGTCAGGGGCGTGGTCTTCGCCCTCGGGCCCCTCCTCATCTAATCCTGGGTTAGGGGCGGGGTCTTCGCCCTCGGGTCCCTCCTCATCTGGAGCCCAGAAGAGTGGGGGAGTGTCCCAATCGGTGGGCGGGATAGCCCCTCCCCTTAAACAAGCCACAGCGCCTGTCTGTGCAGTCTGTGAACCCGCTCCTGCTGCAGGCTAAGGATTTCTATCCTCAGGCCCTACCCCAACTGGCTGTTTTCTCCTTTCGGGTTTAAACAGTTTACACTGATTAATATGGAACCATTTTGTGCGCCGAGGCATCTTAACGGCATATACCATGGGGCTGGCCTTGTCTACAATGCTGCAGGGCCCCATGTGTAATGGTTCCAGATTCCCTATCCGAACATAGTTCCTCACCATGACCTGATCCCTTACCTCCCACTCGTGGTGCTTTCGGGGTTCCAACAGCAATCGGTTACTCCGATGCTGCTTTCCCATGTTCCCAGCCGCCTGCTCGTGGACCTGCTTAAGGTGCTCGAAGAGGTTTCGGGCAAACCTGTCCCGGTTTACCTCTCTGAGCTGGCCTTCTGTGAGCACCGGGGCTAGTATATGGGTGGGGGTCTGCATAACCCTGCCAGTCATCAGCTCGTACGGGGAGTACCCCGTGCTTTTTGACTGGCTGGCCCGGATCCCCATCAGAACCAACGGTAGGACCTCGGCCCATTTACGGGGCGAGTCCACCGTCTCCTTCCTCAACCTTTCTTTTAGGGTCCTATTCATCCTCTCCACAATCCCTGATGACTGTGGGTTGTGGGCCACGTGCCACTTCCCCCTCGATGCCTAGCAGCATAAGGGTATTCTGCATCACCTGTCCGGTGAAGTGACTCCCTTGGTCGGACTCCACATATTGTGGTAGCCCCCACCGCGAGAACACTTCCCGGACCAGGATCCTGGCAGTACCCAGAGCTGTGGCTGTTCGGCAGAGGAAGGCCTCTACCCATTTCGTGAACACATCCACCAGGACTAGGCAGTACTTGTAGCCTCCCTGGGCGGTGGGCAGGGGCCCGATGTAGTCGACCTGTATCGACTGCCATGGTCCCTTTACCCTCCTGATGTGTCCCATGGGCACCTTCCTTTTGTGGAGGTCAGGGTTATTAGCAGCGCACACCAGACAGCCGGCGTAGAACTCGCGGATATCTTCCCTGAGTCCTGGCCACCATCCCGCCTGTTCCACCCGTTGCCAGGTGGTCTCTGGCCCGGGATGTCCCGCTCCCGGACCCTCATGGGCCAGTTGAAGGAATTCCCTCTGGTGTTGCTGCGGCACAACCCATTGTTCCCCCCAGAACAGCATGCCCTCTTTGACGGAGAGGGTTGCTGTGCCATAAGGGCCCTCTACCCTTTTTCCTTCAGCCACTGCACTGAGGACTGCTTTGAGGACGGGGTCTTGGGCTTGGACCGTCTTAAGGTCCGGGGCTAAAGCTACCCCTGCACTCCCTTGGGTCCCGTCCCTACTTCTGACTGCTGCCATGGGTCCCAGAAAGTGCCTGTGCGGGCACCCTCCTTGGCGAGCATGTCAGCCTGCTGGTTGCCTTGGCTACGGGGTTCTGTGGAGGAATGGGCCTTCACCTTGTGGATGAAAATCTCCCCTTCCTCCCCCACTGCTGCTAGGATCTTTTCCAGCAGGGATTTTACTGTGAGGGGTCTCCCGTCGGCGGAGGTGTATCTGCGGCGAGACCAGATGGCCAGGTACTCTGTACACGAATTGCACGTAAACATACTGTCTGAGCAAATCGCGTATGGGGTAGGGAAGATTTCGGGGTGTGTAACGACGTACACTACCGCGGACAGTTCAGCCTGCTGGGCACTCATGGTGCTGGAGAGCTTAATCGCCAGGGCAATGTTCGCCGCTGGGTCATATACTCCACACCCCGTGAGACGCTCGCCAGCAGATACCGTGCTGGAACCGTCCACATAGATCTCGCGGCCCGTGGGATGTATCCTGGCCCGTAAACCTATGTTCACTTCCCAAACCCCTTCTATGGAACACCGGTGGGCTGTTCCAGGATATACCAGGTTGGCTGCGAGCTTTGGCTCAGAGACCCTTCACTTTAAGATCCATCTGTGAGAGGAGCAGGGTCCAGCGGGCAATGCGGGCACTGCTCACTGTTCCATCCTTGATCCTCCCATCCAGAAGCATCTGGGTGGGTGTGTGATGGGTGAGGAGGGTGATGGAAGAGGTGCCTGTGAAGATCAGTGATCTCTTCACAGCCCAATGTGTGGCCAAGAGGTGCCGCTCACAATTGGAGTAGCTCCTCTCCACATCCGTGAGTATCCTGGAGGAGTAGACCACCGGTCTTAGCCGGCCGTGCCGCTCTTGGAGCAGCACAGCACTCAGGCTATCCCTGCTGGCTGCTACCTCCAGGAAAAACTCTTTGCCCCCATCTATGGCCCCTAGAGCTGGTGCAGTCTGCAAGTCCTTCTTGAGCCTGACAAATGCTGCCTGGCAACCCTCATCCCAAACCCACTCCACTCCCTTGTGTAGGAGTCAGAGCAGAGGGGTTGCTGTGGCTGCATAGTCTTCAACGAAGTCTCTACAGTACCAGGTTAGCCC
This sequence comes from Somniosus microcephalus, assembly GCF_052327205.1. Lineage (NCBI taxonomy): Eukaryota > Metazoa > Chordata > Chondrichthyes > Squaliformes > Somniosidae > Somniosus > Somniosus microcephalus. Next base: position 105,107,633 of record NC_140999.1, read on the forward strand.
TAAAAATGACCTCACACCCGTGACTGTGTTGGGGACGGGTAACTCCTGTACCACTTCCCTCCTAGCCTTATCTATGGCCCTTTCTCCAGCGCGTACGGTCAGGCCCAGGAATTTCACCTCCTGCTGGCCGATCTGCGCTTTCTTGGGGTTCACCTTAAAACCCTTCTGCCCAAGCAGCTCCAGCAGTTCGGCCAATAGTGGGCCATGCTTCTCTCTCGAATCGATGAACAGGAGCAGGTTATCCACATATTGTACCAACTGTCTGGGCTGACTGAAATCCTTTAAACTGTTTGCCATGCACTGATGGAAAATGCTGGGGCTGTTGTGGAAGCCCTGAGTCAAGCAGTTCTACATGTACTGTTGCCCTTTAAACGTAAAGACAAACTTGTACTGATCCTCCCTCCTTCAAGGGATGGACCAATACCCGTTGGAAATATCTAGCACCGTGAAAGTGGTCGCGGATGCTGGGATACTTCCTATCAGGTCGGCAACTGCTGCTACTGTGGGTGCACAGGCTGGGATGTTACTGTTGAGCACTCGATAGTCCACCGTGGCTCTCCAGGAATTGTCCGGCTTTCTAACCGGCCACAGTGGAGAGTTTACGTGGGTGGCTATTGGTCTCAGGACTCCCTGCTGTACTAATGAGGACATGGCTGCTTCCATGTCTGGCTCCGCTTCCCTGGGGAAGTTATACTGTTTCGTCGGGCCATGGGGTCCCCGTCTACGCTGACCTCAAACCCGTTGACCCTCCCGCAGTCGTGTTTGTGTGTGGCAAATGTGGCTAGGTGGGCCTGCACAAATGCCTGGAACTCCTGTGGGGTGTTACTGACCACAAACTCGAGGTTATAACCCTCTTTGGGCTTCATGGTGCATAGGGTCCCCTTCCCTTCTTTTCCTGGGATGACTACTACTTCGCCGTCCTTTCCTTTACTTGCCCCCCATAGGCAATGATTTCTTAAATCGACCAGGATCCCATGGCCTACAATAAAGTCGGCTCCCAGGACCCCTCTTCCACCCTCCACTTCCCACTTTGTTAGGACACAGGTCCACTTAGAGCAGAGCGGTCCTAAACGAATGGCGAGCGGGATGGAAAACGAGCCGGCCTATTCCTTGCCTGTGAACCCCGACAGACTATATGGGACCCCATTAGATAGAGGTGAGGTGGTGGGGTTAGCTGAGTAGACCACGATGCATGATGCCCCCGTGTCCAACAGATAGTTCCCCTTCACCTTTTCCACCTCCATCTCCACGAGGGGTCTTTTCCATTCATCGTACCGGAGAGAACACAGGTAAATGGGCTGCGCTGGCTCTAGTCAGGGCTGTGGGTTGGATGGGCTGACAGGGTCAGAGCACCGGTAATGGCTGCTACTCTCCCGTGGCCTGTCAATAAGGACCTCATGGTGTCCAAAAATGACTCGACCGCGGCGGGAGGGATTCCCGCCTCCACCTTTTGGGCTGGGGCTGTGGAATTCTTTCCCTTGTCTTTCCAAGGGTTTTTGCACTCTTTCCGCCAATGACCGTTCTTCCCACACCCGTAACAATTCATCTTTGTGTTAGGGGGGGTTATTCCTTTCCTGATGCCACTCTTTCCTACCCGGTCCGGATTTTACCTCATGCACCTTCCCCTTGGGTGGGTGTGCATCGGTTCCCCTACCGTTCTTATAGGCTAGGGTCAACTGCCTGATCACTCTAAGTTCGGTGGTCTGGGGATTCTTGGGGTCGAACCAGACTTCCGCCTTTGCCCGGACCTGTGGCAAGCTGTTTGCCACCAGGCAATGGAGCCAATGGGCCAGTGGATCCCCGTTCAGGAACACCCAGTTAGGTGTCCCCGGACAGGCACTCCGGTACACCGGCCATAACCGGTCCGTGAAAGCCTGCGGGGTTTCCCCTGTGAGCTGGACCGTCTTCTCCACACGGGAGAAAGGACTTCCCTCATTCATCCCCATAGCCTCCAGAACTTCATCCCTGAGTGCCTCATACCCGCTCTGCCCCTTCTTACACTCGTCAGAGAGGGATTGGAGGAGCCTACTCTCCAGGGAGAATAGCAGCATTTTGGCCTGCTCAGCGCCATCGCAGTCATTGACACAGGCTGCCTGCTCTACTTCCCTGAAGTGGATTGAGGGGTCTCTCTTTTTCGGAGAGCTTTGGGATATGGCTCACCATTGCCCTAAGCTGTTGGCTGCTATAGGGTAATACGAACTGGTTTTGGAGGGGTCCCTCATCGTTGCCATTGACGGGTGGGCTGAACCTCCAATGCTGGGCGGGGCACATGGGTCCCGGCTCCGACTTCTCTGGCGGGTGTTGCTCCACCTCCACCTCTGGCTCCACCCCCCTTGCTGCCAAACCTCGCTGAAACCTGGCGCTACGGGCGGTGGTTGTGAGACCTCCTGTTCCTCAACCGGGTCGTCCCTGGGCACTACCAGTGATGTTTGAACTGTCCTCCCCTCGTTCCCCATAAAATCCGCCTGACCTGCCTTCGGGCTTATGAGGCACACCATGCCTTTTGCCTTCCTCAGGGCCAGGCTCAGATTTTCTATCTGCTCTTTGCAGGGGCCGTGATCTGCATCTTCAAACCCCTGTTCGCTCGCTAGCTTGTAAGCTGCCTTTACCTCTTTTACTTTCTCCTCCTGCTCTCTAACTTGCCTTGCTAGGCGGGCGTTCTTTTCCCACAACCTTAACTCATAACCCTTGACTTTGGTGACTTGGCATTGTAGGTATTCCAACTTGGCCTAATGTTCTCCCATTAAATACAAACTCACCTGATTCAGGGCCTGCAATGCTACCATTAACTTCTCCCCTGCTAGAGCCTTATCCTGGATCTCCAGGGCTGACTCCTTTAACTCTGCTGCCTGTGCTGCAACGAGCCTGTCCAAAATCTGGACTTGCTTTTTGAAACACATCAGCCAGACTGCCTTCTCTAAGGACTTCTTGTGTTCCTTCCCCTCTGTCCACTTAGCTGATGCATCTACCGGACGCCCAGCCCTTAACAGAGTGGTGATCCACTTCTTTGTGATATTCACCTTGCTAAACACATAATCAGAATCCTTTCCTCCATCATGGTTTGCTCATCCGAACCATTGTCTACTGTATCGCACCCCTGTTGCCGGAGTCCTGCCGCGGTTGCCATTTCTGTAGGGGGTGCCGTGTGTGCGCCCAGTCAGCTTCACCTCCGACTGTCCCTTGAGTGGTTCGAATCGCTCCCACACCCCTGGGTTCTAGACACCGGACTTAGGTACAGGTGGCGATACAGAAAATCGAGTAGACAAGTGGTTTGGTGTAAGAAAACCAAAATTTTATTAAAAGCAGAATACAACAATCTTAAGAAAAATTACTGGTATGAAAATACAGGCATAAAACAATTACACTTATGGGAATGGGGAACACACAGCACGTCGAAGGAAAACAACTACATTAACAATCCCCTTATCCTTATCCCACCCCCATACCTAACTAGATTAAGCTATGAAGGGCCAGGAATTCATGCTCACCAATCCAAAAACCTGTTGCTTTAATTGGGCTGGTTTTGAGGTCCATTCTTGCTGTCCTTTAGGGTATCCCATCGCCACGTGGTCTCAGGGCGCGGCGCTGAAGTTGTTGATGCGAAACACCCTTCTTTTCCTCAGCTACCGTCGTCGTCTCGTCGCAATGGGTTTTCTTCTTCTCCCTCGGGCGGTCGTCGGCGGTACTGTTACGGTCGGGGGTCAGTTGGTGGTTTTACCGCTTAGATGATTTCACTAACCAAGCTTCGAACGCCAGTTTATTCGTCACGGGCGCTGCCACCCACTCTTCGAACGCCAGCTTATTCGCACTGTCCATGGGACAAACGTCAGCTTATAACTAGGTTGTATGTCTCGATTTTGCTACCCATCCTTCGAATGCCAGCATATTCTTAAATTGGGGTTACACTATACGTTAACCTTATTCACCAAACACCAGCTTATAACTGGGCGTTGGTCCCCAAATGCGTCTTTCCACTGCCCTTCTCTGCCTTTACTGGTTTACCTTCTTCGCCTCGTCTCGTCTCATCTGCCCGTTTGTGGCCTGTGTGTTCTGTGTGGTTTTGAACTCGGGTCTCGTTCTCCTCCCGCACTTGGTCCCGGTGTAATGGGCGTCCTTGGTTGTTGAGCAGTGCGGGGAGCGAGAAGAGAGCCCGCCACAAGGCTAGGGCATGAGAACGAGCGGCAGCAGGCCAAGGCCACAGGCAAGAGGTCAGAGTCAAGAGAGCGATTACCACTGATGGGCCTACAATTATACCCGTTTTTCAACTCCTTATCTGCGTGCCAAATCAGGTCAGTCCATTGTTTAACTTTTGGCGGGCTTGTTTAAATGATTACAACCATTTACTTTAACGACTTTTGGAGTGGTCGTCTCCGGGTCTAATGGCCCCGATGTCCTGGTTGTTTGTCATGGATAAGACTTAATTGTCCCCATCCTAACTTGATGGCTACTGTGAGGTGTTACCGATTAAATATGCAGAAACCTAATGGCCACGATTATAGGCCCATTCTAGCTTGATTTGTTACAAGTCGAATGAATGCGTATTCTGTGTTTACTTTGGCTGGCTCCAGAGAGTCCTTTTTCACAGATTCCTGCATTTTAAGTTTCGTCTCCGGGCCTGCTTGTCTGCAGAGCCTTGTTTTTTTTAAATCCTGTCAGTTTGGTCACGAGGCTGCAGAAGCCATTTTGGGTACCCTGTTTTTAATAACTTTTCCGAAACAGGGTCCCTTGATCCATAATTTGGGGAGTGCGGGAATTTTGAGAACCCTGCAACTTACAGAATATAACTGCCCCTGTGTGCTGAGCTTCCAATCCCATATCTTCTCCATCACCAACACCTCCTACTTCCACCTCCATAACATCACCCGTCTCCGCCCGTGCCTTAGCCCATCTGCTGCTGAAACCCTCATCCATGCCTTTGTTACCTCCAGACTCTATTCCAGTGCTCTCCTGGCCATCTTGCACCCTCCGTAAACTTGAGCTCATTCAAAACTCTGCTGCCCTATCCTAACTCGCACCCAATCCCATGTACCCACCACCCCTGTGCTTGTTGACCTATATTGGCTCCTAGTCTGACACTGCCTTGATTTTAAAATTCCCATTCTTGTTTTCAAATCCCAGTTTATCTGTGTAAGCTCTCTCATGTAACTACAGTATGTTTCTATGGTGGGGCAGATGTGAGTTGTGTCAGGATTAGCATGTCTTGGCAAATCACAGGCACTAGGTATCACTGCTAAATGGGAGATGTTTCTCCTGCATTGTCCAGAGCACTGTGCTCAATGCCTTGTAGCCCCTTGTTGTAGTCTCATCCTGTAAACTATCACCGCTGAAAGCTTTGATACATTTTATGCCTTGAAGTGTTTGCTAGATGGAAATTTGGAAAATTTCTGTGGCAGACAGGATATCAGAATTTAGTCCTTCGTAGAATTGAAGTCCATGTGGATAGACAAATGGTGATGTATCTTCATTCAGGGGAAAACAATAATTGGTTATACTCAGTGTTGGGACCAAGCGTTGAGAATACTGGAGCTTTGGATTCATGGGTTTTGAGGTTGCTACAATTGGAGATCGGGAGTTGGTCCAGCAACTTTTCCAACGATGCTCCCATTCTCCAGGTTTTTGAAAGCGTACTCCACTTTCTTTTGGCTATGAAGTTACATTTTCTGTCTGGTTGCATGACTGCCTGCACACTTGTGTCAATTCACAGTGGATCTGAAGGGTTTACCTTGTTCTTAGTGAGGTACTTTTGTTGCTCCTGTTCACTTGGAATAGAGTTAATGACATTGCGCACTCACAGTCCAGATGCTGTCTGGTCTCTCAGTAGGCACCCTTGTACTAAATAGAATGTCATGTGTACGAGTTTAGTATTTGACTGGGCTGTTGGGGCAAACTCCCCTATGAGTAGAGTTTTGTGCGATATCGAGAGGTGTTGGTGCTTTCATCAAGGTTTACCTCGGCTCCTGGGGCAGTCAACACTTTCTGAAGAATGCTTAATATTATAAACTCTGCCACTGCCACCGCTTGGCTGATCAAGGATTATTGCATAGAATTTACAGCACAGAAACCGGCCATTCGGCCCAACTGGTCTAGCAACCATTTATGCTCTATACGAGCCTCCTCCCACCTACTTCATCTCACCCATCAACATGTCCTTCTATTCCTTTCTCCCTCATGCACTTATCTAGCTGCCCCTTATCTATGCTATGCACCTCAATTATTCCATGTGGCAGCAAGTTCCACATTCTAACCACTCTGGGTAAAGAAGTTTCTCCTGAATTCCTTATTGGATTTATAAGTGACTATCTTATAGTTATGGCTCCTAGTTTTGGATTCCACCACAAGTGTAAACATCTCCTCTGCATCCACCCTATCTCTATTGGGTCACCCCTCAGCCTTTTCTTTTCTAGAGAAAAGAGGCTCAGCTTATTCAATCATTCCTGATGGTTATAACCCCTTCGTTCTGGTATCATCCTTGTGAAGCTCTTTTGTACCTTCTCCATGCCTCTATATCCTTTGCATAGGATACACATATACTCATTGCTCTGGACATATTGGCATCTCTGTGACTTGGTTTGATCACTTCACTCTGGCCGTACATTACATAATGTAGTTTTGAGAAAATTTGCTTTGAGAGCTCATGTAGTAACTTGTTTCTAGTGCTGTCTAGTGGGAGGATTTTGTTGGCAGATGATCTTCAGGATTTGCCTCTAGATAAATACTTTGCACGGGTAACTTCTTCCACAGTTACAGCCTGTACCCTTCCTATTGTCATGGGGATGGGAGAAGCCACTTTTTACGTTATGTTATGAAACCAGTCATATCTGCTTAGCCATTCTGTGACTGTTTTATTAAGTTGTCTTTTTCCTCCTTTTTCCCACTTAGGCATGGGACCCAGCCGGGCGTTGTTAAAACAGAAACTTTTATTCAGCTTAATTTCTTCAAGTTTGTCACCTCTGCCAGCCTTTAAAGCTTAATAGGAGCATTGAATACAGCAGTCTTGCCTACACATTAACTCATAGGAACATAAGAAATAGGAGCAGGAGTCGGCCATTCGGCCCCTCGAGCCTGTTCTGCCATTCAATGAGATCATGGCTGATCTTCTGCCTCAACTCCATTCACCGGCCCCATCGCCATATCCCTTGATGCCCCTACTAGTCAGAAATCTATCGACTTCTGTTGTGAATATACCCAATGACTGAGCCTCCACAGCCCTCTGGGGTAGAGAATTCCAAAGATTCACCACCCTCTGTGTGAAGACATTTCTCCTCGTCTCAGTCCTGAATGGCCTACCCTTTATCCTGAGGCTGTGGCCCCTGGTTGTAGACTCCCCAGCCAAGGGAAACATTCTCCAAGCATCCATCCTATCAAGCCCTGTAATAATTTTGTATGTTTCAATGAGATCCCCTCTCGTTCTTCTGAATTCAAGAGAATACAGGCCTAGTTTACTCAATCTCTGAGATAATTATAGGCTTTCTGTTTGCTGCCAAATTCAACTTTTTTTTGAAGAGACACAGAGATACTTCTTTGTTCTTGACAGGTGAGCAATGCTGAGAAAGCTGCATTTATTACCCATCTCTAGTTGCCCCGAGAAAATGGTGGTGGGTCTTCTTCTTCAATTGCTGCAGTCCATGTGCTGATGGAATTCCCATGATGTGTTCAGTAGGTAATTGTAGGATTTTGGGTCAGGAAAATTGAAGGAATGGTGGTATATGTCCAAGTCAGGATGGTGTGTGACTTGGAGGTGATATTGCTGCTCTTGGTGGGAGGTCACATGGCTGGGAGGGGCTGTTAACATAAGTGCGGTGTATTGCTGCAGTGCATTCTGTAGATAGTACATGCTGCAGCCACAGTGTGACAGAGGGCGGAAATTGAGCTCCGTGACAACCATCAAGTGCATTGCTCTGTCTTGGATGGTATCCAGCTTTGAGTGTTGTTGGAAATGCTCCCATCCAGGCGAGTGGTGAGTATTCCATCACACTCCTGACTTGAGTCTTTTAGATGAAAGAGAGACTTTGACAGGTCAGGAAATGAGCCATTCATCACAGAGTATCCAGCCTCTGTCCTGCTCTTATAGCCACAGTGTTGATATGGTTGGTCCAATTAGCTCTGATCAATGGTGTTGATGGTGGCATTGTTGACGGTCAGTAGGAGGTTGTTAGGCCTTTTTCTGTTGGAAATGGCGATTGACTGGAACTTAAGGGGTGCAAATATTACTTGCCTTTTGTCAAGCCTGGATGTTCTAGGTCCTGTTGGTAGGCTGTCATTGGTTGTTTCATTATTGGAGGAGGAGTTGCGAATGCAGCTAAAAACTAGTATCATCAGCAAAAAGCCCAACTCCTGACCGTATGATGGATAGAAAGTCATTGATGAAGCAGCTGATGAACTCCTGCAGCAATGTTATGAGGCTATGATGATTGGCCTCCAGCAAACACTTCCTTTGTCAGGTATGTCTATCTGTCTTTCTCACTCAGCTTAATATACTTTCTGAAGGTTATAGAACATAAAACAAATGCCACAACAGGTGTGTATCAGTATAATGTCACTTTCTTTCTCTCTCACACATTCACACTTTGTTTCGAAACTCTCAATATAAAATCTTACCTGAATAAAGCTTTTGAAGTTTGTCCTCTACCCCCCTCTCGCCCCCTCTCTCTCTCTCTCTCTCTCTCTCTCTTTCATACCTTATTAAAATGTTTGCCTTTTTCAGTCTTCAGGTAACCCATCTTTTCTCCTAATAGGGACTGGCTTGAGGTACTGTGTATTTCCAGCATTTCCTGCTCATATATTATTTAATGTTTATTGAAGGGGTTTTGATGCAGCCTATTTGTTTAAAAGCACCTTTCTTGTTCTGATAAGCCATCTAAAATCAGACTTGGGTTAACCTTTAAACAGACAAAGCTATTAGATCCATACAACAGAAAATAATCTGATACCTTTACACAAGGGTTGCTGACGGGCTCCTTAATTCTGTCACTTTAATATTGATTTTCCATAACGCTGTAATACAGATTGTTTTTGTTTGAAGTGTTCTAGCAGATCTCCTGTGGCATCACTCACAGGCAGCCTGGAGTATAGGTGTGATATTTAGTTGCTAACCAGACCTATCCCTTTAAACCTGCTGCTCAATTACAGTAATGCCAACTCTTGCGATTAAATGAAAACTCACCTCAACTCGCAATCTCGCAATTCCACTTGGATAAATCATGATTTTTTACTTGTTTGGCACCACCTCCTGTGATTGGCTGCTGGGGCCACGTGAGGTTGGGTCAGGGGTTCTCAACGGAGTGGGGGGGGTGGCCCCCTAGTGGTCCATGAGAGGATTTCAGGGGGTCCCAAGTTGGTTTGTCCCATAGCTACTGTCTCCCATTGGTTTTCCATCAGTACGGAAATCTAGTATAATCCCACTATCAACTGAACTAGTTGCATGTGGTGGGAGGGAGCATAAAATGAAGAATTAGGAAATCTGCTTTGAAGATCCCACCACAGATATTATTATATCGCTCGTTGCTTTCCTCGGTCACCTCTTTCTTTTTGATCGATTTTGGACGTAGTCCGCAATTAAAAAATCGCATTGAGTGACTTGTGTACAGTGTTGCCTGAGCTTTGTTCTGTCCTATTGTGTGAATTTAAAACGCAACTTGTGCCTTTTGTGCGTGCAATCACTCCAGTGAGATCAATCGTCCGAGTGAGGGACCGCAAGGACGTCCGCATCACCTGCGTCATGACAGGAGCTGATGACTGCTGGACAGACCACCGCCTAATCCGCTCTGTCATCTCCATCAATGTAGCCCCAAAACAGCGGCGGCAACAGAAACAATGCCGCAGGAAAATTAACGCTGGAGCACTCCAAGACCCTGCCATGAAAGCCCTATTCAGCCTGCGCCTCGCAAACAACCTGACAACTCCCAGTGATGCAGAGACACAGAGTGCCCACAGCGTCTGGTCTGCACTCAAGGCCTCCATAATCAGCACCTGTGAAGAGACGCTCGGTCACTTAACCAGGAAACACCAAGACTGGTTCGATGAGAATGACCAGGAGATCCAGGAGCTAATAAGCCGCAAGTGCAAGGCATTTCTGATCTGGAAACTGCAACAGAACTCGAGAGCAAGAAAGCAGCTCTACAGAAGCCTGAAGGCCGAGGTCCAACAAAAAACTCGCGACCTAAAGAACAGATGGTGGATGGAGAAAGCGCAGGAGATCCAGCAGCTGCTAGCCGACAACCATGACGTGCGTGGATTCTTTAGTGCAGTCAAGACCATCTACGGCCCAAGCACCCAAGGCCCTTCCCCACTGCGGGCCAAGAATGGAGAGGTACTTATCAAGGACAGATAAGCAGTCAGTGCCCGCTGGAAGGAGCACTTCGAAGATCTCCTTAACCTCGACTCTGTCTTCGACATGAGTGTCCACAACTCCATCCCACAGCATGCTACCCGCCACCATCTCAGCACAACCCCAGCCCGGCATGAGGTTGAAAAGGCCATACGACAACTGAAGAACAACAAGGCCTCGGGAGCAGATGGAATCCCCGCCGAGGCACTAAAACATGGTGGAGAAGCACTACTGGCGCGAATTGATGAACTCATTTCTCTTATCTGGAAGGAGGAGAGCATGTCAGGGGATCTCAGAGATGCCGTAATTGTGACCATCTTCAAGAAAGGTGACAAGTCCGATTGCGGTAATTACAGAGGAGTTTCCCTGCTATCTGCCACAGGGAAAGTCTTCGCAAGAATCCTCCTCAATCGCCTTCTCCCAGTGGCCGAACAGCTCCTCCTAGAGTCGCAATGCGGATTCCCTCCACTAAGGGGCACAATGGACATGATCTTCACCGCACGTCAATTACAAGAGAAATGCAGGGAACAGCACCAACCACTGTACATGGCCGCCTTTGATCTCACAAAGGCCTTCGACACTGTCAACCATGAGGGATTATGGAGTGTCCTCCTCAAATTCGGCTGCCCTCAAAAGTTTGTCACTATCCTCCGCCTGTTTCACGATGACATGCAAGCCGTGATCCTGACCAACGGTTCCACCACAGACCCAATTCACGTACGAACTGGGGTCAAGCAAGGCTGTGTCATTGCACCAATGCTCTTCTCAATCTTCTTTGCTGCAATGCATCTCACCCTCAGTAAGCTCCCCACTGGAGTGGAGCTAATCTACAGAACAAACGGGAAACTCTTCAACCTCCGTCGCCTCCAGTCCAGATCCAAGGTCGTCCCATCCTCTGTCATCGAATTACAGTATGCAGACGATGCTTGCGTCTGCGCTCACTCGGAGGTCGAACTCCAAACCATCGTAAACACCTTCACCGAAGCATACGAGAGCATGGGCCTTACGCTAAACATCCGTAAGACAAAGGTCCTCTACCAACCTGCCCCTGCCACACAGTGCTGCCCCCCGATTATCAAAATCAAAAGGCCTTGGACAACGTGGACCACTTTCCATACCTCGGGAGCCTACTGTCAACAAGGGCAGACGTCGACGACAAAGTCCAACACCGCCTTCAGTGTGCCAGTGCAGCCTTCAGTCGCCTGAGGAAGAGAGTGTTTGAAGACCAGGACCTCAAACCCGGCACTAAGCTCATGGTCTACAGGGCAGCAGTGATACTTGCCCTGCTGTATGCCTCAGAGACATGGACCATGTACAGCAGGCACCTCAAAGCACTGGAGAGGTACCACTAACGCTGCCTCCACAAGATCCTGCAAATCCATTGGCAGGATAGGCACACCAACGTCAGTGTTCTTGCTCAGGCCAACATCCCCAGCATTGCGTGTGGTCAGAGCTTCGATCAGCTCCGATGGACGGGTCACATTGTCCGCATGCCCGATACGAGACTCCCAAAACAAGCGCTCTACTCTGAGCTCCGGCACGGCAAGAGAGCCCCAGGTGGGCAGAGGAAACGCTTCAAGGACACCCTCAAAGCCTCCTTGAAAAAGTGTAACATCCCCACCGACACCTGGGAATCCGTGGCCCAAGACTGCACAAAGTGGAGGAGAAGCATCCGGGAAGGCGCCGAACTCCTCAAGTCTCTTCGCCGGGAGCAAGCGGAAGCCAAGCGCAAGGAGCGCTGTCAACCCAAGCACCCCACCCACCCACCCCTTCAACCACCGTCTGCCCCACCTGTGACAGAGACTGTAGGTCCCGCATTGGACTAATCAGCCACCTGCGAGCTCATTTTTAATGTGGAAGCAAGTCATCCTCGGTTCCAAGGGACTGCCTAAGAAGAAGAAGGAGGAGATCAATGACCGACCAGGCTGGAAAAAGAATCCCAGAGCATCCAAGGCAATAAATGCTTTCAGGCACAGTCAGCCGTGGCTCAGTGGGTAGCACTCTCACCTCTGAGTCAGAAAGTTGTGGGTTCAAATCCCACTCTGGAGACTTGAGCACAGAAACCTAGGCTGACACCCCAGTGCAGTACTGAGGGAGTGCTGCACTGTCAGAGGTGCTGTCTTCTGGATGAGACATTAAACTGAGGCCCCGTCTGCTCTCTCAGGTCCCATGGCACTATTTTGAAGAAGAGCAGGGGAGTTATCCCTGGTGTCATGACCGCTGAGGTTTAGCATCTGCAGTATTAATGAGAATGCCAGAGATAAAAGAGTTTCCAGGGCAACCTAACTTGCTTGCTTCCAACCCCGCTGATTGGATGGCTTGGCGCTAGCTCCCTTCCCGTTGGCTTGTTTGAAAATCAACCTGCCTGCTCATTGGTCCGCTCAGCTGTGGAACCAGGAAGTTTTAAGTTCAATCTCTGATCTGTGCTGATCAAGCTTCAGTACAATCAGGCAGTAGAAGGGTGCTACCATTGGGCTCAAATCAACCAACCATAAGCCAATGTTTGGGGTAAAAGTGAGGAGAAAATATATTGTTTATTCAGATAAAGAAAGACTTGCATTTATAAAGCGCCTTTCACAACCACCGGATGTCCCAAAGTGCTTTACAGCCAATAAAGTACTTTATTTTTTGAAGTGTAGTCACTGTTGTTATTTAGGAAATGCAGCAGCCAATTTGTGCACAGCAAGCTCCACAAAAAGCAATGTGATGATCTGTTTTAATAAATATTGGCCAGGACACCAGGGATAACTCCCCTACTCTTCTTCGAAATAGTGCTATGGGATTTTTTACATCCACCTGAGAGTGCAGACAGGGCCTCAGTTTAACATCTCATCCGGAAGATGGCACCTCTGACAGTGCAGCACTCCCTCAGCACTACACTGGAGTATCAGCCTAGATTTTTGTGCTCAAGTCTCTGAAGTGGGGCTTGAACCCACAACCTTCTGTTTGTGGGAGCTTGCTGTGCACAGTCTAAGGATAAGGGGTAGGCCATTTTAGGACAGAAATGAGGAGGAATTTCTTCACCCAGAGAGTGGTGAACCTGTGGAATTCTCTACCACAGAAGGCGGTAGAGGCCAATACATTAAATATATTCAAGAAGGAGTTGGATATATTTCTTAAGGCTAAAGGGATCAAGGGATATGGGGAGATGGCAGGGACCGGGTACTGAATTTGGATGATCAGACATGATCGCATTGAATGGCGGAGCAGGCTCGAGGGGCCGAATGGCCTACTCCTACTCCTGCTCCTATCTTCTATGTTTCTATGAAAGGCAAGAGTGCTACCAACTGAGCCACGGCTGACACTGTGGCTGAAAGTATTTATTGCTTTGGATATGGGATTCCTACCCTTTCTCCTTTAAAAATAGAAGAAATTTGACTGAATTCCCTCAGTAATGGGAATGGGTGCTGGAGCTAACCACTGAAAATTGCAATTTCGTAGTGACAGATTCCACGTGCGCTCGTACAATGGTTTACAATTAAATGCCCAATCAGTTTGCAAGTTGCCTTAATTAACTTCAGAAATCATAGAGATGAAGATGTAAATGTTTGCAATTTTTTCATCCCAGCCCGAGTGGAATTTGGTGCTGAACTCTCCACCATCTTGGTGTGCAAAGTACAGGAAGGCGTTGTTCTGCTCCTGAAATTTGAAGTGTTTTTGTAGACAGCTGTGACCTGCTAGAGATTAAATGAAGCCACTAATGAGGTTTATAAACCAACTGTCAATCTATATTGGCTTATGTTTGGAAAAAAATAGCAACTCATGATTTCTTACCAAATCGTCTGATTTTTAAGAGTTTGTCTCATGATTTTTGAGATGGGGCGTTTCACTACGTTAAAGGCGCTATATAAATACAAGTTGTTGTTGTTGTGGTAGAACATAAGAAATAGGAGCAGAAGTCGGCCATTCGGCCTCTCGAGCCTGCTCCGCCAGTCAATGAGATCATGGCTGATCTTCTACCTCAATTCCATTCACCGGCCCTATCGCCATATCCCTTGATGCCATTACTAGTCAGAAATCTATCGACTTCCGTTTTGAATATACCCAATGACTGAGCCGCCACAGCCCTCTAGGGTAGAGAATTCCAAAGATTCACCACCCTCTGTGTGAAGAACTTTCTTCTCATCTCAGCCCTGAATGGCCTACCCTTTATCATGAGGCTGTGGCCCCTGGTTCTAAACTCCCCAGCCAAGGGAAACATTCTCCCAGCATCCACCCTATCAAGCCCTGTAATAATTTTGTATGCTTCAATGAGATCCCCTCTCATTCTTCTGAATTCAAGAGAATACAGGTCTAGTTTACTCAATCTCTTCTCATACGACAGTATGGTAGGATTGGCATTATTGCAATTACTACCTGTGGGAATGCAGGCAATTGTAATGGCTTGCTGAGGTAAAGTACTAATCTGCAAATTTTTTGTAAATTTAAGGCTCTAGGTCAGTGATTGATTGATTGGCTTTCTTTTAAAAAATATTGTTGAGCATCTTTAACTTCCTGTCCTGCAAAGCATTAAATTTAAAATCTTCGACCTCATCTTTAAATCCCTGCACCCACCCTATCTCTGCAATCTCATCCAGTCGTATATCCCTCCCTCCTGAACATGCTGTTCCCCTGACTCCTGCCTTTTGTGTATCCCACTCCCCTTCATCCCACCATTAGTGCAGGACCTTCAGCTGCTCCTGCCCCGCTCTGTGGAACTCATTCCCCAAGTCTCTCTGCCTCTCCACCCACCACCCCCCAGCACCACCACCCACCCCCCCCCCACCTCTCCTTCTCAGTCCCCAAGTCTACAGCCAAGCTATCAGCCGCCCCTATCTAATCTCCTTTCCTGGATCCACCGGTTTTTCTTGCATCTTTCTGCGAAGTGCCCTGCAACACTTTTTTTTACAAGAAAGGCTCTATATAAATTCAAGTTACTGTGATATCTAGAGTATGACAGACATGCATCGGGCACATGTCAATGAGCACAAGCTGGAAAAATGTTCGTGTCATAATTAGTTCAATTGTTTATCGACATAAGATTGTTGTGCATTGTCCAGCAACTGAATAGGTTATTGACTTATGGTAAGTATGGTAAAGGATTTGATAGGGTAGATATAGAGAAACTATTTCCTCTAATGGGGGGATCCAGAACATGGGGACATAATAAAATCAGAGCTAGGCCATTTAGGAGTGAAATAAGGAAGCACTTTTTCCTCACAAAGGGTAGTAGAAATTCGCAACTGTTGATGCTAGGTCAATTGAAACGTTCAAAACTGAGATTGATAGATTTTTGTTGGGTAAGGGTATTGAGGGACATGGAGCAAAGCTGGGTAAATGGAGTTGAGGTGCAGATCAATCATGATCTAACTGAATGGCAGATCAGGCTCGAGGGGCTGAATGGCCTAATGTCCCTATGAGTACAAGTTAGAACCAATTTGAAGCAACACTTTGATTGATAGTGCTGAAATAAGAAGGTATTAGAGCAGCGCAGAGCTCACTCAGTCTGGTGTACGTGGGTGCACCTTGCAGTTCAATTCGTACTTTGATGAGCAAAAAACATGCAGTCATGCAGAAATATAAATGTTTGCAAGACGATTTGTGAAGGAATTCATAATTCGCTGTTCCTTTTCCATCTATAATTGTTCTCTTCCCTCCTATATTTTCAGCCATTTCTTTCCGGTACAATGGGCTCTCGGTGGCCTATTTCGTCTTCCTCCTCCTGTTGCCATTGTTCTCTGAGCCTACGACCATCACAATGCAAGGTAAGAGTCCCACTTGATGCTATTGTGCCACTTGATGCTATTGTGGATCTAGAGAGCTGGACCTGTTTCTGGCTGGGGTGGAGATCACCTTGTACAAAAGATAGGTACTCTATGACATTAATCAGTGCCACAGTGAGCGTCTGGATTAGTTTTGATCACCTAAGGGCATCGAAGAGGAATTTTCCACTTTTTTTCCCTAATTGACCTGGGTTTCTATCTGGTTTTTATGCCTGTCCCAGGAGATCACACGGATTTCAGGTGGGGCGTGTATATTTTGTGATGCACAAGGCATCGCAGTTGTATGGGACAGGCTGGATGGACCAGAAAGTCTTTTCCTCTCCGTCAATGTCCATATGTTGCTGAGGTGTCTCTCTCTCTGCTTATTTTCAATGGATATTTAACAGCAGAATTGTTCTCTGCAGGAAGTCAAATTTCTCAATCAGTGGATCATGAATCACATATGGTCTGGCATTTCTCAATGTTCACCTGCAAACAAATTCTCTTTTTATTTTTTTTATTTTAAAATTTACAAACAAATTCTTAACATCAGCTGCCTGTTTTGACTGTGCCAAAGCTCTCCGTGTGACACTGAATCCCTGCGTCAGTCTCAATGTGCTAAACTCATGCTGGGATTTGTTATTTGTGACCCATTTGGTGACCATTACTAAGCGTGGAAGAATGGCACCGAGGGCTGGTCTTGCATGGTCACCTCCATAGGCCTTAACCATAATTACAGAAGAGCGCCCCTTTACTGCACCGGTGTGACACTTTGCCTGTCCCACACCAGTGAATTCACAGCATGAAACTTCCTATCCTTTGGCATTAAATTGGTAATTCCACTCAGAATTCAGAGGTCATTCATAAAGTTGAACATTAGGGATAATTATAATAATAATAATTCAACTTTATTGTCATTGTACAATGCACAACGAAATGTGATCTTGCAAGCTCCCATGAGTCCCGTACAAATAACATTAACATTAAACGTAAATGGCACCGTCCTGGGAGAAGCAAAGCCGCTGCGTCTGTGCGCGCTGCTATTCCATTTCCACCATTCCTCCTGTCCGACAATCTTCAGCCCAACGCCCGGGCCTGCTCACCAGCTGCCCCTCCCGGGGCTCCTTCCGTGACCTTCTCACCAACCGCCCCTCCTCGGGGCTCCTTCCGTGACCTTCTGCACCTGGTCTTCCCTGATGGTCACCCCTCCAGGCTACTAACCAGGCCTGGCTCTGCTTAGCTTCCAAGCCTTGCCAGTGACCCTGTCCCTAGTCCCAGGATGGAGAGCTGCATGTGCAGGGAGCATGGGTTAGAAAGTCTGGATGAGGGTGTTGCAGCCTTATCTCTGGTTTGCGCTGGCTGCTGAGATGGCAAGATCACAGATTTGGCCCTATTGTGGTCATCTAGCCTGTAACAGAAGTCACCATGATAACATGCAAGGCCACAGATTTATGGCCTTCTCAGAAAAATGGGCAGAATGGGGCAATTTCAATCATTAACACACCAATTTCAAAAAATAACAGCATCCTCTGTAATAAAATGGGATTTGACTTGTACAGGGCAATTTTAGCAATCGGTGCTCCAATGGGGGAGCCTCACCCACCAGGAGCATCCAGTGGGAATTAAGGCGCATTCAGTCTGAAAATCATGGGAAGCAGCCCTCCATCTGCCCCCCACCCCCCCCCGCAGTCTCCCACTGTCTGCGCCACCCCCCACCCCCCACACACTTCCCCCGGCATATGAATCTTGCTGCCTGCAATGTGATTTAATAAAATCGTCCTTATTTATAGAAACATAGAAACAGAAGGAGGCACTCGAGCCTATCTTGCCATCCAATTAGATCATGGCTGATCTGTATCTTAACTCCATTTATCCGCCTTGGTTCCATAACCCTTAATACACGTGCCTAACAAAAATCTATCGATCTCAGTTTTGACATTTTCAATTGACCCCCTAGCCTCACAGCATTTTGGGGGAGAGAATTGGGCTCTTCCTATTCAGTTACTATTAAGCAACAGCCCTAATTATAGATGGGTGGAGACATGGATTTTGATCCTCAAAGGAAAAACACCAGAAAGAAAACTCAGAATCCCATTGCATAGGAACAGGATTTGATTCATTCAGTCGCCCTCAATCAGCGGCCCCTCACAAGTGTCGTCCCGCTTCTCCACTGTATCTTCCCCGCAAACCCCAGAAAAACAGCGTGGCGGAGGTTCACTCCCATGTTGAGCACTTATTGTTGTATCGTTACTGTGCGATGGAGTCCAATATGATAGAAACATAGAAAAATAGGAGCAGGAGTAGGCCATTCGGCCCCTTGAGCCTGCTCCCCCCATTCAATATGATCATGGCTGATCCTCCATCTCTATACCATATTCCCGCTCTCTCCCCATACCCCTTGATGCCCATTGTGTCTAGAAATCTATCTATCTCCTTCTTAAACATATTCAGTGACTTGGCCTTCACAGCCTTCTGTGGTAGAGAATTCCACAGGTTCACCACCCTCTGAGTGAAGACATTTCTCATCTCAGTCCTAAATGTCCTACCCCGTATCCTGAGACTGTGACCCCTCATTCTAGACCCCCCAGCCAGGGTAAACATCCTCCCTGCATCCAGTCTGTCTAGCCCTTTCAGAATGTTATACGTTTCAATGAGATCCCCTCTCATTCTTCTAAACTCTAGTGAATTCAGGCCTAGTCGACCCTGTTACGTCCGTGTATAACAAGCCACAGACTGCGGAGAATGGTACAACAGGTGTTTACTCAACGTGGCTCACACTGCAACTGACTGTACAGATTACTACTCAGTGCTATATACAGGTGTGGTCACAGCCGGTATTACAGTATACATGAGATGTAAAAAGTAGTTCCCCCCCTTAAAGGTATATACATTACAATTCCTTCCCTTTTAGATTAACAGTACCATAACACTCATTTAACAATTAAATATCAAACTAATTACAATTAACACTTTTAACATGCAACATTAGCTGAAAATAGTCTATTTATAAATTCAGTCTTTGGGGAGGCTTCCTGATCCTTTCTGGATAGCGCCTTTCCCGAGTGTCTTGCTCTTGGTGCGGAGGCGATTCTGGCCCCCTGTCGTCGGTTGGTTCATCAGC
This sequence comes from Somniosus microcephalus, assembly GCF_052327205.1. Lineage (NCBI taxonomy): Eukaryota > Metazoa > Chordata > Chondrichthyes > Squaliformes > Somniosidae > Somniosus > Somniosus microcephalus. The sequence continues at coordinate 105,126,822 of NC_140999.1, forward strand.
TACCGATGCTACTGTTTCTGGGGTAGATGCGACCTGTACGTCGGGTTCATCACCAGGTACGTATGGGCGAGGCATGGGGTTGACTTGTTCCTGTGACTCTAGGATCTGGTCAGCATGGCGTCTCACGATGCTCTCCCCAACGTCCACTGTGTACATTAGTGGGCCCTGCCGTGTGCATATCGTTCCTGGCTGCCATTTTTCTGTTCGGTAGTCGCGGGCCAAGACTGGTTGCCCTACATTGAAGCTCCTTGTTGGCTTCTCATGGATGTGCTGGAATTGCTTACTCTCAACATCTCTTCGTACGTTTGGTCTGAGCAAATCCAGGCGAGATCTTAACCTTCAGTTAAAGAACATCATGGCTGGGGCCTGGTTGGTGACTGCATGTATCGCATTCCGGTAGGCGAACAGGAAATTGTCCACCTTGTGCTGCAGCAGAATGTTGTCATTGTACATAGCCTTTACTGCCTTCTTAAAGGTTTGTACGAACCTCTCAGCCAATCCATTTGTGGCTAGATGATACGGGGCGGATGTGTAATGCCTTACCCCATTCTTTTTCAAGAACCTCTGGAACTCTTCGGACACAAACTCTGGTCCGTTGTCGGAGCAAATCTGTTCTGGCAAGCCATTCCTGGCAAAAATGGTCCGTAGGACTGCAATAGTTTTCTCCGTGGTGGTGGAGGACATTTTGATGACCTCAGGCCATTTCGAGTGCGCATCCACGGCTATTAAAAACATTGAATCCATGAATGGACCAGCGAAATCAATATGCACCCGTTGCCATGGAGATGAGGGCCACTCCCATGGGTGTAGAGGGGCCTGTGGTGGTGCATTTTGGACTTTCTGGCATCCTGAGCAGCTCTTGGTCAGGTCCTCGATTTGTTTATCGATTCCCGGCCACCACACAAGCCCTGGCTAGGCTTTTCATTTTTACCCCTCCCAGATGACCCTCATGAAGCTCATTGAGCACTCTATCCCTTAACTTGGGTGGAATTACCACTCGGGATCCACACATCAAGGTCCCCCGGCACACTGACAGCTGTTCTCTCCTTGTCGAGAATGCTGGCAACAGTGAGTCGCCATGTGCTGGCCATCCCTTCACCGTCAAATCATATACCCGAGACAGTGTCGGGTCATTTCGGTTTCCTTTTCGATACAAGCATTAGTCACCGGTAGGTATTCAACAATAGTCGAATGGAATATTTCGACAGGATCCACTGCTGGTGCTTTCTCCGCAGTAGGCAGTGGCAGGCGTGATAGCCCATCAGCATTTCCATGCTGTTTCGTGCCCTTATATTCAATCTCATAGTGGTGTGCCCCTAGAAAAAGTGACCATCTTTGTAGTCGTTGCGCAGTCATCACCGGAACGCCCATCTTCGGATTAAAAATGGAGACAAGAGGCTGGTGATCAGTCAGCAAGGTGAATTTCTGCCCGTGCAGATAGTGATTGAACTTTTTCACTCCCCACACTACGCTGAGGGCCTCCCTGTCAATCTGGGTGTAGTTACGCTCGGCTGAGGTTAGTGATCGTGACGCAAAGGCTATTGGTCTTTCTGAGCCGTCCGAGAATTTGTGCGACAGCACCGCTCCAATGCCGTAGGGTGACGCATCACATGCCAACCGAATTGGTAATGCTGGGTTGTAATGGGCCAATACCTCTTTTGATGTGATTAGTGTTTTGCTCTTCTGGAAAGCTCGTCTACATTCGTCACTCCACTTCCATGGCACCCCAGTTTGCAGTAGGGTGTTCAGTGGGTGTAGTATTGTAGACAAATTTGGCAAGAACTTATGGTAGTAGTTTACCAGCCCGAGGAACGACCTCAGTTGTGACACATTTTCCAGTGCTGGAGCCTTGACTACTGCCTCAATCTTCTCTGGGGACTTATGTAACCCCCCTTTATCGATAACGTGGCCACAATACGAGATCTGTTTTCTAAAAAACTCTCATTTGGGGCGGTTAGCTCGGAGCCCAGATTCCTGCAATCTAGTGAGCACCTGCTCCAGGTTGGCAAGGTGATCACTGTCATTTTCGCCCGTGACCAGGATGTCGTCCACATAACACTGGGTCCCTGGGATCCCTTGCAGGACTTGTTCCATTGCCCTCTGCCAAATAGCCGGAGCTGATGCTACCCCGAATACCAGCCGGTTGTATTGGTAGAGACCTTTATGGGTGTTGATTGTGAGGTATTTTTTTGATGCTTCTTCTACCTCCATTTGCAGATACGCCTGGGCTAGATCAATCTTAGTGAAGCGTTTCCCTCCAGATAGCGAGGCGAAAATATCTTCAATCCGCGGAAGTGGATATTGTACGGTGTGAAGGACCGGGTTCACTGTTACTTTAAAGTCCCCACAGATGCGAACCTTCCTTGGTTCCCCAGGCGTGCTGCTCAATGATTTTTTCATCACAGGGACGATGGGTGTAGCCCACTCGCTCCAGTCTACCTTGGACAGTACACCTGAACGTTCCAGACTCTCCAGCTCTGCTTCGACGGCTGGGCGGATCGCATAAGGTACTGGTCTGGCCGTAAAAAATTTTGGGCTTGCGTTTTCTTCAATTTTAATCATCGCTGTCATGCCTTTTAGTGTTCCGAGTCGTTGCTGGAACACTACTTTCGCGTCAGTTAGGATCTTTGACAGTCGCCCAGGTGTGACGTCGTCATCCTTTTTTCAGCCACAGTCAGTGCCTGTATGGAATGCCAATCCAGTTGTATTTTCCGGATCCATTCACGTCCCAGTAATGGTGGTCCTCCATCTTGCAATACATACAGGTCTAGTTTTGGTGTTTCCTTACCGTTATATATAACGGTCACCCTTATTTTTCCTTTGGGGTAGACTTTTTGCCCCGTGTGCGTCTTCAAAAGAATTTTTGTGTCTCTCAAGGGTATGTGTGAGAATAGCCGCTCGTAGTCCCGTCGGTTTATGACTGTTAGGGCTGATCCTGTGTCCAATTCCATCTTTACCTGGACTCCTGCTATCTTGAGAGTGACCCAAATGGTTCGGTGATCCTCCGTTGTGATCACATTATGTAGTTTCAGACAACTCGGTTCCCTGCTTTCAGAGTCGTCATCACTCTTTTGTTCATCTGAACTATTCTCCGTCATCTTATGTACCTTCTTGTACTTTCCTTTGGTAGGTTTCTTATTGCTGGTTTTCTTTCCCGACCTGCAGACTCATGCTATGTGTCCTACTTTTCCACACTGTCTGCACACTTTGTCTTTGAACCAACAATCATTCTGGTCATGTGTTGTTCTGCCGCAGCGATAGCACTTCTCTGTTCCATATGACATTTTGTTTGTGCCATATTCTTGCGGTCTCTGTTGTATCTCTGCAGCGCACCATGCTGCTGCTTCATATGATACCGCAATGCTGAAAGCCTTTTTCAGCGTAAGGTCCTTTTTCAGATAAAAGCCGTTTCTGGGTTCCTTCACTTTGAAGCCCACACACAAACTTGTCCCTTAAGGTATCTGCCAGTCCCGCTCCAAACTGGCAGTGTTTCGATAGTTTGCGCAGTTCTGTTAAATAATCAGCATTGCTTTCATCCTTATGCTGGTTCCGTTTGTGAAACTTGAATCTTTCTGCTATCAGCAGCGGTGTGGGGTTTAAATGTTCCTTTAGTATCGTTACTATGTCTTCAAAACTCTTTTCCATTGGCTTCGTTGGGGTTACTAGATTTCGTAATAAACCATACGTCTTTGCACCCATTAAATTTAACAATACCGACGCTTTCTTGTAATCTGACACCTCATTTGCCTTGCAGTACACCTCTATTCGTTCGACATATGTAGTCCAATCTTCGACTTCATTGTCAAATGCGGTGATACTGCCACTCTTCGGCATTTTGGGTGTGGTTTAAAATGGCGTCTCCCAATGGCTTAACATGGCATCTCCCGCGCTTTCCTTCCTCCCCCGCTGCTGCCGGTTCTCGTGGCAACGGCGGCGCCCTGTAGGTTTCGCGCTTTTCTCCTGCGCTGCTGCCAACGCTGCTCTTGGCAGTCCTCGTGGCAATGGCAGCGCCTCGCGAGTTTCTGCGCGTCTCTCTCTCCCTCTCTCTGACGCTGCTCGGCCCCTGAACACCGGCTGCGCCCTATGCGCTCTGCCCTCTCTCTCTCTCCCCCCCCCCCCCCCGTCGACATTGGTCGGCCCTTTGCTGTGCCGCTCGGTCGGGCTCTAACCCGCCGCTGTCCGGGAAGGGCCTGCGCATTACCTGTTGCCATCCCGTTTCGCTGGACCACCTCGACTGGAAAGCCAAGCCTGGCTCTCAACAGCCTCCCCCACAGTTCTCGAGTCTCTGCTGGATGACTGGGCGGTTGCCCGTGGTCGACGCCCGAGTCTCTGGCCTTGACCTCCAATCCACTGATCTCCAGGAACGAATCCCCGGGAGGTGATGCAGAGTTGCAGGTAGGTTCGAACCTGCCTCGTCGCCAATGTTACGTCTGTGTATAATAAGCCACAGACTGCGGAGAACGGTACAACAGGTGTTTACTCAACGTGGCTCACACTGCAACTGACTGTACAGATTACTACTCAGTGCTATATACAGGTGTGGTCACTGCCGGTACTACAGTAAACATGAGCTGTACAAAGTAGTTCCCCCCCCTTAAAGGTATATACATTACAGACCCAATATCTCCTCATAGGACAGTCCTGCCATCCCAGGAATCAATCTGGTGAACCTTCGCTGCACTCCCTCAATGGCAAGCAGCTTGATAGTGATGTTTAGTAAACCAGTGTGTAAAATGAATAGCGGTGCCACGTGATATTGGGGAACTGGTTATTGATGTCTTGGAATAATAAGAAATATTTTATTCAACAACCATTTTATTAAAAGCATATTATTTATTTATAGAGGTCCATTGTCCATGTTATTAAATGACCAAGCAATTAGGCTTAGTCTGTTACAGGTTTACTAAATAGTTCATTAAATTTTACAGTGACATACCACATTAATTAATATTATTACTCAAGTTGCTCAAGGATTTTGCGAAATTTCTGAATGTTTAAATTAACTGAGGAGGACCGTTTGGAGGAGCAATCTCTGTATAATGTACTCCTTTACATGTAGAATTTGAAAGCAAAGAACAGTTGGTGTTTTCTTTGCTCCAGATGCCTTTCCCCTCCTAAGGAGATCTGTTACTTTGCATCTCTGCTCAGGCCTGCCATTGCTTCAGTGGGCAGGTTCAGGAGCGGATGCGGGAGCTTCTGCAGCACCTGTGTTCAGTTTGAGGCGGGAGTCGGCGTGTGAGGCGGGAGCCGGCGGTGCGGGAGGCGGTATTTCAGATCGTCGTTTTGGCCCATTCGGAAGAGCCCGAGTTGAGGAAGACCAATAACTGCTGATTTTATACAGGAATATAAATGAATGGAGCATTCCGAAGTGTATGTCAACTAGCCCAGGGCCACGCTGTCAGAGCGGCTTTGGGTGTGAAAGAATATTACAGTTAAGGTGACACTGCCAACTGATGCATTCCATCTGAATCTTGCCTTTGTGTCTGCTACATACGGGCATGTCTGCTATATATGGGCCTGACTGCTCTATATGGGCACAGTGAGTGTGTGAAAGGGTGGGGAGTTGGATGGGGTAGAGTGTGTGTGGGTTGGGAGTTGGATGGGGTAGAGTGTGTGTGATAGGGTGGGGATTTGAATGGGGTACAGTGTGTGTGAAAGTGTGGGGAGTTGGATGGGGTAGAGTGTGTGTGGGTTGGGAGTTGGATGGGGTACAGTGTGTGTGGAAGGGTGGGGATTTGGATGGGGTACAGTGTGTGTGAAAGGGTGGGGAGTTAGATGGGGTACAGTGTGTGTGAAAGGGTGGGGAGTTAGATGGGGTACAGTGTGTGTGATAGGGTGGGGAGTTAGATGGGGTACAGTGTGTGTGAAAGGGTGGGGAGTTAGATGGGGTACAGTGTGTGTGAAAGGGTGGGGAGTTAGATGGGGTACAGTGTGTGTGAAAGGGTGGGGAGTTGGATGGGGTACAGTGTGTGTGATAGGGTGGGGAGTTGGATGGGGTACAGTGTGTGTGATAGGGTGGGGAGTTGGATGGGGTACAGTGTGTGTGATAGGGTGGGGAGTTGGATGGGGTACAGTGTGTGTGATAGGGTGGGGAGTTGGATGGGGTACAGTGTGTGTGATAGGGTGGGGAGTTGGATGGGGTACAGTGTGTGTGATAGGGTGGGGAGTTGGATGGGGTATAGTGTGTGTGAAAGGGTGGGGAGTTAGATGGGGTACAGTGTGTGTGAAAGGGTGGGGAGTTAGATGGGGTACAGTGTGTGTGAAAGGGTGGGGAGTTGGATGGGGTACAGTGTGTGTGAAAGGGTGGGGAGTTGGATGGGGTACAGTGTGTGTGATAGGGTGGGGAGTTAGATGGGGTACAGTGTGTGTGATAGGGTGGGGAGTTAGATGGGGTACAGTGTGTGTGAAAGGGTGGGGAGTTGGATGGGGTACAGTGTGTGTGATAGGGTGGGGAGTTAGATGGGGTACAGTGTGTGTGAAAGGGTGGGGAGTTGGATGGGGTACAGTGTGTGTGATAGGGTGGGGAGTTGGATGGGGTACAGTGTGTGCGAGAGGGTGGGGAGTTAGATGGGGTACAGTGTGTGTGAAAGGGTGGGGAGTTGGATGGGGTACAGTGTGTGTGAAAGGGTGGGGAGTTGGATGGGGTACAGTGTGTGTGATAGGGTGGGGAGTTGGATGGGGTACAGTGTGTGTGAAAGGGTGGGGAGTTGGATGGGGTACAGTGTGTGTGATAGGGTGGGGAGTTAGATGGGGTACAGTGTGTGTGAAAGGGTGGGGAGTTGGATGGGGTACAGTGTGTGTGATAGGGTGGGGAGTTAGATGGGGTACAGTGTGTGTGAAAGGGTGGGGAGTTGGATGGGGTACAGTGTGTGTGAAAGGGTGGGGAGTTGGATGGGGTACAGTGTGTGTGATAGGGTGGGGAGTTAGATGGGGTACAGTGTGTGTGAAAGGGTGGGGAGTTGGATGGGGTACAGTGTGTGTGATAGGGTGGGGAGTTGGATGGGGTACAGTGTGTGTGATAGGGTGGGGAGTTGGATGGGGTACAGTGTGTGTGATAGGGTGGGGAGTTGGATGGGGTACAGTGTGTGTGATAGGGTGGGGAGTTGGATGGGGTACAGTGTGTGTGAAAGGGTGGGGAGTTAGATGGGGTACAGTGTGTGAGATAGGGTGGGGAGTTGGATGGGGTACAGTGTGTGTGATAGGGTGGGGAGTTGGATGGGGTACAGTGTGCCTGTGAGAGAGGGTGGGGAGTTGGATGGGGTACAGTGTGTGTGATAGGGTGGGGAGTTAGATGGGGTACAGTGTGTGTGATAGGGTGGGGAGTTGGATGGGGTACAGTGTGTGTGAAAGGGTGGGGAGTTGGATGGGGTACAGTGTGTGTGAAAGGGTGGGGAGTTAGATGGGGTACAGTGTGTGTGATAGGGTGGGGAGTTAGATGGGGTACAGTGTGTGTGAAAGGGTGGGGAGTTAGATGGGGTACAGTGTGTGTGTGAGAGAGGGTGGGGAGTTGGATGGGGTACAGTGTGTGTGATAGGGTGGGGAGTTAGATGGGGTACAGTGTGTGTGATAGGGTGGGGAGTTGGATGGGGTACAGTGTGTGTGAAAGGGTGGGGAGTTAGATGGGGTACAGTGTGCCTGTGAGAGAGGGTGGGGAGTTAGATGGGGTACAGTGTGTGTGATAGGGTGGGGAGTTAGATGGGGTACAGTGTGCCTGTGAGAGAGGGTGGGGAGTTGGATGGGGTACAGTGTGTGTGATAGGGTGGGGAGTTAGATGGGGTACAGTGTGTGTGAAAGGGTGGGGAGTTAGATGGGGTACAGTGTGTGTGATAGGGTGGGGAGTTGGATGGGGTACAGTGTGTGTGAAAGGGTGGGGAGTTAGATGGGGTACAGTGTGCCTGTGAGAGAGGGTGGGGAGTTAGATGGGGTACAGTGTGTGTGATAGGGTGGGGAGTTAGATGGGGTACAGTGTGCCTGTGAGAGAGGGTGGGGAGTTAGATGGGGTACAGTGTGTGTGATAGGGTGGGGAGTTGGATGGGGTACAGTGTGTGTGAAAGGGTGGGGAGTTAGATGGGGTACAGTGTGTGTGTGAGAGAGGGTGGGGAGTTGGATGGGGTACAGTGTGTGTGATAGGGTGGGGAGTTAGATGGGGTACAGTGTGTGTGATAGGGTGGGGAGTTGGATGGGGTACAGTGTGTGTGAAAGGGTGGGGAGTTAGATGGGGTACAGTGTGCCTGTGAGAGAGGGTGGGGAGTTAGATGGGGTACAGTGTGTGTGATAGGGTGGGGAGTTAGATGGGGTACAGTGTGCCTGTGAGAGAGGGTGGGGAGTTGGATGGGGTACAGTGTGTGTGATAGGGTGGGGAGTTAGATGGGGTACAGTGTGCCTGTGAGAGAGGGTGGGGAGTTGGATGGGGTACAGTGTGTGTGATAGGGTGGGGAGTTAGATGGGGTACAGTGTGTGTGATAGGGTGGGGAGTTAGATGGGGTACAGTGTGCCTGTGAGAGAGGGTGGGGAGTTGGATGGGGTACAGTGTGTGTGGGTTGGGAGTTGGATGGGGTAGAGTGTGTGTGGAAGGGTGGGGATTTGAATGGGGTACAGTGTGTGTGAAAGGGTGGGGAGTTGGATGGGGTACAGTGTGTGTGAAAGGGTGGGGAGTTGGATGGGGTACAGTGTGTGTGATAGGGTGGGGAGTTAGATGGGGTACAGTGTGTGTGAAAGGGTGGGGAGTTGGATGGGGTACAGTGTGTGTGTGATAGGGTGGGGAGTTGGATGGGGTACAGTGTGTGTGATAGGGTGGGGAGTTGGATGGGGTACAGTGTGTGTGATAGGGTGGGGAGTTGGATGGGGTACAGTGTGTGTGAAAGGGTGGGGAGTTGGATGGGGTACAGTGTGTGTGAAAGGGTGGGGAGTTGGATGGGGTACAGTGTGTGTGAAAGGGTAGGGAGTTGGATGGGGTACAGTGTGTGTGAAAGGGTGGGGAGTTAGATGGGGTACAGTGTGCCTGTGATAGGGTGGGGAGTTGGATGGGGTACAGTGTGTGTGATAGGGTGGGGAGTTAGATGGGGTACAGTGTGCCTGTGATAGGGTGGGGAGTTGGATGGGGTACAGTGTGTGTGAAAGGGTGGGGAGTTGGATGGGGTACAGTGTGTGTGGGTTGGGAGTTGGATGGGGTACAGTGTGTGTGAAAGGGTGGGGAGTTAGATGGGGTACAGTGTGTGTGATAGGGTGGGGAGTTAGATGGGGTACAGTGTGTGTGAAAGGGTGGGGAGTTAGATGGGGTACAGTGTGTGTGAAAGGGTGGGGAGTTGGATGGGGTACAGTGTGTGTGAAAGGGTGGGGAGTTAGATGGGGTACAGTGTGTGTGAAAGGGTGGGGAGTTGGATGGGGTACAGTGTGTGTGAAAGGGTGGGGAGTTAGATGGGGTACAGTGTGTGTGGAAGGGTGGGGATTTGAATGGGGTACAGTGTGTGTGAAAGGGTGGGGAGTTAGATGGGGTACAGTGTGTGTGAAAGGGTGGGGAGTTAGATGGGGTACAGTGTGTGTGAAAGGGTGGGGAGTTGGATGGGGTACAGTGTGTGTGAAAGGGTGGGGAGTTAGATGGGGTACAGTGTGTGTGAAAGGGTGGGGAGTTGGATGGGGTACAGTGTGTGTGAAAGGGTGGGGAGTTGGATGGGGTACAGTGTGTGTGAAAGGGTGGGGAGTTGGATGGGGTACAGTGTGTGTGAAAGGGTGGGGAGTTAGATGGGGTACAGTGTGTGTGAAAGGGTGGGGAGTTGGATGGGGTACAGTGTGTGTGAAAGGGTGGGGAGTTAGATGGGGTACAGTGTGTGTGAAAGGGTGGGGAGTTGGATGGGGTACAGTGTGTGTGAAAGGGTGGGGAGTTAGATGGGGTACAGTGTGTGTGAAAGGGTGGGGAGTTAGATGGGGTACAGTGTGTGTGAAAGGGTGGGGAGTTGGATGGGGTACAGTGTGTGTGAAAGGGTGGGGAGTTAGATGGGGTACAGTGTGTGTGATAGGGTGGGGAGTTAGATGGGGTACAGTGTGTGTGAAAGGGTGGGGAGTTGGATGGGGTACAGTGTGTGTGATAGGGTGGGGAGTTGGATGGGGTACAGTGTGTGAAACATAGAAGCATAGAAGATAGGAGCAGGAGTAGGCCATTTGGCCCCTCGAGCCTGCTCTGCCATTCAATGCGATCTTGGCTGATCATCCAAATTTAGTACCCTGTCCCTGCTTTCTCCCCCTATCCCTTGATCCCTTTAACCTTAAGAAATATATCCAACTCCTTCTTGGATATATTTAATGAATTGGCCTCTACTGCCTTCTGTGGTAGAGAATTCCACAGGTTCACCACTCTCTGGGTGAAGAAATTCCTCCTCATTTCTGTGCTAAATGGCTTACGACTTATCCTTAGTCTGTGACCCCTGGTTCTGGACACCCCGACCATCGAGGACATCCTTCCTGCATCTAGTCTGTCCAGTCCTGTCAGAATTTAATAAGTTTCAATGAGATTCCCTCTCATTCTTCCAAACTCCAGCGAGTTTAAGCCCAATCGACCCAATCTCTCCTCATACGTCATTCCTTTCATCCCAGGTATCAGTCTGGTGAATCTTCGCTGCACTCTCTCCATGGCAAGAACATCCTTCCTCAGATAAGGCAACCAAAACTGCACACAATACTCAAGGTGTGGTCTCACCAAGGCCCTGTACAACTGCAGCAAACCATCTTGTTCCTGTACTCAAACCCTCTTGCTACGAAGGCCAACATACAATTTGCCTTCTTAACCGCCTGCTGCACCTGCATGCTTATCTTCAGCGACTGGTGCAGAAGGACACCCAGGTCTCGTTGCACTTCCCCTTCTCCCTTCTGTGTGAAAGGGTGGGGCGTTGGATGGGGTACAGTGTGCCTGTGTGAAAGGGTAGGGAGTTGGATGGGGTACAGTGTGTGTGAAAGGGTGGGGTGTTGGATGGGGTACAGTGTATGTGAAAGGGTGGGGAGTTGGATGGGGTATAGTGTGTGTGAAAGGGTGGGGAGTTGGATGGGGTACAGTGTGTGTGAAAGGGTGGGGTGTTGGATGGGGTACAGTGTATGTGAAAGGGTGGGGAGTTGGATGGGGTATAGTGTGTGTGAAAGGGTGGGGTGTTGGATGGGGTACAGTGTGTGTGAAAGGGTGGGGAGTTAGATGGGGTACAGTGTATGTGAAAGGGTGGGGAGTTGGATGGGGTATAGTGTGTGTGTGAAAGGGTGGGGTGTTGGATGGGGTACAGTGTATGTGAAAGGGTGGGGTGTTGGATGGGGTACAGTGTGTGTGAAAGGGTGGGGAGTTGGATGGGGTACAGTGTATGTGAAAGGGTGGGGAGTTGGATGGGGTACAGTGTGTGTGTGAAAGGGTGGGGTGTTGGATGGGGTACAGTGTGTGTGAAAGGGTGGGGAGTTGGATGGGGTACAGTGTATGTGAAAGGGTGGGGAGTTGGATGGGGTATAGTGTGTGTGTGAAAGGGTGGGGAGTTGGATGGGGTATAGTGTGTGTGTGAAAGGGTGGGGAGTTGGATGGGGTACAGTGTATGTGAAAGGGTGGGGAGTTGGATGGGGTACAGTGTGTGTGTGAAAGGGTGGGGAGTTGGATGGGGTATAGTGTGTGTGTGAAAGGGTGGGGAGTTGGATGGGGTATAGTGTGTGTGTGAAAGGGTGGGGAGTTGGATGGGGTATAGTGTGTGTGTGAAAGGGTGGGGAGTTGGATGGGGTACAGTGTATGTGTGAAAGGGTGGGGAGTTGGATGGGGTACAGTGTGTGTGAAAGGGTGGGGTGTTGGATGGGGTACAGTGTGTGTGTGAAAGGGTGGGGAGTTGGATGGGGTATAGTGTGTGTGTGAAAGGGTGGGGAGTTGGATGGGGTACAGTGTATGTGAAAGGGTGGGGAGTTGGATGGGGTATAGTGTGTGTGTGAAAGGGTGGGGTTTTGGATGGGGTACAGTGTATGTGAAAGGGTGGGGAGTTGGATGGGGTATAGTGTGTGTGTGAAAGGGTGGGGTGTTGGATGGGGTACAGTGTATGTGAAAGGGTGGGGTGTTGGATGGGGTACAGTGTGTGTGAAAGGGTGGGGAGTTGGATGGGGTACAGTGTGTGTGAAAGGGTGGGGAGTTGGATGGGGTACAGTGTATGTGAAAGGGTGGGGAGTTGGATGGGGTATAGTGTGTGTGTGAAAGGGTGGGGTGTTGGATGGGGTACAGTGTATGTGAAAGGGTGGGGAGTTGGATGGGGTATAGTGTGTGTGTGAAAGGGTGGGGTGTTGGATGGGGTACAGTGTATGTGAAAGGGTGGGGAGTTGGATGGGGTATAGTGTGTGTGTGAAAGGGTGGGGTGTTGGATGGGGTACAGTGTATGTGAAAGGGTGGGGAGTTGGATGGGATAAAGTGTGTGGGGATAAACCTATTGTAAGGGGAATAGATAGGCGTTTCTGCGGCCGCAAACAAGACTCCAGGATGGTGTGTTGCCTCCCTGGTGCAAGGGTCAAGGATGTCTCCGAGCGGCTGCAGAACATCTTGGAAGGGGAGGGTGAACAGCCAGTTGTCGTGGTGCATATAGGCACCAACGATATAGGTAAAAAGCGGGATGAGGTCCTAAAAGCGGAATATAGGGAGTTAGGAGGTAAATTAAAAAACAGGACCTCAAAGGTAGTAATCTCAGGATTGCTACCAGTGCCACGTGCTAGTCAGAGTAGAAATAGAAGGATACTTCAGATGAATACGTGGCTAGAGGAATGGTGCCAGGGGCAGGGATTCAAGTTCCTAGGACATTGGAACCAGTTCTGGGGGAGGTGGGACCAGTTCAAACCGGACGGTCTGCACCCGGGCAGGGCTGGAACCGATGTCCTAGGGGGCGTGTTTGCTAGTGCTGTGGGGGAGGGTTTAAACTAAAATGGCAGGGGGTTGGGAACCTGAGCAGGGAGACAGAGGAAAGGGAAACAAGGATAAAAGCAAAAGATAGGAAGGAGAAAATCAAAAGTGGCAGTCAGAAAAATCAATGGTTTAAATCAAACGTGGTCACAGTAAATAATAATTCTAATAGGTCTAAGAGCGTTAAAAAAACAAGCCTGAAGGCTTTGTGTCTTTAATGCGAGGAGCATTTGTAATAAGGTGGATGAATTGGCTGCGCAAATAGAGGTAAACGAATATGATTTGGTTGGGATTACAGAAACGTGGCTCAAGGATGGCCAAGACTGAGAACTCAACATCCAGAGGTATTCGACATTCAGGAAAGATAGGCAAAAAGGAAAGGGAGGTGGGGTAGCATTACTGGTTAAAGAAGGGATTTACACAATTGTAATGAAGGATATTAGCTCCGATGATGTGGAATCTGTATGGGTAGAATTGAGAAATACTAAGGGGAAAAAAACATTAGTGGGAGTGGTATATAGACCTCCAAACAGTAAGGCAGAGGTTGGGGATGGCATTAAACGGGAAATTAAAGAAGCGTGCAATAAGGGCACAGCAGTCATCATGGGTGACTTTAATCTACATATAGATTGGGCTAACCAAATTAGTAATAATACTGTGGAGGAGGAATTCCTGGAGTGTTTACGGGATGGTTTCCTGGACCAATATGTTGAGGAACCAACCAGAGATCAGGCCATCTTAGACTGGGTATTATGTAACGAGAGAGGATTAATTAGTAATCTTGTTGTACGAGGCCCCTTGGGTCGGAGCAATCATAATATGATCGAATTCTTCATTAAGAGGGAGAATGAAGTAGTTGACTCAGAAACTAGGGTCCTCAATTTAAATAAAGGAAACTACGATGGTCTGAGGAGCGAGTTGGGTAGGATTGATTGGGGAATGGCACTCAAAGGGTTGACGGTGGATAGGCAATGGCAAACATTCAAAGACCGAATGGGATGAACTACAGAAGTTGTTCATCCCAGTTTGGCATAAAAATAAAACGAAAAAGGTGACTCAACCGTGGCTAACAAGGGAAATTAGGGATAGTATAAGATCCAAGGAGAGGACATACAAATTTGTCCAGAAAAAGCAATAATCCTGAGGATTGGGAGCAGTTTAGGATTCAACAAAGGAGGACAAAGGGATTAATTAAGAAAGGGAAAATAGAATATGAAAGTAAGCTTGCAGGGAACATAAAAACTGTCTGTAAAAGCTTTTATAGATATGTGAAGAGAAAAAGATTAGTGAAGTCAAGCGTAGGTCCCTTGCAGTCAGAATCAGGGGAATTTATAATGGGGAACAAAGAAATGGCAGACCAACTAAATACATATTTTGGTTCTGTCTTCACAAAGGAGGACACAAATAACCTCCCAGAAATGCCGGGGAACATAGGGTCTGATGAAAGGGTGGAACTGAAAGAAATCAGTATTTGTAGGGAAATGGTGTTAGGAAAATTGATGGGACTGAAGGCCGATAAACCCCCAGGGCCTGATAATCTACATCCCAGGGTACTTAAGGAAGTGGCCCTAGAAATAGTAGATGTATTGCTGGTCATCTTCCAGAACTCGATAGACTCTGGAACAGTACCCATGGATTGGAGGGTAGCTAATGTTACCCCACTATTCAAAAAAGGTGCTACAGAAAAAGCAGGGAATTATAGACCGGTAAGCCTGACATCGGTAGTGGGGAAAATGCTAGAGTCCATTATAAAAGATGTAATAGCAGAGCACTTGGAAAGCAGTGACAGGATCGGACAAAGTCAACATGGATTTACAAAAGGTAAATCATGCTTGACTAATCTACTGGAATTTTTTGAGGATGTAACTTGTAAAATAGATATGGGAGAACCAGTGGATGTGGTGTATTTGGACTTTCAGAAGGCTTTCGATAAGGTCCCGCATAACAGATTAGCATGCAAAATTAAGGCACATGGGATTGGGGGCAAGGTATTGACTTGGATAGAGAACTGGTTGGCGGACAGAAAGCAAAGAGTTGGAATAAACGGGTCGTTTTCCGAGTGGCAGGCAGTGACTAGTGGGGTACCGCAAGGATCGGTCCTAGGACCCCAGCTGTTCACAATATATATTAATGATCTGGACGAGGGAATTGGATGTAATGGGCCAGAAATTCGTGACCAAAGGCGTGAGTACGGTCGGGGTACTCACGCATCTGGCCATTGGAAATGCCGGCGTTCAGCATGAACAGCGCATGCGGGGAACGCCGGCATTTCCAGACCTCGGAACGAAGGGGTTCATAGGCACAGCGCGTGCCACTGCACAGGCAGCGCTTGCGCAGTGAACTTCGTAGATTTCATTCATGGATTCAGTGAGGGTAAGTCCTTACAAGTTACACTTGAAAAAAGCAGGTGTAAAGTTGTTCCAAGGCTGCGGAGGAAGATATATTTTATCGTGGAGCTTCTGAAAGGCAATATTTTTGTTTGGGAAAGGGAGGGAAGTTATTTTAAGAAATTTTAAGTAAGTTTTAAAGTTTAAATTTTTTTTTTTAAACGGGTTTTCAGAACGGTAGGTAGAAGGAGCAATTGTGGCTGTGTGAATGGAATGTGAAAATGAGTGTTCTAAAATGAGTAATGTAACATTTCCAGCACTTTTAAGAAAGAAACTTTTTATCAGTAATAAGTAATTATGTATGTATGTCCGCATATATTCCTTTACGTATATGTATGTATGTTTTATATTCCTTTACTAATGTGTATGAATGTATGTTTTTAATTATGATTTTCCAATAAGTTACTTTCTCTGAAAGTCATAATTAAATAATACATTCATACACATAAGTAAAGGAATATATACATAACACGCAAAGGAATATATACAGACATGCATACTTTCAGAAGCTCCACGATAAGAAATATCTTCCTCTGCAGCCTCTGGAGCAACTGTACCCATGCTTTTTTCATGTGTAAGTTGTAAGGACTTGACCTCACTGAAATCATGAATGAAAGCGGCGAATTTTACTGCGCACGGGTTTTGCCTCTGAACCCCTTCGTTCAGAGGACAGGAAATGCCGGTTTTCCCCACATGCGCTGTGCATGCTGAAAACCGGCATTTCCTCCGGCCAGACGCGTAAGTACCCCGACCGTACTCACGCATTTGGAAGGGAATTACTGGGCCAACATTTTACATGTAAAAAAAATGAAAAATTTAACAATTGCACGATTTGCCCCCTCGCATCTGCGACTGAGGGTCCAAGGAGGTGCATTGCGCAAGAGGTCATCATCGTACATATCCTCACACTGTTCCCTTTCGGGAACTGTATGAAGTGGTGGAAGGATTTATGGCCGTGATTAACGCTCATTCCGTGACTGTAACCATCTTTGAACCAGCCATTAGGGTGGTTAGTCCTATGGCGTGAGGGTTTTACGGGCTCCCACAACCCATCTGAGGGGGGGGGGCCACCCACACCCACGGACGCAAGTATCCCGCTGGATGTCCACCCAGAATTTATAGTTGGAGCTCCGACTCCACTTGCCGGGACTGTCTGGAGTGGGGTTCGAAACCCTACTCCTTCTGGCCCAGCGGCGGGGATGCTTACTGCTACGCAAAAGGCCCACTCCGCACAAAAGGTGACACCCATACGTTTCCTGCGCCTTTTCCCTCCCCGTGACTGGAGCCCTATGCTGCCACTTGAAAGACCAAGCTATCATCTGCCCTTTTTGCGGCGCCTTTGACTTCTCATTACCAATGATGAGCAGGCGCTGCGCCTCCACCTCCTTGAGGAGATTGCTGAGGTCATCATCAGTTCAATTGTGAGTTCTTTTAATGCCGTGAATTGTGCTCATTCCAGCCATTTCACGTTGCTAATCGGATTGGGCCTTTGGCATAGCGGTAGGATCCCCGCCGCTGGGCCAGATCAGGGTAGGGTTTCGAACCCCGCTCCAGACAGTCCCGGCAAGTGAAGTCGGAGCTCCGGCTCTAAATTCTGGGTTGACATCCAGTGGGATATTTGCGTCCGTGGGTGTGGGTGGCCCCCCCTCCTTGTATAGCTTGTGGGAGCCCGTAAAACCCTCCCGCCATAGGACTAACCGCCCTAATGGCTGGTTCAAAGATGGTTACGGTCACGGAATGAGCGTTAATCATGGCCATAAATCCTTCCACCACTTCATACAGTTCCCCAAAGGGAACAGTGTGAAGACACGTATGACGACGACATTGCTAAATAAATACATGGAATTAAAAAAATTCTTTTACGGCTTTTAAAAGTCTTTAAATTGCTTTAATTCTGTTTAAAACTACTTCAGATTCTTCAAAATAATGTAAACGTTTTTAAAATTTTATAAAAGTTCACAAAACATTCATAAAATAGCAGATAACTTACTTTCCCTGCAGCTGTGTAACTACAAAGTCCTCTGCAGCTGCTTGGAGAGATTGGGGGCATGTCCTACTACAATGAGACCTTAAGGGGCGTGTCTCACTTGCACTGCACGCTCCAGGCTTCACGCTGGCTGCACTCCTGGGCGGCGTGACGTCATACGCTGCCCGGGATTCTTCTTTTTGAAACACCAATTCCAGGCGTCCCTGGAGGTGATCGGCAGGAGCGTCGGGTAAGTGCATATACGGGGCTTGCACGCGCGGCAAGCCCCGTTCATGAATTTCTGGCCCAATATCTCCAAATTTGCAGACGACACAAAGCTGGGTAGGAGGGTATGCTGTGAGGAGGAGGTCATGAAACTCCAGTACGATTTGGACAGGTTAGGTGATTGGGCAGAAACATGGCAAATGCAGTATAATGTGGATAAATGTGAGGTTATCCACTTTGGTGGCAAAAACAGGAAGGCAGATTATTATTTGAATGGCAATAGATTGGGAGAAGGGGAAGTGCAAAGAGACCTGGGTGTTCTTGTGCACCAGTCGCTGAAGGTAAGCATGCAGGTGCAGCAGGCGGTTAAGAAGGCAAATGGAATGTTGGCCTTCGTAGCAAGAGGGTTCGAGTACAGGAACAAGGATGTCTTGCTACAGTTGTACAGGGCCTTGGTGAGACCGCACCTTGAGTATTGTGTGCAGTTTTGGTCACCTTACCTGAGGAAGGATGTTCTTGCCATGGAGGGAGTGCAGTGAATATTCACCAGGCTGATACCTGGGATGGCAGGAATGACGTATGAGGAGAGATTGTGTCGATTGGGCTTATACTCACTGGAGTTTAGAAGATTGAGAGGGAATCTCATCGAAACCTATAAAATTCTGTCAGGCTTGGACAGACTAGATGCTGGAAGGATGTTCCCAATGGTCACGGAGTCCAGAACCAGGGGTCATAGTTTAAGGATAAGGGGTAGGACATTTAGGACTGAAATGAGGAGGAATTTCTTCACCCAGAGAGTGGTGAACCTGTGGAATTCTCTGCCACAGAGGGCGGTGGAGGCCAGTTCATTAAATATATTCAAGAAAGAGTTGGCTATATTTCTTAAGGCTAAAGGGAACAAGGGATATGGGGAGAAGGCAGGGACAGGATACTGAATTTGGATGATCAGCCATGACCTCATTGAATGGCGGAGCAGGCTGGAGGGGCTGAATGGCCTACTCCTGCTCCTATCTTCTATGTTTCTATGTGTGAAAGGGTGGGGAGTTGGATGGGGTGCAGTGCCTGTGTGAAAGGGTGGGGAGTTGGATGGGGTGCAGTGCCTGTGTGAAAGGGTGGGGAGTTGGATGGGTACAGTGTGTCTGTGAAAGGGTGGGGAGTTGGATGGTGTGCAGTGTCTGTGAAGCGTGGGGAGTTGGATGGGGTACAGTGCCTGTGTGAAAGAGTGGGGAGTTGGATGGGTACAGTGTGTCTGTGAAAGGGTGGGGAGTTGGATGGGGTACAGTGTGTGTGAAATGGTCAGGATTTGGATGGGGTACAATGTGTGTGAAAGGTTGGGGAGCTGGATGCGTTAGAGTCTGTGTGAAAGGGTGGAGGGTTGGATGTGTTGCAGTGTCTGTGTGAACGGGTGGGGAGTTGGATGGGGTGCAGTGTGTGTGCAAGGGTGGGGTGTTGGATGGGGTGCAGTGTGTGTGTGAAAGGGTGGGGAGTTGGATGGGGTACAGTGTCTGTGTGAAAGGGTGGGGAGTTGGATGGGGTACAGTGTCTGTGTGAAAGGGTCCAGAGTTGGATTGGGTACAGTGTCTGTGTGAAAGGGTGGGGAGTTGGATGGGGTACAGTGTCTGTGTGAAAGGGTCCAGAGTTGGATTGGGTACAGTGTCTGTGTGAAAGGGTGGGGAGTTGGATGGGGTGCAGCGTGTGTGCAAGGGTGGGGTGTTGGATGGGGTGCAGTGTCTGTGTGAAAGGGTGGGGACTTGGATGGGGTACAGTGTGTGTGGGTGAGGAGTTGGATAAGGTACAGTGTGACATGAATCTTGTCATTCATGTGAAAATGACTTATGTAATAATACTGGGCGGCCTGCTGGTGGCGCTGTCCAGGGAGAGTATAAATACTCGGGCTTGGGCCCAGCTTTTGCAGGACATTCTTTAACAGGAACTAGTGAAGGACACAACTAGATCTCCATGTTGAAAAACAGTTGATTAAAGCCTTGTTTAATACTCAGACCAAGTGCCTAGTAGTTTTCTTACATCAATTTAATCAACTGCAACCCGCTCCACGCTCTGAGTGATTTGGGAACAGACAGCTACGATTCAAACTGTAGAAGGGAACTTGGACGGAGTAATCAATCCATCATGGAGAAACTACTCAGACCCACCCGTCTCGACCTGGACCCAAATTCACTTACAGCTGCTAAGGTATGGAAACACTAGTATCGTACCTTCAGCAACTTCCTCGAGGAGTGTGCTGAGAATGTTCCTAATAAGTTATGAATGCTTGCCAATTATGTATCCCCTCATGTGTTTGACTATATCAAAGACTGTGTAGACTATGACTCCGCTATCCAAACACTACAGCAACTTTATGTTAAGGCCCCAAACAAAATTTTTGCTCGGCACCTACTGGCCACAACAACCTGGGGTATCACTTGTCGAATACCTTCAAGAGCTTCACAGGCTCAGCAGAGATTGTAACCTCAAAGCTGTCTCAGCTGAGCAGTACCGGGAGGAATTAATTCATGACTCTTTTATTAACGGAATTGCTTCTTCCCTCATACGCCAGCATCTGTTGGAGAATAAAACCCTCGGGGTACAAGCTGCCTATAACCAGGCATATTCTCTGGACTTAGTTCAAAAAAATTCAGGTGCCTATTTTTTACCATATGCACAAACTACTGCTACTACTTTTAGTGACTCCCCCGGTAAGCCTCAGGCGGAAGCCCTCACTGATGATGACCCTACCCTAGTGGCATCTTGGCAATCTAAAAGAAGTGTTTCTTCTGTGGAGGTGCATTCCATTATAGGAAATTTTGTCCTGCTCGTAATGCAACCTGCAATCATTGCAGTAAGAAAGGTCACTTTTCTAAAGTATGCTGGTCAAGAGCCTCTACTAGTGTTGTAGCTGCTATCTATAAAACTGCTCCTCCCCCAAGAGCCACTACTAGTGTTATAGCTGCTATCTATAACTGCTCCTCCCCCAAAAGCCACTACTAGTGTTATAGCTGTTTTTTTTCCCCAAAGCCTGTCCCATGCAGCCACGAGGGTTTCGGTAAATGGACACATTTTGAGTGCATTAATCCACTCATGTAGCTCTGACAGCTTCATCAGTGAGCGGGCTGTCAGTAAGTTAAAACTGCGTATTTACCCCTCGGACAGGGAAATTGTAATGGCTCTGACGACACTGACCACCAACTCTTCCGGCTTTTATCTTGTTGACCTTAATCTGAATGGTGGCACTTATTTTTCCACCCAGCTTGGGGTGCTCAAAAATCTATGCAGTGATGTGCTCCTGGGACAGGATTTCCAGGAACAACACAAAAGACTCACTTTCGAGTTTGGAGTGCCAAAGCCTGAGCTTGCTATTTCGAAAATACTGTTTTGTGCACTTTCGGCGGCTTCGCTCGATGAGCCCTCCTTGTTTGCCAATCTTTCCCCCCCAATGTAAGTCCATAGTCACTAAATCATGACGTTTCAGCCAAGATGATCTATCCTTTATCGAGGCAGAAATCTTTCGCCTTCTAGCTGACGGTATCATTGAGCCATGTTCATCTTCCTGGCGGGCTCAAGTCGTCGTCGTTAAAAATCCTCTGAAGCAACACAAGAAACGTCTTTGCATCGATTACTCGCAAACTATTAACCAGTATACCGACCTGGATGCCTACCCACTACCACACATCGATGACATGGTCAATAACCTTGCCAACTACAGGGTATTTTCAACTTTTGACTTAGAGCGTTAAAGGACTCTGACAAAAAGTATGTGGCATTTGAGGCCAATGGTCGGCTTTACCAGTTTTGTCGCCTTCCATTTGGGGTCACCAATGGGGTGGCCGTCTTTCAATGGGCAATGGACAGCCTAGTCAAACAGGAGAACTTAACGGACACTTTTCCATACCTGGAATATCACCATTGCTTGACATGACCAGAAGGAGCATGATGCCAAACTCCAGAAATTTCTTGACGTTCTCCGTCATCGCAACTTAACCTTAAATAAGTCCAAATCTGTGAAATCAGTACCATCAGTCAACATCTTTGGCTACTGGGTGGGCAACGGTGTCATCAAACCGGATTCGGAGCGACTTTGTCTGCTTCAGGAGCTCCCTCCTCCTACGAATCTCTGCTATCTTCGCTGAGCCCTCGGCATGTTTGCCTATTATGCGAAGTGGATACCCCACTTTTCCGACAAGATCCAGCCCGCTTCACGCGAAGTCATTTCCGTTGGACGCGCTGGCTATTTCAGCTTTCGACCTCCTCAAGCAACAACTGGAAAAAGCCACGCTTCATTCCATCGATGAAAATCTCCCTTTCGTGGTCAAGTGCGATGCATCGGAGGTGACGATCTCGACTACCTTGTATCAAGGCGGTCGACCCGTTGCATTTCTGTCCAGAACTTTGCAGGGTAGCGAGCTCCACTATCCTACTGTCGAGAAGGAGGCTACGGCTATCATCGAAGTGGTACGTAAATGGAGTCATTTTCTCGCTCGTCGCCATTTCACGCTCATAACTGATCAGTGCTCTGTGGGCTTTATGCTGGATAACTGGAAACGCACTAAGGTCAAGAATAACAAAATACAGCTCTGGAGGATGGAATTGGCCACCTTGGGCTACACCATGCATTATCGACCCGGCAAAGAGAATGTGGCCCCAGATACCCTCACGCGTGCATTCTGCTCTTCCATGTCAACTTCGACTCTTATGGATCTTCATACTGACTTGTGCCATCCTGGCGTTACCCGTATGTTGCACTTTGTGCGATCTAAAAATCTCCCGTTTTCTATGGAAGACGTGAAAAGAATATGCTCCACTTGTAGAATTTGTGCAGAATTAAAACCACAATTCTTCCGTCCGTCGGTTGGCTCGCTCATACACGCTACACAACCTATGCAGTGACTCAGCATTGACTTCAAAGGGCCATTGCCTTCCTCAACGTGAAACACCTACTTGCTTACTATGGTGGATGAATATTCATGTTTTCCCTTTGCTTTCCCCTATCCCAATATGCTTACTTCCACAGTGATCAAATGCCTTGATCAGGTGTTTTCCCTTTGCGGTATGGCCAATTTCATCCACTCTGATCGGGGTCCCTCCTTCATGTCAAGCAAACTCAAAAGTTATCTTTCCCAATGGGGAATCGCCACAAGTAAAACGACACCGTATCATCCTATTGGCAATGCCATCGTTTGGAACACAGGTTGTGTGACCTCAGTGCAAGACAAACAATCAGACCAGCAGTGGGAAACTATGCTCCCTGACACGTTGCATTCCATCAGGTCTCTTCTTTCTACATCCACCAACGCTACTCCTTGCGAACAATTCTTTGGGTTCCAGCGTCGCTCCACTCATGGGACGTCCCTACCATCATGGTTGGCAGCTGCTGGCCCCGTGCTGCTCTGAAGATTCATCCGATCCTCTAAGAGTGATCCCCTCGTCGACGAAGTGGAACTGACGGATGTCAATCCTACGCACGCGCACGTGTGGTACCCTGATGGCCGGGAATCCACAGTGTCACTTCGGGATCTGGCTCCCTGCCCAACCAGTCCCACGGACCCAATCGATAGTGGGATCAGTATTAATGATGCCGAATACCTCCGCTCCTCTAAGGATGATGCCCTACCCGGGACATCAAGGGATCTGCCAGTTATTCTGCCAGATCAACCCGGTGAACAGAGCGCTCCCCGTGGGATGGCCACCTGAAGCCAGGACGCCGGTCAGTCACTGACTACTGAGCAGGTTGAAGCCAGCTCTGTGCCGGTGGGGGCCCGCACCCAGAGCCACGATTTCCCCAGTCCCCCTCAGGTCGATCAAGGCAACACGGACTCTGCCGGACCGCCGGTACGAACCAAGAGACCCAGAGACCAAAACACAGTCCGAGGAGACGTGCCGTCCAGCCTCCAATGCAGATCTAAATGATTGCGTCTATTCTTAGTCCGATTAATTCGGTAGAAGGAAGTCGCCGCACTTCCACTCTTTCAGGCAGGAAGAATGGCATGAATCTTGTCATTCATGTGAAAATGACTTATGTAATAATACTGGGTGGCCTGCTGGTGGTGCTGTCCAGGGAGAGTATAAATACTCGGGCTTGGGCCCGGCTTGTGCAGGACATTCTTTAACAGGAACTGGTAAAGGTCACAACTAGATCTCTGTGTTGAAAAACAGTTGATTAAAGCCTTGTTTAATACTCAAACCAAGTGCCTAGTAGTTTTCTTACGTCACAGTGTGTGTGTGAAAGGGTGGGGAGTTGCATGGGGTACAGTGTGTATGTGTGAAAGGGTGGGGAGTTGGATGGGGTACAGTGTGTGAAAGGGTCCAGAGTTGGATGAGGTACAGTGTGTGTGTGTAAGGGCGGGGAGTTGGATGGGGTACAGTGTCTGTGTGAAAGGGTGGGGACTTGGATGGGGTACGGTGTCTGTGTGAAAGGGTGGGGACTAGGATGGGGTACAGTGTCTGTGTGAAAGGGTGGGGACTTGGATGGGGTACGGTGTCTGTGTGAAAGGGTGGGGACTAGGATGGGGTACAGTGTCTGTGTGAAAGGGTGGGGAGCTGGATGAGGTACAGTGTGACATGAATCTTGTCATTCATGTGAAAATGACTTATGTAATAATACTGGGCGGCCTGCTGGTGGCGCTGTCCAGGGAGAGTATAAATACTCGGGCTTGGGCCCAGCTTTTGCAGGACATTCTTTAACAGGAACTAGTGAAGGACACAACTAGATCTCCATGTTGAAAAACAGTTGATTAAAGCCTTGTTTAATACTCAGACCAAGTGCCTAGTAGTTTTCTTACTTCACAGTGTGTGTGTGTGAAAGGGTGGGGAGTTGGATAGGGTGCGGCATCTGTGTGAAAGGGTGGGGAGTTGGATGGGGTACAGTGTGTGTGAAAGGGTGAGGAGTTGGATGGGGTACAGTGTGTGTGAAAGGGTGGGGAGTTGGATGGGGTACAGTGTGTGTGAAAGGGTGGGGAGTTGGATGGGGTGCAGTGTGTGTGAAAGGGTGAGGAGTTGGATGGGGTACAGTGTCTGTGTGAAGGGGTGGCCATTATCACATTGCTGTTTGTGGGAGCTTGCTGTGTACAAATTGGCTGCTGTGTTTCCTACATTACAACAGTGACTACACTTCAAAAAGTATTTCATTGGCTGTAAAGCCCTTTGGGACGTCCTGAGGTGGTGGAAGGCGCTATAGAAATGCAAGTCTTTCTTTTCTTTTTAATAATCTTGTGCCTAGCATGTGTCTGCTGCAGGTTAGGTGTTGCAGTTGAGGTGACACTCTCCGTACTTTCCATGCCAGATCACACTTTATTAGCGATGCAAAAATAACGTTAAGCAGGCCAACCATTGACCTGGAGCCCGGAATTTACAATTGCGCTCTGACTGACCTTATTACTTTATAAGGCGCTACAATTGTCTGTATTGGCCGAATTGGAGCAATGGCCTCAAAGGCATTGGCCAGATTAGCACTAAGCATCATCATGCACTCCAGACCTCTGATTGCCTTTGAGCAATGTCACGGGAGATCTGCTAATAAGTGTAAGATTTTAAATATAAGGTACTGGTGGATCAATTAATAATTCATGTTGGCAAATGAGAGGAAGTCTAAAAGTGTCAAACCCACACTTGAATGTTTTGAGTAATCAATAGAGCAAAATTACCCAACCTATTTGGATACTCTGTTCCTCACACCATCAGTTTTAAAGCTGTTAATATTTTACGATGGGGAGGCTCTGGTGCATAGACTCATGTAGCTAACTCTTCCTCTTCATCCTGGGACTGTGAATATGGACCATTTGCTGCTCAGAGGCTGGGCTTTCCCCCTTTATCTGTAAGGTGGCCATTGGTGGTGTAGAAGCACACACACAAAAGCCATTTTCCTGCTACGAGCCCTACTCCTCAAATGACCATCCCCACGATGGGCCTCATTATTGCGAGCTGAATGGGGGCGAGATGGTCCCTCTGTTTGTAAAAAAAAAAAAAAAAACCTCCTTCCTCATCACCCAGCCTTCTGATGGAATGTCTGCCCATGAGCTGCCAGGCACTCTGGCGCAAGCTCAACAGTTTTAGATGCGGGGTGGTAAGATGTGCGGCAAATGACCAGACCTGGGGACTCTGGAATGGCTCTCTGTGTAGCTGTGGAGGACTCCGCATATCTTCTGAATGGCTGCTCATTTCAAGCTGGTCTACCAGAGAACTTTCCAGACTCCGCAATACTGACCCAAGGCTACTGAATGGCTATAGCATGTGTGATGTCTACCTAAGCCCCTTGGTATTTTGGACATTTTTAACGCTTTAGACATTTTAGACATCTTTGACATTTCTGACATAATTTATCTCCCTACTTTATAGTTGGTATTTTGGACATTTTTTAACCCAGTCTTTATTGTATGACTTGTGCATTCAGAAATAAATAAATAGTTCACCCTCTTCTTACTCATTGGTAAGGCATTTGCCCACTGTAATCTGAATGACATTGATAGCAGCCTCTCCTCACTCTGCAACGCCAGCTCTGACCAGCTTTCTGAGGCCCCATTCCCCAAGAGCCAGGCCAGGTTTCTTCCTTCTAGAATGTGATGGCTTTTAAACCCGAGCTTGACATCATCAAGCCGCCACTTCTTGATTTATCTCACTCTGTCTTCTACTCTTTGCAGCCCTTGTGTAAGATTGCAAAATTTCTACATCTCCCAGAAGGTTATTATTAACAAAAAGGGACCCTGCAATGGACATTTTAAATTAAAGGGTACCCAAGATGGCTTCCGGGCCTCATGGCAGAAAGCCTGTGGGATTCAAAAGTGGATTCTGCAGAGCAGACAGCTTGGGAGTAATCGAAACTAAGGCTGCAGGCTTTCTGTGAAGAGAATTTTGCCAGACAGAACTTTGAATAATGTATCTGGACCTTGGAGCTTGGACCTGGGAGAGAGCAGCAGCGCGACCGGCGGGAGATAAAAGCGTCGGCAGTGAACGAGGCCCGACCAGAGAGCTTGGACCTGGGAGAGAGCAGCAGCGCGACCGGCGGGAGATAAAAGCGGCGGCAGTGAACGAGGCCCGACCAGAGAGCTTGGACCTGGGAGAGAGCAGCAGTGCGACCGGCGGGAGATAAAAGTGACGGCAGTGAACGAGGCCCGACCAGA
Organism: Somniosus microcephalus; assembly: GCF_052327205.1. Taxonomy (NCBI): domain Eukaryota; kingdom Metazoa; phylum Chordata; class Chondrichthyes; order Squaliformes; family Somniosidae; genus Somniosus; species Somniosus microcephalus. The sequence continues at coordinate 105,153,402 of NC_140999.1, forward strand.
GAGCTTGGACCTGGGAGAGAGCAGCAGTGCGACCGGCGGGAGATAAAAGTGACGGCAGTGAACGAGGCCCGACCAGAGAGCTTGGACCTGGGGGAGAGCAGCAGCGCGACCGGCGGGAGATAAAAGTGATGGCAGTGAACGAGGCCTGACCAGAGAGCTTGGACCTGGGAGAGAGCAGCAGTGCGACTGGCGGGAGATAAAAGCGGCGGCAGTGAACGAGGCCCGACCAGAGAGCTTGGACCTGGGAGAGAGCAGCAGCGCGACCGGCGGGAGATAAAAGCGGCGGCAGTGAACGAGGCCCGACCAGAGAGCTTGGACCTGGGGGAGAGCAGCAGCGCGACTGGCGGGAGATAAAAGCGGCGGCAGTGAACGAGGCCCGACCAGAGAGCTTGGACCTGGGAGAGAGCAGCAGCGTGACCGGCGGGAGATAAAAGCGACGGCAGTGAACGAGGCCCGACCAGAGAGCTTGGACCTGGGGGAGAGCAGCAGCGCGACCGGCGGGAGATAAAAGCGGCGGCAGTGAACGAGGCCCGACCAGAGAGCTTGGACCTGGGAGAGAGCAGCAGCGTGACCGGCGGGAGATAAAAGCGGCGGCAGTGAACGCGGCCCGACCAGAGAGCTTGGACCTGGGGGAGAGCAGCAGCGCGACCGGCGGGAGATAAAAGCGGCGGCAGTGAACGAGGCCCGACCAGAGAGCTTGGACCTGGGAGAGAGCAGCAGCGCGACCGGCGGCAGCGAACAAGGCCCGACCAATTCAACAGCAGAGGAGAGAGGTAAAAAGTAATCCAAGTGTGACGTCACCAGGAAGCAGGTAAGTGATTGGTTGGTGAGTATTTCTTTTATTACAAGCTTAAATTCTGCAGTTTATATTTTCTTGGGTCTCTGTGGTGTAGTGGGGACAGCTGGTAAATAAGCACCCTAGAGTATATCTTTAACTGGTGGTATTGAATTAATTTAAATTAATTAAAGGGGTAAGTCATGCCAGGAGAGCCCAGCCCCGTGTTATGCTCCTCTTGCTCTATGTGGGAATTCAGGGACACTGCCGGTGTCCCTGATGACCACGTGTGCCAGAAATGCATCCAGCTGCAGCTACTAACGGGCCGTATTGAGGCGCTGGAGCTGCGGATGGATGGGTTGTGGAGCATTCACGATGCTGAGAGGGTTGTGGATTACACATATGATGAGTTGGTCACGCCGCAGGGTAGGGCTGCACAGGCAGAAGGGAAATGGGTGACCACCAGGCAGAGCAGTACAAGCAGGCAGGTAGTGCAGGAGACCCCTGTGGCCATCCCCCTTTCAAACAGGTATACCAATTTGGATACTGTTGAGGGGGATGACTCACCAGAGGAAGGCAGCAGCAGCCAACTTCCTGGCACCAGGGGTGTTGCTGCTGCTCAGGAAGGGAGGAAAAAGAGTGGGAGAGCAATAGTGGTAGGGGATTCTATCATAAGGGGAACAGATAGACGGTTCTGTGGCCGTAGACGTGATTCCAGGATGGTTTGTTGCCTCCCTGGTGCCAGGGTCAAGGATGTCACTGAACGGCTGCAGGGCATTCTGAAGGGGGAGGGTGAACAGGCAGAGGTCGTGGTTCACATTGGGACCAATGACATAGGTAGGAAGAGGGATGAGGTCCTGCAACAAGAATTTAGGGAGCTAGGTAGCAGATTAAAGAGCAGGACCTCAAAGGTTGTAATCTCTGGATTACTCCCGGTGCCACGTGCTAGTGAGTATAGGAACAGGAGGATAGAGCAGATGAATGCGTGGCTAAAGAGTTGGTGCAGGAGGGAGGGCGTTAGTTTCCTGGATCACTGGGCCTGCTTCTGAGAAAGGTGGGACTTGTACAAGTCGGACGGGTTGCACCTGAACCAGAGCGGGACAAATATCCTTGCGGGGAGGTTTGCTAGCACTGTTCGGGGGGGTTTAAACTAAAATGGCAGGGGGTTGGGAACCTGAGCAGGGAGACAGAGGGAAAGAAAACAGGGATAAAAGCAAAATATAGGAAGGAGAAAAACATAAGTGGCAGTCAGAGAAATCAACGGTTTAAATCAAACGTGGCCACAGTAAATAATTCTAATAGGTCTAAGAGCGTTAAAAAAACAAGACTGAAGGCTTTGTGACTTAATGCGAGGAGCATTTGTAATAAGGTGGATGAATTGGCTGCGCAAATAGAGGTAAACGAATACGATTTGGTTGGGATTACAGAAACGTGGCTCAAGGATGGCCAAGACTGGGAACTCAACATCCAGGGGTATTTGATATTCAGGAAAGATAGGCAAAAAGGAAAGGGAGGTGTGGTAGCATTACTGGTTAAAGAAGGGATTAACACAATTGTAATGAACGATATTAGCTCTGATGATGTGGAATCTGTATGGATAGAATTGAGAAATACTAAGGGGAAAAAAACATTAGTGGGAGTGGTATATAGACCTCCAAACAGTAAGGTGGAGGTTGGGGATGGCATTAAAAGGGAAATTAAAGAAGCGTGCAATAAGGGCACAGCAGTCATCGTGGGTGACTTTAATCTACATATAGATTGGGCCAACCAAATTAGTAACAATACTGTGGAGGAGGAACTCCTGGAGTGTTTACGGGATGGTTTCCTGGACCAATATGTCGAGGAACCAACCAGAGATCAAGCCATCTTAGACTGGGTATTATGCAACGAGAAAGGATTAATTAGCAATCTTGTTGTACGAGGCCCCTTGGGTCGGAGCGATCATAATATGATCGAATTCTTCATTAAGATGGAGAATGAAGTAGTTGAATCAGAGACAAGGGTCCTCAATTTAAATAAAGGAAACTACGATGGTCTGAGGAGCGAGTTGGGTTGGATTGAGTGGGGAATGGCGCTCAAAGGGTTGACGGTGGATAGGCAATGGCAAACATTCAAAGACCGAATGGATGAGCTACAGAATTTGTTCATCCCAGTTTGGCGTAAAAATAAAACAAAAAAGGTGACTCAACCGTGGCTAACAAGGGAAATTAGGGATAGCATAAGATCCAAGGAGAGGACATATAAATTGGCTAGAAAAAGCAATAATCCTGAGGATTGGGAGCAGTTTAGGAGTCAACAAAGGAGGACAAAGGGATTAATTAAGAAAGGGAAAATAGAATATGAGAGTAAACTTGCAGGGAACATAAAAACTGACTGTAAAAGCTTTTATAGATATGTGAAGAGAAAAAGATTAGTGAAGTCAAGCGTAGGTCCCTTACAGTCAGAATCAGGGGAATTTATAATGGGAAACAAGGAAATGGCAGACCAACTAAATGCATACTTTGGTTCTGGCTTCACAAAGGAGGACACAAATAACCTCCCAGAGATGCCAGGGAACATAGGGTCTGATGAAAGCGAGGAACTGAAAGAAATCAGTATTTGTAGGAAAATGGTGTTAGGAAAATTGACGGGACTGAAGGCCGATAAATCCCCAGGGCCTGATGGTCTACATCCCAGGGTACTTAAGGAAGTGGCCCTAGAGATAGTAGATGCATTACTGATCATCTTCCAGAACTCGATAGACTCTGGAATGGTACCCATGGATTGGAGGGTAGCTAATGTTACCCCACTATTCAAAAAAGGTGGTAGAGAAAAAGCGGGGAATTATAGACCGGTAAGCCTGACATCGGTAGTGGGGAAAATGCTAGAGTCTATTATAAAAGATGTAATAGCAGAGCACTTGGAAAGCAGTGACAGGATCGGACAAAGTAAACATGGATTTACAAAAGGTAAATCATGCTTGACTAACCTACTGGAATTTTTTGAGGATGCAACTGTTAAAATAGATAAGGGAGAACCAGTGGATGTGGTGTATTTGGACTTTCAGAAGGCTTTCGATAAGGTCCCGCATAAGAGATTAGCGTGCAAAATTAAGGCACTTGGGATTGGGGGCAAGGTATTGACTTGGATAGAGAACTGGTTGGCGGACAGAAAGCAAAGAGTTGGAATAAACGGGTCGTTTTCCGAGTGGCAGGCAGTGACTAGTGGGGTACCGCAAGGATCGGTCCTAGGACCCCAGCTGTTCACAATATATATTAATGATCCGGACGAGGGAATTGGATGTAATATCTCCAAATTTGCAGACGACACAAAGCTGGGTGGGAGGGTAAGCTGCGAGGAGGATGTCGGGAAACTCCAGTACAATTTGGACAGGTTGGGTGATTGGACAGAAACATGGTAAATGCACTATAATGTGGATAAATGTGAGGTTATCCACTTTAGTGGCAAAAACAGGAAGGCAGATTATTATTTGAATGGCAATAGATTGGGAGAAGGGGAAGTGCAAAGTGACCTGGGTGTCCTTGTGCACCAGTCGCTGAAGGTAAGCATGCAGGTGCAGCAGGCGGTTAAGAAGGCAAATGGAATGTTGGCCTTCGTAGCAAGAGGGTTCGAGTACAGGAACAAGGATGTCTTGCTACAGTTGTACAGGGCCTTGGTGAGACCGCACCTTGAGTATTGTGTGCAGTTTTGGTCACCTTACCTGAGGAAGGACGTTCTTGCCATGGAGGGAGTGCAGTGAATATTCACCAGGCTGATACCTGGGATGGCAGGAATGACGTATGAGGAGAGATTGTGTCGATTGGGCTTATATTCACTGGAGTTTAGAAGATTGAGAGGGGATCTCATCGAAACCTATGAAATTCTGTCAGGTCTGGACAGACTAGATGCAGGAAGGATGTTTCTGATGACCGGGGAGTCCAGAACCAGGGGTCATAGTCTAAGGATAAGGGGTAAGCCATTTAGGACTGAAATGAGGAGGAATTTCTTCACCCAGAGAGTGGTGAACCTGTGGAATTCTCTGCCACAGAGGGCGGTGGAGGCCAGTTCATTAAATATATTCAAGAAAGTGTTGGATATATTTCTTGAGGCTAAAGGGATCAAGGGATATGGGGAAAAGGCAGGGACAGGGTACTGAATTTGGATGATCAGCCATGATCACATTGAATGGCGGAGCAGGCTCGAAGGGCCGAATGGCCTACTCCTGCTCCTATCTTCTATGTTTCTATCAGGCCGAATTGGAGTCAGATCTAAAATCAGTGAGGCCCATAGTTAAAACCATCAAACAGTTTGCATACATAATCGGAAACAGATTAAACACAGCCATCGAGGCTGGACAAGCCCATCAAGAACTTTCAGAACAATACAAGTCAATTATCGGGCCGGTAAATGCAATTACCGGCCATCTAAAAACAGTTAACATGGATTGCTACCATTATTGAAAACTAGCCCGCCAAAATTAAGACAAAGAACTAACCAGATTTGGCGCGAAGATAAGGGTTTTCGGAAAAAAATATAACCGAAGGCCCCGGGTAACAGTCGGTGTGGTTGGCGCTCTTGCTCTTGCTGTTGCCTTTGACCCTGCTCTCGTGGCTCCGGCCTCTTAGGCTGCCGCTCGTACTCGTGCCCTGGCCTCGTGGCGGGTTCTCTCCCCAGAGCAGATTTTCAGTAGCCAGAGACACCATACCAACTGCTGGGAAGGGAGCAAGGCCCAAGTCCACAGCCATCCAGGATGCCCAGGCCGCGAAAAGGGGCGAGACAAAGTCGAGCAGGTAGCCCAGGACTTGTAGTGTAGTCAGACAGACGAGACGAGACGAAGAAGACGATAATACCTCGATAAGGGCAGAGCAGAGCAGCGAGAACCGTATCGGTAATTTAAACCCCCAAGCACCTAGTTATAAGCTGGCGCCTGAGGGGAGGGAGAAAGTCCCTGAGGATAACAGCAAGCATCTTGTTGAACAAAGTGATAACACAGGTCTCCACGCCACAACGTATACACAGGCGTTCGGTGCATGGCCAATAAGGCCTAAACGGTAACGACTGGTGACTGTCCGATAAATATAACGTTACCGCCGACGACCGCCCGAGGGAGAAGAAGAGGAGAACCCATCGGGGCGAGACGATGATGATAGCTCAGGAGAAGAGGGTGTATCACGGCAGCAGCTCCAGTACCGCGCTTCTGAAGACCACGTGGCGACGGGGTACCTAAGAGGACAGAGAGCAAAACCTCAAAACCCGTTTTCTTTTCCAACAGTTGACTTTGAACTTGGATTGGTGAGCATAAATTCTGGCCCCTCATAGCTTAACCTAGTTAGGTATAGGGGTGGGATAAGGATAAGGAGATTGTTAAGACTGTTGTTTTTCCCTCGATGTGCCGTGTGTTCCCCATTCCCTGTATAAGTGTATTTGCTTATAATGTTGTAGTGGTAATTTCTTTTAAGACTGTAAGTTTTTCTTGTTCAATAAAGTCTTGGTTTTGTTTGCATCCAAACCACCTGTCTACCCGAGTTTTCTATGTCGCTGCCTGTACCTAAGTCCGGTGTCTAGAACCCAGGGGCGTGGGAGCGATTCGAACCGCTCATAAACAGCCAGGGGCATAACTGACTGGGCGCACGCGCCACACCCGCCACCCCCTACACTGGTGATGTCCTGCCTTGGTCCTTCACCTGGGATTCGCAATCAAATCCTTGTGCTCCCATGTCTCAGCGGGGAGGGGGGTGGTGGGGATCATTTTAACTAACCCACCCATTTTACACCATGCCACACTTTATTCTCCGCTAACTTCAATTGAGAATCAAGTCGGGCGGAGTGTAAAACAGGCGGCCAATCCGATTGCATAAAGGGCAGGTTAGGTTGAAAGGCCCTCTCTCATTTCCACTCCAGGTTATGGAATAGTTTTGAGCGTTCTCTATCCTGAAGCCAATCTAGCTGCCCTTCTTGAAGGGGTTCTCCAAACCCACCTCCCCTCACCTCTGAGTCAGAAGATCATGGGTTCAAGTCCCACTCCACAGATTTGAGCACGTACTCTAGGCTGACACTCCCAGTGCAGTATTGAGGGAGTGCTGCACTGTCAAAGGTGCCGCCTTTCAGATGAGACGTTAAATCGAGGCCCCGTCTCTCCTCTCGGGTGGATGTAAAAGCTCCCATGTCACTATTTTAAAGAAGAGCAGGGGTGCTCTCCCTTGCCAATATTTATCCCTCAACCAACATGTGGTAAACCACGTTCACTATCGTATCACTGTTAGTAGTTAGCACTGTTCACCACTGTTCGTTATAACTGTATCACTGACCACTATTGTATCACGGTACGAGGTCGCCTCTTGCCACACTGCTATACCTGGGATGACCACTGCCGACTCCGCCTTGGCTCCACCCACCAGGCCAGGTATAAAGGTGAGCGACTGGCTGGTATTCCTCCTGCTTGGATCGGATCACCCACGAGAGTGGGCTCTGTTATTTAGTCAATAAAAACCTTTAGTCACCTTCGTAACTCTTCGCCTTTTATTGGAGGAATTGATAGGTATATCAATTTTATTGACTAAATTTAATGATGTCCGACAACGAGTCACAACCGGCGGAGGAGCCACCAGCGCAGCTCCCAGGAGCACAGCCACACCAGCCAGCTTGGCTGCGAGCCCTCAGACCGCCGTACCTGGACCTGAACCCACGAGCAGCAAACTCAGCCGCAGACTTTAAACACTGGCTGGTCTGCTTCGAATCATACCTGAGAGAATCCAGCGTCCCTCAGGCATCCAAACTAAGTGTCCTGCAGGCACAACTGAGCCCGAGAGTATACACTCTCATCGAGGACATGACTACCTACGAGACCGCCATCAACCTGCTGAAACAGAAGTACCGGACCCCGGTAAACTACATGTACGCTAGGCACCTCCTAAGATCACGGCCGCAACAGCCAGGAGAATCAGTAGCCGAATTCTCACAGGCGCTATATGCACTCGCCAGGAACTGTGACTTTAAATCGGTGTCGGCAGCCGAAAATACTGAAGATAATATCCGCGACGCATTCCTGAAAGGCCTACGGTCCGAGTACTCACGGCAAAGACTGCTGGAAGCTAAAGACCTCAGCATGGAAAAAGCTGAAGCCCTCGCTATCTCCCTGGAAGTGGCCCACCAAGATCAGGAAGCATTCACCAGGTACTGCTCGCGACCCTGGGACTCGGGCCCGACCCCTACCACAGCACCCTTCCCAGCGCCGCCCCCGGGACCTACCTCTGCGTCGGCGTCCCGGACCCGACCGGCCCCGCCACCCCCGGCACCGACCCCGACATCGGGCATCCGCGATCGGGCCGCCGGCTGTTTTTTTTGTGGCCAGGAGAAGCACCCGAGGTCGCGCTGCCCAGCCAAGAACTCCATATGTAAAACCTGCCTGAAGAAAGGCCACTTCTCCAAGGCCTGCAGGAGCGGATCCTCAGAGGCCAGCAGTGCCGCATGCGAACTATGGGGGCGGCCATCTTCGTTTAGGGCAACTGAGGCCAGCATCCCCACACATGAGTCATGGGGGCGGCCATCTTTGTTTAGGGCAACTGAGGCCAGCATCCCCACACATGAGTCATGGGGGCGGCCATCTTTGATTAAGGCAACCGACCCCAATAGTGCCTCATGGGGCCCTACCTCGTGGGAGACGCCATTTTACTCACCACGCCCGACCGCCTCGCCCGCAGATGACAACGACTCGCTCAGCTACACACTAGCTTCCGTCACCCTGGACCAAGCCCGCCCGCACCATCTGTCCAAGTCAATGATGGACATCAAAGTGAACGGCCACGCCACGACCTGCCTGTTCGACAGCGGAAGCACGGAGAGCTTCATCCACCCAGACACGGTGAGCCACTACTCCCTCTCTGTCCTACCAACGCGCAGCCGAATCTCGATGGCATCGAGGTCCCACGCCACGGACATCAGCGGCTACTGTGTCGTGACCCTGTCGGTTAAGGGCACGGAGTATAAAAACTTTAAACTCCTCGTCCTCCCCCATCTCTGCGCTGCCGTCCTACTAGGGCTGGACTTCCAATCCCACCTCCAAAGCGTAACCCTAGCATACGGTGGACCCCTCCCCCCGCTCACAGTCAACAACCAGCAAACGTTAAACCGCCCACCGCGTAACACCTGCAGCCTCTCCACCCTCAAGGTCCCGCCACCCTCTCTGTTTGCTAACCTTACCCCTGACTGCAAACCCGTCGCTACCAAGAGCAGGCGGTATAGCGCCGGGGACAGAGCCTTCATTAGCTCTGAGGTGCGGCGCCTCCTGAAAGAGGGCATTATCGAGGGGAGCAGCAGCCCCTGGCGTGCCCAGGTCGTAGTCGTAAAGACCGGCGATAAAAACCGCCTGGTCATCGACTACAGCCAGACCATAAACAGATATACCCAGCTGGACGCATACCCCCTCCCCCGCATATCTGACATGGTCAATCAGATTGCACAGTATAAAGTATTCTCGACCATCGACCTGAAGTCGGCCTACCACCAACTCCCTATCCACCCTGAGGACCGCCAGTATACCGCCTTCGAGGCGAATGGGCGCCTATACCACTTCCTTAGGGTCCCCTTCGGTGTCACTAATGGGGTCTCGGTCTTCCAAAGGGAGATGGACCAGATGGTTGACCAGAACGAACTGCAGGCTACATTCCCCTACCTAGATAACGTCACTATCTGCGGCCGCGACCGGCAGGAACATGACGCGAATCTGGAGAAATTCCTCCGTACGGCCCAACGGCTGAACCTCACCTACAATAAGGAGAAATGCGTGTTTAACACCACGCGCCTTGCCATCCTCGGCTGCGTAGTGGAGAACGGAATCATCGGCCCCGACCCAGAAAGAATGCGCCCCCTCATGGAGCTACCCCTCCCCCACTGCCCTAAAGCACTTAGGAGAACCCTGGGGCTTTTCGCCTACTATGCCCAATGGGTACCCAATTACGCGGACAAAGCCAGACCCCTCCTGAAAGCCACTTCCTTCCCCCTCACGGAGGAGGCGTGCGCGGCCTTCTCCCTCATTAAGGGAGACATAGCCAAGGCCACGATGCACGCAGTGGACGAGTCCATCCCCTTTCAGGTGGAGAGCGACGCATCCGACTTCGCCTTAGCCGCCACCCTAAACCAGGAGGGGAGGCCAGTGGCCTTCTTCTCAAGGACCCTACAGGGCCCCGAGATCCGACATTCGTCGGTCGAGAAAGAGGCCCAGGCGATCGTGGAGGCAGTACGGCGCTGGAGGCACTACCTGGCAGGCAAACGATTTACCCTCCTCACCGACCAGCGTTCGGTGGCTTTCATGTTTAATAACAAGCTGAAGGGCAAAATCAAGAATGACAAGATTTTGAGATGGAGAATCGAGCTCTCCACCTACGATTATGAGATCTTGTACCGGCCAGGCAAGCTGAACGAATCCCCTGATGCCCTTTCACGAATGACATGCGCCAGCGCGCATATCGATAGGCTTCAGACCCTCCACGACCAGCTCTGCCACCCCGGAGTCACCAGACTCTACCATTTCATTAAGGCCCGCAACCTGACCTACTCCATCGAGGAGGTCAGGACCATGACCAGGAACTGCCAGACCTGTGCGGAGTGCAAACCGCACTTCTATAGGCCGGACCGAGCAAGCCTGATCAAGGCCACCCGCCCCTTCGAGCGCCTGAGCATCGACTTTAAGGGGCCCCTCCCGTCCTCTGACCGTAATGTGTACTTCCTCAACATCGTTGATGAGTACTCCCGTTTCCCCTTTGCCTTCCCCTGCCCCGACATGACCAGTAGCACGGTCATTAAGTGCCTGAATGCCCTCTTCGCCTTGTTCGGGTTCCCGAACTATATACACAGCGACCGGGGCTCCTCCTTCATGAGCGAGGAACTCCGGCAATTCCTCCTAGAGAGAGGTATTGCAGCAAGCAGGACCACCAGCTACAACCCCAGAGGTAACGGTCAGGTGGAAAGAGAGAACGCGACGGTATGGAAGGCCGTCCTCTTAGCCTTAAAGTCTAAGGGCCTCCCAACCTCCCGCTGGCAAGAAGTCCTCCCGACAGCGCTGCACTCCATCCGGTCATTACTTTGCACGGCCACTAACACCACCCCCCATGAACGAATGTTCGTTTTCCCCAGGAAGTCGACTACGGGAACCACTCTACCAACCTGGCTGACCGCCCCGGGGCCGGTCTGGCTGCGGAAACACGTGAGGACCCATAAAACGGACCCCCTGGTCGAGAGGGTGAACCTCCTGCACGCCAACCCCCAGTACGCCTACGTGGCGTACCCAGACGGGCGGGAGGACACTGTCTCCCTACGAGACCTCGCACCCTCAGCCGATCCGGAAACACCGCCACCACCCCCCCCAACCTCAGTCCAGGTAGACGGCATGCCGGAACCCCACGAGCCCTCGCCGACCACGCAAACACCAGCATCAACACCGGATAAGGCACCAGCACCGGATAAGGCAACACCACCGCTGCGGCGATCGGAGAGGCTTACGAAGCCTCCGGACAGACTGACCTACCAGAATTGGTAGTACACTTCACCCCGCCGGACTTAATTCTAAACAAGGGGTGAATGTGGTAAACCACGTTCACTATCGTATCACTGTTAGTAGTTAGCACTGTTCACCACTGTTCGTTATAACTGTATCACTGACCACTATTGTATCACGGTACGAGGTCGCCTCTTGCCACACTGCTATACCTGGGATGACCACTGCCGACTCCGCCTTGGCTCCACCCACCAGGCCAGGTATAAAGGTGAGCGACTGGCTGGTATTCCTCCTGCTTGGATCGGATCACCCACGAGAGTGGGCTCTGTTATTTAGTCAATAAAAACCTTTAGTCACCTTCGTAACTCTTCGCCTTTTATTGGAGGAATTGATAGGTATATCACAACATCACTAGACAAACAGATGATCTGGTCATTCATCTCATGGCTGTGGGATCTTGCTGTGTGCAAATTGGCTGCTGCGTTTTCTGCGTTACAACAGTGACTACTCTTCACTTTACTACATTGGCTGTAAAATGCTTTAGGATGTCCTGTAGTCGTGAAAGGCGCTATATAAATGCAACTCCGCATCATCCTGCATTGCATCATCAGTCCGAGACACCTCACTGATGACGTCCCTTCTGTTTCAGGGCACACTGGACGTCTACTCAAAGCCTTAACTTTCACCAGCTTCATCTTCCTGCTGCTGCAGCTGGGATCTCAAGTGATGTTCTATTACATTCAGAACAACGGTAAGACATACCCTAAATCAGATGCTGTTGCAGTGATGCCGGTTAAGGCAGTCATATTATTTACACATAGAAATACGTAGGAGTTACATCACAGAAAAAGGCCATTCAGATGTGTCGGTGTTTACCCTCCCTGCGAGCAAATAGTTCTAATCACATCTACCCTCGCTGTTCCCACATCCCTTCATCCCCGTTCCCTTCATCCTCCTATTTCATCTTGTTTACGTAGTTTCTGCCTCAACCACTAACTCCACAGCCTCACAACTCTCTGTGTGAAGATGTTTCTCCTGCCCTCTGTATTAAATCTCTTACATTTATTCTTGTATCTTTGGCCCATCCTTCTAGACCCCTGAACTATTGGAAACATTCCGCTTCTATCTACCGTATCCCATCCTTTCACAAACGTAAACACTTTCTATTATATTTCCATGTCCTAGCGAAAAACGACCCAATTTTTCAAGTCTTTGTATTTGTATTTCCTCACACCAGGCAACATCCCAGTGAAGCTGCTTTGTATCCTCTCGAAAGCCTCATTATCCTTCCTATAGTGTGGAGCCCAGTTCTGCACGCAGTGCTCTAACTGAGGTCTTAGTAAGGTTTTATACAGGCTTATCATTACTTGTTGACTTTTATATTCTATACCTTGTGCTAAAACTTGGAATTGCATTAGCTTTCTTTTTTACAATGACCTGAGGTGTTCCCTTTAATGTACCGAGAACATGCACTCCCAATGTAAGGGCATCACATTATTGTAGAGATACTGGGTAAGACAGTCACATAGTGCTGCAGTGACACTGGGTAAGACAGTCACATAGTGTCGCAGTGACACTGGGTAAGACAGTCACATAGTGTCGTAGTGACACTGGGTAAGACAGTCACATAGTGTCGCAGTGACACTGGGTAAGACAGTCACATAGTGTCGCAGTGACCCTGGGTAAGACGGTCACATAGTGTCGCAGTGACACTGGGTAAGACAGTCACATAGTGTCGCAGTGACCCTGGGTAAGACAGTCACATAGTGTCGCAGTGACCCTGGGTAAGACAGTCACATAGTGTCGCAGTGACACTGGGTAAGACAGTCACATAGTGCTGCAGTGACACTGGGTAAGACAGTCACATAGTGTTGCAGTGACCCTGGGTAAGACGGTCTCATGCAGAGTCCAAGGGTGAGGCAATTGCTGTTAGTGATACTGGGTAATTGTATTGCCATTTCTCACCTAGAACTTGCTCCTCTTCTGAGTTTTAATGTCCTACAGCTCACAGTGACTACACATTCATGAGTACTTAATTGACTGTAAATGCTTTGGGAGATCCTGTGGTCGTGAAAGGTGCTATATAAATGCAAGTTCTCCCTCTCCTCCTCCCAGGTTGGTGTGTCTGGTTGTGTTTATGCTCTCCTTGTTTTAAACCTGGCCCTCGGTCCCCAAAACCAGTTAGGCAGCAGGACTGACTAAAGGCAGAGGAGACATTTGTAAAATTTCAATGTAACCAGGAGCTTCACATTAAGGGATTTGAAGCTGTTATGTTGTATTGGGTAATAAACAAAAAGTAATCATAAAACGACTGACCGTCAGACAATCTGTCTTCTTCCTACAGGAACAGTTTGGGAGAGTGCACTCTGGCACATAGGAATAGTCAGGTGAGTGGCAGCAGTGTGTTGGGAAATGAGAACGTGTGATGTAAACTAATTGTTGTTATATTATACAGCCTTAATTGTGCCTTATGGTATGACTTTCTCTCTATTAAACTTTCAGAATTCACACAGAGGAGGTCATTTTACCCCCCAGGAACGGGTGGGTTTGAGTCGGGTGGGAAGTAAAAAAAAAAAAAAAAAATCTTAAATTTCAAACCCAACCCTCCCCGCCCACTTCCAGTTTTAACAGAAGCGGGTTAGGGGCGGGTGACCAATCCGCTCTCGGTAAGCGGGTCGGTCACTTTTGAGGATGTTGCGTGCCTCCATTTTAATAGGTTTTTATTTTTAACTAACGCCAGCCAGGTTTCCCAGGTTTGGGAATCCCGGCAGAAAAAAGGAGGCGAGAAGGGCTGGCTCCGTGAGGTAAGTGTAATTGTAGCATTGCTTGTGGACCAGGAGGAGCAGGTGTGTTTCCTCTAGGCCCAACAAGCTAACCTCTGTACCCCTTGCAATCTCCATCCCACCCACCCCAATATCCAACCCCCACAACACTCCTTTATTTTACCCTCCCCGCCCCCGCGATCTCCGGCTCCCCCCATTTACCTGGCTTCCGCTCCTCGGTTTGCTTTCCTGTCAATCAGGCTGGCGATCGGGCAGGAAACCTAATGAAAAAATGTAAGAGGTCCTGCAGTTAAATCCGGGTAAACTTCACTTCCGGGTTTCCCGTTGGAAACCCTCCCCTTCCGCACTCTCATCATGGCCCTGAGTTAATATTGGGGCCAATGTCCTTGTGAACACTACTTACCATTGCTACATATTGCAACACAATTGTGGTAAGCAAACATTAATGTGTGTGTGATATGGAAATAATTATCCATCCACCATCTCATTTCTCCCCCCATCCCCCGTCACAATTACTTTTTCTCAATTAGTCACAGGCTGAATTATACTTTGGTATGACTAGTGACTTATGTCATTCCTCAGTAATCCTCACTAAAACCTTAGAGTTAGCTTAGTGAAGTGAGTAACAGGTAAACTCCAACACCCACTGCCAGTCTAGAGCAGTAACTGAGACACTCCAACACCCACTGCCAGTCTACTGCAGGAATTTATTAATATCCATAAGCAATTTTTAAAAAGTCATTTTGGATTCTTGATTTCCTTCAGGTTGAATGAAGCCGATGTTGGAAATGCCATTCGTCTGGTTCTCCCAGACGTCGGAATATTCATTGGAAGCTTGGCTGCTTTCATCATATGTAGGAATCTGTTGGTTGGTGCAGATGCGCACGATGCAGTCCGGGATCGTGCACGGAATGTGGCTCAGACTGAGGGAGCGGTAAGGAGGAAACTGTCTTCAGAAATTAACTCAATCTTAATTCTAACTGTTAATTTACAGTCGCAGACCATTATTACCAGACAGTAATTGCAGCTAGTAATTGCAGTAACATTTCACGCATTAAATATGAGCATAATAAACTATAGATTAATAATTGAATGCATAATTATCACTTTAATAAAAAGATACTTTAAATATCCTTCAATGATTTTTGATTTCTAAAACCTTCCTGTTTTCTGATAGTTTGAAACACATATTGGCCCAGAAATTCGGGTCCCAACGCGTGAGTACGGACGTAGTACTCACGCGTGGACACGATGGAAGTGCCGGAATCCTGCATGCACTACGCATGCGCGGGAAACCGGCATTTCCAATCCTCTGAACCGAGGGGTTCAGAGGTCGAACGCGTGCGCGCAGGAGTCTGCGCGTGCGCGTTGAACTTCCTTTTTTTTCCAGGTTTGCCCGTGCGTGAAGACCTCCACTTTTTGCACTTGAAAAAAGCAGACGTAAGGACTTAATTTTAAAAGGTAAGTGGTCTAATAATTAAAATTAGAACATTTTTTCCACAGGTTTATTATTTTTAAAGACTTAACAGTAAGGTAAGTGTATTTTTAGCCCTGATTTTTTTTATAAAATTATTTTATTTTAAATTGAATTTATTGTTTAAAACAGTTATTTAAAGTTATTTATAGTTCATTTAAATACTGTGATTTAAAAAAAAATGTTATTTCAAGTTTAAGTACTGTTTTGGGCGCCCGGAGTTTTCATGAGTTTGACAGTTCTTACTGTCAAACTCATGAATGAACTTTTGCATCCTCTGATTGGTTGCCCAGTGCTCACGTTATCCCAGCTGATGCATCGCACTAAGTACGCCGCTGGGTCACGCAAGCACAGCGCGCCGGGAGCTGAACCGGGCCACAGACAGGAAATCCACGCAGGCCCAGGCTTCAACTGTCGGCGTCTAGGTAAGTATAGGTCGGGGGCTTGCACCCGCGGGAAGCCCCCGACATGAATTTCTGGGACATAATGTTTGCATTTGATCAGTAAACAGCTGCCACTCGATGTCACCGAGCTTAAACATTGTAGAAACGCCAAATAGTATCACAAATTCTAGGTATTCAGAGTTACACAGACATACTTAACTCGATCAGTTTAAGTGGAGGAAGGGAGCTGGGAGAAAAGCCAAATTTAAACCTATTTTGAAAGTAATTGACCTGTGTGCTTTTATAAAAGAAATTAATTGGCCTTATCAGTTGACACTTCTAGCTTTTACTAATTAGCATCCATAAATCAGAAAAATTGCATGGGCTACTTGTAGGTCTAGCCCCAGGCTTGTGTAGGTCTAGCCCCAGACTTGTGTAGGTCTAGCCCCAGCTTTGTGTAGGTCTAGCCCCAGGCTTGTGTAGGTCTAGCCCCAGGCTTGTGTAGGTCTAGCCCCAGGCTTGTGTAGGTCTAGTCCCAGGCTTGTGTAGGTCTAGCCCCAGGCTTGTGTAGGTCTAGTCCCAGGCTTGTGTAGGTCTAGCCCCAGGCTTGTGTAGGTCTAGCCCCAGGCTTGTGTAGGTCTAGCCCCAGGCTTGTGTAGGTCTAGCCCCAGGCTTGTGTAGGTCTAGCCCCAGGCTTGTGTAGGTCTAGCCCCAGGCTTGTGTAGGTCTAGCCCCAGGCTTGTGTAGGTCTAGCCCCAGGCTTGTGTCGGTCTAGCCCCAGGCTTGTGTAGGTCTAGCCCCAGGCTTGTGTAGGTCTAGCCCCAGGCTTGTGTAGGTCTAGCCCCAGGCTTGTGTAGGTCTAGCCCCAGGCTTGTGTAGGTCCAGCCCCAGGCTTGTGTAGGTCCAGCCCCAGGCTTGTGTAGGTCTAGCCCCAGGCTTGTGTCGGTCTAGCCCCAGGTTTGTGTCGGTCTAGCCCCAGGCTTGTGTCGGTCTAGCCCCAGGCTTGTGTCGGTCTAGCCCCAGGCTTGTGTCGGTCTAGCCCCAGGCTTGTGTCGGTCTAGCCCCAGGCTTGTGTCGGTCTAGCCCCAGGCTTGTGTCGGTCTAGCCCCAGGCTTGTGTCGGTCTAGCCCCAGGCTTGTGTCGGTCTAGCCCCAGGCTTGTGTCGGTCTAGCCCCAGGCTTGTGTCGGTCTAGCCCCAGGCTTGTGTCGGTCTAGCCCCAGGGTTGTGTCGGTCTAGCCCCAGGCTTGTGTCGGTCTAGCCCCAGGCTTGTGTCGGTCTAGCCCCAGGCTTGTGTCGGTCTAGCCCCAGGCTTGTGTCGATCTAACGCCAGGCTTCTGTCGGTCCAGCGCCAGGCTTGTGTCGGTCCAGCGCCAGGCTTGTGTCGGTCCAGCGCCAGGCTTGTGTCGGCCTAACGCCAGGCTTGTGTCGGTCTAGCGCCAGGCTTGTGTCGGTCTAGCGCCAGGCTTGTGTCGCTCTAGCGCCAGGCTTGTGTCGCTCTAGCCCCAGGCTTGTGTCGGTCTAGCCCCAGGCTTGTGTCGGTCTAGCCCCAGGCTTGTGTCGGTCTAGCCCCAGGGTTGTGTCGGTCTAGCCCCAGGCTTGTGTCGGTCTAGCCCCAGGCTTGTGTCGGTCTAGCCCCAGGCTTGTGTCGGTCTAGCCCCAGGCTTGTGTCGATCTAACGCCAGGCTTCTGTCGGTCCAGCGCCAGGCTTGTGTCGGTCCAGCGCCAGGCTTGTGTCGGTCCAGCGCCAGGCTTGTGTCGGCCTAACGCCAGGCTTGTGTCGGTCTAGCGCCAGGCTTGTGTCGGTCTAGCGCCAGGCTTGTGTCGCTCTAGCGCCAGGCTTGTGTCGCTCTAGCGCCAGGCTTGTGTCGGTCTAGCCCCAGGCTTGTGTCGGTCTAGCCCCAGGCTTGTGTCGGTCTAGCCCCAGGCTTGTGTCGGTCTAGCCCCAGGTTTGTGTCGGTCTAGCCCCAGGCTTGTGTCGGTCTAGCCCCAGGCTTGTGTCGGTCTAGCCCCAGGCTTGTGTCGGTCTAGCCCCAGGCTTGTGTCGGTCTAGCCCCAGGCTTGTGTCGGTCTAGCCCCAGGCTTGTGTCGGTCTAGCCCCAGGCTTGTGTCGGTCTAGCCCCAGGCTTGTGTCGGTCTAGCCCCAGGCTTGTGTCGGTCTAGCCCCAGGCTTGTGTCGGTCTAGCCCCAGGCTTGTGTCGGTCTAGCCCCAGGGTTGTGTCGGTCTAGCCCCAGGCTTGTGTCGGTCTAGCCCCAGGCTTGTGTCGGTCTAGCCCCAGGCTTGTGTCGGTCTAGCCCCAGGCTTGTGTCGATCTAACGCCAGGCTTGTGTCGGTCCAGCGCCAGGCTTGTGTCGGTCCAGCGCCAGGCTTGTGTCGATCTAACGCCAGGCTTGTGTCGGTCCAGCGCCAGGCTTGTGTCGGTCCAGCGCCAGGCTTGTGTCGGTCCAGCGCCAGGCTTGTGTCGGCCTAACGCCAGGCTTGTGTCGGTCTAACGCCAGGCTTGTGTCGGTCTAGCGCCAGGCTTGTGTCGGTCTAGCACCAGGCTTGTGTCGCTCTAGCGCCAGGCTTGTGTCGCTCTAGCGCCAGGCTTGTGTCGCTCTAGCGCCAGGCTTGTGTCGCTCTAGCGCCAGGCTTGTGTCGCTCTAGCGCCAGGCTTGTGTCACTCTAGCGCCAGGCTTGTGTCGCTCTAGCGCCAGGCTTGTGTCGCTCTAGCCCCAGGCTTGTGTCGCTCTAGCCCCAGGCTTGTGTCGCTCTAGCCCCAAGCTTGTGTCGCTCTAGCCCCAGGCTTATGTCGCTCTAGCCCCAGGCTTGTGTCGCTCTAGCCCCTGTAATGATATCAGCAAATAGAAATGGTATTTGCCTGTTCAATTATGATGCCTTACCAGCATGATTGCATGTATTGATTGCTTGTGCCTGACCAGCAGAGGGCATCTGACAGAGACAAGCAAGGCAGTTCAGTTTAGTTTCAGTTTCGTTCTAGATGCATCACTAGCATAATGTCTCCTGTAAATGCTGTATAAAGAGTTGAACAGAGTTTAGATAAAAACTCATTCTCTTTCATAAATGTCTCGTCATTGAACCCACAAAGAAATCAATACATGGTGTCAGAAGTGATTGAAAGAGATGAAGAGAAAAAATCTGAATTTAAATCAGCTCTCCACAGATTAGCAAGCCAAAAGAGAACATCGTTACTTACCATTAGAGAATAGCTAACGAAGTGAAAAATGGAAGTTTTACTCCCACCGGCGACGCTTCAGTTGACCGGTAATGTGGCTGAAAATTGGAGGAGATTCAAACAACGTGTAGAGTTGTATTTAGCGGCAATCGGAGCGGACGAGAAAAGTGATAATAAGAAATCGTCAGTGTTCTTGCATGTCGTGGGTGATGAAGCGCTGGAGGTGTATAATAATTTCACATTCGCTTCTAATGGAGACAAAATGAAGCTAGATAAAATAATGGAACAGTTTGAGGCCTACTGCATACCTAAACATAATGTGACGTTTGAGAGGCACAGATTTTTCACATGTGTACAGAAAACGGGTGAGACTATTGATCAGTATGTGACTGAACTGAGAAACAGAAGCAAATCGTGTGAATTTGGGGGACTGACAGACTCGCTGATAAAAGACAGACTGGTGTGTGGTATTCCAGATAATGGTCTAAGGGAAAGACTGCTAAGAGAGCAAGATCTAGACCTGGGAAAAGCCATAGCACTGTGTAGGGCTACAGAGACTGTGAAGTCGCAGGCAAAGGAGCTGTTCAGTGATAATAGCTGCAACGTGGATGCAGTGAGAATGAACTGACACAAACCGTTTAACAAAAAGAGCGCCAATGTGAAAAAAGAGGCGTGGCCAGCGAACGAAAATGAAAGGGACAATCGAAAGCTATGTAGTCGATGCGGTACACAGCATCCACCAAGAAAGTGTCCAGCATATGGTAAAACATGCAATAGTTGCAACAAAAACAACCATTATGCCCGTTGCTGCAAGAACCAAGTGCAACAAAGCAAGGTCCATACAGTAGATGAAAGTGAGATAGAGGAGTTCTATGTAGATGTTGTGTCTGAAAACAAAAAAGAAGAAAGAGACTGGATGTTGACACTAAAAGTGAATGACATACACATTCCATTTAAATTGGATACTGGAGCACAAGTTAATGTGATATCAGAGACTGATTTTAAGAAAATTAGACCCAGACCAAAGATACATGGAATAAAAGTGAAAGTGACAGGATACTCAGGTACTGATATACCAGTGAAAGGAAGATGCATTGTCAAAGTAACACACAAGGACAGAGAGCACACGCTAGCATTAATCGTGGTGCCAAAGGATGTGCAAGCCATACTAGGTTTAAAAGCCTGGTGTCAGAAGTGATTGAAAGAGATGAAGAGGAAAAATCTGAAGTTAAATCAGCTCTCCACAGATTAGCAAGCCAAAAGAGAACATCGTTACTTACCATTAGAGAATAGCTAACGAAGTGAAAAATGGAAGGTTTACTCCCACCGGCGACGCTTCAGTTGACAGGTAATGTGGCTGAAAATTGTAGGAGATTCAAACAACGTGTGGGGTTGTATTTAGCGGCAATCGGAGCTGACGAGCAAAGTGATAATAAGAAATCGTCAGTGTTCTTACATGTCGTGGGTGATGAAGCGCTGGAGGTGTATAAATAACTTCACATTCGCTGCTAATGGAGACAAAATGAAGCTAGATAAAATAATGGAACAGTTTGAGGCCTACTGCATACCTAAACGTAACGTGACGTTTGAGAGGCACAGATTTTTCACATGTGTACAGAAAACGGATGAGACTATTGATCAGTATGTGACTGAACTGAGAAACAGAAGCAAATCGTGTGAATTTGGGGGACTGACAGACTCGCTGATAAAAGACAGACTGGTGTGTGGTATTCCAGATAATGGTCTAAGGGAAAGACTGCTAAGAGAGTGATGCACCATCAATTACTCAAAAGACTGAGGTTAAGCGAGTAACAACCAGGCTTTTATTAACTAAAGAATGAAGGTCTTGTCTCGAGTGGTCGACCCGTCCAGAATACTAAGGGACTGGGAGGTAGTCACTTATATACCTGGAATAGTGGGAGGAGTCAGCCGAGGCATGTCCAGACCTGTACCTAGTGGAATATACATACACTTACAGACAGGTATAACAGTGGTTTACCACATTCACCCCTTGTTTAAAAATGAGTCCGGTGGGGTGAAGTGTATTTAAAAGTTCGTGTATTGGAGTCTCTCCGGAGGTCTTATCTGCCGCTGTGATCGACATGGTGACGGCAGGGGTGGTGGAGCTTCCGGCGTCGCGTCCCGTGTAGGCTGGTGCACTGGAGTGTAGTCCTCGTGGGTGACGGGCTCAGGCATGCCGGCTGCTGGGGTTGGATATCGGGTCGTGGGGGGGGTGGTAATGGGTAGTGGGTTACAGCGGTCCCCGAGGGTGCGAGGTCTCGTATGGAGACTGTGTCCTCCCGACCGTCCGGGTACGCAATGTAAGCGTACTGGGGGTTGGCGTGGAGGAGGTCGACCCTCTCGACCAGGGGGTCCGTTTTATTGGTCCTCACGTGTCTTCTCAGTAGTACCGGCCCTGGGGATGTCAGCCATGGCGGTAACGATGTCCCCGATGTGGACTTCCTTGGGAAGACAAACATTTTCTCGTGAGGGGTGGCATTGGTGGCAGTGCAGAGCAGTGACCGAATCAAGTGGAGCGCATCGGGGAGCACCTCCTACCAGCGGGAGGTCGGAAGGCCCCTAGACTTTAAGGCTAGTAGGGCGGCCTTCCAAACTGTTGCATTCTCTCTTTCCACCTGTCCGTTCCCCCGGGGGTTGTAACTGATGGTCCTGCTTGTGGCTATACCCCTAGCGAGCAGGTACTGGCGTAGTTCGTCGCTCATAAACGATGAGCCCCGGTCGCTATGAATATAGCTGGGGAAACCGAACAGGGTGAAGAGGCTGTTCAGACATTTAATGACCGTGGCACTGGTCATGTCCGGGCAGGGGATAGCGAACGGGAAACGGGAGTACTCGTCAATGATGTTGAGGAAGTACACATTGTGGTCGGAGGAGGGGAGAGGCCCTTTAAAATCGACGCTCAGGCGTTCGAAAGGGCGAGTGGCTTTTATCAGGTGGGCTCTGTCTGGTCTATAAAAGTGCAGTTTGCACTCAGCGCAGACTTGGCAGTTCTTGGTCATGGTCCTGACCTCCTCGATGGAGTAAGGCAGGTTGCGGGCCTTGATGAAGTGGAAGAACCTGGTGACCCCCGGGTGGCAGAGGTCATTGTGGAGGGCCCTCAGCCTATCGATCTGCGCGCTGGCGCAGGTGCCAAGCGATAGGGCATCTGGGGGTTCATTGAGCTTCCCAGGCCGGTACAAGATCTCGTAATTGTAGGTGGAAAGTTCGATTCTCCACCTCAAGATCTTGTCATTTTTGATTTTGCCCCTCTGCTTGTTGTTGAACATAAAAACAACTGAACGCTGGTCAGTAAGCAGGGTAAATCGTTTTCCGGCCAGGTAGTGCCTCCAATGGCGCACAGCCTCCACAATGGCCTGGGCCTCCTTCTCGACCACGGAGTGTCTGGTCTCCGGGCCCTGGAGGGTTCGTGAGAAGAAGGCCACAGGTCTCCCCGCCTGATTAAGGGTGGCGGCCAGGGCAAAGTCGGACGCGTCGCTTTCCACCTGGAAGGGGATGGATTCGTCCACTGCGTGCATGGTGGCTTTGGCAATGTCCTCCTTGATACGGTGGAAGGCCAAGCGGGCCTCTGCCGTCAGGGGAAAAGAGGTGGACTTGATCAGCGGACGGGCTTTGTCTGCGTAGTAGGGGACCCACTGAGCGTAGTAGGAAAAAAACCCTAGGCACCTCTTCAGAGCTTTTAGGCAGTGGGGCAGTGGGAGTTCCATAAGGGGACGCATCCGGTCCGGGTCGGGACCGATGACCCCGTGTTCCACAACACAGCCAAGGATGACGAGGCGGTCTGTGCGGAATATGCACTTCTCCTTGTTATATGTCAGGTTCAGAAGTTGGGCGGTGTGGAGGAATTTCTCGAGGTTTGCGTCATGGTCCTGCAGGTCATGGCCGCAGATGGTCACATTGTCTAGGTAAGGGAAAGTGGCCTGCAGCGCGTTTTGATCGACCATCCGGTCCATCTCCCTTTGGAAGACGGAGACCCCATTGGTAACGCCAAAGGGAACCCTAAGGAAGTGATAGAGGCAGCCGGCTGCCTCAAAAGCAGTATACTGGCGGTCTTCAGGGCGGATGAGGAGCTGGTGGTACGCTGATTTCAGGTCAATGGTCGAAAAGACGCGGTACTGCGCGATCAGGTTGACCATGTCAGCTATGCGGGGGAGTGGGTAGGCGTCCAGCAGGGTGTAGCGGTTTATTGTTTGGCTGTAGTCGATGACTAGGCGTTGTTTTTCGCCGGTCTTAACGACCACAACCTGGGCTCGCCAGGGGCTGGAGCTGCCCTCAATAATCCCCTCCTTCAGGAGCCGCTCCACTTCGGTTTTGATGAAAACCCTGTCCCCGGCACTGTATCGCCTGCTCTTTGTGGCGATGGACTTACAGTCGGGGGTGAGGTTAGCAAACAGTGGCGGGGGGGGTGACTCTGAGTGTGGAGAGGTTGCACCTGGTGCGCGGCGGGCAATTTGGAGGCTGCTGGCTGCGGACTGTGAGTGGGGGGAGGGGGCCACCGTACGCCATCGTAACGCTTTTGAGGTGGCACTGGAAATCCAACCCCAGTAGAATGGCAGCGCAAAGTTGGGGCAGGACCAGGAGTTTAAAATTATTGAACACAGTCCCGTCTACTACTAGTGTCACCACGCAGTAGCCGCCAATGTCCGCTGACTGGGACTCGGCGGCCATAGAAATCCGCTGGTGCGCAGGCAGGACTGGGAGAGAGCAACGCCGCACCGTGTCGGGGTGGATGAAGCTCTCTGTGCTCCCGGAGTCAAAAAGGCAGTTTATTGCATGGCCGTTTACCTTAACGTCCATTTTGGACCGAGCTAGTTGCTGCGGTCTCGTTTGGTCCAACGTTACAGAGGCCAGCGTAGGGGTCGGTGTGTCGCTGCGGCTATCAGATGGGGGGGGTTGGCGGCCTGCTGCGTCCCGGCTGGTGTCCAAGATGGCGGCGTCCATGATTCCCATGTGGCTGGAGTCGTCCAAGATGGCTGCTGCTGCGGTGGTTCGCACATGGCTGGGGAGGCCCAAGATGGCGGCCCGCACGGCCCACACGCGGCGCTGTTGGGGGCCCAAGATGACGGCTCGCACGGCCCACACGCGGTGCTGCTGGCGTTCGGGGTGGCTTTGGCCTTGCAGACGCTGGCGTAGTGTCCCTTTTTCCCGCAGCCCGAGCAGGTCGCATTCTTCGCCGGGCAGCGCGCTCTGGGGTGTTTGGCCTGGCCACAGAAGTAGCATTTCTGGCCTTGGGATAGTGCTGTCTGGCTTTGGGACACTGCTGCGGTAGTTGGGCCGTCATTGGGCTGTGGCTGGGGTGGCACAGTGCTATGGGGCTGTCCTACCGTGTCCCAGGTTGTCATTCCCCGCGGCGTCCACGGTGCAGAGGAGTAGGCATCCATGCCCCGGTAGGCTGCGTCCAGCGTTAGTGCAATTTCGGAGGCTTTGTCGAGGGTGAGGTCACTCTGCTCCAGCAGTCGCTGTCGGGTGCAGTTGGACCTGTGGCCCGCTACGAAGGCATCCCGGATCAGTTCCTCCGTGTACGTAGTGGGCGTTACCGCCTTGCACCCACAGGCCCGGCCAAGCACGGACAGAGCGTGGAGGTATTCCTCAGTCGATTCCCCAGGTTGTTGCTTGCGACTCCCCAGTAGGTGCCTGGCGTATACTTCGTTCACAGGGCGCGTGTACTTGGTCTTGAGGAGCTGGAGGGCGGCTGTGTACGAGGTCACGTCCCAGATGACTGAGTACACTTGGTGGTTCACCTTGGAGATCAGGACAGACAGTTTGTTCGCATCCGTTACGACCGCAGTGGAGGCAGTCAGGAATGTCTCGAAGCACATGAGCCAGTGAGCAAACTTGGTGGAAGCGCCCGCTTCCCGACTGTCCAGGTCCAGGCATGCTGGTGTGAGGATCTTCTCCATTATAAAAAATTTAGTTAATAAAATTGATGCGCCATCAATTACTCAAAAGACTGAGGTTAAGCGAGTAACAACCAGGCTTTTATTAACTAAAGAATGAAGGTCTTGTCTCGAGTGGTCGACCCGTCCAGAATACTAAGGGACTGGGAGGTAGTCACTTATATACCTGGAATAGTGGGGGGAGTCAGCCGAGGCATGTCCAGACCTGTACCTAGTGGAATACACATACACTTACAGACGGGTATAACAGTGGTTTACCACAGAGAGCAAGATCTAGACCTGGGAAAAGCCATAGCACTGTGTAGGGCAACAGAGACTGTGAAGTTGCAGGCAAAGGAGCTGTTCAGTGACAATAGCTGCAATGTGGATGCAGTGAGAATGAACGGACATAAACCGTTTAACAAAAAGAGCGCCAATGTGAAAAAAGAGGCGTGGCCAGCGAACAAAAATGAAAGGGGCAATCGAAAGTCATGTAGTCGATGCGGTACACAGCATCCACCAAAAAAGTGTTCGGCATATGGTAAAACATGCAATAGTTGCAACAAAAACAACCATTATGCCCGTTGCTGCAAGAACCAAGTGCAACAAAGCAAGGTCCATGCAGTAGATGAAAGCGAGATAGAGGAGTTCTATGTAGACGTTGTGTCTGAAAACAAAAAAGAAGAAAGAGACTGGATGTTGACACTAAAAGTGAATGACATACACATTCCATTTAAATTGGATACTGGAGCACAAGTTAATGTGATATCAGAGACTGATTTTAAGAAAATTAGACCCAGACCAAAGATACATGGAATAAAAGTGAAAGTGACAGGATACTCAGGTACTGATATACCAGTGAAAGGAAGATGCATTGTCAAAGTAACACACAAGGACAGAGAGCACACGCTAGCATTAATCGTGGTGCCAAAGGATGTGCAAGCCATACTAGGTTTAAAAGCCTGTGAGAGACTGAACCTGGTAAAGAGAGTCCTCGTTGTGGAAAGCGAAGGAGAGACAGTCTATGATGAACTCATGAAAGAGTACAACGACCTATTTAAGGGTCTAGGCTGCATTCCAGGAGAACACACGATCAGAGTAGATAAAAGTATGACACCGGTCATACATCCATGCAGAAAAGTCCCGTTTGCTCTTCAAAAGCAACTGAAGGCGGAGTTGGACAGGATGGAAAGCCTGAACGTGATTCGGAAGATAGATGAGCCAACTGAGTGGGTGAGTTCCCTCGTCGTAGTGGACAAAAAGAATGGAAAGCTCAGAATTTGCCTGGATCCAAGAGATCTAAACAGAGCAATAAAGAGGGAGCATTTGAAGCTTCCTACACGTGAGGAAATCATGGCACAGTTTGCAAATGCAAAGTATTTCAGCAAGTTAGATGCATCATCAGGATTTTGGCAGATGAAATTGGACGAAGCAAGTTCAAGACTGTGCACGTTCAACAGTCCATTTGGCAGATACAGATTCCTAAGGTTACCATTTGGCATTGCCTCAGCTCCTGAAGTGTATCACAAAACTATCCATATGATCTATGAGCACCTGGAGGGAGTTGATACATCAATGGATGACATCATAGTATGGGGAACCACGAGAACTGAAAAAAGTGCTGGAAGCAACAAGGAAAACAAACCTGAAGCTGAATAGAGAGAAATGCCAGCTCGGGGTGACAGAACTGACATTCGTGGGAGATATCCTTAGCAGTGAGGGCATCAGACCAGATCCCAGAAAGGTGTCCGCCATTGAGAATATGCCAAAGCCACAATGCAAAAAGGACGTGCAGAGGTTTAATGGAATGATCAACTACATGGGTAAATTCATATCCAACCTCTCAGAAAAGATGGCGCCACTGAGAAGACTAACTGAAAAGAACATAGAATGGGAATGGAATCATGAGCATGAGAAGTCATGGAGCAATCTAAAGAAACTGCTCACAGAGAAACCAGTTCTGAGGTTTTATGACCCAGCGAGACCCATCAAGATATCATCAGATGCATCACAGAGTGGGCTCGGTGCCGTTCTTCTGCAACAATATGACTACTGGCAACCTATTGCATATGCATCGCACTCAATGACAGACGCGGAGACGCGATATGCTCAAATAGAAAAGGAGCTGCTCAGCATCACATACGCCTGTGAAAGATTTCACCAGTTTGTGGCTGGACAAGCAATCAGTGTAGAGACTGACCATAAGCCCTTGATTGCATTGTTCCAAAAGCCACTAAATAGCTGTCCACTCAGAATACAAAGAATGATGATCAGGCTGCAACGCTATACACTGAATGTTGCGTACACACCGAGTAAACTGATGTATACAGCAGACACGTTGTCCAGAGCTGTTGACCCAAGTGAGCCCGCAAACACCACAATGGATGAAAAAGTGAACGCCTAGGTGGACATGATCACAAGTGCACTGCCCATAGCAGATGCAAAAATGGATCTCAAAGACTGAGACAAACAAAGATGAAACAATGAGACGACTAAGAAAAAGTATCTTGGATGGATGGCCCAACATGAAGCAAGACTGCTCACCTGACATGGCAGAGTACTGGAACTGCAAGGCGGAACTATCAGTGGTCGAAGACATCATCTACAAAGGAAGTAAAATAGTTATCCCAAAGAGTCTGAGAAAAGAGATGCTAAAAAAGATCCATGGAGGATATCTGGGAATCGAAAATTGTAAGAAAAGAGCACGAGAGGTGATGTACTGACCACGAATCAACTAAGATGTGACAAATGAGGTGTCAAACTGCACAATATACCTGAAATATCGAGCAAGCAATCTGGTAGAACCACTAAAGCCACACCCAGCACCAGACAGACCTTACCAGAAGGTAGGTGCTGACCTATTCATATGTCAAGGGAAGGACTATCTTGTAGTCACAGACTATTACTCCCTGTATCCAGAGGTTTGTAGACTGTACACCACCACTGCAGATGCTGTGATAAGATGTATGAAAGCCATATTCTCCAGACATGGCGTGGCAAGCGAGGTCTTCACAGACAACGGACCTCAGTTTTACAATGCAAGTTTCTGACACTTTGCCAAAGAGTGGGACTTTGTCCACACAACGTCAAGTCCTCACTTTCCACAGTCCAATGGACGAGTGGAAAAATCGGTCCAGACAGTGAAAAGACTGATGTACAAGGCAAAAGACAGTGGAACTGACTTCTACCAGAGCATGCTTGTATACTGCACAACGCCGCTCGAGTGTGGTAAGTCACCAGCCCAACTCCTTATGGGACGTATGCTAAGGTCAAACCTACCCATCCCGGAGAACCTCCTGAAAACAAAAGAGGGGGAGAAAGTGAGGAAGTTCAAAGAGCCACAGAAAGAAAAGCAAAAGTACTACTATGACAGAGGAACACAAAACCTACCTGAACTCCACACTGGTGACCAAGTAAGGTTGAAAGACAAAACAAACACATGGACTCAGAAGGGAACTGTCCTGAGTGAAGTTCAACCAAGATCATACACCGTTCAGACAGATGAGGGTGCTGTTCTGAGAAGAAATCGTCGAGATCTTCTCATGGGACCAGCCACAGCAGGTCAAGAGACTGATTCTGTTGAACAACCTGATCACACAGCTGAGAACCAATCATCTGAGGCAACAACTCAGATTCAAGGACAATCAATCAGAAAATCCTCAAGACACGTGAAGCCTCCTGAGAGACTCATTGAGCAAATTTAAGGACTATTGTTATAGAAGGAAGTAATGTTATCTTACTCTTTCTTCAAGTTCTAGTGTATTGACATATTTCATGTGAACACACAAAGCAAGGTTAAATAACCTTGATCATGATAATGATAATGTAAGTTCATTAAGTGTTACAGTTAAAATGCAGATTAATACAAAGAAAACATGTTGTTAGTTAAAAGTAACATACTTTTGTTTTAAGGAAAGGAGATGTAATGATATCAGCAAATAGAGATGGTATTTGCCTGTTTGATTATGATGCCTTACCAGCATGATTGCATGTATTGATTGCTTGTGCCTGACCAGCAGAGGGCATGTGACAGAGAGAAGCAAGGCAGTTCAGTTTAGCTTCAGTTTCGTTCCAGATGCATCACTGGCATAATGTCTCCTGTAAATGCTGTATAAAAAGTTGAACAGAGTTTAGATAAAAACTCATTCTTTTTCATAAATGTCTCATCATTGAACCCACAAAGAAATCAATACAGTCGCAGGCTTGTGTAGGTCTAGTCCCAGGCTTGTGTAGGTCTAGTCCCAGGCTTGTGTAGGTCTAGTCCCAGGCTGTGCAGGTCTAGTCCCAGGCTTGTGTAGGTCTAGTCCCAGGCTTGTGTAGGTCTAGTCCCAGGCTTGTGTAGGTCTAGTCCCAGGCTTGTGTAGGTCTAGTCCCAGGCTTGTGTAGGTCTAGTCCCAGGCTTGTGTAGGTCTAGTCCCAGGCTTGTGTAGGTCTAGTCCCAGGCTTGTGTAGGTCTAGTCCCAGGCTTGTGTAGGTCTAGTCCCAGGCTTGTGTAGGTCTAGTCCCAGGCTTGTGTAGGTCTAGTCCCAGGCTTGTGTAGGTCTAGTCCCAGGCTTGTGTAGGTCTAGTCCCAGGCTTGTGTAGGTCTAGTCCCAGGCTTGTGTAGGTCTAGTCCCAGGCTTGTGTAGGTCTAGTCCCAGGCTTGTGTAGGTCTAGTCCCAGGCTTGTGTAGGTCTAGTCCCAGGCTTGTGTCGGGCCAGTCCCAGGCTTGTGTCGGGCCAGTCCCAGGCTTGTGTCGGGCCAGTCCCAGGCTTGTGTCGGGCCAGTCCCAGGCTTGTGTCGGGCCAGTCCCAGGCTTGTGTAGGGCCAGTCCCAGGCTTGTGTAGGGCCAGTCCCAGGCTTGTGTCGGGCCAGTCCCAGGCTTGTGTAGGGCCAGTCCCAGGCTTGTGTAGGGCCAGTCCCAGGCTTGTGTAGGGCCAGTCCCAGGCTTGTGTAGGGCCAGTCCCAGGCTTGTGTAGGGCCAGTCCCAGGCTTGTGTAGGGCCAGTCCCAGGCTTGTGTAGGGCCAGTCCCAGGCTTGTGTAGGGCCAGTCCCAGGCTTGTGTAGGGCCAGTCCCAGGCTTGTGTCGGGCCAGTCCCAGGCTTGTGTCGGGCCAGTCCCAGGCTTGTGTAGGTCCAGTCCCAGGCTTGTGTAGGGCCAGTCCCAGGCTTGTGTAGGTCTACTCCCAGGCTTGTGTAGGTCTAGTCCCAGGCTTGTGTAAGTCTAGTCCCAGGATTGTGTAGGTCTAGTCCCAGGCTTGTGTAGGTCTAGTCCCAGGCTTGTGTAGGTCTAGTCCCAGGCTTGTGTAGGTCTAGTCCCAGGCTTGTGTAGGTCTAGTCCCAGGCTTGTGTAGGTCTAGTCCCTGGCTTGTGTAGGTCTAGTCCCAGGCTTGTGTAGGTCTAGTCCCAGGCTTGTGTAGGTCTAGCCCCAGGCTTGTGTAGCTCTAGTCCCAGGCTTGTGTAGCTCTAGTCCCAGGCTTGTGTAGCTCTAGTTCCAGGCTTGTGTAGGTCTAGTCCCAGGTTGCTTTAGGTCTAGCCCCAGGTTTGTGTAGATCTAGCCCCAGTTTTGTGCAGGTTTAGCCCCAGGCATGTGTAGGTCGAGTCGCAGGCATGTGTAGGTGTAGTCCCAGGTTTGTGTAGGTGTAGTCCCAAGCTGGTATAGGTGTAGTCCCAGGCTTGTGTAGGTCTAGTCCCAGGCTTGTGTAGGTCTAGTCCCAGGTTTGTGTAGGTCTAGTCCCAGGCTCGTGTAGGTCTAGTCCCAGGTTTGTGTTGGTCTAATCCCAGGTTTGTGTAGGTCTGGTCCCAGGCTTGTGCAGGTCTAGCCCCAGGTTTGTGTAGGTATACTCCCAGGCTTGTGTTGCTCTAGCCCCAGTTTTGTGTAGGTCTTGTCCCAGGCTTGTGTAGGACTAGTCCCAGGTTTGTCTAGGTCTAGTGTCAGACTTGTTTAGGTCCTTTCCCATGTTTGTGTATGTCTAGTCCCCAGGTTTGTGTATGTCTTGTCCCCAGGTTTGTCTCGGTCTAGTCCCCAGGTTTGTCTAGGTCTAGTCCCCAGGTTTGTCCAGGTCTAGTCCCCAGGTTTGTCTAGGTCTAGTCCCAGGCTTGTGTAGGGCTCGTCCCAGGTTTGTGTAGTTCTAGTCCCAGGCTTGTGTAACTCTAGTCCCAGGCTTGAGTAACTCTAGTCCCAGGCTTGTGTAGGTCTAGTCCTAGGCTTGTGTAGGTCTAGTCCAATTTTTGTGTCGGTCCAGTCCCAGGTCTCTGCAGGCCTAGTGCTAGGCTTGTGTAGTTCTCGTCCCAGGCTTGTGTAGGTTTTGTCCCTTGCTTGTGTAGCTCTCGTCCTATGTTGGTGTAGCTCTCGTCCCAGGCTTGTGTTGGTCTAGCCCCAGGCTTGTGTAGGTCTGGTCCCAGGCTTGTGTAGGTCTAATTCCAGGTTTGTGTAGGGCAAGTCCCAGGCTTGTGTAGGTGTAGTCCCAAGCTTGTGTAGGTGTAGTCCCAGGCTTGTGTAGGTGTAGTCCCAGGCTTGTGTAGGTGTAGTCCCAGGCTTGTGTAGGTCTAGTCCCAGGCTTGTGTAGGTGTAGTCCCAGGCTGGTGCAGGTCTAGCCCCAGGCTGGTGCAGGTCTAGTCGCAGGCTTGTGTAGATCTAGCCCCAGGCTTGTGTTGGTCTAGCCCCAGGCTTGTGTAGGTCTGGTCCCAGAATTGTGTAGGTCTATTCCCGGGCTTGTGTAGGTCTAGTTCCAGGCTTGTTTAGGGCTAGTCCCAGGCTTCTGTAGGTCTAGTCCCAGGCTTGTGTAGGTCTAGTCCCAGGCTTGTGTAGGCCTAGTCCCAGTCTTGTGTAGGTCTAGCCCCAGGCTTG
The DNA here is from genome assembly GCF_052327205.1 of Somniosus microcephalus. NCBI lineage: Eukaryota > Metazoa > Chordata > Chondrichthyes > Squaliformes > Somniosidae > Somniosus > Somniosus microcephalus. The sequence continues at coordinate 105,185,184 of NC_140999.1, forward strand.
TGTAGGTCTAGTCCCAGGCTTGTGTAGGTCTAGTCCCAGGCTTGTGTAGGTCTAGTCCCAGGCTTGTGTAGGTCTAGTCCCAGTCTTGTGTAGGTCTAGTCCCAGGCTTGTGTAGGTCTAGTCCCAGGCTTGTGTATGTCTAGTCCCAGGCTTGTGTAGGTCTAGTCCCAGGCTTGTGTAGGTCTAGTCCCAGGCTTGTGTAGGTCTAGTCCCAGGCTTGTGTAGGTCTAGTCCCAGGCTTGTGTAGGTCTAGTCCCAGGCTTGTGTAGGTCTAGTCCCAGGCTTGTGTAGGCCTAGTCGCAGGCTTGTGTAGGGCTAATCCCAGGCTTGTGCAGGTCTAGCCCCAGGCTGGTGCAGGTCTAGTCGCAGGCTTGTGTTGGTCTAGCCCCAGGCTTGTGTAGGTCTGGTCCCAGAATTGTGTAGGTCTATTCCCGGGCTTGTGTAGGTCTAGTTCCAGGCTTGTTTAGGGCTAGTCCCAGGCTTCTGTAGGTCTGGTCCCAGAATTGTGTCGCTCTCGTCCCAGGCTTGTGTAGGTCCAATCCCAGGCTTGTGTAGGTCTAGTACCAGGCTTGTGTAGGTCTTGTCTCAGGCTTGTGTAGGTGTGGTCCCAGAATTGTGTAGGTCTAGTCCCAGGTTTTTGTAGTTCTAGTCCCAGGTTTGTGTAGTTCTAGCCCCAGGTTTTTGCAGGTCTAGCCCCAGGCTTGTGTTGGTGTAGTCCTTGGCTTGTGCAGATCTAGCCCCAGGTTTGTTAAGGTCCAATCCCTGGCTTGAGTAGGTCTAGCCCCAGGCTTGTGTCGTTCAAGTCCCAGGCTTGTTTAGCTCTTATCCCAGGCTTGTGTAGGTCTAGTCCCAGGCTTGTGTAGGTCTAGTCCCAGGCTTGTGTATGTCAAATCCTAGGCTTGTGTAGGTCTAGCCCCAGGTTTGTGCAGGTGTAGCCATAGGCTTGTGCAGGTCTAGCCCCAGGTTTGTGTCGGTATACTCCCAGGTTTGTGTTGCTCTAACCCCAGTTTTGTGTAGCTCTAGTCCCAGGTTTTTGTAGGTCTAGTTCCAGGCTTCTTTAGGGCTAGTCCCAGGTTTGTGTAGGTGGAGTCCCAAGCTGGTGTAGGTCTAGTCCCAGGCTTGTGTAGGTCTAGTCCCAGGCTTGTGTAGGTCTAGTCCCAGGTTTGTGTCGGTCTAATCCCAGGTTTGTGTAGGTACACTCCCAGGCTCGTGTTGCTCTAGCCCCAGTTTTGTGTAGGTCTTGTCCCAGGCTTGTGTAGGACTAGTCCCAGGTTTGTCTAGGTCTGGTGTCAGACTTGTTTAGGTCCTTTCCCATGTTTGTGTATGTCTAGTCTCCACGTTTGTGTATGTCTTGTCCCCAGGTTTGTCCAGGTCTAGTCCCCAGGTTTGTCTAGGTCTAGTCCCAGGCTTGTGTAGGGCTCGTCCCAGGTTTGTGTAGTTCTAGTCCCAGGCTTGTTCAGGTCTAGTCCCAGGTTTGTTTAGGTCTAGTCCCAGGCTTGTGTAGGTCTAGTCCCAGGCTTGTGTAACTCTAGTCCCAGGCTTGTGTAACTCTAGTCCCAGGCTTGAGTAACTCTAGTCCCAGGCTTGTGTAGGTCTAGTCCTAGGCTTGTGTCGGTCTAGTCCAATTTTTGTGTCGGTCCAGTCCCAGGTTTCTGCAGGCCTAGTGCCAGGTTTGTGTAGTTCTCGTCCCAGGCTTGTGTAGGTCTTGTCCCTTGCTTGTGTAGCTCTAGTCCTAGGTTTGTGTAGCTCTCGTCCCAGGCTTGTGTTGGTCTAGCCCCAGGCTTCTGTAGGTCTAGTCCCAGGCTTGTGTAGGTCTAATTCCAGGCTTGTTTAGGGCAAGTCGCAGGCTTGTGTAGGTCTGGTCCCAGGCTTGTGTAGGTCTGGTCCCAGGCTTGTGTAGGTCTGGTCCCAGGCTTGTGTAGGTCTAGTCCCAGGCTTGTGTAGCTCTAGTCCCAGGCTTGTGTAGATCCAATCCCAGGCTTGTGTAGGTGTGGTCCCAGAATTGTGTAGGTCAAGTCCCGGGCTTGTGTAGGTCTAGTCCCAGGCTTCTGTAGGTCTAGTCCCAGGTTTGTGTAGGTCTAGTTCCAGGCTTGTTTAAGGCTAGTCCCAGGCTTGTGTAGTTCTCGTCCCAAGTTTGTGTTGCTCTAGCCCTAGTTTTGTGTAGGTCTTGTCCCAAGTTTGTGTAGGTCTAGTCCCCGGCTTGTGCAGGACTATTCCCAGGATTGTCTAGGTCTAGTCTCGGACATATTTAGGTCCTGTCCCAGGTTTGTGTATGTCTAGTCCCAGGTTTGTCTAGGTCTAGTCCCAGGTTTGTGTAGGTCTAATCCCAGGTTTGTGTAGGTCTAATCCCAGGTTTGTGTAGGTCTGGTCCCAGGCATTTTTAAGTCTGGTCCCAGGCTTGTGTAGATCTGGTCCCAGGCTTGTGTAGGTCTAGTCCCAGGCTTGTGTAGGTCTAGTCCCAGGCTTGTGTAGGTCTGGTCCCAGGCTTGTGTAGGTCTGGTCCCAGGCTTGTGTAGATCTAGTCCCAGGTTTGTCTAGCTCTATTCTCAAACTTGTTTAGGTCCAGTCCCATGTTTGTGTATGTCTAGTCCGAGGTTTGTCTAGGTCTAGTCCCAGGTTTGTCTAGGACTAGTCCCAGGTTTGTGTCGGTCTAATCCCAGGTTTGTGTAGTTCAAGTCCCAGGCTTGTGTAGTTCAAGTCCCAGGCTTGTGTAGGTCTAGTCCCAGGCTTGTGTAGTTCAGGTCCCAGGCTTGTGTAGCTCTCGTCCCAGGCTTGTGTAGGTCTAGTCCCAGGCTTGTGTAGGTCTAGTACCAGGCTTGCGTAGGTCTAATCTCAGGCTTGTGTAGGTGTGGTCCCAGAATTGTGTAGGTCTAGTCCCAGGTTTTTGTAGTTCTAGTCCCATGTTTGTGTAGGTCTAGTCCCAGGCTTGTGCAGGTCTAGCCCCGAGCTTCTGCCGGTCTAGTCCTGGATTTGTGCAGGTCTAGTCCCAGGTATCTGTCGGTCTAGTCCCAGGTTTGTGTAGGTCTAGTCCCAGATTTGCGTAGGTCTAGTCCCAGGCATGTGTAGTTCTAGTCCCAGGTTTGTGTAGTTCTAGCCCCAGGTTTTTGCAGGTCTAGCCCCAGGCTTGTGTTGGTGTAGTCCTTGGCTTGTGCAGATCTAGCCCCAGGTTTGTTAAGGTCCAATCCCTGGCTTGAGTAGGTCTAGCCCCAGGCTTGTGTAGTTCAAGTCCCAGGCTTGTTTAGCTCTTATCCCAGGCTTGTGTAGGTCTAGTCCCAGGCTTGTGTAGGTCAAATCCTAGGCTTGTGTAGGTCTAGTCCCAGGTTTGTGCAGGTGTAGCCACAGGCTTGTGCAGGTCTAGCCCCAGGTTTGTGTAGGTATACTCCCAGGTTTGTGTTGCTCTAACCCCAGTTTTGTGTAGCTCTAGTCCCAGGTTTTTGTAGGTCTAGTTCCAGGCTTCTTTAGGGCTAGTCCCAGGTTTGTGTCGGTCTAATCCCAGGTTTGTGTAGGTCTAGTCCCAGGCTTCTGCAGGTCTAGCCCCAGGTTTGTGTAGGTATACACCCAGGCTCGTGTTGCTCTAGCCCCAGTTTTGTGTAGGTCTTGTCCCAGGCTTGTGTAGGACTAGTCCCAGGTTTGTCTAGGTCTGGTGTCAGACTTGTTTAGGTCCTTTCCCATGTTTGTGTATGTCTAGTCCCCACGTTTGTGTATGTCTTGTCCCCAGGTTTGTCCAGGTCTAGTCCCCAGGTTTGTCTAGGTCTAGTCCCAGGCTTGTGTAGGGCTCGTCCCAGGTTTGTGTAGTTCTAGTCCCAGGCTTGTTCAGGTCTAGTCCCAGGTTTGTTTAGGTCTAGTCCCAGGCTTGTGTAGGTCTAGTCCCAGGCTTGTGTAGGTCTAGTTCCAGGCTTGTTTAAGGCTAGTCCCAGGCTTGTGTAGTTCTCGTCCCAGGTTTGTGTTGCTCTAGCCCTAGTTTTGTGTAGGTCTTGTCCCAAGTTTGTGTAGGTCGAGTCCCAGGCTTGTGTAGCTCTAGTCCCAAGTTTGTGTAGGTCTAGTCCCCGGCTTGTGCAGGACTATTCCCAGGATTGTCTAGGTCTAGTCTCGGACATATTTAGGTCCTGTCCCAGGTTTGTGTATGTCTAGTCCCAGGTTTGTCTAGGTCTAGTCCCAGGTTTGTGTAGGTCTAATCCCAGGTTTGTGTAGGTCTAATCCCAGGTTTGTGTAGGTCTGGTCCCAGGCATTTTTAAGTCTGGTCCCAGGCTTGTGTAGGTCTGGTCCCAGGCTTGTGTAGGTCTAGTCCCAGGCTTGTGTAGGTCTAGTCCCAGGCTTGTGTAGGTCTAGTCCCAGGCTTGTGTAGGTCTGGTCCCAGGCTTGTGTAGGTCTGGTCCCAGGCTTGTGTAGGTCTAGTCCCAGGTTTGTCTAGCTCTATTCTCAAACTTGTTTAGGTCCAGTCCCATGTTTGTGTATGTCTAGTCCCAGGTTTGTCTAGGTCTAGCCCCAGGTTTGTCTAGGACTAGTCCCAGGTTTGTGTCGGTCTAATCCCAGGTTTGTGTAGTTCAAGTCCCAGGCTTGTGTAGTTCAAGTCCCAGGCTTGTGTAGGTCTAGTCCCAGGCTTGTGTAGTTCAGGTCCCAGGCTTGTGTAGCTCTCGTCCCAGGCTTGTGTAGGTCTAGTCCCAGGCTTGTGTAGGTCTAGTACCAGGCTTGTGTAGGTCTAGTCTCAGGCTTGTGTAGGTGTGGTCCCAGAATTGTGTAGGTCTAGTCCCAGGTTTTTGTAGTTCTAGTCCCATGTTTGTGTAGGTCTAGTCCCAGGCTTGTGCAGGTCTAGCCCCGAGCTTCTGCCGGTCTAGTCCTGGATTTGTGCAGGTCTAGTCCCAGGTATCTGTCGGTCTAGTCCCAGGTTTGTGTAGGTCTAGTCCCAGATTTGCGTAGGTCTAGTCCCAGGCATGTGTAGTTCTAGTCCCAGGTTTGTGTAGTTCTAGCCCCAGGTTTTTGCAGGTCTAGCCCCAGGCTTGTGTTGGTGTAGTCCTTGGCTTGTGCAGATCTAGCCCCAGGTTTGTTAAGGTCCAATCCCTGGCTTGAGTAGGTCTAGCCCCAGGCTTGTGTAGTTCAAGTCCCAGGCTTGTTTAGCTCTTATCCCAGGCTTGTGTAGGTCTAGTCCCAGGCTTGTGTAGGTCAAATCCTAGGCTTGTGTAGGTCTAGCCCCAGGTTTGTGCAGGTGTAGCCACAGGCTTGTGCAGGTCTAGCCCCAGGTTTGTGTAGGTATACTCCCAGGTTTGTGTTGCTCTAACCCCAGTTTTGTGTAGCTCTAGTCCCAGGTTTTTGTAGGTCTAGTTCCAGGCTTCTTTAGGGCTAGTCCCAGGTTTGTGTAGGTGTAGTCCCAAGCTGGTGTAGGTCTAGTCCCAGGCTTGTGTAGGTCTAGTCCCAGGCTTGTGTAGGTCTAGTCCCAGGTTTGTGTCGGTCTAATCCCAGGCTTGTGTAGGTCTAGTCCCAGGCTTGTGCAGGTCTAGCCCCAGGTTTCTGTAGGTATACTCCCAGGCTTGTGTTGCTCTAGCCCCAGCTTTGTGTAGGTCTTGTCCCAGGCTTGTGTAGGACTAATCCCAGGTTTGTCTAGGTCTAGTGTCAGACTTGTTTAGGTCCTTTCCCATGTTTGTGTATGTCTAGTCCCCACATTTGTGTATGTCTTGTCCCCAGGTTTGTCCAGGTCTAGTCCCCAGGTTTGTCCAGGTCTAGTCCCCAGGTTTGTCTAGGTCTAGTCCCAGGCTTGTGTAGGGCTCGTCCCAGGTTTGTGTAGTTCTAGTCCCAGGCTTGTTCAGGTCTAGTCCCAGGTTTGTTTAGGTCTAGTCCCAGGCTTGTGTAGGTCTAGTCCCAGGCTTGTGTAGGTCTAGTCCTAGGCTTGTGTAGGTCCAGTCCAATTTTTGTGTTGGTCCAGTCCCAGGTTTCTGCAGGCCTAGTGCCAGGTTTGTGTAGTTCTCGTCCCAGGCTTGTGTAGGTCTTGTCCCTTGCTTGTGTAGCTCTAGTCCTATGTTTGTGTAGTTCTCGTCCCAGGCTTGTGTTGGTCTAGCCCCAGGCTTGTGTAGGTCTGGTCCCAGAATTGTGTAGATCTATTCCTGGGTGTGTGTAGGTCTAGTACCAGGCTTGTGTAGGTCTAGTCCCAGGCTTGTGTAGGTCTAATTCCAGGCTTGTTTAGGGCAAGCCCCAGGCTTGTGTAGGTCTGGTCCCAGGCTTGTGTAGGTCTCGTCCCAGGCTTGTGTAGGTCTAATTCCAGGCTTGTTTAGGGCAAGCCCCAGGCTTGTGTAGGTCTGGTCCCAGGCTTGTGTAGGTCTGGTCCCAGGCTTGTGTAGGTCTGGTCCCAGGCTTGTGTAGGTCTGGTCCCAGGCTTGTGTAGGTCTGGTCCCAGGCTTGTGTAGGTCTAGTCCCAGGCTTGTATAGGTCTAGTCCCAGGCTTGTGTAGGCCTAGTCCCAGGCTTGTGTAGATCTGGTCCCAGGCTTGTGTAGGTCTGGTCCCAGGCTTGTGTAGGTCTGGTCCCAGGCTTGTGTAGGTCTGGTCCCAGGCTTGTGTAGGTCTGGTCCCAGGCTTGTGTAGGTCTGGTCCCAGGCTTGTGTAGGTCTGGTCCCAGGCGTGTGTAGGTCTAGTCCCAGGCTTGTGTAGGCCTAGTCCCAGGCTTGTGTAGGTCTAATCCCAGGCTTGTGTAGGTCTAGTCCTAGGCTTGTGTAGGTCTAGTCCCAGGCTTGTGTAGGTCCAATCCCAGGCTTGTGTAGGTGTGGTCCCAGAATTGTGTAGGTCAAGTCCCGGGCTTGTGTAGGTCTAGTCCCAGGTTTGTGTAGGTCTAGTTCCAGGCTTGTTTAAGGCTAGTCCCAGGCTTGTGTAGCTCTAGTCCCAAGTTTGTGTAGGTCTAGTCCCCGGCTTGTGCAGGACTATTCCCAGGATTGTCTAGGTCTAGTCTCGGACATATTTAGGTCCTGTCCCAGGTTTGTGTATGTCTAGTCCCAGGTTTGTGTCGGTCTAATCCCAGGTTTGTGTAGTTCAAGTCCCAGGCTTGTGTAGTTCAAGTCCCAGGCTTGTGTAGGTCTAGTCCCAGGCTTGTGTAGTTCAGGTCCCAGGCTTGTGTAGCTCTCGTCCCAGGCTTGTGTAGGTCTAGTCCCAGGCTTGTGTAGGTCTAGTACCAGGCTTGTGTAGGTCTAGTCTCAGGCTTGTGTAGGTGTGGTCCCAGAATTGTGTAGGTCTAGTCCCAGGTTTTTGTAGTTCTAGTCCCATGTTTGTGTAGGTCTAGTCCCAGGCTTGTGCAGGTCTAGCCCCGAGCTTCTGCCGGTCTAGTCCTGGATTTGTGCAGGTCTAGTCCCAGGTATCTGTCAGTCTAGTCCCAGGTTTGTGTAGGTCTAGTCCCAGATTTGCGTAGGTCTAGTCCCAGGCATGTGTAGTTCTAGTCCCAGGTTTGTGTAGTTCTAGCCCCAGGTTTTTGCAGGTCTAGCCCCAGGCTTGTGTTGGTGTAGTCCTTGGCTTGTGCAGATCTAGCCCCAGGTTTGTTAAGGTCCAATCCCTGGCTTGAGTAGGTCTAGCCCCAGGCTTGTGTAGTTCAAGTCCCAGGCTTGTTTAGCTCTTATCCCAGGCTTGTGTAGGTCTAGTCCCAGGCTTGTGTAGGTCAAATCCTAGGCTTGTGTAGGTCTAGCCCCAGGTTTGTGCAGGTGTAGCCACAGGCTTGTGCAGGTCTAGCCCCAGGTTTGTGTAGGTATACTCCCAGGTTTGTGTTGCTCTAACCCCAGTTTTGTGTAGCTCTAGTCCCAGGTTTTTGTAGGTCTAGTTCCAGGCTTCTTTAGGGCTAGTCCCAGGTTTGTGTAGGTGTAGTCCCAAGCTGGTGTAGGTCTAGTCCCAGGCTTGTGTAGGTCTAGTCCCAGGCTTGTGTAGGTCTAGTCCCAGGTTTGTGTCGGTCTAATCCCAGGCTTGTGTAGGTCTAGTCCCAGGCTTGTGCAGGTCTAGCCCCAGGTTTCTGTAGGTATACTCCCAGGCTTGTGTTGCTCTAGCCCCAGCTTTGTGTAGGTCTTGTCCCAGGCTTGTGTAGGACTAATCCCAGGTTTGTCTAGGTCTAGTGTCAGACTTGTTTAGGTCCTTTCCCATGTTTGTGTATGTCTAGTCCCCACATTTGTGTATGTCTTGTCCCCAGGTTTGTCCAGGTCTAGTCCCCAGGTTTGTCCAGGTCTAGTCCCCAGGTTTGTCTAGGTCTAGTCCCAGGCTTGTGTAGGGCTCGTCCCAGGTTTGTGTAGTTCTAGTCCCAGGCTTGTTCAGGTCTAGTCCCAGGTTTGTTTAGGTCTAGTCCCAGGCTTGTGTAGGTCTAGTCCCAGGCTTGTGTAGGTCTAGTCCTAGGCTTGTGTAGGTCCAGTCCAATTTTTGTGTTGGTCCAGTCCCAGGTTTCTGCAGGCCTAGTGCCAGGTTTGTGTAGTTCTCGTCCCAGGCTTGTGTAGGTCTTGTCCCTTGCTTGTGTAGCTCTAGTCCTATGTTTGTGTAGTTCTCGTCCCAGGCTTGTGTTGGTCTAGCCCCAGGCTTGTGTAGGTCTGGTCCCAGAATTGTGTAGATCTATTCCTGGGTGTGTGTAGGTCTAGTACCAGGCTTGTGTAGGTCTAGTCCCAGGCTTGTGTAGGTCTAATTCCAGGCTTGTTTAGGGCAAGCCCCAGGCTTGTGTAGGTCTGGTCCCAGGCTTGTGTAGGTCTCGTCCCAGGCTTGTGTAGGTCTAATTCCAGGCTTGTTTCGGGCAAGCCCCAGGCTTGTGTAGGTCTGGTCCCAGGCTTGTGTAGGTCTGGTCCCAGGCTTGTGTAGGTCTGGTCCCAGGCTTGTGTAGGTCTGGTCCCAGGCTTGTGTAGGTCTGGTCCCAGGCTTGTGTAGGTCTAGTCCCAGGCTTGTATAGGTCTAGTCCCAGGCTTGTGTAGGCCTAGTCCCAGGCTTGTGTAGGTCTGGTCCCAGGCTTGTGTAGGTCTGGTCCCAGGCTTGTGTAGGTCTGGTCCCAGGCTTGTGTAGGTCTGGTCCCAGGCTTGTGTAGGTCTGGTCCCAGGCTTGTGTAGGTCTGGTCCCAGGCTTGTGTAGGTCTGGTCCCAGGCGTGTGTAGGTCTAGTCCCAGGCTTGTGTAGGCCTAGTCCCAGGCTTGTGTAGGTCTAATCCCAGGCTTGTGTAGGTCTAGTCCTAGGCTTGTGTAGGTCTAGTCCCAGGCTTGTGTAGGTCCAATCCCAGGCTTGTGTAGGTGTGGTCCCAGAATTGTGTAGGTCAAGTCCCGGGCTTGTGTAGGTCTAGTCCCAGGTTTGTGTAGGTCTAGTTCCAGGCTTGTTTAAGGCTAGTCCCAGGCTTGTGTAGCTCTAGTCCCAAGTTTGTGTAGGTCTAGTCCCCGGCTTGTGCAGGACTATTCCCAGGATTGTCTAGGTCTAGTCTCGGACATATTTAGGTCCTGTCCCAGGTTTGTGTATGTCTAGTCCCAGGTTTGTCTAGGTCTAGTCCCAGGTTTGTGTAGGTCTAATCCCAGGTTTGTGTAGGTCTAATCCCAGGTTTGTGTAGGTCTAATCCCAGGTTTGTGTAGGTCTGGTCCCAGGCATTTTTAAGTCTGGTCCCAGGCTTGTGTAGGTCTAGTCCCAGGTTTGTCTAGCTCTATTCTCACACTTGTTTAGGTCCAGTCCCATGTTTGTGTATGTCTAGTCCCAGGTTTGTGTATGTCTAGTCCCAGGTTTGTGTATGTCTAGTCCCAGGTTTGTCTAGGACTAGTCCCAGGTTTGTGTCGGTCTAATCCCAGGCTTGTGTAGTTCAGGTCTCAGGCTTGTGTAGTTCAAGTCCCAGGCTTGTGTAGTTCAAGTCCCAGGCTTGTGTAGTTTAGGTCCCAGGCTTGTGTAGTTCAAGTCCCAGGCTTGTGTAGTTCAGGTCCCAGGCTTGTGTAGTTCAAGTCCCAGGCTTGTGTAGTTCAAGTCCCAGGCTTGTGTAGTTCAAGTCCCAGGCTTGTGTAGTTCAAGTCCCAGGCTTGTGTATTTCAGGTCCCAGGCTTGTGTAGTTCAGGTCCCAGGCTTGTGTAGTTCAAGTCCCAGGCTTGTGTAGTTCAGGTCCCAGGCTTGTGTAGTTCAAGTCCCAGGCTTGTGTATTTCAGGTCCCAGGCTTGTGTAGTTCAGGTCCCAGGCTTGTGTAGTTCAGGTCCCAGGCTTGTGTAGTTCAGGTCCCAGGCTTGTGTAGTTCAGGTCCCAGGCTTGTGTAGTTCAGGTCCCAGGCTTGCGTAGTTCAGGTCCCAGGATTGCGTAGGTCAGGTCCCAGGCTTGCGTAGGTCAGGTCCCAGGCTTGCGTTGGTCAGGTCCCAGGCTTGCGTAGGTCAGGTCCCAGGCTTGCGTAGGTCAGGTCCCAGGCTTGCGTAGGTCAGGTCCCAGGCTTGCGTAGGTCAGGTCCCAGGCTTGCGTAGGTCAGGTCCCAGGCTTGCGTAGGTCAGGTCCCAGGCTTGCGTAGGTCAGGTCCCAGGCTTGCGTAGGTCAGGTCCCAGGCTTGCGTAGGTCTGGTCCCAGGCTTGCGTAGTTCTAGTCACACGCTTGCGTAGATCTAGTCCCAGGCTTGTGCATGTCTAGTCCCAGGTTTGTGTAGGTCTTGTCCTAGGGTTGTTTAGACCTATCCTCAGACTTGTGTAGTTCTAGTCCCAGGCTGGTTTAGGTCTAGTCCCAGGCTTGTGTACTTCTAGCCTCAGGCTTGTGTAGGTCTAGTCCCAGACTTGTGTACGTCTAGTCCCTGGCTTGTGTACGTCTAGACCCAGGTTTGTGTAGGTCTACACCCAGGTTTGTGTAGGTCTAGACCCAGGTTTGTGTAGGTCTAGCCCCAGATTTGTGTAGGTCTAGCCCCTGGTTTGTGTAGGTCTAGCCCCAGGCTTGTGTACGTCTACTCCCAGACTTGGGTCGGTCTAGGCCCAGGTTTGTGTAGGTCTCGTCCAAGGTTTGTGTAGTTCTAGTTCCAGGTTTGTGTAGTTCTAGTCCCAGGCTTCTGTAGGTCTAGTCCCAGGTTTGTGTAGGTCTATTCCCAGGTTTGTGTAGGTCTAGTCCCAGGTTTGTGTAGGTCTACGCCCAGGCTTGTGTAGGTCTAGTCCCAGGCTTGTGTAGGTCTAGTCCCAGGCTTGGGTAAGTCTTGTCCCAGGCTTGGGTAAGTCTTGTCACAGGCTTGTGTAGGTCTAGTCCCAGATTTGCGTAGGGCTAGTCCCATGTTTGCGTAGGTCTCATCCCAGGTTTGCGTAGGTCTAGTTCCAGGCTTCTGTAGGTCTAGTCCCAGGCTTGCGCAGGTCTAGTCCCAGGCTTGCGTAGGTCTAGTCCCAGGTTTCTGTAGATCTAGTCCCAGTTTTATTTAGGTCTAGTCACAGGCTTGCGTAGGTCTAGTACCAGGCTTGTTTAGGTCTAGTCCCAGGCTTGTGTAGGTCTAATCCCAGGCTTGTGTAGTTCTAGTCCCAGGCTTGTGCAGGTCTTGTCCCAGGCTTGTGTATGTCTATTCCCAGGTTTGTGTACGTCTAGCCCCAGGTTTGTGTAGGTCTTGTCCTAGGTTTGTGTAGTTATAGCCCCAGGCTTGTGTAGGTCTAGTCCCAGGCTGGTTTAGGTCTAGTCCCAGGCTTGTGTAGGTCTAATCCCATGCCTGTTTAGGTCCAGTCCCAGGTTTGTGTAGGTCAAATCCCAGGTTGGTGTAGATATAGTCCCAGGTTTGTGTATTTCTAGCCCCAGGTTTGTGTAGTTTTAGCACCAGGTTTGTGTAGGTCCAATCCCAGGTTTGTGTCGGTCTAGCCCCAGATTTGTGTAGGTCTAGCCCCAGGTTTGTGTAGTTCTAGCCGGAGTGTTGTGTAGTTCTAGCCCCAGGTTTGTGTAGGTGTAGTCCCAGGCTTGTGTGGGTCTAGTCCATGGTGTGTGTAGGTCTAGTCCCACGTTTGTGTAGTTCTAGTCCCAAGTTTGTGTAGTTCTAGTCCCAGGCTTGTGTAGGTCTAGTCCCAGGTGTGTGTAGGCCTTGTCCCAGGTTTGCATAGGTCTAGTCCCAGGCTTGCGTAGGTCCACTCCCAGGCTTGCGTAGGTCTAGTCCCAGGCTTCCGTAGGTCTTGTCCCAGGCTTGTGTAGGTCTAGCCCCATACTTGTGTAGATCTTGCCCCAGGCTTGTGTAGTTCTAGTCCCAGGCTTGTGTAGGTCTCGTCCCAGGCCTGTGTCGATCTCATCCCAGGTTTCTGTAGGTCTAGTCCGAGGCTTGTGTACTTCTAGCCCCAGGTTTGTGTAGGTCTAGTCCCTGGCTTGTATAGGTCCAGTCCCTGGCTTGTGTAGGACTAGTCCCTGGCTTGTGTAGGTCTAGCCCCGGGTTTGTGTAGGTCTAGCCCCAGGTTTCAGTATGTCTAGCCCCACGTTTGTGTAGGTTTAGTCCCAGGTATGTGTAGTTCTAGCCAATGCTTTGTGTAGGACTAGTCCCAGGCTTGTGTAGGTCTAGTCCCAGGCTTGTGTAGGTCTAGTCCCAGGCTTGTGTCGTCCTAGCCCCAGGCTTGTGTAGGTCTAGCCCTAGCTTTGTGTAGTTCTAGCCCCAGACTTGTGTAGTTCTAGTCCCAGGCTGACATAGGTCTAGTCCCAGGCTTGTGTACTTCTAGCCTCAGGCTTGTTTAGGTCTAGTCTCTGGCTTGTGTAGGTCTAATCCCAGGCTTGTGTAGGTCTAGTCCCAGATTTTTGTAGGTCTAGCCCCAGATTTGTGTAGGTCTAGCGCCAGGTTGGTGTCGATATAGTCCCAGGTTTGTGTATTTCTAGCTCCAGCTTTGTGTAGTTATAGACCCAGGTTTGTGTAGGTCTAGTCCGAGGCTTGTGTAGGTCTAGCCCCAGGTTTCTGTAGTTCTAGTCCCAGGTTTGTGTAGGTCTAGTCCCAGGCTTGTGTAGTTCTATCCCCAGGTTTGTGTAGTTCTAGCCCCAGGTTTGTGTATGCCTAGTCCCAGGCTTGTGGAGGTCTAGTCCCAGGCTTGTGCTGGTCTAGTCCCAGGTTTGTGTAGGTCTTGTCCTAGGTTTGTGTAGTTCTAGCCCCAGACTTGTGTAGGTCTAGTCCCAGGCATGTGTAGATCTATTCCCAGGCTTGTGTTGGTCTAGTCCCAGGCATGTGTAGATCTATTCCCAGGCTTGTGTTGGCCTAATCCCAGGCATGTGTAGATCTATTCCCAGGCTTGTGTTGGTCTAGTCCCAGGCATGTGTAGATCTATTCCCAGGCTTGTGTTGGCCTAATCCCAGGCATGTGTAGATCTATTCCCAGGCTTGTGTTGGTCTAGTCCCAGGCATGTGTAGATCTATTCCCAGGCTTGTGTTGGCCTAATCCCAGGCATGTGTAGATCTATTCCCAGGCTTGTGTTGGTCTAGTCCCAGGCATGTGTAGATCTATTCCCAGGCTTGTGTTGGCCTAATCCCAGGCATGTGTAGATCTATTCCCAGGCTTGTGTTGGTCTAGTCCCAGGCATGTGTAGATCTATTCCCAGGCTTGTGTTGGTCTAGTCCCAGGCATGTGTAGATCTATTCCCAGGTTTGTGTAGGTGTTGCCCTAGGTTTGTGTAGTTCTAGCCCCAGACTTGTGTAGGTCTAATCCCAGGCTGTGTAGGTCTAATCCTAGGCTTGTGTAGGTGTAATCCCAGGCTTGTGTAGGTCTAGCCCCACGCTTGTGTAGGTCTAGTCCCAGGTTTGTATTGGTCTAGACCCAGGTTTGTTGTGGTCTAGCCCCTGATTTGTATAGGTCTAGCCCCAGGTTGGTGTAGATATAGCCCCAGGTTTGTGTATGTCTAGCCCCAGGTTTATGATTTTCTAGCCCCAGACTTGTGTAGGTCTAGTCCCAGGCTGGTTTAGGTCTAGTCCCAGGCTTGTGTACTTCTAGCCTCAGGCTTGTGTTGGTCTAGTCCCAGGCTTGTGCAGGTCTAGTCCCAGGCTTGTGTCGGTCTAGTCCAAGGCTTGTGTAGGTCTAGTCCCAGGCTTGTGCAGGTCTAGTCCCAGGCTTGTGTCGGTCTAGCACCATGCTTTTGTAGGTCTAGCCCCAGGCTTGTGTAGGTCTATCCCCAGGTTTGTGTAGGTGTAGCCCCAGGTTTGTGCAGGTCTAGCCCCAGGTTTGTGTAGGTCTAGCCCCAGGTTTGTGTAGGTCTATCCCCAGGTTTGTGTAGGTCTAGCCCCAGGTTTGTATAGGTCTAGCCCCAGGTTTGTGTAGGTCTAGCCCCAGGTTTGTGTAGGTCTAGCCCCAGGTTTGTGTAGGTCTAGCCCCAGGTTTGTGTAGTTATAGCCCCAGGTTTGTGTAGGTCTAGCCCCAGGTTTGTGTAGATCTAGCCCCAGGTTTGTGTAGGTCTAGCCCCAGGTTTGTGTAGGTTTAGTCACAGGTTTGTGTAGTTCTAGCCAAAGGTTTGTGTAGGACTAGTCCCAGGCTTGTGTAGATCTACTCCCAGGCTTGTGTAGGTCTCGTCACAGGCTTGCTTAGGTCTAGTGACATGCTTGTGTACGTCTCGTCACAGGATTGTTTATGTCTAGCCCCAGGTTTGTGTAGGTCTAGTACGAGGTTTGTGTAGGTCTAGTCCCAGGTTTGTATAGATCTGGTCCCAGGCTTGTGTAGGTCTAGTCACAGGTTTGTGTAGTTCTAGTCCCAGGCTTGTGTAGGTCTAGTCCCAGGTTTGTGTAGGTTTAGTCCCAGGTTTGTGTAGCTCTAGTCCCAGGCTTGTGTCAGTCTAGCCCCAGGTTTGTGTAGGTCTAGTCCCAGGCTTGTATAGGTCTAGTCCGAGTTTTGTATAGGTCTAGCCCCAGGCTTGTATAGGTCTAGCCCCAGGCTTGTGTAGTTCTAGCCCCAGGCTTGTGTAGTTCTAGCCCCAGGTTTGTGTAGTTCTAGCCCCAGGCTTGTGTAGGTCTAGTCCCAGGATTGTGTAGGTCTAGTCCGAGTTTTGTATAGGTCTAGTCCCAGGTTTGTGTAGGTCTAGTCCCAGTCTTGTGCAGGTCTAGTCCCAGTCTTGTGCAGGTCTAGTCCCAGTCTTGTGCAGGTCTAGTCCCAGGCTTGTGTCAGTCTAGCCCCAGGCTTGTGTAGGTCTAGTCCCAGGCTTGTATAGGTCTAGTCCGAGTTTGGTATAGGTCTAGCCCCAGGCTTGTGTAGGTCTAGCCCCAGGCTTGTGTAGTTCTAGCCCCAGGCTTGTGTAGTTCTAGCCCCAGGTTTGTGTAGTTCTAGCCCCAGGCTTGTGTAGGTCTAGTCCGAGTTTGGTATAGGTCTAGCCCCAGGCTTGTGTAGTTCTAGCCCCAGGCTTGTGTAGTTCTAGCCCCAGGTTTGTGTAGTTCTAGCCCCAGGCTTGTGTAGTTCTAGCCCCAGGTTTGTGTAGGTCTAGTCCCAGGATTGTGTAGGTCTAGTCCGAGTTTTGTATAGGTCTAGTCCCAGGTTTGTGTAGGTCTAGTCCTAGGCTTGTGTAGGTCTAGTCCCAGTCTTGTGCAGGTCTAGTCCCAGTCTTGTGCAGGTCTAGTCCCAGTCTTGTGCAGGTCTAGTCCCAGGCTTGTGTCAGTCTAGCCCCAGGCTTGTGTAGGTCTAGTCCCAGGCTTGTATAGGTCTAGTCCGAGTTTTGTCTAGGTCTAGTCCCAGGCTTATGTAGGTCTAGTCCCAGGTTTGTGTAGGTCTAGTCCCAGGCTTGTGTATTCCTTTATCATTTTAAGCACCTCGATTAGATCACCTATCAACCTACTAAACTCAAGGCAATACTTGACACATTTATGCAACCCGTCCTCATAATTTAAGCCTTTGAGCCCTGGTATTATTCTGGTGAATCTGTACTGCACCCTCTCCAAGCCCAATGTATCCTCCCTGAGGTTTGGTGCCCAAAACTGAAAGTGATACATGAGATGGGGTCTGACCAAGGCTCTGTACAACTGAAGCATCACTTCCTAACTGTTGTATTCCAACTCCCTTGAGATAAGGACCTACAGTTCTTTGAACTTTTTTTGGATTAATTTTTATACCTGTGCAATTAAGTTGGAAAAGTCCAGCAAGAACATGTTTATCCGTGCAGTAGCTTCGTCCTTCTACTGACCCATCAAGTTTAACTTTGACCTTCTCCGCTACTCAGGAAGAGGTGGAAGAAACAGAATCTGAAGAAGAGACCGACTCTGGGTCGGACTCCGAGGAGGAGGAAGCATCGGCAGAAGAAAAAGCAGGCAATGAACCAAGCTTCACTCAGAAGCTGGCTTTATTGATGATGGGGCTTAAAGAGATGATTGGAGATCTAATTATGGTGGCAGGGAAAGTTGTTGTGACTATTCTGCTATGTTTCGCAGGTCTGTATCATTCAGTTATTGAATACACATGTGCTTCTGAAATATATTTTAAAAGAATGGTGACCAAAAAAGAAAAGAAGACTTGCATTTATATAGCACCTTTCACGACCTCAGGATGTCCCAAAGCGCTTTACAGCAAATGAAATATTTTTGAAGTGTAGTCACTGTTGTAATGTAGGAAACACAGCAGCAATTTGTGCACAGCAAACTCCCACAAACAGCAATGTGATAAATGACCAGATAATCTGTTTTTTGGTGCTGTTGGTTGAGGGATAAATATTCTTCTTCTTAGGCAGTCCCTTGGAACCGAGGATGACTTGCTTCCACATTAAAAATGAGTTCTCAGATGTCTGATGAGTCCAATGGGGGACCTACAGTCTCTATCACAGTTGGGGCAGGCGGTTGCTGAAGGGGCGGGTGGGTGGGGATCTTGGGTTGACGTGCGCTCCTTGCGCTTGCTCCCAGCGAAGAGACTCGAGGTGTTCGCCGCCTTCCCGGTTGCTTCTCCTCCACTTTGTGCGGTCTTGGGCCAGGGATTCCCAGATGTCGGTGGGATGTTGCACTTTTTCAAGGAGGCTTTGCGGGTGTCCTTGAGGGATAAATATTGGCCAGGACACCAGGGAGAACTCCCCTGCTCCTCTTCGAAATAGTGCCATGGGATATTTTACCTCCCTTTGAGAAGGCTGACGGAGCCTCGGTTTAACGTCTCATCCAAGAGATGGCACCTCGGACAGTGCAGCACTCCCTCAGTACTGCACTGGAGTGTCAGCCTAGATGTTGTGGTCAAGTCTCTGGAGTGGGACTTGAACCCACAACCTTCTGACTGAGGCGAGGGTGTTTCCCACTGAGCCAAAGCTGGCAACACTTGCATCAATGGTTCTGTAGAAAGTAGATTGCCATGGGCCAGTATAATTCACCAGCATATTTCGAGGGGAAAATCCTCCCTGCTGATTCATCTATACAATATCGTACACTTAATGGCGATTGTTAGCCAGGGCCTGCAGAAATGTGTGTGGGCAGTTAGGCAACAATGGCTCTTGCTCACCCTGGTATGCCTACTCTCATTCAGTGCCACATAAAGCATGGCATACTGTTACTGGGGTACTTCTGAAGAGCCATTCAGATTCTGGTTAGTTGAACATTACATACCATAGTGATGCCTTTGGGAGTCTGCTGGCACAGCTTCCTTTGGCAAGAGATGCCTTCACCAGCACTACATCAGGAAAAGAGGTTATTTCACCCCTCCCTGTAGTTGCAGGTATCTGCACAGGGCACCTCTTGGGCAGACTGATTTGCCTGGCATCCTTCGCTATGTAATCCTCTTCTTCCAAACACGTCAGGAATTCCCAATGGTACACCCATTGGTGCCAGCAAAGGAGAAGCAAAACATGAATTTGGAATAACTGGCACAATGGCTCATGTAAGTCTAAGTGCCCACAGGACAAAAAGAAAAGCAAGAACAAAAATGGTCCAGAAATGGCCTACGAGAGAAAGAAGTTTCATTTACAAAGCGTCTTTCGCGATCTCGGGACGTCCCAAAGCGCTTCATAGTCAATGAAATACTTTTGAAGTGTCGTCACTGTTGTACTTCAGGGAAACACGGCAGCCAATTTGTGCACAGCAAGGTCCCACAAACAGCAATGTGATAATTACCAGATAATCTGTTTCAGTGATGTTGGTTGATGGACGGTGATTGGAAGTATCTTTGAAAGTATGAGAACTGTTTGCGTGCGAGTCCTGTATTTCCTTCCAGCTGTGTGACGAAATCTGTTCTCCAGGTATTGTGCACCCATCTCTCATCTCTGCGGTCTACTTCTTCACGTTCCTGGGGTTATGCTCCTGGTGGGCCTGTGGTCGAGTCTTCAGCCTGTTCTTCTTCAAACTCTTGTGTCTATTGATGGTCTTCTTCAGTGGAGGACACCTGGCTGTAATCTACCTCTACCAGTTACCTCTCTTTCAGGGGCTGCTTCCACCTGATGATATTTGTGCGAGGTAGGGTTATAATGTTTCGAGAGAAACTCCTACTCCATTGTCATACCTGTTTCCTAATAACCAAGCGATAAAAAACTTTTACCAGGTAATTTGTGAAGAGAAAGAGGGCAATACTTTGGTTTCAAATGGACATCCCAAGTTGCCTAGAACATTCAAAAGTTTTTTGTTTCTATTTCAAGTATATTCATTGTGAGGTAAAGCTGTGGAACACTTGTGAGGGACAGGGTGGGCGGTGGACTAGTGTATGGAACTCTACTACTCCCTTTGGACTGGCCCTGGTTAAGGCAGGTTTTTTCCCTGTTTTACCAAGTTTGGGTCTAGGGTTTACATTGTCACTGTTGTAATGCAGGGAAACACAGCAGCCAATTTGTGCACAGCAAGGTCTCGCAAACAGTAATGAGGTAAATGACCAAATAATCTGTTTGAGATGTTGGTTGAGGTGTAAATGTCCATCTGAGGGCAGGCAGGGCCTCAGTTTCAGTTTACTGTCTCATCCAAGAGATGACACCTAGATACATAGATACATAGAAGATAGGAGCAGGAGTAGGCCATTCGGCCCTTCGTGCCTGCTCCGCCATTCGATGAGATCATGGCTGATCCTTTAATTCAGTATCCCGTCCCCGCCTTCTCTCCGTAACCCTTAACCCCTTTTGCCCGTAGAAATATATCTAATTCCCTCTTAAATATATTTAATGAGCTGGCGTACACTGCCCTCTGTGGCAATGAGTTCCACAGGTTCACCACTCTCTGAGTGAAGAAATTCCCCCTCATCTCTGTCCTAAATGGTTTAGCCCTTATCCTTAAATTATGTCCTCTAGTTCTGTTCTCACCCGCCAAGGGAAACATTCCTTCTGCATCCAGTCTGTCTAGACCTGTCAGAATTTTATACACTTCTATGAGGTCCCCTCTCAATCTTCTAAACTCCAGTGTGTACATCCCTAAACTACATAGTCTCTCCTCATAGGTCATTCCCGCCATTCCTGGTATCAGCCTGGTGAATCGCCGCTGCACCCCCTCCATGGCAAGAACATCCTTCCTCAGATGAGGCGACCAAAACTGTACACAGTACTCGAGGTGTGGTCTCACCAGTGCCCTGTACAGCTGCAGCAAGGTATCCCTGTTCCTGTATTCTAACCCTTTTGCTATGAAGGCCAGCATACCGTTTGCCTTCTTGACCGCCTGTTGCACCTGCATGCTCGCCTTCAGTGACTGGTGTACAAGAACACCCAGGTCTCTCTGTACTTCCCCCTCTCCCAATCTATTGCCATTTAAATAATAATTTGCCCTCCCGTTCCTGCACCCAAGGTGGATAACTTCGCACTTGTCCACATTATAGTGCATCTGCCATTTATCCGCCCAATCGCCCAGTCTGTCCAAATCGCTCTGGAGCTTCCTGGTCTCTTCCTCTGAGCCCACCCCCCCTCCTAGTTTAGTGTCGTCTGCAAATTTGGAAATGCTGCATCCGACTCCCTGATCCAGGTCATTAATGTAAATTGTGAACAGCTGGGGGCCCAGGACAGATCCCTGTGGTACCCCACTTGTTACTGCCTGCCATTCAGAAAATGAGCCGTTTATTCCAACTCTCTGTTTTCTATCTGACAGCCAGTTCCCTATCCACGCCAAAACTTTCCCCTTTATCCCATGAGCCTCAATTTTCCATGCTAATCTTTTATGTGGGACCTTATCGAAGGCCTTTTGGAAGTCCAGGTACACCACATCTACTGGCTCTCCCCCATCTATTCTACCAGTTACTCCCTCAAAAAATTCCAATAGATTAGTCAAGCACGATTTACCCTTTGTAAATCCATGTTGACTCTGTCCTATCCTGTCCCCATTTGCTAAGTGCTCCGCTATTTCATCCTTAATGATGGACTCCAGCATTTTGCCCACAACTGATGTAAGGCTTACAGGTCTGTAATTACCTGCTTTTTCCCTACCCCCCTTTTTGAATAGTGGGGTAACGTTAGCTACCCTCCAATCCATCGGCACTGTTCCCGAGTCTAATGAATTCTGAAAAATCATCCTTAGTGCATCCGCTATCTCTAGGGCCACCTCCTTCAGTACCCTAGGATGCATGTTATCAGGCCCTGGGGATTTGTCCACCTTCAATCCCTTTAGCTTCCTTAACACCATATCCTTAGAGATATTGATTTGCGTCAGTTCCTCCTTTGCCAATGTCCCTATTTTTCCCGATATCCCAGGGAGGTTTTTTGTGTCTTCCTTCGTAAAGACTGACCCAAAGTATGCATTTAGTTGATCTGCCATTTCCTTATTTCCCATTATATATTCCCCCGTATCTGACTGCAATGGACCAACTTTGGTTTTCACCAGTCTTTTCCTTTTGATATATTTATAAAAGCTTTTGGAGTTAGTTTTTATATTTTCCGCCAGCTTGTTTTCGTAAGCTATTTTGCCCCTCTTGATCATGCCCTTTGCCCTCCTTTGCTCTATCTTAAACTGTTCCCAATCTTCCGCTCTGGCGCTTTTTTTGGCTATTTTATACGCCCTATCTTTGGATTTTATGCTGTCTCTAATTTCCCCTGTTATCCACGGTTGAGTCACCTTTTTAGATTTCCTTTTATGCCAGATTGGTATAAACAATTTTTGCAATTTTGTCATTCTATCTTTAAATGTTTGCCATTGTTTATCTACCTCCAGTCCTCCCAGGAACGTTGTCCAATCAGACCTACTCAGTTCCCGTCTCATGGCATCATAATTCCCCTTGTTTAAATTCAGGACCTTAGTCTCTGAGTCAATTTCTTCGCTCTCCATTTCGAGTGAGAAATCGATCATGTTATGATCGCTCTGACCCAAGGGTCCCCGTACAACAAGATTACTGATTAGTCCCTTCTCATTGCACAGTACCCAGTCCAATATAGCCTGTTCCCGAGTTGGTTCCTCGACATATTGATCCAGATAACCATCCCTTAAACACTCAAGGAATTCCTCCTCCTCATTATTTTTACTGATTAGGCTAGTCCAATCTATATGTAAGTTAAAGTCACCTATGATGACAGCTGTGCTCTTATTGCACGCTTCTCTAATTTCCCTCGTGATGCCCTCCCTAACCTCTATTTTACTATTTGGAGGCCTATATACCACTCCTATTAATGTTTTTCGCCCCTCGCTATTTCTTAGCTCCACCCATATAGATTCTGTATTAACTGAGTTAATATCCTTCTTTTCAATTGCATTTATCCCCTCTTTTACTAGCAATGCTACCCCTCCTCCCTTTCTTTTTTGTCGATCCTTCCTAAATACTGAATACCCCTGTATGTTAAGCTCCCAGCCCTGCTCACCCTGCAACCATGTTTCCGTAATCCCAATTAGATCATAATTATTAACCTCTATTTCCACAGCTAATTCATCTACCTTGTTCCTGATGCTTCTCGCATTAAGGTATAAAACCCTCAGGCTTTTTTTATGCTCACATTTTTTATGAATTAGTTTGGCCCTTTGTTTTTTGTTCCTCACCCTTTTACCATTTATTTCTGTCTGCCTTTCACTTTCCTCTATTTCACTACATAGGTTTCTAGCCCCCTGCCATACTAGTTTAAATGCTCCCGAACTGCTTTATCAAAAATTACCCCGAGAACATCAGTTCCATCTCTGCACAGGTGTAGACCGTCCCTTTTGTATAGGTCACACCTACCACAAAACTGGTTCCAATGCCTCAAAAATTTAAAACCCTCCCTCTTACACCACTGCTCAAGCCACGTATTTAGCCTAACTATCCTGTTCTCTGTACTCTTACTAGCACGTGGCACTGGTAGTAATCCAGAGATTACTACCTTCGAGGTCCTACTTTTTAGCTTGGCTCCTAACTCCCTAAATTCTACTTGTAGGACCTCTTCCCTTTTTTTAGCTACGTCGTTGGTACCAACATGTATCACGACAACTGGCTGTTCCCCCTCCCCCTCCAGAATGTTCTGCACCCGCGCCGAGACATCCTTGACCCTTGCACCAGGGAGGCAACATACCATGACAATGCAGCACTCCGTCAGTGCTGCACTGCAGTAACAACAACAACTTACATTTATATAGCACCTTTAATGTAGTAAAACGACAGAATCATTCTCAAACAAAATTTGACACTGAGCCACATTAAGGAGATATTAGGACACAGGTAGGTGGAGGCATCGAGAGAGGTGGTGCTGAAGTAGAGCTGGGTGTCACCAACCTACATTGTGTTTTCCGATGATGTCGCCGAAATGCAGCATGTAGATGAGAAATAGGAGAGGGGCCAAGGATAAATCCTTGGGGGACACCAGAGCTAACAGTGCTGGAGTGGGAAGAGAAGCCAATGTAGGTGATTCTTTGGCTATGATTGGACAGATAAGGTGGGTCCAGGCGAGAGCAGTCCCACCCAGCTGGATGACAGAGAAAAGGCATTGGAGGATACTGGTGTGGTCAACCATGTCATAGGCTGCAGAGGGGTTGAGCAGGATGAGGAGTGATAGTTTACCACGGTCACAATCACATAGGATGTCATTTGTGACTTTGATAAGGGCTGTTTGAGTACTGTAGCAGGGACGGAAACCTTGTTGGAGGGGTTCAAACATAGAGTTGCAGGAAAGATGGGCACGGATTTGGGAGGTGATAGGAATTTGGAGAGGAAAGGGAGGTTGGAGATGGGGTGGTAGTTTGCAAGGACAATGGGGACAAGGGTGGGTTATTTGAGGAGGGGGTTGATGACGGCAGATTTGAAGGGGAGGGGGTCAGTAGTACCAACATTCCCACTGCCTTCCAGTCCCGAAACTTTTAATGGGCTGCGCAGCCCGTTAAAGGTGCCCCGCACCTTAAAAAAAAAAGAAATTAGGAGGAACATTGATCAGTATATGAGGAGAGTGAACCCTTAACAATATCAGCTAACATGGGGGCCAGGAAGGGAAATTGGGTGGTCAGCAGTTTATTGGGAATAGGGTTGAAGGAGCAGGAGGTGGGTCACATGGACAAGATAAGCTCAGAGTGTCAGACTAAATTGTGGGCTCAAGTGTTAGTAGTGAGACTTGAACCCATGACGTTCTGACTCAAGTGAGAGTGCTACCAACTGAGCCACGGCTGACACTTTGATGCCAGGAATCATGACAAGAGAGTGATGAGTGCGGATGAGGTCCCAGTAGATTGGAATCGAGCTAACATAGTACTGTACCCGTATTCAAGAAAGGAGACAAACCTAAACTGGGAACTGCAGACCCATTGATCTAACAATGTTTGGTAAAATAAAGGCAACTTGAGGGACGATTGTATAAAAATAATACAATCAATAATAGCCATCATAGCTGTAGAAAGCCAATATCCTGCCTGAAGGACCACCTTAACTTTTTTGAGGAAATGACGCCACTGTGGACATTGGAAAACCATGAGATATGGTGGACTTTGATTACATGAGGCATTTGATAAAGTTACTCATAAAAGGCTTTAACTGAAAACAATGTTTTCAGTTCCCTCAACGTTTCCCTCCTCGAGGTGAAAAATGAATAAGGTGTCGGCTGAAGGAAAGAAAACAGTGAGTATTTGTTAGGAGACTGATGTCAACATAGAGCATCAACACAGTGATCGGTGCTGGGACCCCCACTATCACAAGGATCGGTGCTGGAACCCCCACTGCCACTGGGATCGGTGTTGGGACCACCACCATCACAAGGATCGGTGCTGGAACCCCCACTACCACTGGGATCGGTGCTGGAACCCCCACTGCCACTGGGATCGGTGTTGGGACCCCCACTATCACAAGGATCGGTGCTGGAACCCCCACTGCCACTGGGATCGGTGTTGGGACCCCCACGATCAGTGTTGGGACCCCCACTATCACTGGGATCAGTGCTGGGACCCCCACTATCACTGGGATCAGTGCTGGGACCCCACTATCACTGGGATCAGTGCTGGGACCCCCACTATCACTGGGATCAGTGCTGGGACCCCCACTATCACTGGGATCAGTGCTGGGATCCCCACTATCACTGGGATCAGTGCTGGGACCACCACTATCACTGGGATCGGTGTTGGGACCCCCACTATCACTGAGATCGGTGCTGGGACTCCCACTATCACTGAGATCAGTGCTGGGACCCTCACTATCACTGGGATCAGTGCTGGGACCCCCCACTATCACTGGGATCAGTGTTGGAATGCCCCAATATCATTGGGATTAGTGCTGGGACCCCCCCCCCCCACTATCACTGGGATCGGTGCTGGGACCCCCACTATCACTGGGGATCGGTGCTGGGACCCCCACTATCACTGGGATCAGTGCTGGGACCCCCACTATCACTGGGATCAGTGCTGGGACCCCCACTATCACAGGGGATCAGTGCTGGGACCCCCACTATCACAGGGGATCAGTGCTGGGACCCCCACTATCACTGGGATCAGTGCTGGGACCCCCACTATCACTGGGATCAGTGCTGGGACCCCCACTATCACTGGGATCAGTGCTGGGACCCCCACGATCACTGGGTTCAGTGCTGGGACACCTACTATCACTGGGATCAGTGCTGGGACGACCCCGCTATCACTGGGAGCGGTGCTGGGACCTCCCCGCTATCACTGGGATCGGTGCTGGGACCCCCACGATCACTGGGTTCAGTGCTGGGACTCCCACGATCACTGGGATCGGTGCTGGGACCCCCCCCCACTGCCACTGGGATCAGTGCTGGGACCCCCCACTATTACTAGAATCCGTGCTGGGACCCCCCACTATCACTGGGATCAGTGCTGGGACCCCCACTCTCACTGGCATCAGTGCTGGGACACCCCACCCTCACTGGGATCAGTGCTGGGACACCCCACCCTCACTGGGATCAGTGCTGGGACACCCCACCCTCACTGGGATCAGTGCTGGGACCCCCACTATCACAGGGGATCAGTGCTCGGACCCCCCAATATCATTGGGATCAGTGCTGAGACCCCCCCACTATCACTGGGGATCGGTGCTGGGACCACCAGTATCACTGGGATCGGGGCTGGGACACCCACTATCACTGTGATCAGTGCTGGGACCCCCACTCTCACTAGGATCAGTGCTGGGACCCCCACTCTCACTGGGATCAGTGCTGGGACCCCCACTCTCATTGGGATCAGTGCTGGGACCCCCACTCTCACTGGGATCAGTGCTGGGACCCCCACTATCACAGGGGATCAGTGCTGGGACCCCCACTATCACAGGGGATCAGTGCTGGGACCCCCCAATATCACTGGGGTCAGTGCTGAGACCCCCACTATCACTAGGATCAGTGCTGAGACCCCCACTATCACTGGGATCGGTTCTGGGACTCCCATTATCACTGGGGATCGGTGCTGGGACCCCCACTATCACTGGGATCAGTGCTGGGACCCCCCACTATCACTGGGTTCAGTGTTGGTACCCCCACCACTGCCACTGGGATCCGTGCTGGGACCCCCACTATCACTGGGATCCGTGCTGGGACCCCCACTATCACTGGGATCAGTGCTGGGGCCCCCCCCCCCACTATCACTGGGATCAGTGCTGGGACCCCCCCCCCCACTGCCACTGGGATCAGCGCTGAGACCCCCCACTATCACTGGGATCAGTGTTGGAACCCCCCCCACTGCCACTGGGATCAGCGCTGGGACCCCCCACTATCACTGGGATCAGTGCTGGGACCCCCATTCTCATTGGGATCAGTGCTGGGACCCCCACTCTCACTGGGATCAGTGCTGGGACCCCC